>NC_081824.1:297937455-298562455 GCF_030867095.1 Alligator mississippiensis
CTGTTTCACATTAAAAGAAGAGGACCATCAAAAATTTCCCCAATCCATAGGCCAGACATAGGTTCTGTACAGCAGAGGTGCAAAGTTCCAGCTTCCCCTAAATAAGAATGTCCTTAGCAGCCCTACTCGCAGTCAAGGCTGGCATGTTCCCATCTTCTCCCAGCATATTGGGTTTGGCTAACCACTCCTCAATCTGTGGTCAGCCAGGTCAGAAACTGAACTGTCATGCCACAACTATAGCTCCAAATTGTGTTAATGTTTAGCCCTAGAGACAAGCATCCAACCAAAAGGTTTGTATCCTTGTTCCTGAGCACAAGTAATAAAACACAGTCTTGCCAACCACTGCTAATTAATCATACATGGGGAGCAGGTGTAATTATAGGAGAACCTCTGAGTTCTGGAGCCAAATAACACATGCCTGGTGTACCCCCTTTAACAAGGATGCTGACATAATTTCTGCCAGTTTCATAGTTGGTAGGGTCGGAAGGGACCTGAGCGGATCATCAAGTCCGACCCCCTGCCATGGCAGGAAAAGGTACTGGGGTCAAATGACCCCAGCAAGGTGTTCATCTAACCTCCTCTTAAAGACCCCCAGGGTAGGAGCCAGCACCACTTCGATTGGAAGTTGATTCCAGATCCTAGCCACCCTGACAGCGAAGTAGCGCCTCCTGATGTCTAGTCTAAATCTATCCTCTGCCAGCTTGTGACCGTTATTTCTTGTCACTCCTGGTAGTGCTCAGGGGAACAGGAACTCCCCCAATGCTGCTGGTCCCCTCTGACTAGTTTGTAACAGGCCACTAGATCCCCCCTCAGCCTTCTCTTGTGGAGGCTGAACAGATTCAGGTCCTTAGCCTCTCCTCGTAGGGCCTGCCCTGCTGGCCCCTGATCATGAGAGTGGCCCTCCTCTGGACCTGCTCCGAATTGTATCACATCCCTCCTGAAGTGCGACGCCCAGAACTGGACGCAGTACTCCAACTGCGTCCTGACCAGTGCCGCATAGAGGGGGAGGATCACCTCCTTGGACCTGCTTGAGATACATCTGTGGATACATGACAAGGTGTGGTTGGCCTTCCTGACCGCATCCCCACACTGTCGGCCCATGTTCATTTTGGCATCAATAATGACTCCAAGATCCTTTTCTGCCTCTGCACTGACAAGAAGGGAGTTCCCCAGCCTGTAGGTCTGCTGCTGGTTCTTCCCCCCCTGGTGCAGCACCTTGCACTTGTCAGTGTTGAAACCCATCCTGTTCTCATCTGCCCACCCCTGTAACCTGTCTAGGTCCGATTGCAGCCTATTCCTCCCTTCTAGCGTGCCCATTTCCCCCCACATCTTAGTGTCGTCTGTGAATTTGAACAGGGTGCTTTTAACACTCCCGTCCAAGTCACTGATGAAGATGTTGAACAGCGCAGGTCCGAGGACCGAGCCCTGCAGAACCCCACTGGTCGAAAATGACCCATCCACCACCACTCTCTGGGTGCTGCCCTCCAGCCAGTTAGCAACCCATTTGACTGTGTAGGTGTCGACGCCACAGTCCCCTAGTTTTTTAATGAGAATGGGGTGAAAGAGAGTGTCAAAGGCCTTACTAAAGTCCAGAAAGACTACGTCCACCGCAACACCTGCATCTAAGGATTTTGTGACCTGGTCATAGAAGGCCACCAGGTTGGTCTGACAGGACCTGCCTCTAATGAACCCATGTTCGTTGCCCTGAAGCATCACCTCCCCTGCTGGCCCCTCGTGGACATATGCCAGGATAATTCTCTCAAAAAGCTTACCCAGGATCGAGGTAAGACTAACTGGTTCTTCCAGTTGTTTTCTTCAAACTGAGCACCACCAAAACTGACCTTCATCCAAAGCCCAGTGTCATTCTGGCTCTGACCAAATCACTCATCTCCAGTATCCGAATCTGATGAGATGAAGCATAAAGCTGGACACAGCCTGTCTCCAGCTGTTTCACATATGCATTGAACAATACAGGGGAGAGAATTTGGGGCCTGCACATTTTATACAGCAGAGTCTTAAGGCAATGGACGATTGTTCAGTATTATTCTCTGGCCTCCCTTCTGATGAGAAGAGAAGCCACTTCAAAGCAGCTCCTTTGTTAGTACTTATCAGAAATCTCACAACCAGTTGTATCAAAGGTAGTCAATAGATCAATAAAGAATTGGAACAAAAAGATGATCCTCAAATTAGCATAAATAGCTGCATGTCAGCCACTGGTCTGGATCCAGTGAAGACACTGAGCACAGATTCTGTGGTGAAACCAGGATGACTGGGGTCCCTGAACAGACTAAGAACTTCCCATACTGCAGGAGCTGTTTCTCTTCAAGATTTAAGATCACTTTTCTAAAAAGAGACAAATTCAGAATTGATCGCTATTGATTGCTTATTCATATAAAAAGGTGGCTCATTAAACAGATTATTGTTAAAGGAAAACAAATTATTGTTAAAGGAAAACAGAACCCTCCTACTATGAAATACTGACAGGTCTTAACTAAGTGTTATTTCCATATTGGTCTTCTGCAACCAGAAAGACTAGGCAGTCTGGATGCAAAGGAAGTTTACTGATTTTTCTTTAGTTTCTCATTAAATTATTCGATATAGGGAAGCACAATCAGTGGTAGCAATGAATTCCTCTTTGGAGACTATAACTTTTTGTCTTCCAGATTCAGGTGCATAATACAATAAAACTATGGCTTACACAATAATAGTTAACAGATAAACCTCAGTGGTGCAATGGACTCATGAATGATGTAGTGTATTCCTTTATCAGCATTGCCTCCTCACACTGATGTCATTCAGGGACCAAGATGTACAAGTGACTGTGAATTGCTTTGGTCTAGATCATAGAAAGTGTTTTCTTATGGAAAAAAATTACTCCTGGACTGCTATGTTTGGTATACATTAAAATACAGAGTTCACCGACTCATGCAGGCACACAGCAGGTGCCTCTTCCTCTGTCCTGCCAGCAGAATCCCACAAGTGATGGAAGTATAGGCAAGCAGATGCAAGTCCTGGCAATACAAGTCTGGTAGTTCTTTAAAATCTTAATAGGTTGGAAGGCAGGAGTATTGGCATTGACACTAATGCTAGTCAGAAAAATTCAAAATTACCAAAAAAGATAAGAGAAAATGTCATAGCTATTGTTCATGACACTTCTTTTCCCATTTTCCATCCAGTTCTGTAGCTAAGCATGTCTGAAATCCTTCTTTATACCTTTTAGCTACAGCTTTACGTATCAAATGTAGTGTGCTTATATGACTCCAAAGCCTTTATTTTAAAGTCCTTCCAATGAGTTTTTACTTTCCTTTTACTAATAGACTTTTTGATACTGATAAATCCAGAACCACCTTCCATGGTCAAAACAGCTCAGGCAGGAACCAGGCAAAATAAATACCAAATATTCTTTTTTACCTATAAATACGAAAATCGTTTTAATCATATTATCTGTTGCCTATTGTGATAGGAGTCAAAACGGGAGATCAGTTTTACTATCATATTCAAATAACCGTATCACCTAGGATTCCAGTTTAAATTATGCCAGATAATAGTCTATTTTATTACTTTTGTTTCAATATAACTCATCTTTTTGTAGTTTTCATCATCATAAATTTGGATGGAAAGTGAAATTTGGCAGGAAAGTCTTTCATGTCGGTGACTCAATAAAGCACCAAAAGACCCTGCAAGCAGAAAAAATTTTAATGGTTTGGTCAGATTATAGTTTTTGTACAAATGTATATTTGACTTTAACAAAAAAATCAGTAAAATTGCATCAAAATCACTAACTTGCATGGGCATAGGAACAAACCGACCAATCAAATCTAGAAAAATGGGGAAAATGTTTAGAAACAAAAAAAGTTTAAAATGCACCTGAATGTATTTTTAAAGGTAACAACAGCCTCAAAATAAAATTATTAATTTCACCTAGAAATGGAAGTGGTTGTTGTTGTTATAGTATTTTTTTTATTTTGGTGAGAAAACAAAGGGAAAAAATGTGGATCTCTCTGAATTGATTTTTACTACTACTACTATTATTGTTATTATTATTGGCATTATTATTATTTGGCTCAGGGAACTAACTTACCCAATTATTTGCGCAGTTCTAGTTCTAACTATAGTTTTACTATAAACCATAACTATTACTATAACAAGTGTCAGTTGAAGTAAGTGTGTCACTGACTGGATAAAGCTATATATTGGAACTCAGAAAACCTGGGTTCGATCTTCTATCACTGGCCTACTGAGTGACCTTGGGAAAATAATTTTGCTTCTCACACCTCTGTTCATTCCTTTTTTAGCTTTTCATACAAGTAAAGTTTGATTTATCTGAAGGAAAGATGAAATTTCATCGTTTCCATGGAAAAAGAATATTCTGAGGATTCCTCCCAAGGTTCTAGGATGAGGAGTGTAATCAGGATCTTCATTTTTCCAGCCCAGTGAGACTTCCAACTTCGCCAGGGCAGAACATTGAGCTTTCTTGAGATCCAGCCAAAGACTATGGAATTAACTCCCCCAGGAACTACAGATCATCAGAAACACCACCACTCTTCACTCCAACCTCAGGATTCATTGCTTTGACTTAACAAGCTCTAATATGAAAGCGAAGTAGCATGGTTGTGTACAGTTGTTTTGGTGTGCACATCATAATACTCTATTGGTTACACTTCTCCCTTTAGGGAAAGGATAAGGGAATAAACAACGTGTGAGAAATGTTAGTCATGTCACTTAACGAAGTTGCAGAGGGCATTCACATAATATAATAATGAGCTCAGTGCGACAGCCTACATAGAACCGAATGGTTTTGAAGAAATCAGCAGAGTTAAGGGCCTTTACAAGTTCTTCTCCTTCTGATCATCCTTTTTTCCATTTGTTATGAAAATACGTACACTAACTTCAGCAGCTTCACATTCTCTTAATGACAGAAATGACCATGAAAATCAGTGTCTTCAAGAAAAAGTATCAAACCCACTGCTTCATGTGGTATGTCAACACAGCACTGAACGATGTTTGTGTGTGTCAATGTGAAAACAGTGGTGTAACTAGGGTGGGGTGACTGATGCAACTGCCCCAAACACCAACTTGGATTGAGCCAGCAGTGCAGTGTCAGCCAGAAATCTCTGCTGCCCCTGTACCCCAGGGGCCTGGTTGCATCACTACCTTACTGTTTGAAAACATGCCCCACTCAGTCACTCCAGCTCTGTAAATCCTGCACATTAAAAAATGTTAAGGAACCACTTTTGTAAGCATGTCTAACACTGAGAAGCTAAGAGTGATGCTGGATATGCACTGGGAGCATACCAAAAAGTAGCTATATGACACATGGCATGTAGAGTGTGGGAGGAACTAGTCAGGGCATCTGTTCGTGGTAGCTCTCACACATACCACCCCACCCAGCATCAATGTGTCCACAGAGGCTTTTTACTGTTCTGGAGTATACAAGACAGCACCAGCTCATGCTCAAATTAGAACCACTAAACTGGGGCCCAAAAGAAATGCCTGATAGGCAAGGAAAAGTGATTATTAACCCACATGGAATTACTGATTTCCCAGTGCTGCCACTTCAGTGCATGCTCCTTGCTCTAGGTAGAAAATAAGACCTTAAAAATGCATTGGTTAATAAATCAATGTCAGATTTTAATATTAATAATCCCTTTGAAACCAGTTCCTACCAAATATCACAGTTAGTGGTTGCTTTGCTAGAGTGTTAATGGGTCATTAACTAAAACCAGCCATTAGCTGCTGCTGTAACAGCTTCCATAAGGATTTATTAAGGTAACCTCATGTATTATTAAAGAGAAACTTCATGGATTTAATTTTTTAAAAGTTTATTTCCCTCAGGCTTCCACTGCTATTGCTTCAAAGGTGGAAATGTTTGCATATCAGATGATAGGATAGTCCACTTCCCTCCTTTTTTAAAAATTAATTACTTTATTTCTAAAGTATCCTTCTTCCCATGTCCTCCCTTCCCTTCTCAAGCACAAGAGGACACTGTATACCATTTAAAAACCAAGTGTAATAAATTCATTACCTTTTTAAAAAAATATCTTTTTAACATTCAAATTTAATGAAGCAGACTAAAGGTCTGGCAAAAGAAAAAAGGGAAGGAAGATTAAATGGTTTCATCCAGGCTTGTTATCAAAGCCAGTAGGAGGAAATACTTTTTCACACATTTCATTACAGTGTAGAACTCATTGCTACTGAACCAAGAATTTAACAAGATCCAATACTAGATTGAACCTGTTTACAGATGTCAAGAATATATCCACATTCATGATGTAGAAGAAAACATTTGGAAGAAATAGTTGATCTGGGCTTATTTTGTGAAAATAATTCACTTTATAATGTGTTTCATTGAAAGGTGTAATCATTGGGATCCCTACAGCTCGGACAGTATGTGAGCACAGACTATCAACATCTAGACATACTGAACATTCAGTCTTCTTCAAAAAAATATATTTTAAAAATTATATTGTCACAAAATTGGCAGATCTTATTCACAGTCATCTAATGTGAACCTAAACAAATCAAACCATCAAGCCACTGTAATTTATATCACTGCAAAAATAAAACTGTGATTTACAGTCTGTTAAAGATTAGTAACTTGGTACTAAATGGTTCAAATTACATCCTGTATTGTAATCTGTAGATGAGCTAAAATTATTTATGAATGCCATATTTTTTCAAAATGGCCTTGTTTTATTTCATCTCTACAAGGCAATGCTACAGAGATTCATCTAAGAATGATAATGTCTTAATTTATAACTCTTGGGGAAAAACACAAAAACACAAGCCTTGTGAATGATATTTGAGGATAAAACTTCATGATTTCCTGTTTTTGAGAAATCATCTGTGAAATGTCCTTGTATATTAAGAAAACTTTCAACACTATCCCTTAAGCACCCAGTCTCACTAAGGTTCCCACAACTGAACACAAAATCATGAAAAAAAAATCTTTCCATGTTTGTGCCTTATTAATCATAACATTTATAGATAGAGCTGCATTGTTTTTTTTAGCAGCAATTGCTCCACAAATTGTTATCTCTGTAATTGGTTGCTCTCCCTATTTACTATACCTTTGTAAAGTAGGAATTCATCTTCTGTTGGGAAGCCAAGAGTGCTGTGTCATGATATGTATATGCAAGTACTTTTAAACTACTGTCTTCTGGGTTATAGAATCATTATCCACCAGATCCATCCAAATAATATAAACAACAACGACTAACATTTCCTTGTAGTGGCATTTTGTAGCATGGCAAGATGCATAGCATTTTTCTTACTATCAAAGGTTAGAGGCAGCCCTGAACCAAGACTCTGAATGCAAGAAGAAACTCAAAAAATTCAGGTTCAAATCTCAATTTGGTCACTCAGGGCCCCTCTTTATGTGCAGATAAAGGCACAACAGGATCTAATGTGCTATCCACAGAATTGTGCTTCCTGTCATGTCACACATGCATGGCAGAAGATGTGATTGTAGGATTGTGAGTCAGATCCCATCAAGCCTTATTGCTGGTGCAGAGGGAGCCCAATCCTGGACTCCCCCTGCATCAGCAAGAAGTAAGTTCCCATAGCTGGGAGCCCCTTCAGCAGATGGGGCTCCCAGCCATGGGAGCACCCCATGCACCCCCATGGCTAGGAGACCAGTTGCTGCAACTCCCAGCCATGTGGGTGCACCACACAGCTGGGAGCCCTGTCAGCTAAGTGGACTCCCAGCTGTGAGGACATGTTCTCCCACAGCTGGGAGCCAGTTTCAGCTAGCTCATGAGTGCATATGGGCCTCCCAGCTGGAAGCTCCAATCAGCTGACAAATCTCCTGTTGGCACTGCATTTATAACCCAGATACCCTGTTCCAGGCAGACCCAAACCCTCAGACCAACCACAACCTCTCCATTTGATAAGAGATTAATTTTATTCATATACAGTGATAGCAGATAAGAATAATGCAAACAATTCTATAGCTACCTGTGGCAGCGCACCGCACTTTAAAAGCCTGAGCAGGCTATGAGGCAGCCTGCAATTGACTGCAGAGCCAATCAGGTAGTCACATGACAGCCAGCAGGCCACCTGATTGGAGCTGGGCTGCAGTGTATCAGTATAAGAGCAGGCCCTAAGGAGCAGAGCTAACAGTAGTTGTTGTTGGGATGCTGCCAGAATAACATCTGCTGTTCCCAGGAACATCCTGGAGGTTCAGGGTAGAAATTATGGGGATGGAGGAGGTTCCTAGGGACCCAGTGGGGTCTCAAGCCCTGGGGGAAGGCTTTGGGACTAGGGAAGAGAGAGGCCCACCTGACTAAAGGGGCTTAGAGTTGTAGGCCTACACAGGGCCCCTGACTGGAACTGTCAGGGGTGAGGTCAGGGGCTCAGGGGAGTCCAGCTGAGGAATGGGCTTCATGTAAGATCTCTGGGGCTCTAGGCCAGCCTGGCTTGGGACAACTGTATAGTACAGTGATGACTGTATGGGGCCCACGGTGGACCCCTTTGGAGTATGGAGGTCAGTGGCTACCAGGCTGGCTTCCTGTCCCCTTGACTGGTCAATGCAAGGGGGCCAGGGCTGAAAGGCCAAAGAGCAATGGACCCTATGGCCTGGAGGCAGGGCCAGAGCCTAGAAGAGGCTGAAGTTCCTCTGTGGGGGTGGGGGGGCAGAGGGGACATTAAAGCTGAAAGGAGGTAGGGGTCAGCCAGCATGCAGGCTGCAATGATGGAGGCTGAGGCCCAGTCTCCTGGGGGGAGGCATCCTATAAGGGGCTCTGAGAAAGATGGGCCAGTGACAGAGAACAATCTGAGATGGAGGCTGCAACAGTGCTAGAGTGAGTAGCCCAGGGATAAGATCCAGGAGCCTATAGGGGTGAAGAAAGACTAGGGTAGGTAGTCCTGGGGAAAGACCTAAAACTAGACCCTGCTGGGGAGGGTTGTGTGATGGGACTACCGGTGGCAGGGCAGTCCTCAGGAAATGGCACATCAGTGCCTCCCTAGTGAATGGTTTGTCTGGGGTGCCAGAAAGCTTCAGCCCCTGCTGCCTTGTGGGTGACTGTGTGGAGAGAAGAGGCTAAGGAAGCACACCCTGACAGAAAAGCAACAGGCTTGGGCAACAACATGGAGGCCAGGAGGGCCTGAGACTCAGAGCCTGAGAATGAGGCTTGGGCATCAGCGCAGGGGACAGGAGGGCCTAAGGCCCAGCACCTGAACAACTGAGGCCTAGTGAAAGACCTGAAGGAGAGGGAGGTCTAGGTATGTCTGAAGACATCTAGGTATGTCTGAGGCCTAAGTGGGCCATAGGCCAAGAGTGAGGTCTAGGCAGGTCGGCAGACACCTGAGGCTTAAGGGACATGACGCCCCGCAATCACAGTGAGGGGGTGGGGTAGTAACCACAGAGAGGGGATAGTGAGAAGGGCTAGGAGCCTAATGAGTTGAGGCCCCAGCGAGGGGGAAAGTGGCTAAGGTAAATCTCCGGATGCCTGAGAGCAAGTGTGGCTCAGCAACGGGGCTGGGGGAGTTGGAGTACTTTGGAGGCCATCTGCAAGTCATGAGACACAGTGTAAGGGGCAGTCAGAGCCATGTATAATGCCCTAGGCATCAGGGCATTAAATGAGCGACCTCCCATATTTTCCATCTGGTATTATTACATCAAAGCATGGCAGGTGAATTGGGGCAGACTGCCCTAGACAGATGGGTGGGCCAGTACTGTGGCAAAGGGCCATCCCCCAGACATAATGGGCCTTGAAGGAAACCTTTATCACAAACAGACTTTTAGAAATCAGTTGACCCTTGTCGTTGCCATTGACCACTGTTCTAATACATATCTACTTTACCTACAAGCCAATTCCCAAAAGCAAAACTCTAAATATCATTTTCTAGCCCTCACCTCCCACTTCAGGGAGCACAGGTTTTATGTGAAAATTTAAAAGCTGGATAGAAACTAGATAGAAAAGTTATTTAACATTTTTCAGTAGTAACTTTATACTTTAGACCTTTTTAAGGTGCCATAATTAATTGCGTAATTAGCCCTGTAATTGCATAATACATGTAACATGTAGAAGGGGCCTCAATACCGTCTCCAATAAAGATAGAATTTAGTAGCTACTTTAAAATGCTCATTAGAAAAGAAATTCTGACTGACACGTAACTTTTCACTCCACCCAAATCTGCTGGCCAACACTGTGGAACACCTCAGTGCCACTCACTAGCAGCAATCTTGCCTACCTGGGAAGCTTTCCTGGGCATTGGGACACAAGGCTGAGCCTCCCAATAACTTTCCCCTCCCTTTGTAGTTCCCTGCTGATCAAAAATAAGTTCCTTTTTTTTTGCCTTTATGGCTGTTCAATATGGGGCTCCACCTTATTAGCAATATTTAGTTACCAAGTCATCCACCCATGACCTTTGCTCTACCAGTGATTTCAGACTTGACCAATCACCTATTATCTTCACATTGTGTACATCCTCACTTTCTTTTCATTACAAGTAAATAAAAACTCTGAAGACTATGCGACTAAATACAGTATGTATATTGAAATGTGCTGCTTTACATTCTTATGAAAGACACTGAGTGAATGATTTAAAAGGTGAACGTACACAACATAACTTACAACAAAAGTGCACTTCAAACAAATTAGGGCTGAATCCAATGTCCATTTAAAACAATGGGAGGTGCTGACTCTGGTGGATGCTGAAATAAGTCCTTGTGGAAATCTCCTTGCTGTCAGGAGATGACATTGACTATGTGCATGTGTTAGGGAAGCAAAATGTGGCCCAGTATTAAGCATTAAAGAATATGGGACTGGTTCTTTGCTGTACAATCCCCTCCAAAGCCCCTTCTACAATCTTAGATGCCACTACGCAGCGGTTGTAGGACTCAGCCATATTAAGCATTTTAAATGGGGAAAAAGGGGAAAGGGGCTAAGAGGCTTCCTTGGCTGGCCAAAGAAATCCAGAGCAGCCTACGGGCTAAAAGGGGGGCATATAAAAAGTGGAAACGGGGAGAGATTACTAAAGAGGAGTATACCTCCTCTGCTCGCGCTTGTAGGGAGGCAGTTAGACAGGCCAAAGCTACCATGGAGCTGAGGATGGCATCCCAAGTTAAGGATAACAAAAAATTGTTTTTTAGATATATAGGGAGTAAAAGGAAGGCCCAGGGTGGAATAGGACCTCTACTAAATGGGCAGAAGCAATTGGTGATGGACAGGGGGGACAAGGCTGAACTCCTCAATGAGTTTTTTGCCTCAGTGTTCCTAAACGAGGGGCAAGACAAGTCTCTCACTGGGATTGTAGAGAGGCAGCAGCAGGGCACCAGACTACCAAGCGTAGACCCTGAGATGGTGCAGAGGCACTTGGAGGAACTGGATGCATTTAAGTTGGCAGGCCCAGATGAGCTCCATCCGAGGGTACTGAAGACACTGGCTGACGTCATTGCACAGCCACTGGCGGGAATATTTGAACACTCATGGTGCATGGGCCAGGTCCTGGAGGACTGGAAAAGGGCCAATGTGGTCCCCATTTTCAAGAAGAGGAGGAAGGAGGACTCAGGCAACTATAGGCCAGTCAGTCTCACCTCCATCCTTGGCAAAGTCTTTGAAAAAATTATCAAGGCTCACATTTGCAAGAGCCTAGCAGGAAAAATTATGCTGAGGGGAAACCAGCCCGGGTTCGTAGCAGGTAAATCATGCCTGACTAATCTAGTCTCTTTTTATGACCAGGTTACAAAACACCTGGATGCAGGAGTAGGGGTTGATGTCGTATACTTAGACTTCAGGAAGGCCTTCAACATGGTATCCCACACCATACTGGTGAACAAGTTAAGAGGCTGTGACTTGGATGACTACATGGTCCAGTGGGTGGCGAATTGGCTGGAGGGTCGTACCCAGAGAGTCGTAATGGATGGGTCGGTATCGACCTGGAAGGGTGTGGGCAGTGGGGTCCCGCAGGGCTCGGTCCTTGGACTGATACTCTTCAATGGCTTCATCAGCGACTTGGACAAGGGAGTGAAGTGTACTCTGTCCAAGTTTGTGGATGACACAAAACTGTGGGGAGAAGTGGACACACCGGAGGGCAGGGAACAACTACAAGCAGACCTGGACAGGTTGGACATATGAGCAGAAAACAACAGAATACAATTCAACAAGAAGAAATGCAAAGTGCTGCACCTACGGAGGAAAAACGTCCAGCATACCTACTGCCTAGGGAATGACCTGCTGGGTGGCATGGATACGGAAAGGGATCCTGGAGCCCTAGTGGACACCAAGATGAACATGAGTCATCAGTGTGATGAAGCCATCAGAAAACCTAATGGCACTTTATCGTGCATCAGCAGATGCATGATGAATAGAACCAAGGAGGCGATACTTCCCCTCTATCGGGCGCTGGTCAGACCGCAGTTGGAGTACTGCGTGCAATTCTGGGCGCCGCAATTCAAGAGGGATGTGGAGAACCTGGAGAGGGTCCAGAGAAGGGCCACTCATATGGTTAAGGGCTTGCAGGCCAAGCCCTATGAGGAGAGACTAGGGCACTTGCACCTCTTCAGCCTCCACAAGAGAAAGTTGAGAGGTGACCTTGTGGCTGCCTATAAGTTCATCATGGGGGCACAGAAGGGAATTGGTGAGGTTTTATTCACCAAGGCGCCCCTGGGGGTTACAAGAAATAATGGCCATAAGATAGCAGAGAGCAGATTTAGACTGGACATTAGGAGGAACGTCTTCACAGTTAGAGTGGCCAAAGTCTGGAATGGGCTCCCAAGGGAGATGGTGCTCTCCCCTACCCTGGGGGTCTTCAAGAGGAGGTTAGATAGGCATCTAGCTGGGGTCATCTAAACCCAGCACTCTTTCCTGCCCATGCAGGGGGTCGGACTCAATGATCTATTGAGGTCCCTTCCGACCCTAGCATCTATGAATCTATGAAATTGTAGAGAAGCAAACAACAGCAGGAAGTATAAAAGCAGGGGAAAATCAGCTACTATTTACTAACCATCTCTCAAAAGCATATACAATAAAGGAAGAGCAAGCCAGCAATGAGAATATTAAGACACATTATTGCATGTAAACCATAACAAAAGTACAGTAGAAAAATTTACCATCTAGGTATATGGGCAGATCTAGGATTTTGAAAAATGGGGTATTGATAGTATGGTGCATCACCACACAACACAACACATTTTTCTCTAGTGAGAGGAAAAACTACTAATATGCTTAGGATTCAGCACTATGTTATTCTATTTAAGATCAAAACAAAAATATAACTTTACTGGAATGTGCATTAATTTGCTAGATTATATTTGAAATTTAAACTACAACAAACCAGGCAAACATAGTCAAAAGATATTGTTTCATTGGTTCTGTAGTTATTACTGTTAAATGTACATCTCTTATTCAGATTCATAAAACAAAGTATGACCTTCTTGAGCTTCTTGACTATGCCTCCAGTACTTCAGTGTCAGTCATTTTATTAACTCATTTTCATATTAACTCATTAACCTGAATTAATATTACTACACCTGAGTTAACATTTTAGCTAGTTAGTCTACACAGTTGTGAAATAGAAGACAGACATTATCAGGAATGGCTAACAAACAGGAAAACTGCAGAAGAAAGGATTAGTTTGGATAATGGTTTAACCAAGACCATTAAAAAGAAAAGGGGGTTGTTAACACCTGTGGAGTGAAAAGAGATGCATAGGAATCCGGCAGTTGATAGTGAGCCTTGAATTCAATTGAATGCCTCAGTGCTGCCCGAATAGAAATGTCATTGCCCAGCTCAGGCAGTTGAGTGAAATTTGGGTGAAGCAGCAAACAAAAGGTGAAGCAGGGGCAAGTGCAACTGCACCACTGTGCTCCCCTAGATTCACCCATGTCTCAGTATGCAATACTGAGAAATAAAAGAACTCATCAAAACACTTAATGAAATTCAATCCAAAATTTTAAGGGACAAAATATAGTGGGAATGTGAGCATGGGTATTAGTCCTATACTTATTATTTATTATAAGTAATAACATTATTATGTTATCACCAAGAGGTCCCCACCAAAATGCCAGACCACTTTATGTAATACTAGTAAACAATAATTCCTGCAATATAAATGGAGAACACAGAGAAAAGACATTATTATTTTTACTAGAGAAACATATTGCTATGACTAGAGCTAGTCCAGCTTTTTTGTCTGAAATATTTCAGAAGAAAAATGGCACTTTTCTCAAAATGAAACTTTTTATACAAAATGTTCGGTCTTGACATCTGAAGGAATTTCTGGTTCTAGGGTTTTGAGTACCTTCACAAAACTTCAATGTTTTCATAGAAAAAATTATAATTGTCTCAATTTGTTATGGGCTCAAAATTAATTTCTTGACTGCGCCTAATTATCACCTAATTGCTGCATGGATCAGAAACTGAAGCATGCAGAGAGCAAATGACTTTCTCAAGGTCATGCAGAAAGTCTGTAGCATAGCCAAGAATTGCACTGAAACTGTCATAATGCTATTCCAATAGCTAAAAGAAAAGTTCACTACATTCTTCCTACCTGCAAAGTCCCTGTCATATATTAGCATACTATATAAAATGCTTATTCAGTGACAGTGGAACCAACAGAGTGGATAACATAAGCTTAAGCCAGCAGCCTGGTTTTGAAAAGCATCCCCAGCCTGTCATGGAAAGCAAGAAAAGGAAAAGATCAGCGAGATCACCTTGAAAGATTTTTAACAGTAAACTCCTTGCTGCCTGCCAGTAGAAAATATATGCCGTTATATCCACTATCATGAACAGTCACTCAGAGAAAAAACAAAAAATCTCCTATCACTATAACCCATCTATAGAGGTACCTGTGTGTACATGATCATATTAAGCTTTTTTATTCGTTTCTGGTTGTTAAAGTAATATGATAAGTTCCTCTGGTTTCAGACATGGAAATGAAAGGCAACCTAACTTTCCTTAACGTGCTGTGCAGTTTAGTGCCAAAGGCAACAGCTTTTTAATCCAAAGCAAAAGTTATAAAGTGAAATACATTTACTAGGATAAAAGATGGACCCTTCTCACCTGCCCGTGTATAACTGTGAGAGCTAAATTAAAAACATACTTTGTCAGCTGGAAGCTCATTTGTGTGAAGAACTGTTAGTAGTTTTTGACAGTGTACAGGCAGAGCAGGGTTATAGAACTGAGCATCTCTCCCTTCCTCTTGGTTGATCAGTAGTGCATAGGTTGGGGGGAGAAGGGCGCAATATTCCCCAAAGGCCACGGCAGCTTTTATGAAGGCGAGTCACAGTATTCAAAGGCTGGAATACAAGGGAGTGCCTAGTCTGACTTTCCATCTGTAGCACAGAGAGGAACAAAACTAGCTGTGGAAAAGGAAACATATGACTGTGTCTCAGGAGCATGCAGTACAACGAGGAAGAGCCAATTTTCTGATGCGCCAACGTACTCATCCCCTGTAAGTTTATTAAACTGAAAGAAGTAAAATAAGGTTTGACTATTTCTGATTGCTTCCAGCATTACCTGAAACAAACAGTTATATAGCTTCAGTGTAAGTGAATTAAAATCATGCTAACAGCCAATGTTCAATATAGCTTAATCCTACACCACTGAAGTTAATGGGATTTTTACCGCTGACCTCAATGGAAGCAGATTTACAAGCTTAAGTGATAGTGCTTTGGGCCTTATTTTTGACAAATATCTCTAAAGAACATAATAAGGGTTTAGCCATAACCATAGTCCTTAATTCACAGTCGACTTGATCTCACTGATTACGGAATACTTTCAGTCTCCTCTCACAGGTGATGCAGCACCTGTATCCAGCTGTTATTGAGACACTCCAGAGATCAGAAGCTCACTACACTGAGTGCCAGCAGTGGATGACATGGTGGTTTTCTCCTAGCTGATTTCTACTTTTTACAAATTAGTTAGAGAAACAGGTAGCACATCACCTGTCATGGTAGTAGACTATTGAGAATAAATTATTCTGGAAAAATAAGTCTGGTTGCTGCTACCACTGGTGGCCCCGGATGGTGGGCCTGGAAAATGAAACGCTGTGTAAAACAAGAAGCAATAGCTGTTAACCCAGAGGATGATGCAATCCCTACCCTGTGTATTTCCATGTTTGCAGCATCTACCACAGTAGAGAGGCTCTTGTGCTGCTTCTTACAGGGTGCAAACAGAAATGACGTTTGTGGTGGGATCAGTCCCTTGAAATCACACTTAAGCCATGCCCAAGCAGAAGAGCAGAGCTGCAGATCCCTCCAATCGTGAGATAAATTAACCCTCGTTGTATGAGGATTCAAATGAAGCCACTCCTCAGTAGAGCAACTTGATTAATTTCTGTCTGCTCCGGCAGCAACTGCAGCCAAGCTTGAGCTGCTGTCTCTGGATGGGAGGGGGATTAAGCAGGAGAGGGAGGTCCCTTCTGCAGTTTTCTCAGCCCTGCTGGAATGGAGGGGGGCTGGTGGACTGAAGCCCTTCACCTTGGGAGGGGGAGGTGAGAGGGGGAGAGGGCTTCAATCTACCCCCTCCCCCTCACTCCAGCAGGGATGAGAAAAATCTCAGAATGATTTCCCTCCCCTACCTTCTCCCTCCTCCCATCCAGAAACAGCTGAAATGGAGGGGGTGGAGGGGAAGCCAAGAGACACAGCCTCTCTCCCTGGATTGACTCCAAATTGAAGCTGATCCTCCACCCTCCTGATCCATCATCTAATGTCTGTTGGATTGGGAGGATCAGTCTAAATAATAGTGATCAGGAGTTGCACTTCTGTCCATTCCTACAGACACCTGGGGTATTGTAGGGAGGCTAATAATTCTCTCTCTCTCTCCTTATCTCGTCCTTCTTTTGTTGCTCACTTTTCCCAATTTCTTTTTCTGTTGTTGTTTCTAAGGAAAGCTATAAAATCAGAACAAATATTGGCTGCTCATTTGCCATGCAGTATTTTTAGACTAAAATTCAGGGAAGCTTAATTCTGTTTTTTCTATATTTGAATTAATTAATCTCCCTGTATATGTTGCTCAAGCTGTTAATTTAAATTGTGCATTGCTTATTATTTGCAAGTCATTATCAACCCAGTAAAGTAAGGAGGAAAAACCTGTTAGCTGTTGCACATGTTTAGGGATTGTGTAGGGCTACTGAGATTTCATTGAAAGTTACTTTAAAGGAGTTTCTTAATTCCTTTAATTTTGGAGGGTTTATGTTAGAAGTTTGGGGCCTTGAGCCAAAACCACTAGACTATAATTTTTTTTTTCCTTGGGACTACACCATAGCTCATGTAACTGAATCTTTTAGTTCTTTTTATACTTCACTGTTTCATTTAAAATATAAATTAAGTAGAAATTAATATCTCTGTCTGCTGTGATGTGGTCAAAAGATGGAATGGAGGGAAAGACTGAGATCATATAAATAATGACTGATTGAAGTAGCTCTATTTCCATTAAGTGAAATTTATAAATTCACCTTTTGTTTTTGTTTTGTTTTTTTTGGTGAAGTGCTAAAAGCAATCAACTTGCAAGAAGCAAAATCTAAGATGGAGTCCAAAGCTGTTTATAGACATTATGTTTTTCTAGGTTTAATCCAGACTACACCCGTCACTACATACACATGAACATCTGTAGTCTGAATTAAAATTGGCACCAGGCTGAATTAACTAATCCTCATTGAAAGAGGATTAAAGTTAATGCAAACTAGGGCAGTCCAAACTAGGCAATTTAAACTGTATTAACTAATATGTATATACGGCAGGTATCTAAGGCTTGCTGTTGCTCATGCCCACCACCAGGTGTAGCAAGTGATTACAATTTTGTGGCTCTGGTTGTGAGTTGTGGGCAGGGGGGGATTTGCAAGAAGTGTTATTAATATCAAAATAAAAGAATGTTGTAATTTTTATATACAATATTGCTTATGGTGTTTTCTTTTCATGGGTGAGTGAGCTGGTAGGGATAGGCCCTTCTGGTGAGGAGGACAAGAGGAGGGTTTCCCAGAGTGAAACCAACCCTCCAGCCCAGTCCAGTTGTTCCCCCTGCCCCCATGCTGACAAGCAGATGTGGTATTTCTGGATCCCAGACTGCTTGCTGGCCCGCTGGGATCCAGGACATGGGCGCTTACATAAGTGTCCAACAACTGCTGCCATCTCTACTGCAGAAGTGCAGAAACGAACAAAAACCTCTTGATGGTCAACGATCACCTATTAACCCTTCATTTGAATTGAAACTTAATTTGAATTGTGATGTGAATCAATTACCATGGTTTAGAAAATGGTGAACATGTCTACAAGATATTACACAGATCTCTGAAACTGGAAGTAATTTATACCAATTCTGGTCCTGTTTTATAGCTGCCACAGGAGCTACAGATGGCTAATTAACTCTGCTAAAACACAGCTATGCTGCCGCCTGCTGGAAAAACTCTAATTAGTACAGCCATGTTCACATAGCACTCAGAGGCAAAACTTACCATACAAGATACATCTCTCCTCAAAAAAATACAACTTGGGGAAAGTGGGGTGTACATTACAAGCAAAGAAATACAGTAACAGCAGTTTCTACAATTTAAGCTTCTGCCAGGCAAAAGTAACTCTGCGTGCAATCCACAGGAAACAGAACAATGAACAGGCTCTGCTCCCTAGCTACTGCTGCTCAGTTACTTACTACAATGAAAGATTGTTTTTCTTCATTCTGCCTTGAAAACAAGGTGCATATCATATTTTAAGGTGTGTTTATGCAATAGAATACAGTATAAGCTGGCTTGGTTGCTACACTATTTGACTATGCCTATTCTGCTTTTAGGCTGGGAGGAAGGCCTATAACTCATAGAATCAGAGGGTTAGAAGGAATCTCAAGAGTCATCTAGACCAGTCCCATATAGAGAAACAGGACATTCTAGTCCCAGACCCTCCCTGAGTGATTCCTGGAGCACCAAGCTATGTCCTCTCATAGATGCAGCAGGACCACACATGGCACTGATACCATTTTTCAAATTCAGAACAGAAGTCCCATTTCAGAGATTAATTCAAGGCACCAGGACATAGTCTTGTATTTGGAATTGTCCTAGAAAATGCAATTTGTTACTGTAAATTCAAATAGGAATAGCTTGTAGTGTTTTAGGCAGCGAGACTACTTATTCTGTTGGACCATTGTTAAATGTTACTTCAGAAAGGATTAAAATGGCAACACTAATTTTAATGTAATTTATCTGTCATTATATATATAGTAGCCAATTGACTGTAAAGAATGATGGAGGGCTGGGGGCTGGGATGGAGTGCCACCACATAATGCCCCATGCTGCCACTGTTCTGCCTCTTTCAGGGAGTGAGGTGGGGGGCTCCCAACCCCCTGTCCAGTCCTTGGTGCCACTTGCAGGGAGCAGTGTGGGAGAGCTGAGGCCAGAGCTGCTGGCCCCGACTCCCCCACCCTCTGTCCAGTCCTTGGTGCGGCTTTGGAATCATGGCAGTGCTCCCCCATGCTTGGAGCACTCTGATTGGCTGTTTCCATCAACCAATCAGATTGCAAATAAAGTGTTATGGACAGACAGACACACTTAGGCTTTTATAATATTAGAATATATGTGTGTGTACGTGTGTGTGTGTATTCCAGATGTCTGTAAATAGACTCCCTTTGAAAGTGAACTCATTTGCTATGGTATTTTTATCTTACAAAGCCTCTTCTTTACTTGTAGTTAAAGATATTAAGTGTTTCCACCTCCTTTGTAAAATAGATGAAGTGCTACATAAGAGCTAGGCACTATTAGTATCATTATTTCTACTTTTATGGGTTTTGTTCACATAAAAGGGGGAAAGATAGATTAGGAGTGCATTATGTAGATCACTAAAAGAGGAATACTGTATTATCTTGAAGCCAGCACATGTCATCCAGAAATGACTTCCCCTCCCTCATTCTGTACCTTCAACCCACTAAGTAATTGGTCACCTTCTGAAAAGGTCAGTATGAATTTTAGGGATATACTGTTCTCAAGCATACATACCTTCTCCCGCAGTGCTCAAAACAGTTTAGCATAAGTATACAATTAGTGATGGGGAGGAAAGGCTAAACTGTGGCTGGCAGCTGCAACTGTTAGTTTACTGCGTGCACCATTAATTAGTTTCCAGAAAATTCAAGTCAGTATTTGTGACTTGAATATTTATTGGCAATGGCTGAGTAAGAAACCATCTTCCCACAACCTCTGCATTGCATACACACACTACAACATCCCTGTTGGCATTGTCTTGTCACATTTTTTATTATATGGCATGACAAAGGTAAGAGAGAACAAACTAAAAGCATACTGCAGCAAACAGCTAAAGGGGAACAAAAAGCACCTTTCCATTTTTAAAAGGTTCAGCATCTTTCATTTTAAAACTCTCAAAATGAACTAGCAACAGCAGTGATGTGTTATGAGCTATGTCCTTCCTGCCCCCTTATCCCCATGCTTCTGACATTATTTGTGTACCTATCCACACCTCAATCTTGAGATGTTCATGGGATTTTCCATTGTGGAACCTGGATTTACCCCACTGGTCAACAACAGTTGAGTCCAATCTTAGTTTGATTTTGAAAGAGTTGTCAACCAAAGGAGGGTTTGTGCTGTACCTATAAAATTAGTCTAAAAGTTGACTAAGGCCAACATCATTTGTGCAAATACTATAAATCATCCATAGCAGATGCTTTGGGGCCTTGAAACACACAGATAAAAGTCTGTTCCAAACAAACAAAGATTCTGAGTTTATGAGACAACCACCATTTTGACCACTTAAGCTGAGAGCTGCAACAGATTCACATCTTCTTTGAGCTGGGCATAAAGTGAGAAATAACGCACGCTGACAAGCAGGCTACATACTTCCTTTAGAAAAGGGAAGCTTGCCCTCAGTGACTGAATTCTGATGTACTCTCACATATATGTTATGGATACTGTATTTTAATTATGCACTGTTAGTTAACTGGTGCAATGTCCCTGTAAAAGAGGCATAAGAAAATGGCTTTCAGGGCTCGTCTATACTGCAGATTAAATTACCTTGAGTGTTAATGCAGCTATACTGCTTCCAGGACCTAAGACAACTTGTTTAGACCTAGCTTGGATATCATACACCAGGGGTTTTCAAACTTTTTAAGGAGTTTACCCATTTTGGGTATGCTTCTAGCAGTGGGGGCAGGAGGTGGCAGGAGGGGAGGGTAGCAGCGGCCGGACATGAAGCAGGGGGTCTTGCACACGGCAGCAGCAACATGGGGTGATGGATGGCAGCAGCGAGCTCCTCCCCCCCCCATGTCTGGCCAGCCAGGCAGCACCTGTGTGGCCCGCAGAGGGGAGCCCTGCTCCTGGGAGGTGTCGATGTGGGGTGGTAGGTGGTGGCACCCCATCCCTGCCTGCCCACGTGTACCCCCTAGCCTTTTTCCAAGTACCCCCAGAGTTACACATACCCCCGGTTGACAACCCCTGTCATAGAATATAAAAGTTAGAAAGGACCTTTAGGATGTAGTCCACCTCCTGCACAAATATAGAATTTCTAAACCAGACATGTTTATCCAGCTTCTTCTTGAAACTTTCCAATGAAAATTTCCATAGCTCCCCTAGCCATTGGAAACTACACAGAGGTGATTTGTGCCATGAGGCACAGAGATGCCTTTACACGGTGGTGCTGTGTGCTGCACTGCTGGAAGCAAGGGATGCTTAAAAAATCTGTTAATAATCTTGTTTCAGCTCCCCTAGCCTTTGTGGGTTGTCATTTCTATAAGCAGGCTAAGCAAAGATAATTGAGCCATCTTCTTGGTCAGTTCACAGAGGACTGAATCAGGGGAATCCAGAGCTGAGGAAGTTAGCCCCTAGAACTTGAGCTCAAGAACCAGCTCCCTGGTCTGCTCTCTCAAAAACAGCACAAGCTCATGGAGCAAGCTTTTCACAAAATCAAATCCAAGTTAACTGACCTAGGGATCTCTTTTAGAGACTTTTCCCCCCATATTGTTTAAGGGATAGTGGATCCTCACAGAAAATATTTTAATTGTTTTGGGGTTTTTTTACCTTGAAAGATTTGCATAGGCTAAGCATGGGAATCTTTAATTTTCTGAAACAATGCAAAGCCACCAAGTTGGGCGTTTCATCCCAAAATTAAATTTCAATCTGTAATAGTCAAAGTTTCATAAATCAACTAAGCACTAAAAAAACACAGTTCCAAGAGAACCTGGAGTAACATATGGTTCCATATGAAAATCCTGAAGCACTTATTATTGTCCATGGTTTAGACTTCAGCAAACAAGTGAAACAGCTGGTTTGATAATGTTCCACTTTGAGTTTGAGGGTTTGTTTGATCCTGAAACTGTTTGTGAAATTCTTGAATAGAGATTGCTGTGCTTACATGGATAATAAAAAGAACCACTATTGTTTCTATTGTAAATCAACTCCCTTAAAACCGGAAAACAAACCATTTGAGCTAGCCTTCTATTTTGTTGAATATGTTTACAAAATGCAAATTATTTTATCTATAAGCATGACATATAAATATATATTTAATATTTTATAACACTTATTTCAAATCAGGAATGAGGGCTTTTGTGACCAACACACTAAAATAACAAAACATTATATGTGTGGTACATATTTGTGAGTAAATATGTATTATATAACATTATATTACATATATAAATGTATGAAATGTTTAGGGGGGGTGTCATTTCAGATTTTTTTTATTTGATATTTGATGCCATATTTTTATTCATGGTATATAATTATGCTCCACGGTCTCCAAAATTGAGTTTTATAATGCAAGTGCTACCAAACCCTAAACTCCAGCTATGCTCTGTGAAGCTAATCACTCATTCTAGCTTTGTAGTGTTCTAGCTCTATCTAGCTATGACAGTATAGCTCTTGTCTACCTCTAAGTGGGATGTTGCTGTTGTTTACCTCACCCAAAATGACTGGGTCCATAAGACTCAGCACACACATCATAAGTTGCATCTGTTGTCCATGCATTCATGCAGTTGTCTCTTAGTGGAGTTCAGAAAATACCATCTGGTTGGATTTACCAAACCTGCCAGTGTTACTTGAAACTTAGCACATAAAATGTGAGAGAGTAAATTCCATCAGAAATTGTCAGTGGACCTAAATATGGTCCCACCACTGCTCTTAGTGCAGCAGTTCAGAGTGAAAATCTTGCTCCCGATCCTAGAATTTCTCATATGAACCTATTGGAACTACTAAATAAATGTTATGTCTCCCCCAAAACCTGATAGAGTCTCTCTATAAATTTGCTCTCCTAAACAAGTAAGGAGGTCCCACACACATTTATTCCTGAGTGCGTACAAGTCATTAGAAATTATTCTGCCTTTATATGTCCTAATATTTGAGAGCAGGCTGACTGCAAGAAAGGTCCTAAGCCCTAGTGACAGAAAATTGATGACCAGCTTTATTTATGGATCTACTTCTACCCTAAAATGAATGGGTCTGGTCTGGGGGTGGGAGGACATTAGAGGAGTTGAGAGTCTTGTGCTCTCACCCAACCAGGGGTGTTATTAGATGTAATTTGTTTAGCACTAAGCAAAATGTTCCAATTCTGTTACAGATCCTTCAATGACCGACCTTCCTCACAAGAGTTAAAATGCAGAAATTGTCTTGCTTTTACCACAATTAAGGATGAGAACAGCACTTTACAGAACAGATAAGCAAAGTCCCTATCCTAAAAACCTTCAGGCTCTGTAAAGCTGAATATGAACAGCCAAAATGATCAGTATTGTTCTTTAGGTTATAGATAGGGTTGGGAACCTGAGCCTCCAGTACCCTAAAGAAATACGGTTATGTCTACATCCTCTTTCAAAAGGTTGTTTTTGTCACTGAAGTCTTGATCTCCACTAGCTAGAGAGAAATACAGCCTAGAATGAAGGCCTTTCCTGACATTAGCATAGACAGGATTTCAGGAATATGCATTTCACAGATGCATCAGCAGTCTGCTGGTTCACTTGGCTATATGATGCAGCCTGATGCACTACAGGATAGTCAAGATTTTTATTATCCAATGGCACCACCATGGCAACCAAGCAGCAGCCCATTCTGAGGTTGAGTGTCTTGCCCTCGAAGCAAATAAGAGACAGAAGAGAAAGGGAAAGGAGAGGAATCCCAGCCTACAGCCTACTTTCCCTCACGGAAAGACCTGCAACTTCTGTGGACAAAACTGTGGCTCAGGGATTGGGCTACTTCAGTCACCTGTGTCATGACCCAAAGGGTATGATTGTGTGTGTGCTTCGGCACTGCAAAATTATTTCCCGCCACGAGAAGCTTTCTTTGCACAGTGCAATTCTCAGTTGCATAGAGAAAACCCCGGTGCAAAGGAGTTCCCGCCATTCATATGTAAATTTGTGTCCCACTATTGGCTGTTTCTAAATTATTCCCACGTGGCGGCTAGCGATTGGCTTGCTAGCCGTATAACAGGCTTGAGCGGTTTCCGCCCAAGTTGGAGGAGGAGAACTTCACATCCATCTCGTGAAGAACTCTAAGCGCTGTGGAGCCTAACAAACCCAGCGTGTGCCTTAAGAAGGATATAGGGGCTTGATCAACCTCTAGCCTCTCCCCGTTGCCGCCTAATCCCTCGACGTACCCTTCCCTGCACGCTCAGTCCACGGAGCCTAGCAAACTTCGTGTGTGTGTGTATCCAGAGCTCTTTCCGGGTTTAAGAGGCTCGAGTTTTCTACGGGTCTTGTTCGTGCAGGTTTTCTTTTCATTTGTAACTGCAACTTAAGTGAAGTTTCTCCTGCCTGCACCGCGACCATCTACGGTGTAAGTAAAATAATCTTTAATCAACCGCCACGCGTCCATGTTTAATTCTAGTCCGCCGTGCCGAATTCCCCGACCCACGTGCCAGGGCTGCTGGCCACAGCCTGCCGCACGCCCCCGAAAGCCTCGGACCGCTCCCAGCCCGCACAACCTGAAAACCCATTAATATGCTGTGGTAGAGATAGATCATCCTCAAATAGAGGGACCGCAATGACAGGAATCCTAGTTTTCTCTGTGTGAAAATCCCAAATTCTCTGATTAAAGAACCCAAAATTATCCTCTTCTTTTTTTTTGCAATTAAAATGAAATGCTAATATATCAGTTGAACACAATGTTTTATTGATATATTTACAATTTCTAAGCAATTTGAAAGCCTACCAGTACCTCAATCATTATAAAATTAATTTTAAATACCTAAATATTTTGGCATTTGATTTTTATTTATCATAGAAAATCAGAGCTCCCCCTGCCCCCTTTGTTCACCAGGATGCGGGTCCAGCTCAGGCTGTCCCTCCTACTACTTTGTGGCACTGAGGAGCCCTGATATGCCAGTGCCCTGCCCATGCTCACTCCCAAGCCACAGCCTGCCCACTCAGTCTCAAGCCTGCCAGTGCCCCTCATTCCCTATCCAAAGCCCTCTAGCCCTGCCAGTGCCCCTCACTCCTGACCCACAGACCCCTGTTCCTGCCAGTGCTCCTCACTCCTGACCTGCAGCACCCTGGCCCTGCTGGTGCCCCTCACTCCCAATCCACAGCCCCCTACCTCCCCAGCTGTCCTGGTGCCCCTCACTCCCAATCCACAGCTCCCATCCCTGCTGCGCCCCTGCTGGTCTCCCTAACTCCCAAAGCACTGCTCACCACCTCCCCAGCCCTGCTAGTGTCCCTCACTCCTGACCCACTGCCCCCACAGCTGTGCCTGGAGAGGCCCCAGCTGCCAGGCTACAGGACCCTGCTTCTTGCTTCACAGGCACCAGCTGCAGCCAGCCAGCAGTGCTCGAGCCCCAGTGGCCATGTGCGCAGGATGGTCCCTCCCCTCTCTCTCCCCCCACAGGAGTGCAGCCAGAACAGAGCCGAGTGGAGACTGTGGGAAATGGGGGTGAATACAGGATGTCTGCTGCAGGGCTTAGGGAACCCTGCCCTGTTGCTCTCCCCCTGGAAGCCTCCATGGTCTTACAGGTGGGACCTGGCATGGGAGGGTGGAGCAGAGTGGGGAGGCTCAGCACTTTTGCCACCACTACCAGCAGCCCTGTGCCAACCACACTGCCATGGGAAGGCACCCCCTGCTCACCTGGCAGCAGTGGATTGCACACCTCTGCATCACTGCCACCCCTGCTGCTGCTATGGTGTCTTGCCATGGCAGCATGGCTGGCACAAGGGTTCTGATGACAGTGGCAATGGCAGCACTGAGCCTCCCCACCCCACTCTGCCATTCCATACTGGGTCCTGCCTGCCTGGCCATGGATGCCCCTCAGAGGAGGTCAGCAGAATGGGGAGCTCTGAGCCCACAGCAGGCAGCCAGCATCCTTCCCCATCCTGTGCATAAATCTGGGGGGGGGGGACATGCCCCCCATGCCATCTCCCCAGGAGTGCACACAGTAATGGGGAGACAGCCCCTTTGCCACCCCCCAGGTGAGCCACCTGAGGTCCATCCCACTCCCTGGCTGGGCCCTGTGGCCATGCATTCCCAGCTGGGCAATGCCCCACAGCCCCAGCCTCCCCTTCCCTACTCCCTCCCTCACCATGGCCACCTCAATCTGCACCCCCTGCCCCACCCACATCACCTATACCCTCTCCATGCCCCCTACAGATTTACCTGCAAGTAGCTGGGGGAGCTGCCCTCCACCACTGCCTGGCTGTATTGCTGGCCGCTTTCATGTGTGCACGCACATGTACATGGCGCCCCCTGCATCCTGCCCCCCACCCCAGCCCCAAGCAGCCCCTTGCAGACTGGAACTTTGCCAGCCTGCAAGAGGAAATCTGTTGTTTCCCATGAGTTTCTCTGTTAAAGAAGAAAATCCATGTTTTTCCACGTTTTTCTGCAGCAAATGCAAAACCTGGATCCCTGCCGATGAGTCAAGATCATTTAATAGTAGTATAGCTCCTCTAACAAGTTTAATGATTGTAATGATTATAAATCTTCATCTTCAAAGAAATTTACAAACATTATCTAATTAATTCCCACAACATGAGACAAGCATTTCACTATGTACTGGAATCTGTTTTACAGATTTTCTCATTTGTTGATCAAATGACTGAGAACATCTCCCATCCATAACAGCCTGGTTGCCTCTGGGGTAATGTGCTTTCACAAGACTCAATCAGAGGATATACCCTAAGATATTAAGCAATTACAGGGAGGTAATGTATTGTTATAGCTTTTCTTCATATCATTCACAGGAGCAATATAAAAAGAAATAAGAAAAGAGCAAAATAAATAAGAAATACAAAGGTCTTTATAATTACCAATTTACTAAAATTATCTTGTGAGTACTGTTCATTTGATTGAAAAGAGACAGATGCAAGAGAAACAGATAAAGATGCATGCCTGGAGTTACTCCAGAAAAGTTAATGCAATTACATCAGGCATCAATATAGCCAAATAACACTTTCAGATATACAGTGACCCTGCTTACCTTACTTTCTTAAGGACCAATTGCTACACCCATAATTTGGAGCATTGCATTTGGTTTGAGCCTTATTTTTATGACACATTTTCCCTCCACTATCCTTCCTACACAAAACTGAGAGAAGCTTGCTGTGTTTCTGCCTTGCTGTCTGATTGCATTATTTAAAATGACCTTATTTTCATTCTCATTATGCATGATAGATGGATCAACAGCCTCCCTGACCATAAGCCAAATTCTGCTCACAGTTACACAGGCACTACATCTGTTGAGTTAAATGGGATTTACATCCATGTAAATGAGGAGAATACAGCTCCATGTTCACCAGTCAGTTTCATAAAAAGGTAGAAGGACCTCTTCCTTAAGCCAAAATGTATAACAGATTGCAAGTATGGCCAAAGTATGGACTTTGGTTCACATCAGGTCATCCATGATTTTTTTTTTTTTGTCCTTCAGTTGATATAATTACAAATCAAATTACTCCCTATCCTGTCTCTTGAAAGGGCCCATTAGAGACACCAGCCTCCCACACAAGCCAGATTCTCTGTGTGAATCATTATTTCACATACAGATTTAGTAAACTTTGACTTGATTAATTTTCACAGGATCAAAAAGAAAAACATTATGAAAAAAATCATATCACAGTGCTGAAAAGCCCCAAATGTTTTATAACATCAATTATCAAGTTTATTGCTTAAGAACCTTAGCATTTTCACAAAGTAGATTTATGTTCCAATCTACTGATCTAGTCTTCACTGAACACAAGACATCTGAAACCTTGATTCAGGTTTATCTATAGAACATCTCTTGATTAATTTCCAGTTTATTTTTAGACTTTCCTCCCTATTTCCTCCTCATTGTAGCTTAAATGAATTTCATAAGCATTTGAAGATAATGACCTGTATCCTTCCCTTGATCAGCTGAGTCTTAGGTCAGATAAGGCATTGGATGATGCATGTAAGTGTTATTTATGACATTCTTTAGTGTTATTTTATGGCCTTTGGTATTTTATTGTTGTATTTGACAGTGTGATTATATATAATTGATGGTTTCCTTGGAATTGCATGGAAAGATCTTGTGAAGTGATACACATAACCCCAGGCATGTTTATTATTAATATACATATGGGTACATCTTATCAGCCAGCTTTGCTAAGTCACTGTTACAAAGAAGAATTTGTTCTCAGTGGATTTAAATGGTTAAAAACATGCTATGATTGATTTATTATGGAAATAAATTTTCCAATAAAACAGATCCCATGCTTGACAATGCAGATTAATTTCTTTAGCTAGTATTTTCTTCTGTAGCATGATGAAACAAGGCATAAGATATCCATCTTTCTATATATATAGCTTCATGCTTATAGCACTCAGAAATACTATGACCCCAGGGCTCAAGAGCTGCTGCAAAACTAGCATTTCCTAAAACCTTTACTGCACAGTACAGCAGGTTCTCTCATCCAATATGATTCAGAACTAGTTTTGAAATGGGGATATCCAAGGGAAAGGGCTTCTTTTCAGATTATCTGCCTTCCAAACCCAGTCCCACCCTTGTGCATCCTGGAACATTTGTGTTATTAGCAGAAACTCAACCTGAATTTTTCTTAGTCATCACATTCAACTTCTTATCTTAAAAGGAGGTATTCATCTTATTTTATACACAAAAAAATACTCCCTGCATAACTTCTGTCTGCAAATTCTCTTACCTGTAGTCCCTACTGCAGAAGTGCATGCCTCAAGAATTTAGCCTGGGTTGTCTCTTTTTTTTTCCAAAGCAAACAATTCAGCCATGAGCAGAAGAGGGGAAAGAAAAAATGAATCAACCTCTGACTTCATCATGCAGATCAACCCTTAATTATATTATCTGCTTGATGACAATTTCAGATCTTGACCCTGAGACAATTCCACTGAGAGTTAAAATGTATTTTCCTCTAATACACAAAATAAAATAGTTAGTAGTTTGTATTCAATATGCATGAAATACATACATGCTTTAAAATGGCATGGTTGCTAAGATTTGGACTGGCAAGTGACATTTTGTTTTCAAAACTATTAAGTTAGCAAATGTCATCCTTTTTAATATATTTCGATTTTTTCTTTTTTTTTTGTGGACTCTCTGAAAAATGCATCCATAGCTGTTGGGGAGGATGTGAAAAACTATTTTATTCATCAGATTGCTTTTATGGTCTCATAAGAAATGTTCTTTTGAAGCCTTGAAATCAGCTAATGCTCATTCAGCACTTGAATCTATGAAGTTGTATGTCATTGCTACAGAAAATCTGATTCATTTGCGTTACTGAACAACTTTTCAATTCTTAGACAATTCTAGTGCCTCTTTAACATATTTCAGATAGAGGCAGTCTATTAACAGTATATTACATTACCACACCAGGAGCCAAGTTTCAGTCTGAAACTGTTCTTCATAACAGGAACAAGAAGGGCTGAGAGTACTGTGGGCATCACATATTTAAGCTTACAGAAGAGAAAATGGACTGGATACTGACCTGTCTTGCAGTTCAATTAATCTTGAATAACTATATTCAAGCCACTGGAGTTATATTATCATGTAAAACCAGCATAAGCAAAATCAGGATCCTGCCCCATGGGCATTGTCCAATCATCAGCCTAGAAAGAAAGTGAAGCCCAGTGTGGGTCACTGGAGGGCAGGACTCAAAGGAGAGATCATTAAAACTAAGATATTCTTGAAGGATCGTATGGCATTAAACACCAGAGACAATGATATTATACACAGCAGTGATTATCAGATCTTTATGCCACTGTATTATCCTTCTAGGAACTATTTCTTCTTGAGAGTCCTTTAAATTTGAGGTGTTTCCATGATTCTATGAATAAGGTCATAATTGCTCGGTTCCAGGTTCTTAAGTGTAATAGCAATGCATGTTTTATTATTATAAATTATTAGTCACAGAGCTACTATAGTATACTAATAAAAAATCTGATTTGGTAGGATGCATTGTTTATACCTTTTCTCTTCCAACCTGAATTAGCTTGCATTAAAATATATAACAGCTGTAACATTTTAAAAGATAAGGAATGCAACTAAACCTGTTAGCTAAGCTCTGGCACAGTACCTGGCCAATAGCCAGGGGACCTCAGTAAAACCTTCCACAGTTGGTGGTATAACTGTCTCCTTGCCTCAGGGAACCTTAGCATTAAAGTTATTAAATAAAGCAGTCAGCTTGGCAGTTGGCTATGAGAAGCAATTTATACCATTGTAAATGGATTAGCAAAATGTAATTTCTTTTAACGTTTCAGTTTCAATTATTTCAAATGGATGTGCAGTTATAAATGTTAAGGAATTGTTTAAATACTTCTTGTAATGTAAAAAGTAAATATATTTTATAGCTTCTGTTTCTCAGGTGTATTTCCCATGTTTGTTGCTCACTGTTTGCATTACTGCTTTTGTGCATTGCTGTAAAAGTTACCCATTTGGAGACTAGGAAAAAAAATATTTGTGTTCTTGACAAAACAGGGTATTATACTAATCAGGAAAGTATAGATTTGAAATGTCTTGAGGACCAGAGAAAAGCCTGTGGCTGTTTTTATCCTACATTCTCAGCTGGTATATTTTGACATGAAGAGCCTGAAGCTGTGCATGAGATACCAAGAGAGAGAGACTATACGTCAGTACATGTGTGAGGGAGGGGGCAAAAACTGTTGTCTTTTGGAAGTGTGCTTCTGTGGATTTCCTTTAAGAAGGGTTGATTAACATACATAGCTACCAGCTCAGAAACTATCTGTCTGGAAGTGGCTTCAATGATATATCACCTGATCCTGTTTCTGTTCTTTTTTTTTCTTTTCTTTTTTAAGATGCTGCAATTAAGTAATAAGATATAACAAGGAATATGACTACTGCCATGGGATAATCACATCCTTGGGGTGCAATAGCAAATGAGATGATTGCTTCCAGCCCCTAAGGGGGTGATTACCTCATGATGGCTGTATCCACTGGAGAGACCACGTTGATATTATGAATTGCTTTGCTTTTATATACAAATATATTATCTAACTGAATGACTATGTTCACTGCAAACTGCCATTTTGCATCATGTTGCTTAGAAGCAGGAGGTTAAACTAGTTATAACCGGCCACTACTAAATACTTGCATGTTACAGATTAGGGCTAGGAAAATTCCACCAGAAATCCTAGCTGGTGTACAAACTTCCCACTTATTCAAAAAAAGAGTGTTGAGAAGAGCTACACTCATGAACATTGAGTTTCTGGAGAATTTAAAAGAGGAATTGGAAAAGCACAAAACTAGGGCAGCAAGAAATAATAGAAAAAACTAGCTCAGTTGAAAGCAGTTGTGGGGAAGCCCGAGGGCTGTGATGGCAGTCATCATTGATTCAAGGGAATGGATGTGTCAAGGACAGGGAATGTCATGTGGAAATGGCAAAGAGACAACACAAGGGTACCATTCTTCTAACAGCAGAACAAATAGACCCAATGCACTACTGTAACTATCTATATGCTGCTCGATAATATGAGGAAAAAATGTCAAAAGTACTGCATTTACAATATACCTCAGTCTTCTTTCTCTTTACTGCTTACTGATACCTAATTAAAAATATTTCTCTACCAGAATGAACTTAAAATCATCTTCATAAGCTAGGTTAGCAATACGTGAATGCTTTATGTGGAACCAAATGTGTCAGTGCATAGCAGGAATATATTTGGATAATTATACACCAAAAGAAAAGCTATAGAAAAGTAAGTGCAACCTAATTTTCCCCAGGCTGCCATGTCCAAATCTCTGCATGCACCCCTGGTGCATTCATGAACTCCTGTGCTTGCAAGTGTTATCATTTTCATAGCAACACCTCACATATCCACCAGGTTTTGTCCATTCAGGATATTGTACTCTCGTGATAGAACTATTTTTTTGGGTGTCATGATGTAGTACACCAAAAACTGCATTGCTCTTGTACATGTGCATTTACATACACAGGCATACATAGGTGTGTATGCATGGGCACATACATACATATGCACTAGGAGTGTGCAGAGTGAGCCCTATTCGATTCAGATTCAGCCTGAATCAGGGAAAGTGATTCAATTCATTCATTTGGATCATTGTCCCTCATTTGATTTGGCCAAATCTAAATCTGAAGGTTTGATGCTGATTTAGAGAATCAGCAATTTGGACATAGACAAAACTTTAATAGTTTTTTCTACATACCTTGAAGTAGCAGGCACAGCTGCAATGCTGGGGCTCATGGAGCATCCCACAGGAGTGCAGGGGGGGCCCGCTACATGCTTAGAGGCAAACTCAGAAGTGGAACAGAAGTACTTCCAGTCCACTTCCAGGTCTGCTGGAGAGCACGCTGGGGTGGGGGCCCACATCTCCCCAGCTCAGCAATCAACCACGGGGGAACCCCAGGTGCCCCCCCATCTCAGGAGGCACCAGCACCAAGCTGGGGGGGCATAGGGAGGCCCCCCGCATGTTCCCCACCAGGCCCGGAAGTGCTTTTGGTCCATTTTCAGGTCTGCTGCCAAGCGTGCTGGGGAACCCCCCGTGCTTCTGTGGGACACTCCACGTGCCCCAGCATCGCAGCACTCATGAGCTGCCTGCTACCTAGAGGTATGTATGTGAGCAGGGCTCCTGAATCAATCACAAAATGAAATGTTAAGTTCTGTTCCCCCATCCCAATGTCTGTCTTTCCTGCCACGACTTGATGGGAGTTAATAAGGTGATACCAAACAGGGGGGAGGCTTACTGATTTTAATGAGGACTACAACACATTGAGTCCCACTCAACTGCAGCTGCTCATGGCTGCTGTAGGCTCAGGTTCCTGTAAGGGAGAACAGAAATCAGTTCATCTAACCCGAGTCCTATTGTGTGAGATCTGAACCACTGTGCACTGCAACTCCGTGCCCCGCATCCGCCCGAGCAATCAAATGACAGCTTTCTGCCAGTTCCCTGCCACGTACAGCTGTTGGCTATTTTCATTCTTTTCATTCTTGCCTCTCCTCTCCCGGACCTGGGTTAAGTTGTCAAGTGGGAGGCAATTACTCAGGCATTGCATCTGCAACCTGCCCCTTTCCTACAACATCAAAGAAAAAGTCTCTTACTTTGCTGTCCGGCACTGACCTCAATCCACTGCAACACTTGCTCACTCTTGGCGTTCCTGTGGCACCACTGTTCACTGTCCGGGGAAGGGACTTCTCCTTTCTCTGCCTTCCAGCCTGCACCTCTGTGCAGGGAAACTGTTCGTTGCTCTGGCTTGTTACTCACCTCAGCTCCGGTTCCCCTTCCAGGGGAAGTCTTCACTCAGACCATTGCTTCTTTATACAATATCTCTACCAAGCAATTAACACCTTCCCTGTGGTTCACCACCATGAAGGGAAGTCCTGAATTGGCAACTAACAAGTCTGTAGCTCGGCTCCTGCACCGAACCATGGGTTCTAAATGAACAGTTAGCTTCTCTCAGGCAGCTCCCTAACAGGGTCATTGCCTCCCTGTTACAATGTAGAAAAAACATTTAAAGCTGTCTCTAAGGAGGAAAAGCAAGGGCAACATTGGACCCCTGATAAACCAGATGGGACAAATGACAACCAACACCCAGGAAAAAGCCAACCTATTAAATGGGTACTTTGCGTCGGTCTTTCATCAGTCCCACAGGATGCCCCTGCTGATTATGGGACAGGGAGGCCTGGGTGAGGGAGATCCCCTGCCCTCCATCAATGCTGACCTCATGAAGGAACACCTTGAGAGGCTGAACACCTTCAAGTCAGCTGGCCCTGACAATCTACACCCCAGGGTACTCAAGGAGCTGGCTAGCAACATAGCCTAGCCCCTGTAATGGATCTTTGAGAACTCCTGGCACTCTGGTGAAGTGCCTGAAGATTGGAAGAAGGCCAATGTGGTGCCTGTCTTCAAAAAGGGAGGATAGTGGATCTGGCAAACTACAGGCCCATCAGCCTGACCTCTATCCCGGGAAGGTCTTAGAAAAGATTATTAAAGAGACCGTTCTTAACAGACTGGCCAATAGCAACATCCTGAGGGATAGCCAGCACGGGCTTGTTGTGAGTAGGTCTTGCTTGACCAATCTTATTTCCTTTTAAGACCAGGTGACCTATCACCTGGACAAGGGAGAAGAGATGGATGTCATATATCTTGACTTCAAAAAAGCCTTTGATCTTGTATCCTATGATTACCTCAACTGCAGCCTCAGGTCCACCATGACCCACTGGCTGGAGAATTGGCTCCATGGTCAGAGCCAGAGGGTGGTGGTTGATGAAAGTCAATAGTCATGGTGCCCTGTGACCAGTGGGGCTCCCCAAGGCTCTGTCCTTGGACCTATATTGTTCAACATCTTCATTAATGATGTGGACGTTGGAGTCAGAAGCAGACTGGCCAAGTTCACCAATGATACCAAACTCTGGGGTAAAGCATCCACACCTGAGGACAGGAGGGAGATCCAGGCTGACCTTGACAGGCTCAGGAAATGGGCAGATGAGAACCTGATGGTGTTTAACACCAAAAAAATGCAAGGTTCTCCACCTTGGGAGGAAAAACCTGCAGCATCCTTAAAGGCTCGGCAGTGCTGTGCTAGTTAGCACTACAGATGAAAGGGACTTGGGTGTCATGATTGACCACAGGATGAATAAAAGCCTTCAATGTGATGCTGTGGCTAGTAAAGCGTGTCACAACCCAAAGTTGTGATTTTTTGTTTGTGTGTGCGCTTCGGCACCGCTAAATTATTTCCCACTATTTGTCGCTTCCTTTGCACGGTAGAGTTCTCTGCTGCAAGAGAGAACTCTGGTGCAACGGGGGATTTCCCGCCAAATTACAGCTTCTTTGCAGGGTGCATTTCTTTTGCATCATAGCAATACACGCTGCAAAGGAGTTCCCGCCATTTGTATTCGGATCTGCACCACATTATTGGCCCATTCCTAATATAGGCACACGTGGCAGCTAGCGATTGGCTTGATAGCCATACAAAAGGCTTGGGTAGTTTCTGCCCAAGCTGGAGGAGGGAGGACGAGAGAGATTCCGTGTGAAGATCTCCAAGCGCTGCGGACCCTCGCGGACCCAACGCACCTCCCCTAAGCAGGCAATAGAGGCAATAGAACCAAACCTACGGAGCTTTCGCTTCTAGCCTCTCCCCGTCGCCGATCGCAATCCCAGACGTATCCCTTTCCTGTAACTTCGGATTCGCGGAGCCTAAGTAACTCAGGGGAAACTTTTCGAACCCAAACGAACCGGACCCGCGGAGCCTGAACAACTCCGTGGGAGCAATCGAATTTGTCGTGTTCCTCTAGCAAGGATCTAAGCGGGAGCTGTGCCTGGAAACCTGTCCAGCCTACATCAATACCATCTTTGGGTGTAAGTAAACAATCTTTTCAATCAACCATTACCCCTCTGTAACTAATTCTAACTCGTGCGTGCCGAACCGCTCCGCAGTTCTCTCCAGCCCCGCATGCCCGGGCTGCCGGCCACAGCCTGCGTGCGACGAAGACGGGCCCGGCTCACCCCCGGCTCGCACATGGCGACGGGAATGAGATCAGAATCGCCGCTGCACATGGCGACAAAGGTGGGATCGGGGCTCAGCCCGCACAAAGCGAACAAAACGCTGGTTTGCATCCATAGATGCTTCTCAAGCAAATCCCTAGACGTCATTTTCCCGTTGTACTTGGCCTTAGTGAGGCTGCAGCTGGAGTACTGCTTCCAGTTTTGGGACCCGCAATTCAAAAAGGATGTGGAGAAGCTTGAAAGAGTCAAGAGAAGAGCCACATGCATGATCAGAGGTCAGGAAAACAGACCTTACAATGACAGGCTAAGTGCTATGGGGCTCTTTAGCCTGGAAAAGCGCAGGCTCAGGGGTGATCTGATGACCACCTATAAGTTTATCAGGCATGTTCACCAGTATCTGGGAGAACAAATGTTAACCAGAGCGCCCCAAGGGATGACAAGGTCAAACATCTATAAACTCCTGCAAGACTGTTTCAGGCTGGACATAAGGAAGAATTTATTCACTGTCTGAGCCCCCAAGGTCTGGAACAGCCTGCCATCAGAGGTGGTTCCAACACCTACATTGAAAGCCTTCAAGAGAAATTTGGATGCTTATCTTGCTGGGATCCTATGAAACCCAGATGACTTCCTGCCACTCGGGCAGGGGGCTGGACTCAATGATCTTCCAAGGTCCTTCCAGCCCTAATGTCTATGTAATCTATGTCTGAATCTTTCCAAATCTCTCCAAATCAATTTGGTTCCAATTCGATTCAGAGCGATTAAAGGGTCTTCTGATTCAATTCAGATTTGGAGATTCAGCCACCGAATCAGGCCGAATCTCCTCCAAATCGAATCAGAGACCGAAGCTTCGCACAGCCCTAATATGCACAGACCTGAAGGTTAGGTTCAGGGTCTACTGAAGGTCAAATCTATAAAGTATTTGTTAACTGAACCATAACCTCTATTGCTAAAGGGCAGAGCTGTGTGAATAAAAGTAAAGCTGAGCTTTGAGGAGAAATTCTGTATTTCAAATTTCAATTTTGTTCCAATCTGGAATGAAAACTAAAAAGCCTGAAAAACTTAATGTAAAGGAATGTAAACTCAGTCCTGGTGGGCAGTTCCAAAGCCACAGGCTATGGAAGCACTGGGAGCTTTGGCTCATGAGAAGGCAAAAATCCTGGGATCTAAGAAACAGAATTCCCAGAGTTTCCTCATTCCCAGCTCTTTACCCAGTGGTTTGCAGGGAACCCAGGATCTTGGAAGCCCTGGGATCCCTTATATTTTGCTAGGTGGGCTAATGAATACCTGAGTGGTGGAAATGGCTGGAACCCAAGCAGATTTCAAATCCTCTGAGAATTTCCTTTTAACTTCACTGAAATTGCACCATCTCTATGACACATTTTGATTTCAAGTAATCAATATTCTTAAAGGGAAAACCATTTCACTGGAGAATTTCCAACCAGTCCTACTAACGAACTTATTTTTTAGCCTCTAACCCTATACAACGACCTTGGCATGCTGTGCCAATGCTATTAGACAGAAAAAATACTAATAAAGCTGTAGTTTTGTGGTGCACAAGTTTTATTTTGGAGCTTGGTGGGAGGGAGGGAAGGAAAGCAGGAAAGCAGGAAGGGAGGGAAGGCAGGCATCAAAGTGGGAAGGCAAGCAGGAAGGAAGGCAGGCAGATGGGAAGGCAGGCAGGAAGAAAGGAAAAAATTTTGGGCTGGGGGATTTTTGTTATAGCAGATTTCTTGGATTGTAGAGCCTTAGGGAATATCTTCTATAAAATCTAGACCTAAAAACTACCACACACAGCACTTACCACATTTTGCTCCAAGTGATCAATGCACTTCTTACAACTTTTTTTGTTTACCAAATACAGAAGAGCAAGGACAATTAAAAAAAATTAGTTTTGATCCACGTCAAAATCTGAGACAATCAGGACTGCCTCAAACAAGACATCTGTTTACAGCCAAGGAGATTATCCAAGTCATAAAAGGCAATTAGGCACCATTTTCTCATAGAAAGTAAATAGCAGGTGGATGCCAAATCCACCTTCTGCTATTGCCTTCTGTGGCTTTTAAAGCCCCTTCCACTATACACATGTATACACATATGCCATGACACTTTAGGGGGTGACTAGTGTTCCATACTGTCACTTATTAACCTATTCATTCCTGATGCTTGTTCTCTCCATGGGTTTAATTGTATGGAATAGCTGAAGAATGAACTTTATGTAGAAGTGAGGGATCAGTCTGTACAAGGATATGCAGTGAAGGACGGATGTCCCTTTATATGGCAAAAATGTGGTCATTTTTATGTGTGTTTTGTTCATCTTTTACCTAAATGTATACCTTGGGTAGAAAAACTTGTCTGTGAATTTAACAAAAACCACATTGTGTATGCACACAGACACACACACAAGTTTGCCCCCACCCCCTTTATAATATGGTCATTATATACACTTTGTTCATATATTTTATATATATTTAAATAACTAATTATTTAAGCCAGGATCTACCAGAAAACTGCTGAACAATGGTTTTCTAAACCAAAGATGGAAGGCAATGGATGGATCTTTTATAAAAAATACAAATATAGTACTTGTTTTATAAATTTCTCTCTAGCATTGATCATTTATATAGAACATTTCTCAGAAAGACCATAGGAAAGTAGAGCTGGAAGGGTTGTCTAATCCAGCTCCCTGCTCAAGGCAGGGTCTTCCCTGACTGAACTATTCCAGTCAATCATCTGTCTAACCTAATCTTGATGGAGGGATGGAGATTCCATAAGTTTTCTATGTAGCCTGTTCCAATGCCTGACCACCTGCATAGGCAGAAAGTTCTTCCTAATCTCCAACCTACATTTCCTCTGCTGCAGTTTGAAACCACTGGCCATTTTTACATGTGCTCCAGGGGTGAGGGGGCAGTGCTTTAACTAGAGTGCCACTCTAGTTTCCTGTATTAAAGTGCTGCTGTGTCTCATGTATCAGTATCCCCGTGCTTAAAGATGGTGATGGGGGCACATGAACTAAAGCTTGTTCAAGCACCCCACCACCATTTTCTTTAAACATGGGCACACTGATACACAAGATACAGGAGGCTGATGGAGTGTAGTAATAGCTATGCTCCAGCAGACTCGATTAATCGAGTCTGCTCCAACACTGTGTAATTACAGCACATTGGAGCAGCCTCCATGCTCATGTACAGATATCCATTGCATCTAGTACTGTTCACTATAGGCAGAGAAATAAGTTTACTTTCATCCTCTCTGTAATAACCCTTCAGTTACTTGAAGACAGTTATCAAACCCACCTCATTCTTTTCTTCTGCAGACTAAAGAGTCCTAGTTCTTTCAGCTTTCTTCATAAGTCATTTTTCGTAGGCCTTTAAACATTTTTATCCCACTTCACTGGACTCTTTCCAATCTGTCCACATCTTTCTTGAAGTGTGGGGCTCAAAACTAGACAAGTACTCCAGGTACAGTACAACCTAATCAAAATAGAGTGAAATAGCTGAACAGAGTAGAAGAATCATTTGCCTTGATTTGCAAGAGACACTCCTGTTAATACAACCCAATAATCTGTTGGCTTTTTTTTTCCAACAAGAGCTGTAGGCTTATATTCAGCTTACAGTCCACTAAAGCCTCCAGGTCCTTCTCTACAGTACTGCAGCCTAGCTAACCAATTCCCAGTCTGTGTTTATGCATACAATTATTCAATTTCAACCTTAGAATTTTGCACTTCTCTTGTTATTTTTTATTTGATAGATTTCAACCATGTCTCCAGTTTATCTAGGTCATTCCAAATCCTAGCCCTACCCTGAGCATCTGCAACTTCACCAAATTTCATGTCATCTGTAAATTTGCTAAGCATGCTTTCGATACCATCATCCAAGACATTTAACTTCTTTTCAAAAGAAGTGAATGTAGATTAATTTTTGTAGCAGGCACTTGATAGTAGCTGATTTGTTTTGTTCGGTTTGGATAAAATTCACTCTACTTCCACACAAAACCATAGTAATTGGCGGTATGGAAGAATCTCCAGAGCTAGAAGGATGTGACTGATTCTACAAATAAAATAAAGGATGTGAAGCAGCAGCAAGCCTGCTCTTCTTATTTTCATACCTGCTAGTCTGTCCTAAGTGGATAGCAGCTAGATCTATAAATATGGCTCTAGTAGCATCATACTGATCAATATTCAATGACCTTATGCTACTTTGTGGGGTTACATAGCATCCTTTTCTTACAAAGGCCTACCATGGGCCTAAAGGAAACACAGGTCACAGGAAAATAGGACCAGAAAGGACTCCAGAGCAGTCTTTCTAAAACTCCACAAGTAACCTCCTCCCAGCCTAATACTTCCCCTTCAACACACATCATTTTTGTTTCCCTTTTATCTGGCTTCTTTCCTACCTTACAATTATTGTACTACTCATATTTTCCAGGGTATGTAATCATTTCCTAAATGGCACCATACCACATGCTTTACTGAAGACTAGATAGATTAGATCTACTACATCATCTTTCTCTAGAAAATCTGTTATCAAGGAAAGATATCTGATTAGTTTGGCTTGATCTAGATTTGGTGAACTCATGTTACACTTAAATCCATTTATTTTGTACTTCCATGTCTTTAATTATCATTTCCTTCAAATCTGTTCTAAAAACTTGCATATTATTGAAGTCAGACTAATAGGCTAAAATTGCCTATATCAGTGGTTTTCAACTTTTTTTCATTTGCAGACCCATAAAATTTTGAATGGGGTGCAGGCCCCTTTGGAAATTTCAAATGGAGATGCAGACACTTTTGAATTATAAGTGTGTTCACATACTTCTGATTGATCACAGTCATCTTTCACAGACCTCTTAGACATAATCTGTAGACCCCCAGGGGTCCATGGATCACAGGTTGAAAACTGCTGGCCCAGATCACTTTTTCTCCTTTCTTAAATATTGGTACAATCTTTGCTATTTTCCAGTCATATGGTACCAACCCCAACTTGATAGATTTATAAAAAAAGCCTTGCTACCATACTTGCAGTTACATATGCCTGTTCTTTCAGACTTCTGGGATAGAGATTATGCAGTCCACAGCACTCTCATTCTGATTCACTGTCCTGCCTTTGCCCTAATGTTCAATATCATCATTATTACTAAAAAATTAGGCAAAAGAGTCATTTAGTTTTTGGGCCATATATAGTTTGTCTTTAATCTCCACCTCATCCTCACTGAATAGCAACCCCCTTCTTTTTGTTTATAATTTCGTTTACACATTTACCTTTTGCTATTTGTTTTAGTTTCCTTTGCAAGATCCACCTCACCATGACCTTTGGTCCTTATCAGTTTAATCCCAAGAAACACTTTTCTTTGCTGATTAGTTCCTCCAGTCCTTATTCCTAAAGACCTTGTGAGGTGTCATTAGTCTAGTGAAAATTTCTTCCCTACAAGTACATTCTCCTTGTTTGGGATAAATTCCAGATAGTTTTTGCCATTTTTACTGACAGAAATTCCAAGCATCCTCCACATTCAAGTCCTTGAGCTCATCAGTCCAGTTGACTTTATTAGCTAATTCCCTTAGGATGCACCTACACGAGATGCTAAATGCGCAGTAGACTAATTCTACTGTGCATTAGTGTGTCACAGCAAAAGCCATGCTAATGCACTAATATGCAGTAGAATTAGTCTTTTGCGCATTAGCATCACTAAAAGACCATGCGCTGGTGCTACTGCGCAGTAGTGCTGGTTACTGCGCATTTAGTACCAGTTATTACAGGTACTAACTTAATGTGCTGTAACAATGGTGCATAATGCACATGTAGACATGCCTTCAATGTCTTAAAGTTTGTCCTTTTCATAGTTTCATAGTTGGTAAGCTTGGAAGGGACCTGAGCAGATCATCAAGTCCGACCCCCTGCCAGGGCAGGAAAGAGTACTGGGGTCAAACGACCCTAGCAAGGTGTTTGTCTAACCTCCTCTTAAAGACCCCCAGGGTAGGAGCCAGCACCACTTCGCTTGGAAGTTGGTTCCAGGTCCTAGCCACCCTGACTGTGAAGTAGCACCTCCTGAGGTCTAGTCTGAATCTACCCTCTGCCAGCTTGTGACCGTTATTTCTAGTCACTCCTGGTAGTGCTCGGGGGAACAGGGACTCCCCCAATGCCTGCTGGTCCCCTCTGACTAGTTTGCAACAGACCACTAGATCCCCCCTCAGCCTTCTCTTGTGGAGGCTGAACAGGTTCAGGTCCCTTAGCCTCTACTCGTAGGGCCTGCCTTCTGGCCCCTGATCATGCGGGTGGCCCTCCTCTGGACCCTCGCCATGCTGTCCACATCCCTCCTGAAGTGCAGCGCCCAGAACTGGAAGTAGTACTCCAACTGCGGCCTAACCAGTGCCGCATAGAGGGGCAGGATCACCTCCTTGGACCTGCTTGAGATGTATCTGTGGATGCATGACAAGGTGTGGTTGGCCTTCCTGACCGTGTCCCCACACTGTCGGCACGTGCTCATTTTGGCATCAATAATGACTCCAAGATCCTTTTCTGCCTCCGCACTGACAAGAAGGGAGTTCCCCATCCTGTAGGTATGCTGCTGGTTCTTCCTCCCCAGGTGCAGCTCCTTGCACTTGTCAGTGTTGAAACCCATCCTGTTCTCATCTGCCCACCCCTGTAACCTGTCTAGGTCTGATTGCAGTCTATTCCTCCCTTCTAGTATGCCCACTTCCCCCCACATCTTAGTATGCAAATTTGAACAGGGTGCTTTTTACCCCCTCGTCCAAGTCACTGATGAAGATGTTGAACAGCGCGGGTCCGAGGACCAAGCCCTGGGGGACCCCACTGCCCACATCCTTCCAGGTCGAAAATGACCCGTCCACCACCAATTTGAAATGAAGAACTTTGGTTACAGACCTATCTTGTTTATCCTTTCATTTAACTTAACCAAAATCAGTTCATGATCCATTAATCCAAAGTTAAACCTATGAGTAGGGATTTTTTTCTTAATAATATCCTCAGTACTATCCAAACCAAGTCTAAAACAGTATCTTATCTTCGTTGTTTACTCTTTGGTGAAGAAATCCAGTCATACGTGTCTCTCTAAAACAGAGATCCCTATTAAATACTCGTACTCAAATCTGACATGAGAAACCAGTAGACAGAAAGCCAGTGAAGAGACAGATGCAAGTAGGAGAGTTTGTGTGAAATTATCCCTGGTGAGGAAGGAGCAATCTTGCTTCTTGCGAGAAGTGAGTTAATTTCTTTCTGTGCTGCTTGGGGTTTTGTTTGCTTGCAGTTTGTAGTTTGCTGGGTAACTGATTTAGCTGTTTTTGTAGTTTGTGAAGTCCATCTGCAAGTTGCATGATGGGTAGGACAGTGGTGCTGTAGCTGAGAAGATGGGAAGGACTTCCTGCCTTTGATCAGAGCTGATGGTTGGTTAACTCCCAAGTCTAAATGAGGAGCCAACTAGGCAACAGTTTTAAAAGGCAGAGGAAGAAAAGCCTAGTGGAGGAGAAACACAGCTGAGGAACAGGCTTGCTGTTATACTCTGGAAGCTCTCCGTGCTGGGGTGTATTTGACTTTTAATTTTAATTTCTATTTGAGGGCCAAAATCTCTCTTTATATAGTCACAATATATATCACTGAAGACATAAATTAAGCTACAGAGTTTAAAGTTTACCTCTAGGTCAGTTTGATTTCCTTTCAATGAAAGTGTATATTGTACTTTCCTTTTTTCCTTTTTGTGTGCTATTTCAATGTATTTCCACATCTCATCTTTTTTCCTATTCTACAATGTGGCTTTCAAGCTATATCAGATGAATTCCTTGCTCTCCAGCTGCCTGTTCCCAAGAGATGTTCAGCACTCTTATTTTTCTCCGACTACACTGAGAGTTGAAGACACTCAGCATCAGGCCCCTGATTCCCAGCGGGTTCCATTAACTTCTCATCTTAACTGTAGCTTTCTGCTTCTGAAAGTATTCATTTATTTTGCTAAAATTCAGCAGGTGGAAGACTCCGTGGGGTTGGCATGTCTGGAGGCTGTTTGTCTTTTCTATCCTGCTGCTGACAAATTTTGATACAGTTTCAGCATTTGCTCTCACCGAAATTTCTCTCTGATAAAACCTCATTTTACATAATACTGCTGTTAGATCTAAATGCACCATCTAATCCACAGGAGATCCCTGTGTGCACCATTACTGCTGGTGGAATGGGGGATAATTGCTTTTGCTTATTCTAATTTGGAATTTCCTAACCAGGTTTTAACTTTGCTGTTATTAAAATGTGTTTTTATGTTGTATTTTGGGCTGCAATTAGATTCTTGGCTGAGGATATTTATTAAGTTGAAACACAGATGCTAGACATCATTTCCAAATTACTGTATTTACAAGTACACAAGATGACCCTGAACATAAGATGACCCCCTCCTCAATAATTAGGTTCTATATATGGAAAATTTATATATTTGTTATAATTTTCCACATGTAAGAGAAATGACAAATCAGAGTTGCCTTACATTCATCCCCTTCCCACTGCTACAGCAGGGAAAATAGTAGCTGGAGGGGTCAGACGGGCCCTCTGTCCTTTGCCCATCCCAATTTCTTCCCCCTCCAGCATTCCTGCCCCCCTTCCCTCACTTACTGTCAGATTCTGCTCTGGCTCTGTTCCCTCTCAAAGCACAACGTGGAAGTGAGCTGCATGAGAAAGAGGAGACATCTACACATGCAGTTTATTGTGGAGTTGACTAATTAACTCCACAGTAAAGTATCACAGTCTACACATGTGCTGGTATTAGGCCACAGTAAACTAATTAACTCTGTCATAGGAGTACTGTTGGAGACAGTACTATCTTACAGTGGAGCATTTACCTGCATTATATGTATATGTAGACAGTGACCAGGCAGGAGCCAGACTTCTGCTTGCCATCTAGCCACACAGCTCCACTGGGTCAGCATCCTTGTGCCCTAGACAATACCTCCACCACCCAACACCACCATCTAGAACCCAGGGCTGACTCCCTGTGCCCTTTTCCACCCCAGATGCTACACCCTGGCTTAAACTGCTGCTGTCCCAGACGTGTGTAAAGATGTTGCAGCCAGAAGTTTTTTCTGGCTGAAACAGCCCCAGAGCTTATTGCATCCAATTAATTTCACATGTAGATTCACCCAGTGAGAAGGGAATAGGGACAGAAAAGAGGACAAAAACTGCAGAGAAGAGACTGCTATGGGTCTGACTCTGGGCCAAGCCTGACTGCTACAAATTTCAGCACAGGTATTCTATAAGTGCACTTCTGAGCACTCCTTGTGTACCTACTTATATATATGTACCAGGTCAAATTAGCCAGATCAGTTTTGAATCATTCAAAAGCCATAGATGGCGCTACCACCAATGAGTATCCTCCACCCCAGACTTTTCAGCCTAGGGCTTCAGATACTTCCAAATCATTTGGCAGGCATCCCACGTTCAACCCCAGAGGCTTGGGGTTTAGATGCCCCTGAGTTTTACTTGCCCTCAGCTGTATGGATGTAGGAGCAAGCTAGGGAGGAGTCTACCATTTGCATAAAGTCAGCATGTAGCCAAGATCCTCCCACTAGATTCTGGCCAATGGGAAGCTAACTATGGGGCTCTCATAGGACATCCTGTCCGCATGCAGACAAGGGTGCACCCTCTACTACACAGTGCCATTTTAATTGCATTTTGGCTTGGGTATCAGACCAGTGCAATGACTATGCTTGATCTTATCCCACAAGAGACCAACCTACTTATACATAGTATAAACTGTGCATGATATTAGTCCAGAGCCAAAAGGCTCATGACTTATCATATATTTCACTAGTCTAAACCCCAGCAGAGTCAACAGCATTTCCAGCCATGGTGACCCTACAGCCCTGCATTGCTCAGTATGTGTGTGTAATCCAGATACTCCCCATAAAGGATCCACATGCTAATTCACCTCCTATTCATGACCAAGTGTTCTTGTCACAAGTCCTGGGACCCTCCGTAAATGTATATGCAGATGAGGTGCACAGCTGCCTGGTCTGTCTCCACCTCAGAGAGTGCAGAACCACGCTAATCATATTTGACAGACTGAAAGACTGAGTGACAAAGCCTGTCAGTGACATAGAAGTTTGGTGATGTTAACCAGACATTTAAGGCTTGTGATGAACCAGGAATCAATGGAAAAAGGAAAAAAAAGCACTGCTCAGCTGTGGGAGTTTAGTGAAAGTCAAAGTGTACTTGATGTAGTGGTTCACCATGACTTGAAAGAGTTGGCACTGGAGGCAAATGAGCACTATATCTTATTTTGATGGGCTGCACTAACCTATCCGTGACTAAGATCAAATGTAGTATTTTTGACACCAAGGGGAAGGTGTCAGGGCTGTCTCTGGCCCTCCCGGTGCTAACGTCATATTGCAGTACCTTAAGGCCTGATGCCAGTTCCCTGCAGAGGGAACACCTGCCCATTTTTTCTAAGCCCCCTGGCGCCCCCACCAAAAAAAAAGGTTTCCTGTCAGTGTTTACTCAATATGGTCAATTTGTTTTGTAGGCGTGCTTAGCAGGGGTTGCATTCAATCAGCTTCATAGCTGGTTTCCACAACTGAGCACATGCTGCTTCTAGTAGCAGTTTAATGATAGCCAGTGTATTTAATGGGGGGGGGAGGGGTTGCTACTATGCAAATATAAAATGAGGGACTTTTTACCCATGCTGATTTGGAGGGAAAACTCCGTCTTATATTTGAGTAAATACAGTATTATGTGAATTTTGTGGTTGGAGAAAGGTGACAGGTAGGACAACCCTGAAGACAGAAGGCTTATTAAGCTATAAAAGACAAACCTCAGGAAACATGACTGAAGAATCTCAGTCCCAACTTGAAATAATAATATCTAGAAGTGGTATCCCGTTTCCATATCCCTTCAATGCCCATTCCTGCAAGCTACTGAGCTCCCTGAAGAATCAAGATTGTATTCTCCATACTGAGACTGCCAACATACGTTCTAATTAATGATTGCTATTTTTGTGACCTAGAAATCTTTGCACTGGAAATTAGGAAAATTGCCAAATAATCATTGTATGGTAACAACTTTCAGTCACTTCTGAACCTGGATTAAATTTGCTTTAGTGACAGCCTCTCCCTCTCTCCTTCCATTACTACTGCACCTCTGAGAAATCCAGTAAACTAATCTGATGAAAACCTTGAAAAATGTAATCTAACTTTAATTAAAAATGAAGTTTGTTTTGCAGTAGAATTTCTGTGTTAACTAGGGCTTTTGGCAACCTCTTTTTCATACAGTGTTAGCTTTCAAAGTTGTATTACCAAAGCTTCTTAATTATTAAATCGTTTGCTACAACTATTTTCTTCTGACAAGTATACCATAACAGCTATACTTTAATCATGATATGCCATAAGGACATCTTTACCTCAGCTACCCCCAAGTTTCCCAAATTCTAGAGATTTTAACACAGAACTCCAATTAGAAGTTATCATCATGCTACTAAGCATAAGGGTTTTCTGATCTTTTCCTCTTGCAACATCAAAGGCCTGATCATTTTTAGACTACTGGCATTCATTTTGGCAACAATCTTGACATCTGAATGTATTATGCCAGTTTGGCAGCAGCTTGGTGCCTCACTGAGGCAGAGAGTGATTGAGGAAAGAAAGAAATGAACCTGGCTGCCAAAAAGCTATTTATGATAACTAAGTCAAAAACTAGAGGTCACGGGCAGTGACTGAGGAGGGTGATGAACCCATAAGCAGGGTGAGACTGATTTGTTTTCCACAAAGTGGCAGCCTATATTTCAGCCAACAATGCCAAAGGAAGTAAGAAGTGTTAATTAGTTCAAGAGGGATTTAGACAAATTTTGCAGAAAGACAGGAGCAGGCAGTTGTTAGCTAGGTTTTTAAGGTTATATGCTGATTCCATTAAGTGATTTAACATCGAAACAAATATGCACTCATGAGATGAAAAGAAGCCAACCTAAAATAAGGTTAATAGGGTCCGGTCCCAGAAGATGTCTTTTATCCCTGTAAGGTTGTTCTGTAGCCTTCAAATGTTCTTTTGTTTCTATGTAAATATGCTGCTTACAAAATACAATCCTTTCAAGTTAGTTCTAAGCACTGCTGTATGCGCTCACTTTACAATAAGCTTGTTTTTGTTGCCCAGTGATGTATTCCTTTTAGTAGACTTTGGTGAATGCTGACAAAAATGTTTCCGTGACTATTCGTTTACATATTCAAACAGATTGGTTTCATCTGTCTTCAGGCCTATTTTGTATTCACTCTCTGTGAACACATGTGATTGAGATTTACTAGCACAAATGTGCACAGGAAGCAAACTGCAGATTCCTTTTCAATAAGCATTCTCACCAGAAATCTGATTGTAAGAGCAGCATCAATCCAAATAATGGAACAGAAACACTACATGAATTGTGACCAATTGCAACAACGACTGAACTTGCAGAAGCCAAGAAGGCATCACCAATCTTCATCTCCATAATATTCAACAATTATGTGAAACTGTTGAAGAAGGTGATGAGATGACAGGGCTGATTTGCAGACAACAATCAGCCAATGTAAACAAAACCATCTCCCATCTTTTTCAATGTGTACACAAACTTAGTACCCAAAAGATGAACAACTGACTAAAATTGAAATCAGGCAAGGTTGAGATGATGCAGACAAGATGACACACGCATTTGAAAAAACTTACCTCTTCTATAAAACCATTATTATCAAGGACATGTTCCTATAGATTGTTTCTTGTCTCACTGTTGCTATTGAAATTATCATCTCCAGCCCATGGGTCTGATGACAAGCCAGAAAATTTCATAGGCAAAATGGCTCAACATCTGTAGCTTGCCAAGGTCATGCCAAGACATGAGTACTGCGAGTCCAGTAGAACAATACATCTAAATGGCTGGCAAGTTGCACTGAACAGTTTGCAGCACCTTGTAGTACCTAAAAAATCATTTTGACAATAGAACATACAATTAAAATAGTCTTTCAATGGGCAGAGAGGAAGTAGTTGCATTGAAAATAGCCAGATTGATAGTATCTACACTTCTTTTTAACAGAGTGAAACCTAGGGGTGCTTGTAAATGTAATTCCATTAACATGTACACGTGATGAAAATGTCACTTTGTGTGGCTTCATGGTGTCACAGTGTACACATGTAAGACTTTGGGGGGTTTTAAATGAATTTGCATAATTGAAACTCTGCAAATTGCAATGATGCAGCTGTCAGCTCACTCCCGGCTGCAGGAGAGGTGGGAAGGTTCTGCAGAAAAAAAAGGATCAGGCCCCTTGCCATGATGTGACAGAAAAATGTGAACTGCTTACTCCTCGGGGTTTTATTCTATGCCCAACCATTTCAATTTAGGGGACAGAGAATGGAACCTTGGGAATTAAACCCCCGTCACATGTATAAGCACCCAAGAGTACCAGGATATTGCCCATAAAACACAGTCCCTTTCAGATGAACTCTAGATGTTACAACCTGAGCTTATCATATTTTTTCCTGTATCCTGACTTACATGTCCTTACTACCATGTTAATCTCTGCTACTTTCAAGGAGAGAAATAAACCATTGTCAGCGAGAATGGGTAAAGCCTTAACGACACTGGAATTGCTTCAAAGGCAAGGAAGAAAGGACTTTTTTTTTCTTCCACCACATTTTCTTTGCTTAAATTTCTGCTTTAATACTTTGGTTTGTTATATTATGGAAATAATATACTGATAATATTGGGTAATGAGAGATAAAGTGCCAAAGGCCACAAGATTAACCCCAAAACAGGTACCTTACAGCAACCTTTTATACATCTCTAAAAATTGATTAAACCTTTTCTATCCCAAGATGAGTAAGTCCATGAAAAGTAGCTTGGAAAAGTCTATGACAAGTAGCTTGGAGCACAAAGGGAGAGGTCAAATATAATGCTAATCAATTAGGAGGGGGCCATAAACATCATTGTTGCTGAAAATAAGCAGAAATTCAAATTTATTGGGGAGAAAGCTTTTCTCTGTCTCAGATAAATCAGACAATCTAGGGGCAGCCCTATAATTTAAAATAGAGTAAGCTAAACAAAAGTTTTTCTTTGAGAATTCCTGGGTTTTAAGACTTGGAAAGTACATATACATTTCTGGGTATTCTAGAACCAAAACCATGACAGTCAAATAAAAATGTGAAAAAAAATACAAACTATGAATGGACGAATTCTAGGAAAACGTCTGACATATGTAAAAATATATTTTTTCTAAAGCTTGGATGCCACATACTGGATGGGTAGGAAACATGTAATGACACCTGACCTGTCTGCTTCTGAAACCAAGAATGAGTTTCTCCCTAAGGTTTATGATGTCCCCCAGGGCTTGGTCCTCGGGCCCGTACCGTTCAATTTTTTTATTAGCAACTTGGATGAGGGGATGAAAAGCACCCTGTTCAAATTTGCTGACGACACCAAGATCTGGGGTGAGGTTGGCACGCTAGAAGGGAGGGACAGGATACAACTGGACCTGGACAGGTTACAGGAGTGGGTGAATATGAATAGGATGGGATTCAGTACTAACAACTGCAGGGTACTGCACTGGGTCAGGAAGAACCAGCAGCATACCTACAGGCTGGGGAACTCCCTTCTCGAAAGCACAGTGACAGAAAGAGATCTTGGAGTCATTATCAATTCTAAAATGAACATGGGCTGCCAATGTGAGGATGTGGTCAGGAAGGCTAACCACACCTTGTCATGTATCCACAGATGCATCACGAGCAGGTCCAAGGAGGTGATCCTCCCCCTCTGTGCGACACTGGTCAGGCCGCAGTTGGAGTACTGCGTCCAGTTCTGGGTGCCACACTGAGGGTCCAGAGGAGGGCCACTCGCATGATCAGGGGGCAGCAGGGCAGGCCCTACGAGGAGAAGCTATGGGACCAGAACCTGTTCAGTCTTCACAAGAGAAGGCTGAGAGGGGATCTAGAGGCCATCTATAAACTCACCAGGGGGGACCAGAGAGGAATGGGTGAGACCCTGTTCCCCCAAGCACCTCTCAGAGTAACAAGGAATACCGGCCACAAGTTGATTGAGAGTAGGTTCAGGCTAGACATCAGGAGGCACTACTTCACAGTCAGGGTGGCCACGATCTGGAACCAGATTCCAAGGGAAGTGGTGCTGGCTTCTATCTTAGGGGTCTTTAAAAGGAGGATTAATAACTACCTAGCTGGGGTCATATGAGCTTAAATTTACCAGGGGTCATATGAGCCCAATATTCATTTCTGCCCAGGCAGGGGGTCAGACTTGATGATCTGCTCAGGTCCCTTCCAACCCTACATCTATGAATCTATGAACCTATGTCCAATAAGAAAGTGACAATGTTAAAAAATAGATCCTCTCTGAATGGAACAGTGACATAGGAAAAGGGATATCCGTACCAAGATAGAACCAACAACAACAGGAAAAGAACTAGGGACAGCTAAGTGAGTTTGGTTCAAACTACTTAAAAAGTGTAGAGATACAAGGAAACCAATATTTATTACCAAAAGATCCATAAGAAATTTCTGTGCTTCAAAAATAGTCAAAATTTGTTCTTGGAGAGTGAAAATATTGCTTTTCTAGAGTGCTGAATAAATTCATATTTAGATCTTTGTTCCATAAATCCAGGTTTTTGCAGGGTATAGTCTTAGGAGATGCACATACTCAGTAAAACAACTTCCATAATACAAGTAACAGATCCTAATTTCATATGGTATCAGGGACTGGGAACCAAGAAAAAAGATACGGCACTGAAGTAACCTTAAGATTTCTCTCTTGGGATTTATTGCCAGTATAGGCATAGAGAATCCTGTAACTGCAAAGTAGCATTGTTTATATTTTGTACATAAAGGCAGATTGAACCATGCATGACTTTGCTAGCTAGAGTTTGTTTGGTGCTTGAAAGAACTAACATTGTGCTCATAATGTTCTTGTTCTGTATGTCTGGAAACCTCAAAACTGTATTTATTGTGTCATCATACCTTTATGAGAGTTCATTATTCAATTTTACTTTTGTTTTATTATCCATCTAAAAATCAATCCCTTATTTAAGTTGCACTAAGAATTTACTGGTGCTGTCCATATCACTAGCCTGATAGTGACTGTGATAGTGACAGTGACTCCAGTTAGCCCACTTTTTGTGGGCTGTGTTAGTGGGTACATCTACCTGCAAAATACAGTGCCAAGCAGAAACCTGAGCTTGCTTGGGAATCAAAACAAGTATACGCATGCTTTCAAAGCATTCTGCCTAGACTGAGAATCAGGATATATTAGCCCAGATGTACTTCCATGCAAACATGTCTGTACTTACTTTGGTACCCAAGTTAGCTCATTCCGAGCAAGCTCAGGTATACTGACACAACGTACATGTGCATTGTGCTATTCTGAGATACCCTGTGCCTGTGTGAAAAGGTACCTCATGTTCTGCCTTTTATAACAAATACTTTAATTTTTTATTCATCCTGGTGTATAGGGATCCCAGAATCAAGCTGCCAGAACTTAATGCTAGGGTCCCCATGCACTAGGACAGGTAAAAACTGTACATGCTGCTCAGCTGGGGTTTTGACAGTCAGCTAAGGCTAACCAGACTGGGGCCAGTTCCAGATTTCTGTTTGGTCCCAGGCCTCACCTGAATCAGCTGATTATGAGCAACTGGATTTCAACTTGCGATGTTGGAGGAGCCTGGGATCATGATCCCCTGGCTCTGCCAAGTAATCTTAAGGTCAGTGCCATATCTTTTTTTCTCTGTTCCCAGTCCCTGATACCATATGAAATTAGGAACTGATCCTTAGTCCCAAAATCATGGACAGACATGACAGTGGCACTGACAGACATGATAGTTTGTCATGTGATCGGGCACTGAAAGCACTCTACAGCCAGGCACTGACAGAAGTGCATGGCTGCAGAGTGCTTTAAAAATTCCCAATAGGATGACAATCTGAACTCTCATTAAAGGAGGGTTCAGATGAAGATGCTCCAAAGTGGAGTGCCTTCATTAACTTTTCTCAGTGCGGCTGGGAGCAGGGCTTGGCTGAGGCGCTGTCTTTGGAATGGGGGGGAGGGAGTGGAGGGAGCTCATTTTGGGAGTTGCCCAGCTGGTGCTGATAATCGTATCAGCACCAGAACACTTATCCTGTGTATGTAAATGGATAGAGCCACAAAAGGCATCTAGATATCTAAAAATGCCAATGGGAGTTAAGAACCCAACTTGCCTACAAGCCCTTACCAATTCCATCAGGCACCTAAACATGAAGGTTTGTAAAGCTGGCTTCAGCTTAATCCTTGAGATATGGCTAAGTAAGGTGGGCTTTTAATTTGATATTGTAGAATACCATACATGATTATGATGTTACTTTTAAATCCTTAATATATTATATTATTCATTTATTTACCTTTTACTTGTATGTGGTAATACTCATTTGCATACTACTCTTTATTGGTTGTTAGTTTTATTGCATAATCTTTATTGGTTGTTAGTTTTATTAGGCTTTATTTATTTAATTAATTTATTTAGAAATTTTGTTATTATTTTTAAAACTTTTTAATGAAACAATAGGTTCCTCCACTAATTTTGTTTCCCTTATGATCTCAGTTATGGTGGGACATCACCATGACAGGTTACTCCCAGTGGCTTGAACCCTAGCCATAATTTTAATGGAACTCAGCTCAGAGCAAAGCATTGATCTATTGTGCTTTCAACAAGTAAGTCCACCAAGTAATCACACTACAGAAACATTATCAAAAACTGGCAATGGCTTGGATGACTGTAGCACAGAAAAGAAAATTGCTTGTGAGCACAATTGTTGTTTGGACCTCTAAGAACTCACTGTCCATATGTGCACCTTTAGGTTGAATGTCTGTTTGACAAGTAGTGGACACTCTCCCTCAAAGAAAGGTACTTATATCATGTCCATCAGCTCTTCCAGCTGCTTTTCTCACCTCATGAGTCTTATGAATTCCCAGATGTCCATAGACACTTGGAGTCAGCTAGCTGCTGAGATATTGCCAAGAATGTCGATAGATGGCAGGATGCTGGCCTCTGTAACATTACTGGCTCAATTACTAACATAAAGATACCCAGTTTCTGTGCATCACACACTCCAAGTAACTCTAGTAGTGATAAAACCAACTTCTGTCTGTCCTCTTTCCTATTGGACTCAGACCTAGATATTGCAAGACACCTATTCATGATTTTCAAATAGATTACTTATCTCTAGTTAATTAGGATAAACTATTTCTAGACAAAAGCACTCCCTGAATGAGCAGAACTCATGCAAAGTGGAGCAGCCCATCTACTTAGCAACAGAAGCTGCCATGAGCACAACATTTGCATGCTCATTCTCTGCAATAGCATCCTCCAGAATACAAATTTCTGATCTGTATAGTACTACATGGACTGGACTTAATGTCCTAAAATGTGTCTTTTCCCTCCACAACCATCTTGTCCCTTCTGAAAGCTTTTAGGTCTTAGTTTTTCTGAGGGAACACAAAATCTTTCTGTACCCACTCTTCCCTTGTGCAGTCTTCTCTTCTGTTTCCAGTATCAACCTTGTTAAGGAGTGCTTCTTTTTAACAATGCTCTGTAATACCTACTTGCCCTCTTAACCAGGGTTTTACCATTCTCCAGTCCTCTGTAGACTGCAGCCTCCAATCATGCATTCATTTCAGTGAATAACTCATTAACAAGCCAACAGTTTTTGGCCATTTACTCCTTTCTAGGGTGAGCTTATTCAGTTGTCAGTGGTCCCTAATTTCCTTTCTATTCAGGTACAACTACCAATGGGCCAGAATGTATTCCCTTAACACAAGAAGGGTGGCACAATCTATTATGTCAGTGTACAAAGAAATAGGTCATAAATAATGCAATTACATACATTGCCCATAAAAATCAAGTGGCATTTCATAAGCAGGGATCCTGGTTTTCTCTGATAAAAAAATCCCCAATTTTTTAGTCAAAAAAGTAACCCAAAATCCACATTTTTCCATGATTAAAATGAAACAACTCTAATGCATAGATGTATATATATTGGTGTTTAACTTTGATCATGGAAAAATGTGGTTTTGGGGTTACTTTTTTAACTTGAATATTGGAGATTTTTTTGTATCAGAGAAAACCAGGATCCCTCTTGATAAGTTCATATAAACAAATTCCAAACCTATCGTTCTGTGCTTCTCAGGAACCATAACACTCTTAACCAATAGGGGTAGGCCTTACAGGAACAGAAAAAAAACATTTTCACAGGAAGTGGACCTAACAGTTGAAACTCACTACATGAAGAACTAGCTATCAAAGAACACAGGCTTTACTGCACTCAGAACTGATACAAGACTCATCTTGCTGGCATAGTTTTTCCCTCAGTGAATATCACACTTTCTCTACTTATGCCATTTTGCCTATTGGCAAGGAATGAAGGGAACGAGAATTCACAACTTTTATTTCTAATTTTAAATACTAATGTAACTTTCAGATATTATAAGGATTGAGGCCTTACTTGAGAGAAGCATAATTAGGCCAAGCAGTTTAAATGTCTAGCCATAGAGTAAATGGGGTTAATGAAAAGGGTTGACAACAAATGGGTTAGAACAATGATCCTCAACCTTTTCATTCAGAGGGCCAGATGGGCACCAGCCTCTGCTGGGCCAGATTCAGCTGGTGGATTCAATCTGGCATCCAAGGCAGGTGCAACAGGGCCCAGCTGGCCATGTGAAGGGAGGTGGGGAAAGGGCAGCCCAGTCCTGATCCGACCATGAGGGAGAAAGGGGCATGATTGGCCCAAATCCAGCCCCATTGGGGAGGGAGGGTGCATGACCCATCCCCAATCCAACCCTAAGTTGCAGGGGGTGAGGGGTGACCAAATCCCAAGGGAGGAAGGGAGCTTTGCTTGGTTCCTACATGGCCTAGTCCCATGGGGAAGGGGACATGACCTGGCCCTGAACCAACTGTTCAGAGGGGTGAGGGAGCACGGCCTGGTCCCACAGGAGGAAGGGGATATGGCCCAGCCCCAACTTAGTCAGGTGGGAGGGAAGGGGGCATGTCCCAGCCCTGAGGAGGAAAGGGAACACAGACTGGCTCCCACTTGGCCAGGTGGTGGGAGAGGGTGTAGTCTGGACCCATAGGAGTGGGAGGGAAAGGAGGCATGGGTTAACCACAGTCTGGCCATGTGTGGGGAGGGTCGTGGCTGAGCTGACCAATCACAAGGGGGTTGACAGCAGAGATGGGTGGCAGTATTAGCTACCACATCTCCCCCACTCTGCTGCCCAATTTCCCAACCCATGGGGAATCCCACAGGCCAGATTCCAAGGCTCCACATGCTGTATTTGGCCTACAGGCCAGAGGTTGAGCATCTCTGGTTGAGAATAACAAATGACTTGCAGCAAATGATAACTTCATAGTGGTCATTGTATTGGTAGAAAGAGGAAGAAAGTCCAGGTATTGTTTTTGTTACAGGGTATTCACTTTGCTTTAATATATCATATTTATATCTGGTGCTTCACAGAAGCATGATACTATATTACTCCGCTGATTAGTTTTAACAGCTACTTGGAGCTATGGAATATGTGAATGTCTAGCATGGCAGGGCAGTAAATCACAATATTCTATAGCACAATAAGCATATTGTAGCTGACAATGTTTCCTTTTCAAAGTGTTTCTCTTCACAAGAATGCTGTTGTACAAGAAAATATAATGGGAGTTGCATGTTTATCGTCATTCAGCGACTTTTAGATCAAACCTGCTCAGTTTGCACATAAGATATTTGTTCCAACTGACACCTGCAAATTTTGAATGCCAAGTTCTTGTTCCTGGTAAGTGCCACATCCCCAGTAAATCTGACAACAGAAGTCTGTTGTGAGAGTACTTAAGGTGAAAAAGTCATATATCCTTATGTACTCCTTGAAGTAAAGTTTCTGCAAGCAGAATTTTATTCTGAGGATGATGTGCAAGTCAGAATAGAGTCTTTATTGTCTGTCATCTGTATTGACTTTGTAGTGCTAACAGAACTGGAAAGAAGTAAATAAATAAATGCATACATAGATAATTAGTAAAGTCAGCAAATACAGTTGAAGGAATACACAGGAGGGCAAATTCAGAGACAAAGAAAAAAACTATTGTGAATTACAAGTTAGTAGGAAGGAAAATTCAGAAAGAAAAAAAATGCATTGTGGATTACAAGTTAGTAAATGAATAACTGAGTTCTCCAAAAGAATAGAAATGAGGAATTGAAACAAAAGAGAAAAAACTGATCAAAAGCTTTGCCTTATATTCTAACAGAATCTGGGGATTTAAAAATAAAAAAACCCTAAAACTACAATTTCAATGGTCAAAATAACTAAGAGAATTGGATTTTTCCCCCATATGTAGCCTGAAAATAAATAGCAGAAACCTTACAGGAAAGTCTATTCTCCTGGAATTTCCTTCCCAATATGCTCTTAGTGGCTCTTAATGATCTAAACCTTTAGGGGTGCTCCAGCCCCCCCGCACTGCCCGTAGCTCACCGTTAGCAGCAGCAGCAATCAGGGTGCTTGGAGCTGGGCAGGAGGCATCTGGGCCCTGCAGGGGTGCATGTGGGTCCTGTTGCAGGGCTGTGGCCCCTGTTGGGGGCAGTCCATGAGCTGTGCAGGGGTGCTTCCCCCTGTGGGGTGCAGGGGACCCACCCACCCCGAGCAGCCCCCCCATACCCACAGTCCCCCTACAATCCACCCACAAACCACAACCCCCCCAAAACCCTTCACCCACATACCTGGCCCTGTGGGACAGGAGTGAGGGGAATGGGGCAGGGGGTAGGTTGTGAGTTGAGAGTAAGGGGTAAAGGCAGGTGCAGGGCACTAGCATAACTGTGATGCTTAGCACTGCACATCCTGGTGAGTGAAGGGGGTAGGGACAGCTCTGATTTTTCTATGACAAAAAAGCTAAAAGTAACTGTCAAACTGTTTATTTAGAATTTTTTTTATGATGATGATAGAGGCACTGATAGGCTTCCAAATTGCTTTAAAATTGTAAATATATTAATAAAACATTGCCCAACTTCTCTAGATAGATAGATAGATAGATAGATAGATAGATAGATAGATAGATAGATAGATAGTGGCCTTTTGTTTTAATTGTGGAAGAACATGGATTTGGGGGTATTTTAAAGAATGAGTTTAGGATTTTTTATCAGAGATTTTGCAGTTTTTAAATAGGAAACACCAGGATTCCTGCTAGTGAGGCAAGTGGCAAGACCCAGGCAGAGGAACCTGCTCAGAGCTGGCACCCAAGACCCAGGTAGAGGTGGCTCACCTCCTGGCAACTTGGGGCCAGGAGGACATGCTTTGACAGTTCAAAGCAGGCCACCACACTGAGAACATCTTCCGGGTGATAGCTGCCCAGATGGCAGGGCAGTCGTATACATGGCAGTAGTGCTGCACAAAGGCCAACTCTGCAGCCACAGCCCACTGGCAGCTAGCCCAGAGGTTCGGATGCCACTACTGGCCATGCAGTCCCTATTTGCATCTGACAGGCATGCAGCCTTGGGGCCACATACTGTCACAGGTGGCAGCAGCTCACAGCCAGGCAACAGCCTCCACTGCCAGACTGCTGCAGTGGGTAAAGGGTAAAGAGAACTCTCAGGGCTGCTTCAGCAGTCCATCTGGCACAAGGGGTAGTGTCCCCAGATACCAATTGGCTGAACCCCAGAAGCTCCTATCTATTTGTATCTTCCATATTAACATGGGCCTTAAGGTTCACACAGCTAATTAATAGCCCCTTTGTGAGGCTAAAGGGTGAAAAATACAACTAATTTCTTCAGACAACAAAAGCAAAAACAGAATAGGAGCAATGTGGGGGTCAAAGGGTCAAAACATGAAAATGAGTGTGCCTGAAGGGGACACCAAGCAGAGCCCCCCCTCCAGGCCACACCTGCCAGTCCTCAAAGGCATCCAAGGATGCCACCCACTGATGCTCTGCACAGAAATGTGCACAGAGAAGTGAGAGGAAAGGGGCCCCACAGTCTCCAGGCACCTTCCCAGCCAGAGCCTTCGTCCTGGTCAAGTACAGGGCCCACTTGGCCAAGGCCAGGAGGAGATTGACCAGGAGGTCTCGGGACTTGGTGGGACTACAGATTCAATGATTAAAAACAAAAAGGTGGGGGGTAAAATTCAACCAGAACCTCAGGAGGAGGCTCTGGAGGTGGAAGTGAAGGGGCTGCAGCCTGGCACACTTGAGAGTCATGTGCACCAGGGTCTCCTTCTGCCCACAGATGTGGCAGGAGACTAGGATGTCTGTGAAACTCACCACATACACACCCGTGGCAATGGCTCCATGGAGGAGCCACCAGCTGAGGTCCCCGGTAGTTCCTGAGATGAGGGTGGAGTACAGACTCAGCCACTGGGGTGCCCCAGCCATGCCCTTACCAAGCGAGACCCGTCACCTGGTGTTTGGGTGGGATGCAAGGGTGGCATGGTAGATTGTGCGGCACATGAGCATATAAAGGTGGCAGCAATGGATGGTGGAAAAGCAGACCGGTGTCCTCCAGCTGGCTTAGGTGGTGGAACAGGGAGCACCATGAGGCCAGGCAAGGCGTTAGCCCCATGGCAAGCTCTGGTGGGCTGGAGGACATGGTAAAGCAAGTAGCCCTGAGCTACTTGTCAAGCCAGCTTTTATACTTCTGAGGCCAGCACAGGTGCTGGTCCCAGCCTCTAGCTCCATCTGGCTGCAGATTCAGGAGGAGCTGGGCAGTTATTTTGCCCCAAATGGCACAATTAACTCATCACAGGAAAGCAGAGACATAATGCAGATGATAATGCTGATTCTTTTACAAATGTAATTTCTTTTATTTAAAGGATGCTGGGAATCAATTTATTTATTACTTTCTGGAACTCCTGACCATGCCTTATTTCAAAGTACCTCCCACATATTGTCTATCCATGGGGAAAGGCTGCTCTTTCAGCAAGAATTCTGGGCAAAGGGGACTTTGATCACTTAGACCACACAGCATCCACCAAGATGTTTCTGAAGCCAGTCCACCTTTAAAATCACTTTCCTAGCAACCTGTACAAAAGTAGAGATGGTATATGCTGTGGGTAGCATAGCGTACAGAGCATGCATTTGTCCTGCCACATAGAAAATCCAGGTGAATTGATCCCTTTAAATGTTAATGTGTTGTGCAGATTCCAATGTGCATGCAAGCCCTCTAAGACCTCATCTGCTTTATAGTCGGATGACCATATTATAAGACTGAGCCCATTTTTCACATGGGTAATGTCAATGGGAATCCATATGAGGAAAAAAAAGTAAACATTTCCCTTTGGTCACAGTTCTAATTCTTTTCTGGTTTGGATATTCTCTGCATTTGAAAAATTCACTTTCTGTTTTCTCGTTTTTGGTTGCGTTTCATAACTGCTGTTAGGACTCTTTCTTTATACACTCCAGTAGGAGTGAAAGGCATGTTGTTATTTCAGGATTATTTTTAAGTTACTGGTTGCTATATTTTTTTAGTCCAGAACTGTGTAGAAACACATGCTGTATATTATGATAATATGCTATACCAGGTTACATGAGTCACATTTTGTTTAAGCAACCACTTCATTCTACCATCTGGTGCATAATAGACTTTTTGAAAAATGTGTGCCTGAGCTTTGATAATGGGATGCATACTAGCATTGAGACTGCACTCTTCCAAGGTGTGCCTCACACTCGTTCAAGTTAAGGCTTCTATGCATAGTTTTAGCAATATCCAAGAGCCTTTAGGTGGCTGAAATTGTAATTCCCTCCCACACTGAGGCAGCTTTACACTGTCAGATCAGTATAAGGTATACTTGCAAATAGATTGAATCAAAGGTGTAACTATGACATACTCAAGCTACTTTTAAATTAGCAGGTAGATGCTGTAAGCAAAGTCTCTCGTCTTTCCAAAGTCTCTCGTCTTTTCCTTACTTGTTTGTTTCATTTGAACTGCCGATCCTGAAACTCTAGTCCTTGATACATTACTGTACATCTCCAGCCTCATCCTGTTCTTCAGCATGTTTTAAAACTAACGTTTACTCTCATACATCACCAATTAAATAGCTGCCTCGTGTATTATGTAATGTATGCAGGGTTCTGGGAAACCCCTGAATCTTTAATTAGGATTAAGTCTTCACCTTGGGCACTAACAGACATGACAGTTTGTTGTGCAATCAGCCACAGAAAGCACTCTACAGCCATGCACTAACAGAAATACACAGCTGCAAAGTGCTTGAAAAATGCCCGATGGGGCAACAGTCTGAACCCTCAATGATCTGAACCCCAGTTTATGAGGGTTCAGATGAAGGCAGTCCAAAATGGAGTGCCTTCATTAACTTCTGTCAGCATTGCTGGGAGCAGGGCTTGGCTGACATCCCCACACTGTCTTCAGACTGGCAGAGGGAGGAAGGGAGGAGAGTAAGTTCAGTCTGGGGGTTCCCCAGCCAACGCTGGAGGTTGGGGCAGGTGGATTGGATCCCCCTTATGGTGGGGGCTCCATTCCCCCCCCACACACAAACACACACTCCAGCATAGCTGGGGAAACTCCAGACTGAATTCACTCCCCTGCCTTCCCTGCACCCCATCCTCAGAGAGCACAGGACCTTGAAGAGGAGTGTGGGGCTATGCAGCAGACACTGAAGACTGGCAGCCTCTCTCCCCTGATCAGCTCCAAAGGGGAACTGGATCACACACCGTTCTGATCCACCCATGAACTTCTGTTGGATTGGGAGGGTTGGTCAAATTCATAACACTTTCTGTGAAGCATCACGAATTAAACTGTAAAGCTGCACATCTGTCAGCACCCCTTGTTGTTCTATGGCATGGTTTCAGGAATAAAGGTTAAGGCACACTGAATCTTTCAGCCAAGGATATCAATTCTTTATTGGAAAAACAAACCCAAGAACTAGACAGCATTCAACTTAGATAGCATGTGTACAGATGTATGTCTAAGAATAAGAACAAAGAACATACTCAAATCACCAGGGAAGGAAAGGTGTAAGCAACCTATGGACCACAGCATCCAGTTTCTCCCAACTTTCCAGTGGGGCACTTAACTTTTATAGCATGGTTCCTGACTAATTTGATATTTACCTAGTGATTGGTTTATATTGTTTCTAAGGGGTCTTTTGCTTCATATGGAAAATTATGTGAACAGTGTCTGTAAAAATCTTTTCTAAAATTTGTGACATGCTGGAGTCATCTCTCATGTGTCATGTCTAGTGTCATGTCTAGGAAAAAAAACTTTTAATAAGTAGAAACAGCTTGTTATAGCTGGTTTTGTCACTGGTGATTAAAAAAAAAAGTTTGGGACTCAAGTTTAGTTACTGAGTTCTGTAATAAAGCAGTTCATCTACACTTTCAAGTGAAGCACAATGTGCACAATAGCTCTGCACTTAACAAATGAAAATGGCTTTGCTTAAACCAAATAAATTCACTCATGCTAAGGCTGAGGCAAGCCTCAGGCCTTATTCTAGGACTTTATACCAGGCACTATACAATTCCAGTGTAATCTAGGTTTCAGAGAAGTTGCCATACCACATGACCACAATGGTCTATCAACTCAATTTTGCCACCAGTGTCAGTTAGTACTAGATAATAAAATACTTTGCACCTCCACAGAATATTCATGAAATTTTGGATTATTTAACAGAGGTGGGTATTTGTAGTCCATTTTATAGAGATGCTTCAGGGAAAGCTGTGAAATACCCATAATGGACAATTATGCAATAACATATCAGTTGGGAAAGTTCATCCATGTTCCTAGTTAATTAGTGCTTGACTTCTGTCCTGAAGCACAAAGGATGATATCCCATAAAATTTAATGTAGGTAATGTAACTGAGGGTATTCTTAATTTAATATATTCTGTTAAATCTCTTTATGGAGTCATGTTTAGCTCTTTGTTTGTATAGCAAAATGTTTTTTAAGTTACTTTGTACTGATTACTACAGAAAAAAATTCCTTATCCTTTATAAAATGTTTAACCTATTTATTTACTTATAAATCCTGTATCTACTTTATTTGTATATAAGAGATGGAGTAGTTGAACTGTCTTATTCTAAAGGCATTGTCTAGCTTATTGTATTTCCTCTTATTCATTTTTTATAACTAATTACTCCAAATTTGTTTAATCTCTCCCTACAAGAAAAACTTTGAATACTTCTAAACTCATGGAAAAGGTAATATCTTTTATTAGAGCAACTGCATATTTGCAAACAAATTATTTTATTTTTTTAAATACTTTTTTTAATACTTCTAATCATTTTTTTCCACCACACCTGGACCTCTTCCATTTCTGCTGTTTTCTTTTTCTTTAGAAATGTTAACAAAATCGAGCACCATAATCGAGCATTATAATATTTTCACTGTTATCCTCTATTCCATCCTTAATACCATCTAAACACCTTGTTCGCTTTCTGTCAACAGCAGGGCATTGAACTATTCAGAATAATACTTTGGTGTTTCCCCTAAGTAGTTATAGTTAAATTAAAATCCATCAATATGTGCATAATTCAAATGGTTCTTTCTAATGTGTGTTACATTGCACTTGTTGAAAGAAACATGTTGAACTCTTCATGTGTGTTGACTATGTATGTATATACAAAGGGGGTGAGGTGGTACAGCTCCCCTCCCCCTGCCTTTGACTGTGCCACAAGTGAGCTCTTGACATGGGGTCTGGCGAGAGCCCCTGCTTTTGTATAGCTCTGGAGCCAAGGATGGGAATGGCGAGAAAGGGGACGCAGCAGCATTGTCCAACCCTTGAACTCTAGAGCCACACAAAAACATGGGCTCTGTCCAGACCCCACCCTGATCAGCTGATGACTTCTCTGCTAATGCAGAGCTCATAGCTCACTACACACGCATGGCAGAGCCCAAGAAGGAAGCAGATGGAACTGTACCCCTTTGCCTTATTTCTGGATCCACTACCATGTATATATTGACACAACTATATCCGTAGGCATGTCATAATGTTGCACTGTGATGCCAAAAGACAAACAGCTTAAACATAATAAGAATTCCCACATCCTGGTGATTCCTCCAAACTGAAAATAAAATAGGACAAATTCAGCAGAGAATTGGCCCACATTATTACTCAGAGGCTCAAATGAATTGCTATCTGCTCAACAGGTAGAAAAGCATTAAAATGAAAGGAAAAAAGTGTAGCAAAACTGATGTTACATTGTTGTTCAGCAACATTGGCCAAATAAGTCAATATTTAGGCCTCGCCCTGAAGATGAAAAAGTTAAATTTTTCCAGTTTATTGAAGACATTGTTTTTTAAAGCTCCACTGGCATCCCTGCCATTTTTAACTGGATTTCAGAGTGAAGTTATTCTGGTTGTATCTTTACAAAACAGCTACCATAGGAATAGTGATGTGGTAGCCATGATGGTCCAAGAAATAAGCACGAAGCAAGGATTTTTGTGGGTGATATCCTTTATTGGATCAAATGCGTGGTTGGGAAGAGATGCTTCTACCCCAAGATAAATGTTCTACCTCGCAATATTTTTTTCTGTCTACCATTAAACAATAGTCTTCAAGCAGCAACAGAATTCTCACTACAATCAGAGATAGTCATAATTTAAGTGGACTTGTACCTGGAATAACTTAAGGCCTAGCAAGAGATAATTTGTTCACAGTGGGTGCATCTACACATTCATTAATGTGCAGTGCCTACTGTGCATTACATTTAGTATACCTTATTTTACATTATTATACATTATTAAATTAGTATACCTTATTTTACATTATTATACATTATTAAATTTAATTAAATTATTATACATTATTAAACTAGTATACCTTATTTAGTATACATTATTACATTTAGTATACATTATTTTGTATAATCAAGTACTAAATAAATGTGCAGTAAGCTGCCATATTGCTCATTAGTGTGATCGCATGCTTTTTGTGTGATGTTTAATGCACAGTAAACTAATACTACTATGCATTAGTGTATTAGCACTGTTTTTGCCATGCGCACTAATGAGCAGTAGAATTAATCTGCTGCACATTAAGCATCTCATGTAGTTTAAATTATAATATTCCACACGTGCCCAGTGTTAAGTTACAATGTTCCATACTGCATTATGTCATCTGACAGTACAAGTTGACATAAATGTATAGGGTAGGTTGTTTCTTCGTAAAACCTGGCTATAAGAAGTATATAATAAACTCTAGGGCCCACTGTCATTTTGCAAGTAATTTCTTGATCTGATTTTTCTCTGTAATTAATGAGTAGGCATCACAGAATTTACTGAGACTCTCACCTAGACTACTGTACACATGAACATTTTCAGAGGTTTCCCACCGTATCAGAATAAACTATAATTCTTCAGTTTCCTGTGGTTAATTCCACACAAGTACCACCCAGGCCTTTAGTTACCAAGAAATGAAAAATAATTTATATCCAGAACAACAGGGAAAAGTCTATAAAAGTCACTTGAAAATAGATTTGTATGGCAATTCACTTTAGAAAATAGCCTCCAGAAATCCAGCAAAGACTTAATTTATATATGTTAGAAAATCACTTGCGGAACTTTAGATGGAAATACACAATAAAAGTACAAAGTATTATTTGAGCTTAAATTTGTTCCTGGTATAACTCCATGGGAATCTGACCCATTCTGTTTAGTTTTAGTACAAGTACACTGCTTGATAAATCAAGGATACTCTAAATTTAAACTTCCTGTTCAACTACAACCATTGAAAATTATAGTGGCATGATATCTTATATGAGTAATTGCTGTCACTTAAGATGAAGAGTTACTGAAATGTTAAAACCATTGCTCAGTAGAAACCAAAATGAATTATTTTTTCCCTCTTTTATGGGGAGACTTTCTTTTAAAAGTATATTAGGTGTGCATTCTGGACACTGTGTGGTTTCATGCATCCTTTTTAAGACTTCACCTTTGCTGATTTAAGACTCTGACCTTGTCAAAATTCATTTTCAGTGAATTTTGCTTCAGAGCCTCTGAAGTGCTTACTCTCCTGCTGAGATGAATCCTCATTTTACTTGTGAAACTTGCTCTGAATTTATTCCATGGATATTAAGTCTCTCCTCTAAGACCTACCTTCTTTTTAGCAACAAAACCAGGCCTGCCCAAGATAATTGATGCAAAAGGAATTGGTTTGATGATGTTAAAACAGCTTAACCAAACCCACTGAGACAAAACTGATGTCGGTGTTTTAGGAAGAGGGATTCTAACTGTGGCTCCAGAATATTATCATTGACTCATATATTTACATTTTTAAACTCATGCCTACTGTCACTCTTCCATCAGATGCTTAATGGGTCTGAATCATGAGATTTCCACATAAAGGATTTATTTATTTTTATTTTTGTGACTAGAAGATATCATTCTCATCCCATGGAAAGCACAAAATTCCAATATGAATTGGGAGTCAGGATGAAAATTTTGAAACAATATAATCACAGAATCATAGAATAGTAGGGTTGGAAGGGACTTCAAGAGATCCTCTAGGGCGCAGTTAGAAAAGCAGCTCCGCTTTGCAACTCATAGCACTTTGCAGGAAGCACTGTGAGTTACAAAGATGCCCCAGACCAAACAGAAATGTGCTGTTGGGTCTAGGAGTTCAGGAATCCAGCTGCTTGCTGCAAGCATCCAGCTTGGTCTCCATAGCAATGCTATTCCTCCCTCCCAGCCTAGTGAATGAGAAGGGGGAAGAGAGTGGAGGGAGCTCATTCTTAGGGTTCCCCTGACAGCACAGGAGGGTGGGGTGGGTGAATTGGAGTTCCCCCCCCTCCCCCCGTCCAATCTACCTTTTCCACCCTCCAGCAGTGGCGGGAAAAACCTTAGACCAAACTCCCTCCACTTTCTTTCTCCCCTCCCATTCTGAAAGCAGCAACAGGTGGGAAGCTCAGAAGATACAAGTTACAAAATGCACTCTGTTTTGAAGTATGTTCATCTGAACCCTCATTTTATGAAATGAGGGTTCAGATTCTTTTGTAATCAGGCCCTTTTAAAGAGGTCTGCAGCTGTGCACTTCTGTTTGGTCATACTTTATGTGGCCAGCTCTGGCAAAAATATCCTGTCTCTGCCCCCTGTCCAACCCTCTACTCAAGGCAGGATCATCTCTAACCAACCATCCCAGCCAAGTGTCTGTCTAACCTCCTCTTTAAAAAGTTCAAGGATGGAGATTCCATAACCTTGCTGTCAAACCTGTTGCAATGCTTACCTACCATCACAGTGAGAAAGTTCTTCCTAACATACAACCTAAATTTCCCCTACTGTTATTTAAAAAAACTGTTCCTAGTCCTGTCCCCTACATGCTATGGAGAATATTCTGCTTCCATATAACCATCCTTCAGGTAGTTTGAAACTGTTATCAAAATCCCCTTTGTCTTTTATATACTCCCTTCAGTAAGGAGTCCCCTGTGGTTCAGTGGTAGAATCCTTGTCTACAACACAGGAGATTTGTGTTTAATTCCCAGACACCTATACTACTACAGCCACAGAGGCACCAAACATCTGGACTCAGTCTGTTTTTTGGATTTTGTCTCAGTGGCCTAAAGGGAGGATGGAAAGTCTGGGCAGCCTCCACTCCTCCAAAAATTCCTGCCCAGGCATATGCATAGACCATGATCCAGGAGGATCAACAGTTGCCACTCCCTTCAGTCCACAACAGAAATGTCAATATTGTCAACTGCATGGCTAGTTGAAGAATTTGACCCAATTGTTTTAATTGGAAAACATAGTATCATCTAGTAAAAACTTTACATGGGAATATTTTGATAGCACTTCATAAGGAAAATGTTAAAACTAGCTATTTCAACTTTTTGGTATAGCTATTTTTTAGATTTATATACTGTTAAGTTATTAAATATTATATATTAGAATATCAAATCAGGAAAATTAAACTAATCATTGTTTCAGACCTGTATTTTTCTTAGCTAAATTTGTACTTATTATTTGTTCATAAATTAATTATCACTCATCAGGAAATTAGCTCCCTCTGGAATCATCACCATTTTGGCTCTTTGTTTCTCTGCCTCTATCTTTTCTCATTTCTTTTCTCTGCATTCTCCCCACTTGATAACTCTCAGTTTTCCTCCCACACCTAAAATTACTTCCAGCTCCTCCCCCATTCCATCTACTAAAATGTTAAAATATTCAATGAAATAGAAAATGTTGCCATTTAAAGTGACATTCTGCTTTCATGTCAACATCTCAAAAACAGTAATGACAGTCAGGAAAGAATACATCTTAGTTTCACTGTTTTAGGTTCTCTTCAGACAAAAATGCCACACCACAGGCTAAACTTTTTTTCACAATTTGGATAGTTTCTCACAACTGTAACAGTTAGAAATATATGCTAACCTATGTTCTTAAAGATGCTGAGCAGCCCAGCAACAAATTCATGCAAGCAACCTACTTGACACTCTAAAACAACATATCTTCTGCATAATATAACATGCCAGGCACTAGGTTGATTCCATCTCCTCCCTCCCCCATAAAATAATGGGATATTGTCATTCTATGTTTACCTGAGACCTTGTTTTGACAAACTACATATATAGCATATACACATAATAATAGCAATACTAATCCTACAATTATCCCAAATAAGGTTAACAATATATGTTACTTAGAAAAAGTGCAAAGAAGCATGATATAAAATAAGGCATGATATAAAATTATGCAAAAATAAGTGATGTTAAACACTCTGCAAACTGCAAAAGGAATAGACATTGGATGCTCTATCACTGGTTCTGAAAACTTCACTCAAACTTTTAGAATTAGGTAAACCTTACAGATGTCCTAAAGAAATCATTGAGTCCAAGTTGATTACATAAAGAACAAAAATCGCATAAATCCTGCATCACAAAAAATACTGGATACAAGAGGCTTTGCTTTCAGATTAGAATAAATCATGATTAAGGCAAAAACATGATTCCAGGAGAACTCTGCATAGGTAAAAAATATCTATCACGTGAAACAACTCCTAGGCATTAAACTGACTTAGAACTCCATTAGCATAAGGAAGAAATGACAGTTAGTTAAAAACCTAGTAAATACTGTGCTCTTCACCCACCAGCTTTGTGCAGTAAAGTGCATAGCAAGTACATACCTTTCAATGAAATTTACTAAGATAATATCAAACATTTCTTGGGCTTATATTATCTTTTCTGCAGCCCTCCCTTTCCCTGAAAGTGAACTAATTAGTATTACCCTGCAGCTCTTAGAATGCTAATTAGCACACCCACAGTGCTATGTGAACATGGCTACACTGCTTCTATTTTGGAAGGTAGTATGTATAGATCAGTGCTGCAGGTTTGAGTGTGCCATTGCCTGGCCTGATAAGCTGGTGGTGCAAACATGCCCAGTAGGCCTGTGCAAGTTGGCAAGGATCCAATCTGGCTTTGGATCCGGCCACTTTGGATGGCAGTGATTCAATCCAGAGCTCCGGACCGGGTTTCTGCTTCGATCCGGCTGAAGCAGCTCCGAAGCTTCGGAGCCGCCTCAGAGATCCAGCCACAGAGTATAATGGAGAATCAATGAAATATCTATAAATTTGTTGTTTTTTGTCTAATTTGGATGAAACTTGCAGGGATGGTAGCCTCTGCTGAGAGCATGAAGTCTGCCAAGCTTCAAGAAGATCGGTGTAGGGTTTGGAGGGAACTGCACCTCAAGCTGCGTACAAGCAAAACTCGTGCCATGGGTGACACTGTGTATGTTAAGGTGCAGCAGGCTGAAAGCTGCAGGGATAGTAGCCCCTACTGCAGCCATGATGCCTGCCAGCTGTCAAGGAGATTGGTGCAGGGGTTTGGGGTTCTGGGGCCCTGCACCCCTAGCTGCTGACAGGCAAAACTCATGACATGGTTGCTTGTGGGACTGACTGTCTCTGTCTTTGGGCAGTTGATTGTCTGTATTGATTATTTTCTTTCCTTAGTCTGGTTGTATAGGTGCTAATTGATGGTAATTAACTGGCTACATTAGCTAGGTCCTGTGTATTGAGCTGGTCCCTGAGTGAATCATGATTGATTGGTAAGTGGTAACAGTAGCTTAGCAGCCAGGCCTGCGGTAGTGTCTCCCACACCCCAAGACAGAGACAGTCAGTCCCACAAGCACCCATGTCTGTTTTGCCTGTCAGCAGCTAGGGGTGCAGAGCCCCAGAACTCAGAACCCCTGCACCCGTCTCCTCAACAGCTGACAGGCTCCATGGCTCCAGCAGGGGCCACCATCGCTGCAGCTTTCATTCTGCTGTGCCTTAACCCACAGCACGAGGGTTGTCCGCAGCTTGAGGTGCAGTTCCCCCCAAACTGCTGCACCGATCTTCTTGAAACTTGGCAGGCTTTGTGGCCTTAGTAAGAATTACCAACTCTGCAGTTTTGACTTCCCTGTGTTGTAACACATACACATGACAGGAGTTTTGCTTTCAAGAATTTGGGGTACAGTTCCCCCCAAACCTCTGCACTGATCTTCTTGAAAGTTGGCAGGCTATGTGGCCTCAGCAGAGGCTACCATCTCTGCAGTTGTCACCCTCCCCTCCACTTTGTAACATTTAGCCATGACATGAGTTTTGCTTTCAAAAATTTGACGTGCCGTTCCCCCAAAACTCCTGAAACGATCTTCTTGAAATTTGGCAAGTGTCATGCTCTCTGCAGAGGCTACCATCCCTGAACATTTCATCCAAATTGGACAAAAAAAAAACAAAGTTATAGATATTTTATTGTTTCCCCATTATACCCTATAGCCGGATCTCCGAGGAGGCTCCAAGGTGACTCTGAAGAACTTTGGAAGCTCCACACGGCTTTGGGAAGCTTTACGAGGCCAGCACTTCAATCCAGACATGCTGCTTTAGACACTGAAGCTTCCAAAGCTTCTCTGGATCTGAAGCTCTATCCGAAGCCTTGCACAGCCCTAGACAGCTCCAAGTTGGGCAGGGATTTCCCCAAGCAGCCTGGGACTGGCCAGGAACTGTCCTCTTTCTGGGGCAGCTCCAAGCCACCTCAGGGCTGTGCAGGGATTTCCCCAAGCAGTCCAGGGTTGCCTGGGAACTGTTCCTCTTCTGGGGCAGCTCCCAGCCATTTCTGGGCTGGGAAAGGACCTCCCCAAGCAGCCTGGAGCTGGCCAGGAACTATCCCCATTCTGAGCCAGCTCCCTGCCAGTTCTGGGCTGGGTGAAAACAGTTCCCAGCCAACCCTGGGCTGCTCAGGAAAATCCCTGCCTGGCCCGAGCTGGCTGGGAGCTGCCCCAGAATGGATAGTTCCTAGTCAGTCCCAGGCTGCATGGAGAAACAGGGACCTCCTGAGTCCTGGTGCTGCTTGGGTAGCTGAGTATCACAGGGACAGGGCAGGGCAGGGCAGGGCAAAGAACTACCCCATCTGGGTGCTGCTCAGTTTCCACCTTCTGGGTGGAGCCAGGAGCTCAGTAACATCAGGACCAGAGGAGTTCCCCATCCCCCATGACCCCCTAGTGTTGGGGCTGACCAGAAGCAAATTTGCTCCTGGTCAGCACCTACACATGCACTACTGCACGGTTGCAAAGTTAATTTACTACCTGTATTTACAGGTAGTAGCTAACTATGCAGTAGACTAATTTACTGCATAGTAAATGGTGTGAACATGTAGATGTTGACCCTTTATTGAGCAGTAGATTAGTCTACTACACAGGAAAATGTCTCATGTAGACACACCCAGAGACATTAAGTGACTTCCTGATGGTCACGCAGAAAATCTGTGGCAGAGCCACGAACAGAATGCACCGTTCCTATTTCCCTGTTCTTCATCTTAGCCAAATGGCCAGCATTCCTGAAAACAGCTATCTAACACACTATGAATATACATCATGGAATCAGGACTGCAGCAGGCAGTGCTAAATGTCATTTTATAGTCAGAGATGGGGGGGAGGGGCACTGCAGCTCTTGTTTTGCGTTCACCCCCATGCTCCTACAGAAAGTGAAATAAGTTATTCAGATGCTGTTTTTTCCATAACCTCAAGAGTCCCTTTGGTAAGGACAAACGATTGATTTTTTGTTGTCAGACACAGTCAATCAGTTGTAGCCATATATATGCAGTAAAAATAATTTCCCCAGGATTTATATCATGTTTTCTCCAGGGATTTTTCTTTATGGAAGCTGTGAATTTTGAACAATTTTTTTGTAACCTTTGCTATTAAGGGATATTGCATTCCTGATATACACAGGGCACAACATTTTGCTTCTGCAGAATTTCCTGAAGTTATCATTATAGAGTGAAGGATAAAGTATTTTCTCTCGGCATTTCTCTCACCCAACACACCAGAAGGTCTTCTTTCTGAGATGATTTCCAGCTAATGTTTCTAAAAATATTAAGAAATATTCCAAACTGTAATTGTACATCTGTTGTACTACATTCTGGTTTAAATATCATACTAATTTTCATTTCAAATCTTTGAAAAGGTACTGTTTTGGAAAAGCTTGACTTTCCCCTTCCAGGTGACAGCACTATGCAACATATCAATGATATATCTTAAGACACAGACAGAACTATACTTAAACAAAAGGATGTGGTTCTCAAGAGGCTTAATGGACCAAGATGCATGAGTATTAGTCTTTTGCCTATGGTAAACTGGAAGCAGCCTTACCTAGGCCATACATAGCATCCTCTATAATACTCTGTATGATAAATGAAGAGAGTCCTAAATGCCATGTCTGTAGAATGTCATGAAAGATTCAGGCACAATTTAGTAAAGAATGGTATAAATCCTATAAGGAAGTTACCAGTTTGTATAATTCTAGAGCAGAAATGCTATCGTCTTTTAAAGTTTACAAGTTGGTTTAAAAATACTATACATTTTCTTGAGTAATTTCTATGCAACTTCTCAGTTGCATCCCTGTTACAATCTGTGGAACTCTTCTTTAAGAAAAAGATAGTATACAGTATCCAAATCATGGTGCATGCACACAAAGGGATCAAATTAAAACTGGGGGCATAACATGAAGCCCTATGTTGCAACTAGTTACATTACATAGAGGCAGGTTCCTCAACCATATTGATTTACTTGGAGGTCATTACTGTCCAAGAGACTGTATGTGTACCACAAGTGTGGCTGGAAATTTTCCTTAGCTGAAAGCTAGGTTTCATCAAAATAAGTCATTTCAGACTAAAAAGATATCATGAGAGCAACTCATGGTCTGCTTTTCACCACAATTAGACTTGTATCTCCCCATCTTGACACACTATTTAAAAAACTCTGGAAGTTCACACAGCAGTTGAAGATAAAATACTGTTGTAGTCACCTTTCAGATTTATTCTCCCTAGAACAGTGTTTCTCAACCCATGTGTGGTGACCCAAAAGTGGGTTGCAAGAAGATTTCTGAGGGTCACAAGCCACAGGCTGAGAAACACTGATCCTGGGAAAGTGGTGAAATGTTGCTTAGGGGATGGAAGGGCTGTGACCAGGCTGCCTGGAGTGGTGTGGCAGCCCTCGCCCAGGACAGAGGCTGCCACAGGCCTCCCCTCCTCCTCCCTCTAGCCTGTGCTATGGCTGGACTTGCTCCACTGTTGCCCAGATAAGCCAGAGCTGCCGCAGCCACTGCACCCCAGCTTGAGCAGGAGGGGGGCAGCTGGGGACCCCTCCGGCAGGGCTAGGGGTTGGGAGTGAGGGGCACCAGCAGGGCCTGGGGAGAGGCTGGGGACTGTGGATCATGCACCAGCAGGGCCACACGGGTGTGGGTTGTGACAGGCCATGAACCTTTGCAAATGGGTCCTGGTAGGAAAAAGCTTGAGAACTACTGCTGTAGATCACAGTGTCATGAACCTCATGCCAGGACCACCATCCATCACAACCATCTGAGGTGCCAAATCACTCCCTTTTCCCCATAGGAATGCCTCTGAGACAGGACTGTGGGGGGCTTTCTCTGAGGATCACCCCATTGGGTTTCCCCCTGGCATTCCATAGAGGAGCAGCTCTATGGCCCCACTCCAGAAAGTAGTGGTTCTTTTAGGATCTACAGAGACCTCTGCAAAGACCTTCAAGGCACAGTGCCTGATCTACAGGGATCCTGGTTTTCTCCGATAAAAAAATCCCCAATTTTTGGGTTTAAAAAAAACCCAAAATCTACATTTTTCCATGATCAAAATGAAACACCACAATATATATATATCTATGCATTAGAGGTGTTTCATTTTAATCATGGGAAAATGCGGACCAGCAAGGCAGCAGCCCTCGACTTCAGGAGGCGGACTTTAACAAGGTGAGCAAACTAGTAGGGGATGCACTGAGGTTCCAGAGCAGGAGGGAGTTGAGTGTCCAGGAAGAGTGGTCATTCCTTAAGGAGACGATCCTCCAAGCTCAAAGGGAAGTAATCCCTACATGAGTCAAAGAGAGCAAGAGGGCGCAAAGGCCCCCATGGCTCACCAAAAGCATCTGGGAATGTCTCCAAACAAAAAAGGAGGCGTACACCCATTGGAAGGGAGGGGCCATCACAAGAGAGGACTATACCTCAGTAGCTTGGGAATGTAGGGGGGCAGTCAGGAAGGCCAAGGCGGAAATGGAGCTGGGACTAGCAACCCAGATCAAGGACAACAAGAAGTCCTTTTTCAAATACATAGGGGGGCAAAAGAAGGTGCCAGGTAATGTGGGGCCTCTGCAGGACACGCTACGAAATCTGGTCATCTCACCTGATGGTAAAACTGACATATTCAACAATTTCTTTGCCTCCATATTTCTGAGGAGGGACCGGAATATCTCCCCCACTGGCATCCCTGAGGGCCCTGTGGGTGGCACAGCCAGGCCTAGGGTTAATGAGGACATTTGTCAGGGAACTTCTGGAGGGACTAGATATATTTAAATCCACAGGTCCTGATGATCTCCACCCCAGAGTGCTGAAGGAACTAGCAGGGATCATTGCGGGACCTCTGGCGCAGCTCTATGAGCACTCATGGTGTTTGGGCGATGTGCCGGAGGACTGGAAAAGGGCCAATGTGGTCCCCTTCTTCAAAAAAGGGAGGAAGGAGGACCCAGGAAACTATAGGCCCATGAGTCTTTTCGAAAGAATTATCCTGGCACATGTCCAGGAAGGGCCAACAAGGGAGGTTATGCCCAGGGGCAACCAGTATGGGTTCATTAGGGGCAGGTCTTGTCAAATCAACCTGGTGGCCCTTCTATAACCAGGTCACCAAGTCCTTGGATGCAGGTGTCGCAGTGGATATAGTCTTTCTGGACATCAGGAAAGCCTTTGACACGGTCTCTCACCCCACTCTCAGTAAGAAACTAGGAGACAGTGGTGTTGATGCCTACACGGTCAGATGGCTCACTAACTGGCTGGAGGGCCACACCCAGAGGGTGGTGGTGAACAGGTCTTATTCGACCTGGAGGGATGTGGGCAGTGGGGTTCCCCAGGGCTCAGTCCTCAGGCCCACACTATTCAACATCTTCATCAGTGACTTGGGAGAGGGGGTAGAAAGCACCCTGTTCAAATTCACAGATGACACTAAGATGTGGGGTGAAGTGGGTACACTAGTAGGAAGGAACAGGCTGCAAGCAGATCTAAACAGGTTACAGGGGTGGGCTGATGAAAACAGGATGGGGTTCAGCACTGACAAGTGCAGGGTAATGCACCTGGGGAGGAAGAACCAGTGGCACACCTACAGGCTGGGGAACTCCCTTCTCGCCACTGTCTAGACAGAAAAGGATCTTGGAATCATCATTGATGCCACAATGAACATGGGCCAACAAAGTGGGGACGCGGTCAGGAAGGCCAACCATACCTTGTCATGCATCCACAGATGCATCTCAAGCAGGTCCAAGGAGGTGATCCTCCCCCTCTATGCAGTGCTGGTCAGGCTGCAGCTGGAGTACGGCATCCAGTTCTGGGCGTTGCACTTCAGGAGGGATGTGGCCAATATGGAGAGGGTCCAAAAGGAGGGCCACCCACATGATCGGGGGTCAGCAGGGCAGGCCCTATGAGGAGAGGCTGAGGGACCTGAACCTGTTCAGCCTCCAAAAGAGAAGGCTAAGAAGGGGACCAGCAGGCATTGGGAGAGTCCCTGTTCCCCCGAGCACTCTCGGGAGTTACAAGAAACAATGGACACAAGCTAGCAGAGGGTAGTTTCAGGCAAGACATTAGGAGGCGTTATTTCACTGTCAGGGTGGCTAGGACCAGGAACCAACTTCCAAAAGAAGTGGTGCTGGCTCCTACCCTGGGGGTCTTTAAAAAAAGGCTGGACGAACATCTGGCCAGGGTCATTTGACCCCAGTACTTTTTCCTGCCATGGCAGGGGGTCGGACTAGATGATCTCTTCAGGTCCCTTCTGACCCTATGAAACTATAAACTATGGATTTTAGGTTACTTATTTAACTAAAAAACTGGGGACTTCTTTTTAATCAAAGAAAACTAGGATCCCTGCTGATCTATTTGCTATTCCCTTACCCCTAAAGGACAGCCTTCTGGGACCCATACTACTAGGGCTTCCCCTGGATATGGTTACCCATGAATAACTCAGCCCAAAATAGCTACATAAAAAAAGGAAGTTGTGTCCTCTCAAAGAATCTCTAATGACTCATTACATTAGGATATGGAGGAAGACACTTTGATGGGTCTTCTGAAAGACACAGCTGAGCATATTCTGTCTACCCAAATTCTCTGAACTTCTCCCAAGCCATAACTTTACACAGGAGGTTGCTCTGGACTCATCTCCAGCAGTTGCTCTTAGATCCATTGGAGATTGAAGGCTCAGGAGCAGTCTGGCGATCAGTCTGGAGGAGATTCATAGATGCACTTACAGTTTTGGAGCACATCAGTGGACTTGCAACTGATGTGTTCAGTCCTACCCTGAGACCCATTGGTGATGGCCCACCCCATTAAATTCTGCCTAATCCCAGACCAGGCTATACCTCCGTCCAAGACCTGCTTCTTTCCCTGTGATAATCCCAACAGCATGGAAAGCTTGAAGTAGCAGGAAATGGGCAATGATGCAGCAGAGCTGCTTCGGTCCCAGTTCAGTCAATACAGGAGAAGCAAGTTCATTATGTGCAGTGTTCCCTATGTAGACCAGCAAAGAGACCCCAAAATTATTTACCTACCTGGTAAAAGCAGTATACCCTACTCAAGCGACTTGCACGTTCATCCAGCAGACTGAGACCATCAATAGAGAAAGTACAGTACATTATGAAACAGGTTTATTCCTAGGGAAGTAAAGCACATTCCCAAACCATATTGCTAACAATAAACCTCTGAAATAATATAGTACATCTCCCTCTCCAGAGAACAGCATCATCTTACATTTTTAGAGCCATGCAAGAAAAAATTGCACAGAGGAATGGTGTCAAATTTCTCCTTTTTGATGCTTAAAGGACTGGACCAAAAAAATTAGTTTCTCTGTCTCCAGAAATGGTTTCAGCAATGTTGCTATCAGTGGAATACATTTACTGTCAGTAAGAAAAGAGCTGATTGCTACTTCTTACATAGAACTGAGCATGCAAAAGAACTAATGCATCCTATGAGAACTTTTCTTTTATACATTTGACATCCACTATAGGACAGAAGGACTATTTTAAATTATTTTTAAACTGAAGTTTGGCCTAAATTTCTGCCCCCTTACTTTCAACTGTAGAGAACCCTACACTTAATGAATTCATGAGGCGTGCTTTATGCAGTGGAGAGAAGAAGCCAGATCATGGAATTTCATGCAGGGACAAGAGTAACCCCCAGGTTTCACAGATTCAGTAAATGTGTAGGTTCTTTAAATAAAAGGAAAAGGAAGGGAAGAAAAAAAAAAGCACATGGCCTAGTATGGGACCAAGCAACCTTTTCCACAGAAGTTCTCGGGTAAGTCTCATTTCTTATCTACACAGATCACCTCTAAGGGTGAGAGGTTAACTCTCCAATCCCAATCTACCACCCACCTGAGTACACAACTTTGTGTTAGAGAGTGAAAAAAATGATCAGTTTTGACTGATATAATTGACTGGGATACCTCTGCAATATATACTGGATGCAGACTATAATTAGCCCAGGTAGTTTAACTTCTATACAAAATTAGGAAATTACACTTTAAAAATCTATGCAGAGATGACCCAAGCAGGGTGTGGGGCCCAGGGCAAATCAGTCTGCACAGAGCCCTGCCCCCAGACAAGGAAGCCAGCAGTGGATTCAGCAGCGCGTAAGGGGGTGGCAAGCAGCCAGATACACTGAATTCAGTGGTGGATTCAGTGGCAGGGTGGAGGGGTAGTGAGTGGCCAGATGTGAAGCTGGCAGCAGTACAGAGTCACCGTACCACTCCACCTGGCTCTACAGTGCCCCCCAAAGCGTGGGGCCTGGAGCACTCTCCCCCATTCACTCCCACCCTATGGACAGCCCTGACTATGTAATGAGAACAATATCTTCCTTGTAAACTGAATAAGGCAGGAACCCTGTGAGAAAAAAACTACATCATACATCAGGGGTAGATAATGTTTTTGGCCAGAGTGCCAAAATAACTGTAATGTCTACCTTGTAAGGTGCCTGAGTGCTGGCATGCCAGAAAACCAAAACCAGGGCAGGGGGTCATGGCAAGATGCACTGCATATTAATATAGTCAATAATCATAAATGTTTCCTTTTTTTTTTTTTTTTTTTTTTTTTTTTTTTTTACAGTAAATACCAGGTTTTCTAAAAATTGTAAACCTGTGGCAATAAATAAAACTTCATATACTAACTTTGTTCTTGTGGGGGTTTTTTGTTAAACATGTTGTGATGAAAGGGGGGGGGGGAAAGAAAGTGAGAAAGAAGAGAAAAAGAGGAGAGAGAGAAAAAGATAAAGGAAAGGAGAAAAGAGAAAATGAGAGAAGGGAGAGAAAAGAGAAAGAGGTAAAGAAAAAAAAGAAAAGAGGAAGGAAAAAAGAAGAAAAAGAAGAGAAAGAGAAAAAGAGAAAAAAGAAGAAACTGAAAAAGGAGAAAGAAAAACAAGGAGAGAAAAAAGGAGAAATGAGAGAAGGAGACAGAAAGAAAATAGAAAAAGAGGGAAAGAAAAGTGGAAAGGAAGAGAAAAAGAGGAGACAAAAAAGAGGTGAGATAAAAAAAGACAGGAGAGAAGAGAGAAAAAGAAAAAAAAGAGAAGTAAGAGGAGAGAGAAAAGAAGAAAAAGAAAAGAAAAAAGAAAGAGAGAAAAAAAGAAAGAGAGAGCAAGGGTATATCCCTCACCATCAATGTCTCCCACTGCTACCAGCTGTGGCTTGGGCCCACCGGTCCAGGGCAGGGGCAGGTTGAGGTTGGCAGCAACAACCCAGCAGCCACCAGGGCTGGGTCTCTCAGGCCTCCCCCATGGTCCCGTAGCAGAGGAAGCCCAGGCCCAGGGGTAGGAGGGAGGGCCCGGCCAGGGCTCAGGCAGACAGATGTGCTGTCCCACCCAGGCAGGGGCAGCACTGGGGCACCGAACACAAGGGCCTGGTGCTCGGGGCAGGGTCCATGCAGCACAAGGAGAAGGTGGCACAGGAGGAGGTGCTGTAGGAAGGCCAGGCAGGAAGCAGGGCTGTCCCAGGGCTCTGCGGGCTCAGGCCATGGCTGGTGGGAGGGTGGGGGCACCCGGTGGCACCCGAGGTGGGGCCCAGCCCAGCCCATGCAACTCTGCAGGGATGGGGTGTAGCCGGCTTGCCCATGAGGGGACGCCACCTGGCTGGGGCAGGATGCCAGGCTCAGGGTCTCCCAGCTCCAGGTTTGGCCTCCCTGCACATTGGGCACAGCGCTAGCAGGGCAGAGCAGCCTCCAATGTGGGGGCCCAGCTGCGGGAGCCCCCTGGGCCCTGGGAACAGCTGCAAGATGGCCAGGAGCCTGCAGCACAGCAACCCTGCACCATGCCTGCCTGTGCCCTGGAGGGGAGCTGTGGGTGGGCAAGGCCGGGGCCTGGGCAGGCTGGGGCAGCCACGGTGGCTGTTCCTGGGGCCCAGGGAGCTCTCACAACCGGGGCCCCGCAGCAGGGATGGTTCTACCCCGCTCACACTATGCCTGACATTCAGAGAGGCCAAGCCCAGATCCAGGAGCCCCCCAAGCCTGGTATCCTTCCCTGGCTAGGCAGTGTCCCTTCACAGGCAGGGTGGTTGTGCCCCATCCCTGTGAAGCCACACAGCCTGGGCCAGGCTGGGTGCCACTGGGTGCCCCTGCCTGCCCACCCGCCAGCTGCAGCTCAAGCCTGTGGAGCCCCAGGGCAGTTCTGCTTCCTGCCCAGCACCCATCTTCCCAAGGGGCAAGCTGGGCTGGCCTGCCCGCAACACCTCCCCCCACACCTGTGTCTCCCCATGCTGCCCAGACCCTGCTCTGAGTCCCCTGCCCCAGCCCTTGGTGCCCTTGCCCAGGTGGGATGGGGCATCCATCTGCCTGAGCCCTAGCCAGGCCCAGGGCTCACTCACCCGCTGGGAGCCCCCAGTACAGGAGGCCTGTGCCTCACCAGGGACTGGGCCAGGCTGGGCTGGAGGGCACTGCCCAGAGACAGGGGGTGGGGCAGCAGCAGAACACAGACATTGTCCTTGCCTGTGTTGTCCTGACTGCCCCGGTGCCTGCCATGACACTGGGACTGTGGCTGCTCCGGAGAGCCCAGAGCAGGAACTTAAAAAATTAAAAACAATTTCCTCTCACACTTCCTGGTGTGCCAGGGAAAATGTCTCTATGTGCCACTGATTGGCACATTGGCTATCCCTGGATTACATCATCATACATAAACACATATGGGCTCTGAGTTAAAGTATTTCTGCTCTCTCATAAGGTTTGAGAACTTGATTTGCATTGGGTTTTTTTTATTTTGGGGGGATTTTTTGGAGGAGTGAGAGGTGTCATTCTATATACTAGCTACTCAAAAGCCATTAGAAAATAATCGGTCTGAGAGGCAGCTTTGTTTCTTAGCTTCCCTCTCGTTTGTGACAATTATATTTCAATCAGTGGTTAGCCTCCTCTCTAAAGGGCCTTCTCCTGCCCCATTTCCTGGATTTGCCAATGGATATTAGGATTCTCTGTGGAATGCGTTTCATGCTCACTCAGCAAATCCTTTCATTTTTTCTCAGGGAATCTGCTGCTAGGTACTCCATCACTCTGACATTTTTCAGCCAGGATAATGATGGAGCAAACAAGCAGAGTAGCTGACTCAGGAGGAAGGTGCAAGATTGCAAAGTGGCTGAGCACAGAAACAACGGTTGGTTTGTTTTAAAAAAAAGAGTAACATCTCGTGAATTATAGGCGACCAGCTTTTCCAAGATTACAAATTACATCAAGACTGACCAGATGATAGAGACAATCTAAAGAAAGCTCATAATGGTCACTGAAAAGACAGCAGCAAATAATTAATGTAAAGCTTGTACAGAGAAGAGGATTAGGAAAACTAAAAAACAGTGGATCAAACTGTGGACGTGAGGAAGCAAAAGTGGCCTCTTCAAAGTTGGGATAGTGAAAAGAGGAAGGATTGTGAAGTACTGGGGAAGGGCTTCTCTAGGGCGAGTTACATATTCATCTATAGGTGACAGGGTTTTTTTCCTGAGATAGTAAAAAGTTAAGCACATGTAGTAAAAATTTGAGAAGATGGAAAATGGGTAGATGCATGCATTTATCACCAATAGACTTCAGACATTTTATGCAGGGGTCACTGTTATTTTCTCCTGGTTATTAAAATGTGTAACATTTTTCATAGCTTGAATATAAAGCTTCTAATCCTGCCTTATCAAGGGAAATAAAGTCATATTACCATCTTTAGTACAAAAACTGTACTTCAAGTTTCTTCTGAGTATCTTATTCCCCCGCCACATCTATCCCACAGGAACTAGCTTCACAAAAAAACCCAGTTGTTTCACTTGGATAAATTGATGCTTTTTTATTAAATACTGTGGGTATATCTTCTTCCAAGCAGCAAGAAAGATCTGATTTCTTTTGTCCAACTGCAACCAGTAAATTAATAGGTTATTAGGCGTAATGCATTTTATCATTTGTCTTTGAGCTGTTCAACTTTTTATTCTCCTTAATTTCTAACCGTTTCTTAGAGATATGTTATTATTTCTCACTGTCTCATGAAACCTAAGATAACTATGTATAGTAGCCAAATTCTCCTTTCAGTTATACCTATGCAACTTCAGTACAAAGGAACCATAATTATAGTGTCATTGCTAACATGGCTTTCAAAGGCAAAATTTCCAAAAGCACCTATGTAATTTAAGAAGATAAAATGCATTCTGTATAAATAATTAAAGATTCAACACACCTGAGAAAGAGGGAGACTGACTGTTTCTGTAGCAAGTGGTTAAGGTACTCACCTGGGACATGGAACAGTAAGTCAATACTCACCCCAGTTTGTATTTCTAAAATGGCTCAAAACTAAATTGTGAATCTGAGCATCCTGAACTAATGAGAAGTTTGGTCTCTGTAGCCAGATCTAAATTTAAGCTTAGACCTCTACTGACCCAACCACCTTAATGTCCATTTAATTGAATTTAGTTTAGTGAAGCAGCTTTGCCTTGCTTGTGTGTTTAATTTCAGGTAATTAGGAGTGCTTAAAATATACGATTTATCTGGTAGCCTGGAGGGATTCTGATTCCCCAGGTGCACACCAAGGATATAAGCCGTTTTGGACTGTATAGAAGACAGCACTTCCATCTGATTTTGTCTTTGAATCTTTGACTTGGAACATTGTCATGGGCTGCAATACTGGCCCCTGACAGATGTTACACTTAAAATATGAGTAAATGGTTAATCATACCTTAAGTAGTCAACTAGCCATATGTTCATTCAATTAATGGTGTGATAAAATGAGCTATAAACCACAAAGTTATTGCATATAATCTTATGTAATAACTTTGTGACTGGTTCCTATTATGTCTTTAATCAAATGTGTGGCCAGTGCTCCTAGCCTCTGAAGCACACTGGAGTCCAGCTGGAAGCACCCATCAGCTGATCGAGGCTCCCAGCCAGGAAGCGCATGGTGCATTCCCACAGTTGGGAGCTCTGATCAGCGGATGGACTTTCCCAATGTGGGGGAACATGCAGGAGCCAAAGCCTCCCCTGTGCTCTCCTGGCTGGGAGCCCCAGTCACCTGATTGGCACTCCCAGCTGTGGGAGTGCAGGGAGCCACAAGCTTGCTACTTGCTAGTGCAGGGGGAACCTGGGATCATGATCCTCACTCCCCCCTGCACGGAATATGACGACATGCAGGTGTGACATGGCGGGAAGTGCAACTATTGGGATCACATATTAGATCCCATCACATTTTAATTTAATATCCGTCAGGAGCCATTGGTTTATTTCATTCACTGAAGTAGAAGGTCAAAAAGGTATCTACCCAGAACTACATCACAGAGTTACTATATTAAGAGCACGGGCCCTTGCAACAGTTGCTCATGCCAGGCATAAATAAGAGGTCCTAATACCGAGTTTAACTGACACTAATGGCAAACTTCCCATTGCCCTGTCTGTGCAAGCAGACCTTTTATTCCCAGTCCTACTCCCACAGATGTGACTGCCAAAATTCCCACTGGGCGCATCTACATGTGTATATTTACTGCTCAGTAACTGAAATTACTGAGTAGTATGAGCGCACATCTACACATGCACACCCCAGCTCCCAGACAGCCTGTGGCACCCTGCCGAGCCACACTGCACCTATGCAATGCGACAGCTGCTGCACAGGTGACAAGTGGGGGGGGGCAATCCCCACTGCCCCATGCTGTACAGGGGGGCTCTGACATGAGCCCTCAGAGGCCCTGATCACCTCTGTTACAGCTGGTGAGTGCAGGGTTTTGGGGGTTTTTTTAAGTGCTGGGAGGCTGGGGCTAGGCGGGGGATGGATCGGGCAGGGCAGCCATGGGGGCTTTTCCCGCAGCTCCTCCATTTGTGTCTACCTCTGCCCCAATGGGGGAAGCCGTGGGAGAAGCCCCCATGGCTGCCCTGTCCATCCCCATCCCCCGCCCAGCCCCAGCCTCCCGGCACTTTAAAAGGATGACTGCAGGACTGTGCCAGATTATTCCCGAGGGACACCTCTGAAACATTTCTGAAATGCTTTGGATGGTTTCATTTCATTTCAGAGATGTTTCAGAGCCTTTCATTCTGTTTCTGATTCAGTGTTTCAGGTGCCAAAATGGGCCAAAACGCCTCCAAAATGAACCGGCTGCTGAAGTTTCACTAGCCCTAATTATTAAATACATTTTTATGTTTGGCATAATCTACCAGTTAGAATTTACGTGTTTACATTAAGGATGGACAGGCAGATAGACAGATTTAAAAATAGATAGATAAATAGATATGCCCAATCTAAGATATCTTTAAATGACTGATATTCAGAAAGGGATGGATACTGCCCCTTTAAAAAAAATTCAAGCATGCAAATATCAATAGTCAGTTTTGAAAGATCCATATTATGGATTTCTCCATGTCTCTCTTTTTCTAAGTGTATTCATATAATCTATCACATGTAGGAAACAACCCACAAAAAGTGAAGCATGCTTCAGAGCTTTATATTTAAGTGAACTCTATTTTCTCCTGGGAATCAATGCTATCACAGCTAGCCCAACACCTAATTGAGGTTCAGCACATTTACAGGGCTCCATGAAAACTGCAATAATCACAGTAATATGAGGTCTCTTCAAAAATCAAAATCTATTTTTAACAAGTATATTTGTTCCTTAAGGATAGGATAAAATAATCTTTAAGAAGTGCAGACGCTTTAGTCCCAATCCTACTCTCATAGATGTGAAAGGCAAAATTACTCTGAAAAATTATTTGAAATTTCAAATCATTATGAACCAAATTTGGGATCCACTGTGTGGGTCAAGCAGGTGGGTTGTAAGTGAGGAAGCCCAAAGATGACAGAGTCACGATAACTCATACTGTCCCCTGTGTATTGTGGGGGAGCAAGACATGCAGCTATAGTCTGGGTTTTAATTAGCCATCCCCCTGACCTCCCAGACCAGCAGATATCTGACTTTTATTCTGGCTTGGTAACATTGCCTTCTAGTCCTCTCCAGTGTGTGTTTCCTTAGGAAACTCAAGAACTCCCTGGAGAAGGGCTTTTCTCTGTGTTGTAGGGGACAGGACTAGGAGCAATAGCCTCAAACTTCAATAGAGGTAATGTATTTGGTTGTTAGGAAGATCTTTCTAACTATGAGGGTGGTCAAGCATTGGAACAGATGACCTAGAGAAGTTATGGAATCTCCATCCCTGCAAATTTGTAAGAGCTGGTTAGACAGACACTTGACTAAGCTGAGTTAGTGAGGATGATCCTGCCTTGAACAAGAGGCTGGACTAGATGATCTCCTGAGATTCCTTCCATCCCTAAGTGCCTATGATCCTATGCTTCTGGGATCAAAATAAAGATTATGGGTTATTTGAAAGGGTCATATAGCAGTTAGCAGTTACTTAGGTTAAATGTTGAACTGAGATTTACACTAGTGTAACAGAGCAAAATCTGGCCCATCAAGATCTCTTTGCATCTATCTAGATCAGAGTACAGGTCCTTGTTTGTTTATTTCTTCTGAAACAGCCGATGATAATTGGCAACTAAAACAGTTTAGAGAACTGCAATCACTGTCTTGCTTCAGCTGTTTATGATGCCATCACCTTTCTGGTTCCCTGCATCATTGTGGAACTAAGGGTCTGGACAAATATACCAATTTAAAAAGGGTAGAGGGAGAGACTTCCTATGCTGCAGCCTGCATCAGTTGAATGAGAATAACTGTTTCATCCATCCACTCCTATTTCAGTAAAAGTGAATTAAATTCCTGTAATTTTAAACATGAGTGATTTTAAAACTGCACTACAGAAATAATGTTGAAAAACTGGAGAGAGTCCAGTGGAGGACAGTGAAATTGGTTAGGGGGTAGGGACACATGACTTTTGAGAACAGGCTGAAGGAACTAGGCCTATTTCGTCTACAGAAGAAAAGACTGAGGGGGGATTTAATAGCAGCCTTCAGCTACTTGAAAGGTGGTTCCAGACAGGATGCAGCTAGACTGTTCTCTGTGGTGGCAGATGACAGAAGCAATTGTCTCAAGTTGCAGCAAGGGGAGTTTAGGTTACATATTAGGAACATTTTTCTCACTAGGAGCATAGTAAAATACTGGAACAAGTTACCCAGTGAGGTTGTAGACTCTCCATTTTTGGAGGTTTTTAAGACCCAGCTAGACAAAGCCTTGGCTGGGATGATCTAATTGAGGATGGTCCTGCTTTAAGCAGGGGGGTTGACTAAATGACCTTCTGAGGTCCCTTCCAAGCCTAATTTTCTATTATTCTATGTTCACTGTTGCGGTATTTAAGCTCCGCTTGTATTGTTATAGGTTGGACAGATGATAGTTACACTAGTCAGGAACAAATATAATTATTTCATCTATCCATGCTCTAAATTAGGATTTATGGGATTTTTTTATTTTAAAGAATAGCAACTGAATTAGGATCTTCTAATTTATGTATGCAAAACTTCATTTGGGGGAAACTGCTCAGAGTTGCTTAATTCTTCATGCATAAGAACCACGACATGGCTGTTTGAGCATTTGTGGCACTCAGGTCAGGTCCCAGAGAACTGGAAAAGGGCCAATGTGGTCCCTATTTTCAAGACAGGGAGGAAGGAGGATCTGAGCAATTATAGGCCAGTCAGTCTTACCTTCATCCTTGGAAAGGTCTTTGAAAAGATTATGAAGGATCATATTTGTGGGAGTCCAGCAGGAAAAATAATGCAGCAGGGAAACCAGCATGGATTTGTAGCAGGTAGATCATGGCTGACCAATCTGGTTTCATTTTATGACAGGGTGACAAAATGCTTAGATGCAGGAGTAGAGGTGGATGTCATTTTCTTGGACTTCAGCAAGGCCTTCTATACGGTATCTCATCCTATTCTCATAAATAAAGAAGCTGTGACATAGATGTTTACACAGTCCAATGGGTGGCAAATTGGCTTTAGCAGGCACACCCAGAGAATGGTAGTAGATGGGTCGGTATCGACCTGGAAGGATGTGGGTAGTGGGGTCCCGCAGGGTTCGGTCCTTGGACCTATACTCTTCAATATCTTCATCGGTGACTTGGAAGTAGGTGTGAAGTGTATTCTGTTCAAGTTTGCAGATGATACTAAATTATGGGGTGAAGTGCACACTCCGGAGGGTAGGGAACAATTGCGGGCAGACTTGGACAGGTTGGAAAGGTGGGCAATACACAATAGTATGCAGTACAACAAGGACAAGTGCAGAGTGCTGCACCTATGGTGCAAAAATATCCAGCACATCTACTGGCTGAGAAGTGACCCTCTCAGCAGCACAGAAGCGGAAAGGGATCTTGGAGTCATAGTGGACTCCAAGATGAACATGAGTCATCAGTGTGATGAAATCATCAGCAAAGCTAACCGCACTTTATCATGCATCAGCAGATGCATGATGAATAGATCCAAGGAGATGATACTTCCTCTCTATGCGGCATTGGTCAGACCACAGTTGGAGTACTGCATCCAGTTTTGGGCACCATACTTCAAGAAGGATGTTGATAGACTCAAGAGGGTCCAGAGGAGGGCCGCTCATACGGTTAGGAGCTTACAGGACAAGCCCTATGAGGAGAGACTGAGGGACCTGGACCTCTTCAGCCTCCGCAACAGAAGGCTGAGTGGTGATCTTGTGGCCACCTACAAATTCATTAGCGGGACGCAGCAAGGGATCGGAGATGCTCTGTTCACCAGGGTGCCTCTTGGGGTAACAAGGAACAATGGTCACAAACTGACAGAGAGCAGATTTAGGCTAGATATCAGGAAAAACTTCTTCATGGTAAGGGTGGCCAAAATTTGGAACGGGCTTCCAAGGGAGGTGGTGCTCTCCCCTACGTTGGGGGTCTTTTAGAGAAGGCTGGATAGGCATCTGGCTGGGGTCATCTGACCCCGCCAGCACTCTTTCTTGCCTAAGCAGGGGTTCGGACTTGATGATCTGTTGAGGTCCCTTCCAACCCTAGCATCTATGAATCTATGAAAGACATTTATTTATGGGGTAAAATCATGAATTTGATAAGACTTGTTATTGACTTCAGTAAAGTTAGAATTTAATTCACTGTAACTTCTGAAGAGATATGCAGGCCATCTAACTTGTGTTTTCCTTTATTCTTCTGCATTAATCAAACACTATTTCTGCACTACAGAATGTACCAAGAAGTGCTAAAACAAATTCTTGTGGTTGCATATTAGTACTGGTACCAGCATAAAATTTTCTCTAGTCTGTGATAAAAGAACCTGTAGGTCTTCTGTATTCTGACTGGCTGTTAATAAATCACGTAAGGAATATGTATTAAGAAATACAGCAAGTCAAAAAAGAAGGTGAAAAAGATCCCTTTTATGAACCAAGGAACTGATGCAGAACTGTACTTGAGATGTGCTCAGATCCTATTCATTTTAATATAGCATACATGCATGATTAAAATTAACCGTAGGCTACTCTGTTTCCTGAATAAGGATGCTTTCCTAGACCACAGCCCAAAACATTTTCAAAATGTCCTTGGCAGCTATAACTTTGTAATTAGTAACAATTGGCTATAGGTGTTTTTTATGGTTAAATGTCAAAGCAAACTCCATTTCAGGTTTCATGAAAGCCTTTTTTTCTGCTTTGAGCTATTATGGAAGAAGGAAATAAATTTGGATGTGAAAAATGAAGTCTGAAATGTTGCTGGGTGAGATTCTGGAAGTGCTAGAGATAAAAGGAACACTAAAATCTATGGTTTCTTGTAAAATATGAAGTTTTAAATCAAACCAGAGCCACTCATTTAGGGACAAAAGCGTCAAGAATCCTAATCGGAGTAGAACAGATAAAAATTAATGAAGAGGGGGTAAAAATGAATAAAGGGTAAAAACGTGATGTATTTGTATAGTATTCTCCATCCACAGATGACAAAATGGGGAACATGGAGGAGCCACTCCAGAGCACAAATGTACACACCAGTCCTCCAGCATATTCTCAAAAGAGGAGGTATAAATCGACAGCACAGATACTCTGAGGCAGGGCCTGGATCCTAACTGCTACTAATAAAAACACAATTTCCTCTAAAGAATGGTATGGAAGCCCCCTCCCCCCTCAAATGAGTCAACAGACTATGAAGCAGAATCTAAGCCAGTGCGACCTGCAGATGATTTTAAATTACTTTTATCAGACAATGGACCGAAAGAGGCACTCCAGCCACTGAGTTGGCCTGAGGACAACCTCTAACAGACAAAATTAAGAATTGCTGTGTTGTAGCTATACAAACCACTAACTCAGAGTATCTACAACTCTTCCTCTTCATCCCACTCTACTGAGCAGTACCTTTAGGTGAACCACCGATCTCTGTATTTGTTGGTACTCATCAGAAGCTAGCACCTATAATAATAAAGTCCAGTGGCTAGATTGCTTTCAGTGCTTGCCTTCAAGTTCTAGTGTATCTGGTGTGCTCCCAACTATTAAGAGAGATGGAGTTCTTCACTATCTCAGAGATTCCACTGGGTGAAGATTTTCATAGAAGCACAGTTCATATGTTTATTTGAATTTTTGTAAACAAAATCTGGGCACATGCTCGGGTTTTGTGTAGGCTCATGAGCGAGCTAGGCACTTATTCTAGTCTTCCTTTTATCAGGAATCGTGATGTTCCTCTGTTACATGACCCTGTGAACAGATCTGGTAACTTTGAAGGCTACTTCAGGTTAATACCTGCTGACTCATTAGGGTAGCGGTGGCTCTAAAGACTCCACATCAACTTTCACTGAATATATAAAAGGGAAGTGGGTGGAACTGTCTTAAGTGGGACTAAAAGCTTCCAGATCAGTGGTGCTCCAAATACAGCCTACAGAGGGAGGGAGCAGGGAAGAGAGAATAAATCCAAAGGGGCAGTCAGGAACCTAGCAGGAAGACTAAAGTTTCTGGTGGTTAGGCATAGGGTGAAGACCCTACAAATAGCCATGAAAATGTAAACATTGGATTTCTATAGGGTTTTTCATTTTCCTTTATGTTATCCTTTATTATGTTAATAAAACCAACATCCAGGAATGAGGACTTTCACTCTTTGAAAATAGCTTTGAATGAATGGCTTGGTTTGACTTGGATGAGGAGTCCTCTAAATCCCCATGCCAGATTCATGTAATCATTTGAGCTGGGCATTATCCCATGAACTTTTCAGAGTTCCAGTTGCTAGGGAAACCTTTGTGTTTGGCTGGTGGTGTTATTACTACAGCTACAATTCTGTTAACTAGTTCTAAACAATGCCCTCTGGCCTATGCGTTACGAAAGTTATGGACAGTACTTTTGGGTGCCCAAACTAAAGACTGAAGTCAATACTGTACAATGAACATCAATGATAGCTTTCTTTATACTTTTACATGCTGAGTTTCAGTTAGAAAATATAACAATAGGCCAAATTCTTTTGTGGTGTAGGATAAGGATAACTCAGAATAAGGATAAGGATCAACTCAGGTATTTTCTGCTGTTTTCAAAACACTTGGAAATATTAGCATGCAGCATAATGAGATCAAGTTCTCTCTCCACCAATACGTTAAGGATCATAAGCCAGTTATACTAGTGCAGGCTTCCTGACAGCAGGATGGGTGCATGAATAGAATAAAGTTCTTCAGATTCAAGAATGGGCAGGAAAGGGGATATGCAGGTATGGGTGCTGGTGCCCCCACCCCCAAGGCAGTGGTACACAGTGCTGCTTCCTCCTCATTTACCCCTACTGTGCAACAGAAGGAGAGGCTGCTGCAAGAGCCTGTAGGCCACATGTGATCTGCCAGTTGGACAGCCCTGCTCTAAATTACACAGAGGAGCAAAATATCTTAATATCTTTCCACTTTTATATTTCCATGATGGTCATGTTCAAGACAGAAAGCAAAAGGACACTGTTGTTCCTGAACAGCGCATGCCCTTGGCGGCTGGGGGGACACGGCAGTAGCTGAAGCACAGCGTTGGTGGCAGGAGCAGTGGGAGCACGGCAGTGGTGAATGGGGAGCTCTCGCAGCCACCACCAGTGCTGTCGGTGGCAGCAGGGGGTGGCAAGCCCTGACCAAGGGTCAGCGACCACCCACCACCGCCATTGGTAGCAGGGGCAGCAGCCAACGGGAACCACGGACTGCCTGCAGACACTGCCAGTGGTGTCGGCGGTGGGGTAGTGAGTAGCGCCTGCCCTCAAGCATCACCAACAGTGTCAGCAGTGCCTTTTTGCAGGGGGTGCACTCCACACTCATGGGGTGCATGTGCACCCGGGTGCACCCCTTACACATCACCCCTGCTGGTGTTACACAAAAATACAGGAATTATAATCAACTCTTTCCCAAATGTTCACAGACTGGTGCATAGGTGAGCCACTTAGGTGGAGTTCATTACCATGATTCCTAGGGAATGCAATTATGGCCCCACTTAGAAGTGGTGACCATGTAAGGGGAGGTGCACTCAAGCCACCTACACAGGTTATAGTGGTGGGTAGATGTTACTCAGCCAGATGTTGAACACACTTTGCTTCCTAAGACTGTTATGTTAAGCTGTTCTAGAATGAAATGTTTTGGTCCTTAAGCTAGAAAAGGAGTTTGATTTCAGACAGAGAACACAGTTACAATAAAAGAAAACGTCAGTTCCTTCTTAACTACCTGCTACAACCAGTGCTGGAGGAATAACATGAAGCAAAAGGAAAAGAAACTGATAATACAATTCAGAATTTTCAAAAATTCTGAGTGCTCTAACAGAAGAGATATGCTGGGCGTGTCTACACATGTATTTACACCAGCTTAAATTTACTGCGTAGTAAGAAGGAATAGGCCAGTATCTACACGTACAGGTGTTAAAGTGCATTAACGCTTTGTATGGACTGACTTGGGACTAAAGTTAGTCCTAAGTCAGTCCACACACACAGTTTTACTGCGCAGTAAGGCATCTACATGTGTGTTACTGCTCAGTAACTAATCGGATGTAAATTTGATACCTGCACGATGCAGGTATCAAATTTATGCTCAAGCTAACATAAGTCACCATATTTACTGTGCGATATAGGTATGCACGTGTAGACGTGAACCCATACTGCACAATAATTCTGGTTACTGTGCAGTAAGCGTGCACATGTAGACATGCCACTGTGTAATTTAACTGTATGACAGTTAAAATTATAAAGTGGTTCACTGAGTTCTGGATTCCATAAGACCCAACTTTCTCTTGCTTTGTGTCAGGCATCTGAGTTTTCCCCAGCTCATACAGTTAGATTTGTCTGATGAAGCTCATTACCTAAGAAAGCAAAGCAGAGTATACCAAGTTGTTTAACCTAATTCCTCACATGACATCAAAAATTTGTATGATGCTGTTTTGTCACCCCATATGTTCCCTAATTCTACCTCTCACTCACCAGTAAAAGACTCTATTACTACCATACAAAATAAAATTAAAAAATTACAAGTCAGTGACTTTGAAGCTAACACAGAGGTAGATTCTAAGGTTACCCATACACCTAACAAACAGATCTTTATTTGTAAGTGTAGGGAAGGTGTTCATAAGCACAGACAAGGCCGTGATTTCAATGTGCTGCTGAGTTGCTGAGAGGTGTTCACTTACCAAATCACATTAATGGTCATGAAATTGGAGCACTTAATGCCTTATACATCACTTTGAAAATGCACTTCTGTAGGGAGGCAAGAAAAAAAAAGACTTAGCCAGAGGAACAGCTTGAATTTAACTTTGTGAGCATCTCCTAAAGCTTCCTAACTTTAATATGAATTTAGGCACCTTTCCTATCATCTACAGCTCATAGCAATTGAAAATAGATCACACATGGAATTTCATTGTCCTTAAAACAGGGAAAATCCTCATCTTGCTACATCAGTAGAAAACAGAGAAGGTTACTTGAGGAATGAGCTGATATAATGTTTACCCAAAGGGGTTAGCAGGCTTCAGCCTGAAGAAAATTTTGCAGTTTTTCTTTATGCATTTTTAATCAAGTCTAAGCTACTTACAAATATGTGCAATTACTTTCTGCACTTCGCTTTGTAATAAGATTTAATGACTATTCCATAATCCTCTTGGTGAGCAGTGATAATCAAACATTATGATTTGAATTTTATGTTTAAAATAGTGGTTTTATATGAAATGGGAAGTTTTGGGAGTTTTGGGGAGGAGGTTGTTTTTGTTGTTTTTAAAATAATCTTCCATCTTTTATTCAAAGTTGAGAATTTTTCAACTTCTTTATTCACAATCATAAAATAAAAGCTAGGATCTTTTTTTATATTTCTTTTCTAATGGCTGCCAAAATAGACCATTCTTATTTTATTGAGATTTTTTTTTATGAAAATGTTTTATCTCTGAGAAATATATGGTCCTATTTTCAGTGTGTGTGGATATCTGTAAAGCTGAATAGTTATAAAATTATGTATATGTTCTATATAGAGAGATCCCAGATGTGAAACCATCACTTTGGTGCATCTAGGAAAACGTCGGCTTTCTTTGGTAGATTTGGGGTATTTTCACTTTACAGCAAATTTAGTGCTTGTGAAAGATGCAGGCCTATTTGGTGACTGGAATTAATGGTCAGAATCCAGCATAGGACATGGAGAAGCCAACAACTGAATCCAGGAAATAAGGAATAAACAAACAGGGATGTAGGCTAAAACAATGGAAACCAGGAAACACTGACTTAGAGAATCACAGGCAACTCCCACTGTTCCATTAATAGTCCAAGAAGTTAGTGAATGTTTCCCAGAACAGTTGTACCTGGCTATATGCACATAAAGCAAAAAATATGGTATCCCAGGAGGGTTTCAACCCACTGCCCTCTGAATTATGCACCCAGCACACTTGTCCTGCATCATTCTCTTAAGTAAATTCAGCACGGACAGAAGTACAAACTCTTTTATACACACCTCACTGTCCTGGTAGGACAAATTTCCAAGGCTGTCTGCACTGCCAAAAACGTCTGTGTAGGGGTGCGTGTAGATGAAACAGGGGCCCTAAATTGAAATGGTAGGTTTTTAAAAACACCGCTTCAATTTAGGGCTGATTAAACCCCCGTGTCATGCACACACCCCACTGACTTACCTGCCTCTCCACTGGCAGGGAGCAGAGGGCGAGCTGCTGGTGGGCAGAGTGGTCCATGGGCTGCAGGGCAGGGCTGATCCTTCCCTCCGCAGTAGGGGTGCCCACACCTTTGCAGCACCCACCCACAGGCACCCGACTCAGGCAGTCCTGGAGGGCACCACAGCTGCAGAGGGAAGTACTGGACGCTCGTGCAGCTCAGGCAGGAAGGCAGGCTCCAGGGACGAAAAAAAAAAGACAAAAAGACCAGGCTCTCTGCTTTTATTGGGCAGAGCCTGCCTTCTCGGGCTGCTGCCAGGCTGGCTGCAGGGCTTTCTGCAGAACCGCAGAGTTGCACAGAGCCTGGTGCTTCACTCCATGGCGAAGTCTGTGAAAGTCAGGGGCAGCAAACTAAAACTCCTCAGAGGAGGAGTCATTTAAGGTGCATTACACCACCAAATTTCCTACAGCAGCTGGAATTAATGCACAGTACACTGCTGAGGCATGCAAACACCGACACCATTAAAGCAGTACAAAAGCATTTAGCCCACTTTAAAATACTGTGCACACACACCTCTTGTTTCATCTGCACACAGCCTAGAAGAGGAGTTTGCAGCAAAGTATCAGCTCTCTCACTAAAATCCTAGTAGAGATAAGGCACAGGCAGTTTTCACCGTTATGTAGAAAGGCCAGGCACACACTTCATCTTACCTTGTTACATCAAAGTAAAAACAACCAGAGACCCTTGTCCTCACTACGATTTTGCAGTGAGACAGCTAATTCACATTAGTTACCTCACTGTAAAAACATACCTTTTTTGGCAGGGAAGAGATAGCCTAAGGCTGAGAAGGTTTTATGTACTACAACTTCAGAGGTATGAAGAGAATGTTCTTCATATGCAACATTAATATTGTATGTTTACAAAAATCTGATAAACTACCATTGCTGCATCAGATCTGACCCTGCAGATTTAATCACACTAACATGGGGGGAATGTCTAGGGCTGGCTACTCTATTAAGCCAGCTAGCCACTCTGTTGAATATTAGAATGCTATATAAAGACATTGATTAATTACTGATAAGTGATACCATCATGTACCACTCAGCTTCAGCCAGGACAGGAGTAGTTTGGAATACCACTCAGGACAGAGGGAACAGTGCAAGTCCCTCATAGGACATACTATAAACAGTGACACTTTAAAAGAAAGTTTAGGCTTAAAGCTGATATTTTATTATTTGAACAACTAGTAAAGGCAATACAGTTGGACTTCCTACAATCTATATATAGGTTATTTGGAGCAGAGGAAGTGCACCATTTGGTTAAGCACAGACACACACTGGGGGAAGTGTTTGTTTGCTTGTTTTTTTAAAACAGCAAAAGAAAGTCAGTTTCTCAACTTAAATCACAACGTTGGCAGAGATCTGCATAGTACTGGTAACTCTAACTTTGCTTTCTACATGGTTTCCATGGTCAAATGTTTAACAGTGCTGGTAATAGGAGTTATTACCATTCCAGTTCTAAGATGACCCATCATAAGATACAGCACTTCATATTAGGGGTAACTTAACAAGTTTGGTAAAAATATGTAAGAATCGACCTGAACTTTTTGCCAAACCTAAAACAGAATGCATCTTAACTCAATTGGACATACAAAAAACTAGAACTCTTGGTTCCAAAATGATACCTTTTATGGAACCAAGAGTTCTGTTTTTTTGTATGTCTTTTTGTCTCAGACCAACATGGCTACCAAGTACACCTCTTAACTCAACTCTAATTTTAGACAGAAAAAACAGTTAAATATCCATTATCCTTCTATCCAGCTCCCAATAACCTTCCTATCTTCAAAGAAGCTTACAAGTTAGGGTTGGAAGGGACCTCAGGAGGTCATCTAGTCCAGCCCCCTCCCCCCCACGCTCAAAGCAGGCTATCTCCAACTAGATCATTTCAGCCAGCGCTTTGTCAAGCCGGGCCTTAAAAACTTCCAAGGATGGACATTCCACCACCTTCACAGACTTCCAACTTAATGATATTGAAAATCTGTAAAATTAGTGTCTATCTTTAAATGTTCTGAGCTTTAGAGGGTGTCTATACATCCTAAGGATATGAATAGGAATATGACAGATTTATTTATACCAGCTCAGTCCTGGTCAGCATAAAACATGCCATAAGTAAGACTGGGTGTGTCTACACATGCATTACTGTGTTTTTCCTAATGCACATTAAATGTAGTACTTCTAATGTGAGGTGCTAAATAAATGTACATTAACTGCCCTAATGTGCAGTAGTGAAATCGCACACTATTTTAGTGATGCTTAATGTTCAGTAGCCAATTTTTCTTCACATTAGCATATTTGCACAGTTTTTTACATAATGCTTTAATGCACAGTAAAATAGACTACTGCATGTTAAAGTGCACATGTAAATGTTCCTACTGGTTATTCCTTATGGGAATACCACCAGCATTGTTATTTACCTCTTGGCCCCAACAGAGTGTAACATCCCGGCAGAGGCAGAAAACAAATATGCAATGTAGGGAAAAGAAAATGCCTGGATTAAGAAGAAGATGGAGTAATATGACAGAATTTGTAAAAATTCAGAGTGGGAAGAAAGGAAAGGAAAACTGGAAAAGATCAGAAAACATTTAAAAGAAGTACATGACTCCTTGGGCACTTACCCAAATAGAATTCACTGTCTGAAAGTTTTTTCATCAATACAAAATCAAATTGTAGGAAAGATGGTCTCGTGCCTAAGGTACTGCATCTAGATTTGTGTTCTACTCGCTTCCCTACCACTCATAGTACGTGACCTTCACTTCACTCTTTACCAAGATGATAATAATGGTCCATTTTCCCTCCCAATTGTCTGTTTAGATGGCCAGACCTGCGCAGGGACCATCTTTTATGGCATCTTTGTACAGCGTCCTCCACAGAGGAATCCTAATCTTGTGAGGCTGCTACGTGTTATATAAATAACAGCAGTAATAATTACTCTTTTCCAGTAGATGTAGGAGCCTGTATTATTTTAAACTCTGATGAAAGAGCTTAAGTTAATATATATCTATATCATCAGACCTCTTATTAATAGTCCTTAAAACTCTGTTAAACATTATCTCCTTTGTATGAAGAGGTGTTGCTTGTAGCTGTGTTGTTCTAAGGATATAGGCAGACCCAAGGAGCCTTGTATGAAGCACACTTGTGACACCTTTACTTTTTTGGCATTATCTTTACTCCATATAGAGGTGTACCATGGGCAATGCCAATAGTGGTGCTACACAGGGCTTCAGGTCACTAGGAGCAGAACCACACTAGTTCCTGAATCAGAAGGTGTGTAGTCATGCTTGCAACAGGCCAATTAGTTCTGCTTCTCAGCAAAGCACACTGACCTGCATTAGCACCTCACTAACCCAGCTACCTTGCATTCATTTTAAGGAACCTGCAAGCCCTGCTAAGGAGCTGAGAAGGTGTGGAGGGGGAGACGCATACCTTCTGGATAGGGACACAAAATCACAAAAGTCTCATAGTACGACTGTAGCATCATAAATAATCCCTTGGAAGCCAATTCTTTCATTCTGGGAGAAGATACCCTTGATTAAGTATACAAGAATTTGGCCTCTTGTCAGCAGCTCCAACACCACAAAAATATAGTATTCTAATGTAAATTATTTAAACCATTTATTGCTGATCCAAGACCCCCGTCCACTTCAATCCAATACCTTGTGATGGCATTTGACTTCATTTTTGCAGGGGAGCTGGGCTGTTTAGAAAGCTACTTCATGTGCAATTTCAACAAAAGAGCAAGGACAGCAGAGTTATTTATTTATTTTACCTACCAAATCCAATACATCTTTCTTTAAAACTATAAGTAAATGCAAGCCCAGGAGAAAATTAAAAACTCAAAAAAATACTACAAAATTAAACAGAGTTTCATTGCCTAGCCCCGTGATGTGATTTTATGTCCCTTCACTGACCATTATGGAGGGACAAATTATACCTGCCTTCAAGTGGTTGTGAGAAGCAGTATTTCGAAAAGAGGAGAGGAGGGAGAATGGAAAAAAAAGAGTAATCCTTTTTAAAGAAAAATATATTGTAGTATTGGTTCACAGGTGGGAGGACAAAGGTGCACAAGAATTTTCAGTTGTTGATTCTTTTCCATTTATTGAATTTCTGAAATAAGAGCACAACAGATCTCTGAAAAAATCTTCTAGAGTTGTGATGCTCAAAGTACAGCTCATGCTCCAGATCCAGCCCCCAAAGCCGAGTCATCCAATTCAAGGACCTCCTGGCAGGTCCTGAAATTTGGCAGCAGGGAAGCAGTGGCAGTGGTAATAGCTGCAGCTCTGGGAGTCCCAGAACAATTAACAGTGCCACCATTCCCCAGCCACCAAATTTTTGGACCTGCAGGTAGTCCCACAGGCTCTGCATGCTGGCTCGGGTCAGTGCAGGGGGCTGGTCTGTGATTGGACCCAGTGCACATCCAGGGCCTGGTGTGCCAGGGTGGACCTAGAGCAGCACTTTGCTTGATGTGCCCAGGGATAGATTCAGGCCCTGGACTGGCTGCACCTCACTCATCCAACCCACACACCAGAAAGGTTGAGCACTACTCTTCTAAACAGACATGGCATCTTATACTGAGGTTCTATGTAAAAAAAGTGGCCAGCTTATTTCAGTTATCTGCTTGAGCTTTCAGTATTCAATGTAAGAGTGCCTTTTTATGCAGGTTACTTAATAAAGTCTGAAAGCTGATAATCAACAGTGCAAAGTGGAAGAAGCAGAGCTGCTAAAGGAGAAAAATATTTTATAACTTCATAAACCAATATTTGTTCATCACAGAATAATAATCACTAGAACTATTTGAAACTTCTCTGAATTTTAATATTTTGGTCATTTTGAAATCCTAAATTTTGAAAATAAAAAAAGAAAACATCTTTACATTTTTAAGGATTTCCCATTTTTCAACTTAAGCTTATTTTTAATATCTGAAATGATTTTTTACATTGTTTTACTTTAATATTAGTATATAATTAATTTAATTGAAAATTAATATATATATATATACACACACACACACACACACACACACACACACACTCTTCCCTTTGAAAACAATTTTAAAAAATCATTTCAGATATTAAAAATGAGCTTAAGTTGAAAAATGGGGGGAGGGGGAATCCTTAAAAATATAAAGATGTTTTCTTTTTTTATGTTCAAAATTTTGGATTTCAAAATGACCAAAATATTAACATTCAGAGAAGTTTCAAATAGTTCTCATGTTTAGTACTCTGTGATGGACAACTATTGGTTTATAAATTTAAACCATTAGAGATGCCTGAAGTTGAAAGAAATGCTAAGAGTGAATATACTTAAGATATGAAAACAACTTTTTCAAAGAAAACTATGAACATTATCATCAATTAAGCAGCAAGAAAGATATCATCAAGAGTTAATTAGCAAGAACTTGTGCTCATCTATAAAAACTGCAGAAAATTGGTTTCTTTGGATTCTTCAAGATCAAATATGCCATTCATTTAGAACAGCATAATATTGATAAGTGATAATAAAGCAAAGGAGGCAGCAACAGCATCAAAATGCAACCAGGATAGTAAGTAAGGCTCTTCAATGTAATTCCACAAACTTCACCATACTCAAAAACAGCTGATTGAAAAGAAAAGAAAAGAAAAGAAAAGAAAAGAAAAGAAAAGAAAAGAAAAGAAAAAAGGAAGATTACTGCCCCAGTTTCCTCATGACACTCAACAGAATTTTCAGGAAGATTTTTCTTTATTTGCATCTAAATACCACTGTCATATACCTGAGGAAGGTTTTGATCAAAAGACAGTATGTATTTGACATAACAAAGGAATTCATCAACCTTTTTTTTTTCCTTAGTATATTCAGACTGGTTTGATTGCAACTTCATTATTAAGTAGTTATTGAAACTGTAAAGGGCAGATACCAAAGAGTGAGAGGCATACCATGTTAAGAAACCTAATAGTTTTATATTTTGCTTAAAGAATGGCAAGCATTTGATTTTAAACAACATGTGTTTTTTACATTTGATGAATAAATTTCTCTAGGACGCAATTCATAAAATACATGTTCCGAGGTTTGTTTAATAATACTTTTGTGGATGTTTTCATTGTGTGTTTTTTCATGCCTCCAGAGGAAAGAAATAGTAAGTTTTCTTGGGCTGAGGAAAACAATGACAAGCCAGAGTAGCAGGGATAATATTCCCTAAAATACCTACTAGATGTAGTGGTTCGATGGTGTCCCCTGATCCAAGTGAATTAAAACTTATTCTGGACCAGATTCTGCTGTTCTCACTGGCTAGGGACAGAAGTTAAACCAGTTTAAGTGATCAGAAACCAGTTGAACCCTGTAACAAAACTGAAATTCAGTATACTTAAACTACTTTCAAAATAACCAAACCCAGTTTAAGATAAACCTGGTTGGATGTAGCATTAGATTTAACTGATTTAGGTCAAACCAGTTTATGGAACTTCTGTCTGAGATCCCCTCCCAGTTCAAGTTAACGCATAGTCCCCCAGCATCCCATGATGCTTTGCAACCTTCAGCTGTGCTGTCTTCTCCAGTGAGCAGGGTCTGCCCTGCTCCTCTGCTCCCTAGCTGGAGCACTATCAGGTGGCTGAGGAAGGGGTGAAGGGGGAAAAACAAATTGCCCCACTGGCCTAGCACCAGACTCCCAGCCATGTGCTGCCAGCCTGGGGAAGGGAGGGGGACTCTGCAGCTGGGGACTGACTCTGCCCCCAGAGCCAAGAGCTGTGAGCCATGCCCCCTTCTCAGTCTCTGGGTTATCTGGGAAGTGGGGAGAACCCAGCACTGGGGCTTGGCCCCACCCCCAGAGCCAGGAGTCAGAAGCCACAGTCCCTTCTCAGCCTTGGGGCTGGCTTAGGCTGAGAAAGGGGGAAGTAGGGAGGAGAAGCCTGCATGAGGGCTTGGCTCACCAGGAGCCATGCCCCTTTCTCAGTCTCCCAGCTGGCTGGGAGGAGGGAGAAGTGTGTATTGGGGCTTGGCTCCACCCCCCAGAGCTGGGAGCCATCCCCCAATCAGCTGTCCCACAGGCTAAGAAAGAAATGTGGCAGGGGACTTCAGCTCTGCTCCCAACTCTCTCCCCACCTCACAGCCAGTCCCAAGACTGAAAAGGAGGTGCAACTCCCAGCTCCAGGGGCAGAGCCACACCCCAGCTAGCCTAAGGCTAAGAAGGGGGCATGGTTCCCAGCTCCCGACTCTGAGGGAGCAGAACCAAGCCCCCCCCTTCTGCCCATCTCCCTGCAGCCTACCCAGAGGTTGAGAAGGAGGCATGACTAAAGGAGTCCAGCCCTGCTCCCAGCCCTGGGAGGGGACAGAGCCAAGCCCTGCTGTGGGGTTTCCCCCATCCAATCTGGAGGATGAGTGGGCATGACTTCTGGCTTCCAACTCTGGGGCCCAAAATCAGGCCCCTGCTATGGGGTTCCCTTCCCCCTTTCCTGTCGGCCAGCCCCAGGCTGAGGAGGGGGCATGGTTCTTAGCTCCCTGCTCTGGGGGCAGAGCCAAGCCCAGATGCAGACTTTCCTCCCCCCACTGCCTAAGCAGGTTGGGCAGCTGAGGATGGGACACATCTAACAGATTCCAGCCCTGCTCCAAGCTGGGGGAGGAGGCAAAATAAAGACCCCAGTTTCAGCTTCCCTTCTGCCCCTCTCAGGCTGTTCCTAGGTGGGGAAATGGTGCCAGGCAAGATGGGTGGTTTCCCCTACCCAACCCCTTGCTCAGCTGATGGGGAGGCTGAGGAGGGGGCATGACTTGGAGAATCAGAGGGCTCCAGCTCTCTGTAGTGGCCAGCAGGCTGAGAAGTGTGCTCTAGCACCTCCTGGCTATTAGTATGGACAACTGAATGGGTCTGGCTGCCTCTCCTATTTGAAAAGTGAATGTCAGTTCACTTGCTTATCAGCTCAATCTATGAAGTTTAAAAACACCTGCAAAGACTGAACTGATTCAGCCTTGGGCTTTTTGATTGTCTGTACTTAGCCACTATAGCAAAATTCCCTTTGGGGTTATTCCTGAATAAAAAACTACAAGATCCTGACATAAATCACTACCTGGACAAGGAAGACTGTAAATTAACTCCAGCTATTGCCCTATAAATTTATCTTTTTCACCTATTTGTTTTCTTTCCTACTATGGAATGAATACATTGGGGTTTTTCTCCAGAGTGATCCAGGTTAGAACAGGATTTTTTTCACCCTCCAGGAAACCTTGAAACTAGCAAAACATTTGTGATGTTTATTTGTGTGCTCTTTACTCTTTTCATACTTAGCAGTTGATCCCAGCAGCATTTTGTGATACTTTTTGCTCTAGTGTTGGATTTACAAGCAATTATAAACTGTTGACATTATCTGGAATGCATCATACAACAGCATGAAATCAGCCTTTAGTTTCTGTTACGTTAAGTTGTGACATTGTTTTGTAACATTTTCAGTTTTTCTCTATTTAGATTTGGAATAATATATATTGAAGGAAAACATAGGTACTCTGTTTACTGTAGACTATTTTCTAGACAAAAAAATAAAAGTCCTATAGGCTCACAGGCTGGGTACAGACATTGCACATAAACCAGTATAAGTGATTAGAAATTGGTTTAAATCTGTAACAGAACAAAAATTCAGCCCACATAGACTGGTTTCAAAATAGCAGAACCTGGTCTCAGGTTGACCTGGATGGATGTAGTATTAGACTTAATCAGTTAAGGACGTGGGCAGTGGGGTCCCGCAGGGCTCGGTCCTTGGACCGATACTTTTCAATGTCTTCATCAGTGACTTGGACGAGGGAGTGAAGTGTACTCTGTCCAAGTTTGCGAATGATACAAAACTGTGGGGGGAAGTGGACACACCGGAGGGAAGGGAACAACAACAGGCAGACCTGGACAGGTTGGACAAATGGGCAGAAAACAACAGAATGCAATTTAACAAGGAGAAATGCAAAGTGCTGCACCTAGGGAAGAAAAATGTCCAGCACACCTACAGCCTAGGAAATGACCTGCTTGGCAGCACGGAAGTGAAAAGGGATCTCGGAGTCCTGGTGGACTCCAAGATGAATATGAGTTGTCAGTGTGATGAAGTCATCAGAAAACCTAACTGCACTTTATCGTGCATCAGCAGATGCATGACAAACAGAGCCAAGGAGGTGATACTTCCCCTCTATCGGGCGCTGGTCAGACCGCAGTTGGAGTACTGCGTGCAGTTTTGGGTGCCACACTTCAAGAGGGATGTGGATAACCTGGAGAGGGTCCAGAGAAGGGCCACTCGTATGGTTAAGGGCTTGCAGGCCAAGCCCTATGAGGAGTGACTGGGGCGCCTGGAGCTCTTCAGCCTCCGCAAGAGAAGGTTGAGAGGCGACCTTGTGGCTGCCTATAAATTCATCATGGGGGCACAGAAGGGAATTGGTGAGGCTCTACTCACCAAGGTGCCCCTGGGGGTTACAAGAAATAATGGCCACAAGCTAGCAGAGAGCAGATTTAGACTGGACATTAGGAGGAACTTCTTCACAGTTAGAGTGGCCAAAATCTGGAATGGACTCCCAAGGGAGGTGGTGTTCTCCCCTACCCTGGAGGTCTTCAAGAGGAAGTTAGATGGGCATCTGGCTGGGGTCATCTAAACCCAGCACTCTTTCCTGCCTATGCAGGGGGTCGGACTTGATAGGATGCAATTTAATAAAGATAAATGAAAGGTACTCCACCTGGAAAGGAGGAACCCCCAGCACACCTATAGGTTAGGGAGTGTCCTTCTCAGCAGCTCGGAGGCAGAGAGGGATCTTGGAGTCATAATTGACTCCAAGATGAACATAAGCCGGCAGTGTAACGAGGCCATCAACAAGGCCAATCGCACCTTGTCATGCATTAGCAGGTGCATGACTAATAGAACAAAGGAGGTGATGCTACCCCTCTATGCAGCAGTGGTCAGGCTGCAGTTGGAGTACTGTGTCCAGTTTTGGGTGCCGCACTTCAAGAGGGATGTGGGGAATCTCGAGAGGGTCCAGAGGAGGGCCACTTGCATGATTAGTGGCCTTCGTGATAGACCGTACAAGGGGAGGTTGAGAGAGCTGAATCTCTTCAGCCTTCACAAGAGACGGCTGAGGGGAGATCTTGTGGCCGCCTATAAATTTATTAGGGGAGGCCAACGGGGAATAGGGGAAGCGCTGTTTACTAAGGCTCCCCAGGGAATGACTAGGAATAATGGGTGTAAACTAGCTGAGAGGGGATTTAGGTTAGATATTAGGAAGAAATTTTTCACAGTAAGGGTGGCCAGGATCTGGAATGGGCTTCCAAGAGAGGTGGTGCTATCACCTAGCTTGGAGGTCTTCAAGAGGAGGCTAGATAGTCACCTGGCTGGGGTCATCTGACCTCAGTCCTCTTTCCTGCCAGGGGCAGAGGGTCAGACACGATGATCCATTGTGGTTCCTTCCGACTCTACAATCTATGAATCTATTGAGGTCCCTTCCAACCCTAACATCTATGAATCTATGAGTTTTAATTAGAACAATCTATCCAATTTCTGTCCCTGATTCCGTAGTGAAACACCTTAGTTTGCTCTCCTCCAGCCTCCCAGGCACCCTTTGCAAGCTGATTTGCAAGCCTTGGCCAGTGCCCATCTGGTCCGAGAAAAGCAAGCCAGCCCTGCTCCTGGGATGTCACTGACGGAGGTCAGAAAAGTCTCTGTCTCCTGCCCGAATAACTGGTCAGATTGGGGGAGTAGGGCAGTGAGGGGAATGGAGCCCCTCTGCTACATGGAGGGGGTGGGTGGGTGGGTGTGTGTGTGTCCCTGCAGCTTACTGGCTTGGGGCCAGGAGTGCTGGCTTGGGTGTATGCAGTGGAGGGATCCACCCCCTCCCCCTCCAGTTCCCAGGAGGACCCAGCTTGGTCAGCACAGGCCAAACAAATACAAGAGGGTTGATTCTGGATGAAGGACCCCAAGAAAAGGAGTAGGATTTGTTGGCAGATCAGTTCATGGAGTCAGACACTCATGGAGTCAGACACTGTGGGAGGGCTTACATGCAGGATCCCAGATGTCAGCATGATGAGAGAACCCTGAAGAACTGCCAAAGGATGAAGGCTTGGGAATATGGAACTGCAAGAGGATTGTTAACTCAAGAATCCCAGGATACAAGCATAAAGGACCTGGAGTAGTACTGCCTCCTGACTTCTCTTACACTGTGAAATGTAGGTTCATAGGATTTACTATAGTTGGGTTAGTAGTACTATAGTACCCAAATAATATACTACACAACATGATGTGATGCTATTTGAATTGTATACATAAAAAAGCCTTCTTCAAAGGCCAAAATTTATTTTTCTCCCTAAGGGGAAAACAATTGCAGCTTCAAATCTGTAGATGCTTTCATTTCTTTTCCCAACAACCCTTAGGGGATATCTACTTGAAGAGAACAACCTGCAGCTCCTTTGGTGTATGTGCACCCAAGCTGTCTTCTCATCTGAGCTTTTCTAATAAAGATCAATGAATAAAAAAAAAAAATCTTCTAATAAAGAAAATTCCCACATCACCTTGTTGGGCTTTGACTGTAAACTTCCATGCAAGGAAATACCCTGCAAAGTACTTTGATAGATGAAAGAGGTGACTGATTTCAAGGTCAAAAGATCCTCCACAGCCTAAAAGCCCATTCAGCTTTCATGGTTGAGCACTTTCAGAAGTCAATGACACATAAGAAAGGGTTGGGGATACCACCTTATCCAGCAATTTCTTATCCCCCCCCCCCCCCAATCTGATCAATTTACAATCTTTAACATGACTCTAAACTTGGGCTTGAATTCGCTCGCTAGAGTCATAGCAAGATGCCTTACCAGTCTACTACCCATTAGTCCCCCATCAAAAAAACTGAACTAGTAGCACATCCCTATATCAAGAGTATGTAATGTGGATAAATACTTCCTATTGATCTGATCAGTTTTTTTCCAGGACCCCTTAAGAAGGATATTTGAGCTGAAGTCAAATGCACAATATCTGAGTAGCATCAAAGAGAGAATTTTGGTATATGACTTTGTTGGCTTTGATCTAGTTCAAGGGAAGGAGAGAAGGTTCAGAAGAATGGTGGATCTTGTCTCATCTGAATCATGCTTCAATAAAGCCCCTCAAAGAAAGCCTCCACAGGGACAGCAATGCAATACTAACAACCAGAAGCTTAATTGACATGAGACAGGCTGAAGAACTGTTTTTGTCAATTTATGCTGCTTGTGTTAAAACAACACTTGGTACAGTGAATGAATTTTACAACTACCATTGCCCCTATTTACATTTACAGCATTTGCCTTTTACCTGTTGCTGGGTACAGCAAGACAGAAAACGCACACTGAAACACTAGAGAAATAGGTGTCATTCTTAAATAAAAACAGGCACAAGGCAGGGTACAGAGGAACCTTACAGACTGAACTAAACTGTCGTGACTTACAGACAGCCCCCCAGCCTCAAGCAGAGACTCTCAGGTGAGAGGCTACCTAACTCCTATTCTCACAGAGTCACCAGGCCTTGCAATGAACCCACATGTCAGCAGTGACCACCCCCCACCATCAGCACAGACCACAGCATCACTGAACCAAACAACACTGATTGTAACATCCAAAGTTCATTCAGCTGCACCTCAACCAATGTCATATATGCTGTCATCTACTTACAATGCCCCTCTGCTATCTGCATTGGACAGATGAGACTACCCTTATGTGAAACAATGAGGGGACACTGATCTGACATCAATTCCAGAAAAGCACAAAAGCTTGTGGCAGAACACTTTCACCTTCTTGGACGCTCTCCCCCTCAGACATCAGAAAAGATTTTCTTATAAAGCAAAACTCTAAAGGCTGACTTGAACAAAACTGCAGAACCAAAAATCATCCATAAACTGGATTTTATTAAGGGTATCTAAACAGAGACTACAGATTTTTATCTCATTAGCTTGTGTTATCCCTATGTCTCAAATGGTTTTATTACTCATTTGCTTCTCAATACCACCAGCTTTTGGCCCTGTCGCCTCCCAGCCCCTCATCTCCCTCCCCGTCTTTGTATTCAAATCACTCTCTCTATTTGATAGCCTACTCTGTGCATGTCCTTTCATAAATTCTGATGAAGTGAGCTCTGGCTCACAAAAGCTTATGCAACTCAGATTTAGTTAGTCTACAAGTGCGTTTGTACACGTGATACCATTAACATGTACATGTGATGAAAATATCACTTTGTGTGGCTTAATGGCACCACACTCTACACATCCAAGAGTTTGGGGTGTTTTAAATGACTTTGCATCATTGCAAACTAAACTACATCCAGACGTAGTTTAGTTTGCAAGAACGCGTTGCAGCTGTCAGCTTGCCCCCTGGCCATGAGAGAAAGGATTGGGCCCCTTCATGCTTCTGCCTTCAGCACTAACCTGATCCTTTTTTTATTTCCAGGCAGAGCCTGCCTGCCTCTTCTGTAGCCAGGGGGCTAGTTGCCAGTGGGTCAAGTGGTCCCTGAGCTGCGGGAGGCCCCCTTCCTTTTCTCCAAGGTAGCGGCACCCCCCAGGGCTGCCTGGGCAGGTTGCTAGTAGGCCAGGTGCTGCCCCAGTTTAGAGGCAGCACCCAGCCTAATCCAACTCTTTCCCAATCCCAAAATGGCTAGGGCAGCACCAGGCCCACTGACAGCCTGCCCAGGCAGCCTCAGGGTGTCCTGCCACTGTGAAGGGAAGAACCAAGCAGACCCAAAAGCTTGGGGTCTGCTTGACCAACCAGCAGCTCAACCCCTGACCACAGGCAGGCTCCAACAAAAAAAAAAAAAAAGTACCAGGCCCCTTGCTGTAATGTGATGGAAAATTGAAATGGTGGGTTTCAATTTAAAACCCACCATTTCAATTTAGGGGCCATAAAATTTAACCTTGGGATTTAAACTCCCGTCAAGTGTACAAGCGCCCCAAGTTGCATTTCTACCCTGCTTTCTGCCTGAGTTCAAACTAACATAGCTATCTACCTCTTGCTAAATAAAGACAGTTATAGCCAAATCCGGACTGATTTTCCAAGCCTGAGGGGATCTGAATCTACATTTCCTACTTCCTAAGAACATGCAGTTGATGACACAGGCTGGATCATCCACCTAAATTCTAGAACAGGAGCAGGCAATTATTTTGGTTATTGGGCTGCTTACTGTGTTTTGACAAGCCACAAGGGCCACATGACAGGCAGCCCAGGCAGATAAATATTAATTTCCTAAATTTTTTAGGGGCCCTGCAGGCCAGCCTGGTGGACTGCATCTAGCCCCTGGGCATTTTGCCCACCCCTGCTCTAGAGACTGTCAAGCAGTGAGACATACATCTGTGCTTAGTGGTTGCAAGCTCTTTGGATCAGTTTTTGGAATTGCTTACACCTGCTTATTTTCAAAATAGAGCACCTGGTCCATTTGACTCTGTTTTCCATTGCCTGTGGGGTACATGCTAACCCAGCCAAACAAGAACTGGCCTCTAGAATGCATATTCTAAATCCTGAAAACATGCATGTAATCATCATAGGCATCAGGATAAAAAAAATTGGGGAGACTGAGCACATGCATGAGCATGCACACACATACACCATGGGAAAGCCGGGGGGGGGGGGGGAGGGAGAATGGGGCTGGGGCTGGACCAGGCAGGGATTGGGAAGGAGCGGAGCAGAGCTGAGATCGGGGCCAGGGCCACGGCCTGCTGCACCTGTGTTGCCACCCCTTCCCCTGCACCCAAGGTTGTTCCCTGGCACCAATGGGCCACACAAACTGCCGCCTCCCATCCCCCCAAACTGACCCTGGTCCCGCACTGCTCGGGAGGGGGAGGGGGCAGAGCTGAGGACTGGAGCAGGACCAGCCTCGGCTGTATCACCAGGACAGAGCCCCCAGGACCCCTGCACCCACCCCGAGTCATCCCTGGGAAGAGCCCAGTGGCTCCTCCAAAGTCACGGTGTGAGGGAGCTAAGGTGGGGAACTTCCCAGCCCCAGCTCCCCACAGTGTGCACAGCAGTGGGAGCCACCCGCCCATGCCCCTGGACAAGCCACCAGGCTCCAACTGCCCCACAACCTGGCCTGGCCGGGGCCCAATTCACTGTGAATTGGGCTCCAGCTGGGCCGGGTCATGGGACAATCATAGCCCCATAGCTTGTCCAGAGTCAGCGCAGCGTTGGTGAGCCAAGTGGGGGGCACGTGCTCCCCTGATCTTTGCATGGGGCAGGGGCAGGCTACAGCTGCAAACTGGGCTCATCCTCTGCATCTCGCTACCACCACTGCTTTGAAAGTGGCGCAGCGCCATGTGCTTCCCACCTGGGTGAGCCAGGCAGTGAGGCACATGGCACCACGCTGCTTTCAAAGCAGCAGCAGCAGCAAGACACAGAAGCAGGAAGCAGGCAGAGCCCAGCTCACAACCGCATCCCACCCTTGCCCTGTGCAAAGATCAGGGAGGCACATGCCTCCCCATTGGCTCCCTGGTGCCATGACTCTGGAGAAGCCTCCAGGTTTCAATTGTCCCATGACCCAGCTGGGCCCAGTCATGGGACAATCCCCACAGTACAGAAGGGAGCGGGGCAGGGGTGAATGATTCACCCTATCCCTATCCCACTCTCTCCTGCACTGCAGGAGTCTCAATCTGCCCCCCCCCCTCAAAACCCAGGCAGTGATAAAGAAAAATTGAAGGAAACTTACCTGCCTGTGGCTGGGCCAGCTGCAATTGCACTGGGTATCTGAGTGCGTGCTCCCTTCCCACCCTGCTGCAGCAGCCTGTGGCCAGGCTGCCCTACAGCCCTACTTGCTACCCTCCATTTGTGAGGGCTGAGCCCAGTTACTGCCCCCCCCCACCTTCCACCGCCTATGGTAATCATCCAGTTGAATTCAGAGAACTATGCAAATCTATGATGTTTTCTTACACATTCTGAAGCATTCATGAAGACATGTTTCTTATTGGATTTCTAAACTGTTTTTGTTATAATTTATTTATTTGGTTTTAAAGGAAAAACTACATGGTCCACTGATTTTAGATAAAGGCTAGAGAATTACAAGGAAAAAAGAAAGAAGGGGAACAAAAACTGAAACTACTTCAGCATCAGAACTTCCTTACGGTAGCATAATTTTCTGATGGGCCCAGTAAATAAGAGTAATGCATGGTTTAAGATAGCCTAATGATACCACCAGTCTCTCTTTCAAATAGCTTTGTTTTGTGTCCTATTAATGATAGACAGACAGACAGATATATGTATTTTTTATATAATAATATAATACATTCCAGGTGCTGAAGGGCAACTTAACACCATACGCTAGCCCCTTGTCTGACAGAGCTCTAAAACAAAAGAGTTTACAAAAGCTAACATTAACAAGTATACTGTATAGAAACAAAATGAGAGACATGACTGGTTATTACTTGAAATATGTAGGCAGCAAGTTGTTTTTCAGTAGGAAATGATCAAAAGCACATGACAATTTCAGCTTACAGGTATTCTGTCTAATGCCAGCCTTCTTTTTTTGCATGAAGCATCTTCGTTCCCTGGAAATAGTTCTGGCTGACAAAGATTAGAGAGAGAAAGGATTTAAGGCTCAGAATGAGTGTGCATACAAGAAGATTGAATTCTATCCCATTCCTTTTCTGATTGCCCCTCCAAAAAAAAAAATCAAATCCCAGGCCTCGATCTTGGCAACAGCTGCTTGATTTTCTAGTGCTCTCTTCGGCACTTTGTTTCAAGTAATATTACTGCTTCTCTGTAATGCATAAGGACTGTACACTTGTTTGCCTCCTTCCAGGTTCTGCTGTTGATTCATAGGATAGCTTATCATGCTGACAGGAAGATGATCTCAATTCCCTCAAAATAAACATCCAGCAAATTAATTCTCTCTCTTCCCTACCCACTCCTTTATCATGCTGAAAAACTTATGAAAGATCACAAATCTACACCATCTTAGAGTGATTTGCCTGACCATCCCTCAAAGTAACAGAGGAAGTTTCTATGACCATGACTTATCAGATTTTGGGCTCATCCAGATGAGTGTGCACATATGATCTGCTGCACCACACCCAACTGCAGCAATGCAAACTGTAAATGCTACACATGCACGGGTTCACTGCACTGCTAATTTGCAGCAGGGCAGAGTTTTTTTGGCACCTGGAGACCCTGGTGTCAAAAAAAAAAAAAAAAAATGCAGCAGAAAAAAGCAAGGTGGCACACATGGCAGCAGCATGAGCCACCCAGAACCAGAGCCTGGCTGGCCAGAGCCATGCTCCAGCTGCTGGTCAAGCTCTGCTCACCGAGATCACTGCTGCTGGAGCCCTGGGAGGCCCCCAAAACCTCAGGTAAGGCTACTGGGGCCAGCCTAGGTCCTGGCCCCAGCCTCCCCTACCCCACCTGGGGCAACTTGCTGCACTCCAGAGTGCAGGTATAGGGGGCATTCCCTATGGACAAGTGGCAGTGTCATAACTACACGCCACTGCTATTTGTCCCTGGGGAAATGCACATGCACACTCATCTGGACATGCTCGTTAGGACTATCTTGCTCAAAAACAGCAGCTCCAAACATCCTATATGAACTTCTGAAACATGTATCCCTCAGTCCTTTCCATAGGCCCCACGCCCCTCCTGCAAGTTGTCATTTTAATTCAAGATGTGCATATTCCCTGTATTAATGGACAAAAGTCTGTATTTTTCAGCTGTGCCTCCAAAACAAAAATTCCTTCCAATAAGCCATTGCATCTCATATGTGAACACTTCAATTGGCTAGAATTTTACCCTCACTCCTACACACAAACAAAGTTAATGCTCATGACCAGGTCCTTTGTAGAGCCACATGCCTTGCAGCAAGCTATACCAAATGTCTGTGAAAGGAGCCCCTGCTTTCTTAACTACTCCAAAGCAGCGATCTATAAAATAGGGGGAAAAAAAGTGAAGTGAATCCTTCAGTGGAGGGTGGGATATATTTGTTTGTTTGTTTTGATAGACTTGAACATGAAAAGGAATACAGGTAGAGCAGTATCCTTTGTATTATTGGTTCACATAGAATTAAATTTTACTATGCTTCTGTTTTCAATATTCTTCACACTGAATATTTTTGTCTGAATTTGTCAGCAGAGGAAGGTTTGAGCAGGTGAGTAGAGCACATTTGAGGCTTTTGGCACTTGGAAAGTTATGGAAAATTATTTAGGATTAAGGCACAAACTATATTAGCTGCATGTTTCTGCTAAATTGATTAGCAATGAAATTAGCTACGTTAGCGTTTCTCGGCTTTAGGTTTCAAATTGCCCAAAGAGATTAATTAGGCAATTCATACATTGCAGAGTTATTGCTACAGGCTGATTGAAGACTAAGACTCCAAGAAACATCAGTGCACCAGCCAAAATTTTCTCTGCGGCCTAGAAATGCTAAGCATGAATCCGTATGACCCTATCCCACAACCTAGGGAGAGGGGTAAAAACGCATTTGTTTTTCATCCTGCGGATTGCCAGATTCTTCAAGCAGCATGCATATTACATTTGATTATTGTGAGGATACTGATAACACTACAACTGTTTTTCCTCTCTCTACACAACAGTGACTTCTTCCCAAAGATTGTGCGCTCTTTAAAAGACCTTATGGATCATGCAGTATGTCTTCTCCTCTGTCTCCCAGAAAACAACTAATTGTCCAGCATGTGTGCCCAGGTGTATATCTGGTTATGGATGTGAAGCATACATTTTAAAAAATGCAATCTCTTTCTAACTATCATGCTAGGCACATATTTTAAATGCCAGGGTTCGAATCCCCAAAGCCATTTGTATCAAGGCTACAACTACTGGCTAACAGCAATAAATATTTTTATTTCTAAGCATTGTTAAAAAACAACTCATAAAGCCAGCAACCTGGCATTAGAAAGGGTATGCTCACTGAGCTTTGCAAATGACCGACATGATCTGACATCGATCAATATGAGTTTATCTTATCAAGTGCAAATGTAAAGACACAAGGCCCAATGTAGGTACATAGAACATAGGTAAGAAAGAGTTCATGCCTTGCCTTCCAGAAACTCTGAAGTCTGTTAATGGCAAACAGCGAACTCTTGGGAGCTTCAGTTTTCCCTTGGGAATAAATAAATAAATATGTATTTATTTATTTTGGAACGTTATTACTTTTCACTAGATATTGGCCAACCCTCTGCCTAAGGGTAAAAAACTGAAGCTCTGAAGAGTTCGCTGTTTGCCATTAGCGGACTCTTCAAGGTTTCTGGAAAGCAAGGCATGAACTCCTTCTTACCCATGTTCTATACCTATATTTTGACATGTAAAAGGCATGATTAGAGCCAGTTTACCTTACTGAATAAGGATCATGCTGCATCCAACTCAAAGCAGGGTAGGCAAAGCCTGCTCACTAATATCCTGCAGCCACTACATGCAGCTCAATGTAATGTGTAAGACTACTATGCAGCAGCAACACTTATTTTTTAAAACATACTCCCTGCCCCTTGCCCTTGGGAAATGCTTGGATTCACCCTCTGACTAATAAGATACCATCGGTACTAGCAGGAGTTATGCAACATTCCATGTATAAAGTTACTGAGGTATCACGTTTCTGACCTGCAACATAACTACTTCTCTTGAATACAGATTACTTGCCCTTTTAGATTGTGTAATATTTTTTGAAGTGGCTGATGAAGTGGCTAATTATGTGCTCTATAATAAACTGAGACCAACAATCTAATTTCAAAATTAAGTAATAAAATATGCTTCGTTTATATAGTGGCCAGTACCATAGTCCTTGAAGACACATCAAGGTCGCCAAAGGTGAAAAAGGAGCTCTAGACACACTAAACCACTACATAAAACAAATCCCTCCACCCAAGATGGTTCAATTTATTTTATAAATGTATTTAAATTTATTTAACAGAATGCAGGATTGCCATAATGTAGGCATAACACTGCTACCACAGTAATTTAATTATATACTCCCCATATACGGGCATGCTGAAACCAACCAATCAATCAATATTACAAACTTTTCCTCAGCTTTCAGATCACACCACTAATCATATTCTTGTCCCATGAACTGTTCAAGGCAAATTTTCAACCTCCTCACCCCCCCACCCCCACCTCCAAATTCCTGGTGGGGACCAAAAGCTCAACAGATTTCCAAAGCAAGAATTTCCAAGTCACTCCCCAGGTGAGATACTATGTGAAGCAGCATATAACAGCATTTCATTCAGGTACCGAGGTAAATAAAAAAAATTCAGGAAAAAAATTTAATGCAAAGTAGCTTTGTGTTACAGGTTAGTGCAACACAAAGCTTTGCTTTAGCTTGAAACTCAGGCCAACTGCTTTGAAGGCAGGGTATTAAAATGCATTTTACAATAGAATTGAAACCTTAAACAAATAAAGCTGCATCACCTTTGGCTGTGTTGAAGGTCAGCTGGCTTACACACCTATGCCCCATCATGTGTTTCTGAGCATTTGACTATATGTCTTTATTGTTCATTGGCTACTGTAACTCATTTTCATCAACTCTAAACTGCATTTCTTCCACTTTTAAGTCCCACATTTAATCACAGAAAATGACGGTTGGAAGGAACCTCAGGAGGTCATCTAGTCCAACCCCTGCTCAAAGCAGGACCATCCCCAACTAGATCATCCCAGCCAAGGCTTTGGCTAGCTGGGTCTTAAAAACACATAAGCATACGTTATCCGTGCCCCCAACAAATAACCCTAAGAAAGTTAAACTCATACTTAGACAACCTTACCTCTGCTGTCAAGTGAACCCTATAAAATGAGAAGTAATGCACCTGTCTTGTGGAGGGAAAAAAATACTCAAGCTAGAATAATGCAAGATGTTTGGAGAGGGCCTAAGGAAAAGAACATTCCAGGAAAACATTACATTAACAATGACATTGCACCTGTGCCATTATGAGTTCTAGTACAGTGACAGATTGTTATCCCTATCCCTAGCTTGGGGTGGTGAGGTTTTAAGACAATGTAATGCATATGAAAGTTTGTGCACTGACATCTGCAAAAACAGGGCTGTCCAGAGCCTAGTCATGGTTCCCCAAACTGCCCATGTGTCCTGCCCATGTGTGTCAACACTGACCTATACATCAAGTTATAAGTTTTGCTTGGAAACCACACTACTCCAGTCTTGATTTATGAATAAACAGCACCAACATATCTATTCTTCAGTATCATTAATAAACACAGTTTGGATAATTTTCAACTAGGAATTGGGTGGAAGCTACTAACAACTGCCGCAAATGACAAAACAGACAATAGCTGTGACTTTAAATTGCTTCATTTATTGTCCTCTGCACAGTGTAGAGAAGAGGGAATTTTATAAATTTCTATTATTTTATATTCACTTTAATTTTAAAGCTTTAAATTCTGCACTGCATTTCATTTCTAGTCAAATTGTATTCCATAAAACTGAATCTAGTTTCCAATGCTATGTGTATTACTTGCTATTTTCTGTTCTGTTTGCCATTTCATTCCAATCTTTATTTTTAATGCATTTTTATAGGCCTATGCCTAAGAGAGCCATCTCTGCCAACTGAGCTCACTTGGTAGCATAGCAAAAATGCCTTGCAAAGGCCTGTGATTCAGAATGACCTTGGAACTACCCTTTCCCCTGTTCCCCCCAGGCTGGTATAAATCACCAAGTATTAGTTGCAAGTACCACTGAATTTCCTTGCCTTTCTTAGTTTATCTGAGGGTCTCCTGACCTTCATTTTTTATATTTAATTTCTTTTGCAACTGAAATAGTATCTACTGGAAGACGGCTATAAAATGAAAGGGTAGTGAAAGACTTTCTCCCAAATAATGACTGCAAAATAGAGAATACAAGCATTTCAGCACTGAACCTTCCAATCAGTAGAAATCCTCACTTAATCGGTATAATCATCACGTAGTTGCAGTTTCTATCACATTGTGTAGAACAGGCTGCTAAAGGTTGCAAAGAGTGACAAGTTTCTTGAAAACACCTTGCTGCTGACTCCTTGCCTCATGACTGGAATGCTGATGATATGAAGTGTCAAGTGTCATTTCATCAGGCCCCTCAATGCAGGTATCCTTCCAGCTCCTGGGGCAGATGCTTTCCCAAATTAAGAACAGACCATCCGTGTCATCATTTCCTCATCATTTTCAGACTCCACAGTTCAGTTAAGCAATATGTTTTAATTCATATTATTCCTTTCTAGTTCTGTGTCTGCCTCTCTCCCGACTTCTTCATCTGATGGCAGCAGCACTGAATGCTAATGAGTCCAAACTTGCTCCAGTCACAAGTGTTCAGTTCTTTTAGCATCTGAGTGCTAGGCACCTGCACATTCTCACCTTGTGCAGGGGCTGGAATACAACTTCAGTTGAGTTAGACCTTGCAGCTGTTTTACCATTATGTCAGGGGCTGCAGCTCCAGTTTATCTTTAGCATAAATATTTTTTCTAGCCTTATGAAGTAAAACCTATGAAATGTTACAAATATAGTTTTCAGCTGAAGATTTTCATAGAAGTCACAGAGAAGTAGGGCTGGAAGGGACCTCCAGAGGTCATCTAGTCCAACCCCCTGCCTGAGGCAGGAACATCCCTATCCAAACTTTCTGGATACAACACAATTCTGAATTTTGTATCTCAGGCGCATTTCCTATAACACTTTCCTCTTACAGACCACCAGGCTCTCAAAAAGGCAAGTATGAGCAAAAAGAACACAAACTTCAAATTAGGGTGACCATATGGGACAATGTGAAATCCAGTGCACTTCTTTGGCTCTCCAAGCCCCCTCCTCTGCTGCAGGCAGAGGCAGGAGTGGGGCACCATTGGTATGATTATTCAGACAACTGAGCCAAGGACTTGCTCATGGCGCATTGTTTTTTCATTCACAAGTGTTAGGAATCCCCTTTCTAATGGTCAATCAACTAATCAAGCAAAACTATTAGGGCTTTGCTGTCTGCTAGGGCTTCTTCTTTCACAGTTTGTGCCCAGGATGCTCGTTTTCATTTTCATGAGTCGGCTGGGACTAGCCTCCGACACTCGGGACTGTCCCAGCCAATCCAAGACGTACGGTCACTCTACTTAGAATGCATCTTTGCTGAAGCCACATAACTTAGGGACTGTGTTAGGAATAGAACTCGTGCCTCTCACAAGTCCCTCTCTAACTTTAAGTATTAGATAGCATTGCTTAGACAGATTAAATAGAGATAAGAGTTATTTTTATTTATTATCATGTAGTTTCAAAATATGGCTACATACACAAAACTAAAAGGGATAGGCCAAATTTAGATCTCTCTTCAACAGAGTACTTGAAAACTTAAGCATGCGCCATTGATTTCAATGGGACAATTTATGTGCTTAAAATTTAACTACATACTCATGTACTCTCTCAGTAGGGATGGGATTACTCACATGCTTAAAGTATATGTTGAGGAGTTTTGTTGAACTGGGGTGTAAGTCAAAATTTTAAAGAGTCTAAAGAGATATAATCATCCTCGTGTCCTGACAGAGGAAAATAAAACACCAGATTTATTTTGAATTTTTTATGGCTTGTCTACACAGGGACTCTCAGGAAAGTTCGTATGAACACTCATATTAAATCCTTCCATGGATACACATACAAAATGAAACTTCCCTTTATTTGCTTTAGCTTAATTAACTTTGGAATTGTCCACACCAAGCGATAAATGCTGCTTAACTAGTCTCCTTTAAATTCAAATGTCAATTTTCTTGAATAAACCAGTATAGACATTCCCGTGCAGATTCACATTATGTACAAAATGTAATGCTACCCTCTCCCCTTAAATAAGATAAAAAGCCTGCCAAAACTGAAGCAGTCTATTTGAGGACAATAAGAGACATGTAGCAAACAAACTGAAAGATGCTGTGAAAAATTATAAATTAAAGCAGGCACAGGCTAATCCAGGTTTTTGAGAACAGAGGGGTGGGAGCAGGAACCAATGTTGCAGGAATGGATGCATTCGCCTGCTCCCAGCCTCCACTCTCCATAAAAATAAATGAGAGAGGCATGGAAAACTGACTATCCAGGCTCCTTTGTTTGAAATGTTTGCCATGGATATCAGGTGAATTCCTAACCTCGTTCCTAACAGGTTTGCTGTTAACTTCAGTGGGACAAATTTTTCACCCACTGAGCTGCTGATCATTTTGAAATAGCAGTAAAATGGCTTGGGACAAATAATACATATTAGTTGAACCCACACTTTGCTGCAGAAGATTAATTTGATTTTTTAATTTTTTATAACCTTTTGTCATAATCATCATCATCTTAACTTTATGGTTTATACATCATTGCCTGTTCCAACTTCAAAAGCTTTCAGACCATCATTTCCATCTGCTTTCTTCTCTTGTAGACTGTAATTGAAATTTTTGACATGGGTGAGATACCAACCCCCACACTACCCCCAACCTGGAAGACCAGACCAGAGCCCCTTTAGCTGATGTTATCATAGATCCCTGGAGACCTTCATGGCACTTTAACAACATAGCAAACATTATTAGATGCACTGTAACTGGCATCTAGACAATGTTGAATCTTGAGCGAAGCATTTACTGAATGGCCCTTCATCGTTATATCACTATGAATTGCACATACACTGACAGATGTAGCCTCCAGAATGAGAGATTTAATTTATATAGATAGATTTTTAACATTAGGGAAGGTAGAGATGTGCTTTGTGGACAAAGTCAGAGTTTGGCAACATGTAATCTACTGCCAGTGGCTTACATATGCATGACTAGCTTTCCCCAATTGTATTTCTTTTTTCTTTAGCTAGCCTGAAATCCTTCTTCAAATTTACAAGGGGTATTCCAGAATCATTTAAACTCCTACGTATAAAAAGGGAACATTGCTTCAAAAAAGCGGTACATCTATACTGTCTCTGTGGTGAACCTGAGATGAGACCACTCCAGACAAAAAAGTTTGCCCTGGGAGTCCCTTTCTGCATGTTCCCCGCCAGTTTGCAGAGAAAATGTTGTATGGTTTACCATCAGATCTACTATCACATGCAGGAGTACAGGGACCAAGATCCTGAGAGCATCTCTGGATATGTGCCAAAAAGTGATTACACAACAGTTTTTGACAAATGGCACATGCGACTCAGGAATGAGTAGGTAGGGTTTGTCTCTCAGAAATTATCTCAGGATCACCGTGGAGACAGTACACATGAACCTTGGGTTCTCTCAGTGTAACAATGGCCCCAGCTCAACAGAGGACTTAAGCACTTGCTTAATGTTAAGTGCAGGCTAATACCACAGTTTCTAGGTATTATGCTAAGAAGCAAAGAGCAGTTGAAACTGTAGATTTCTCTGCTTCCAAGGGGTTTTTGCCTGAACAAGTCCCTGTTCTTTTTCAGTTTTCTCTTTCCAATCTAGTACTAAATCTGGTAATTAGAAATGCAAGTACTCCAGCTTGCATACATGATTCCCTAAAATTAATTAATTGTATGGCAGTCTCAAAGGCAGGGATACATTCCTTGCAAGATGGCTCCCTATTAGAAAGGAACACAGTAACTTGGGCCGCACCCAGAGAATGGTGGTGGACGGGTCATTTTCGACCTGGAGGGATATGGGCAGTGGGGTTCCCCAGGGCTCAGTCCTCGGGCCCGTACTGGTCAACATCTTTATCAGACACTTGGAAGGGGGGGGTGAAAAGCACCTTGTTCAAATTCACGGATGACACTAAGATGTGGGGAGAAGTGGGCATGCTAGAAGGGAGGGACAGGCTACAACTAGATCTGGACAGGTTCCAGGGGTGGGCAGATGAGAACAGGATGGGTTTCAACACTGACAAGTACAAGGTACTGCACCTAGGGAGAAAGAAGCAGCAGTATACCTACAGGCTGGGGAACTCCCTTCTCATCAGCACAGAGGCAGAAAGGGATCTTGGAGTCAATATTGATTTCAAAATGAACATGGGCCGCCTATGTGAAAACGCAGTCAGTAAGGCTAACCGCACCTTGTCATGCATCCACAGATGCATCACAAGCAGCTCCAAGGAGGTGATCCTCCCCCTCTATGTGACATTGGTCAGGCCGCAGTTGGAGTACTGCGTCCAGTTCTGGCCACTGCACTTCAGGTGGGATGTGGACAACATGGAGAGGGTCCAGAGGAGGGCCACCCGCATGATCAGGGGGCAGGCCCTACGAGGAGAGGCTATGGGACCTGAACGTGTTCATCCTCCACAAGAGAAGGCTGAGAGGGGATCGGTAGCCGTCTATAAACTTACCGGGGGGGGGGGAGGGAGGACCAGTGGGGAATGGGAGAGGCCCTGTTTCCCTGAGCACTACCCGAAGTAACAAGGAATAACGGCCACAAGTTGATCGAGAGTAGGTTCAGGCTAGACATCAGGAGGCACTACTTCACAGTCAGGGCAGCTAGAATCTTGAACCAACTTCCAAGGGAAGTGGTGCTCGCTCCTACCTTGGGGGTCTTCAAAAGAAGGCTAGATAATCACCTAGCTGAGGTCATTTGAAAAGAGAAGGTCACAGACTATAGATAATCCCTTCTTTCATGCAACACAAACACCAAAGTCTTATTTCTATGGAGCAACTTTGATTCTAGTCACAAAAGGGTATTGGCCACCCTGCAGACTTCATGCTAAAAAAGCAAGCATGGATATTGGCAGTAGTCCAGTCATGGAAACATTGAGTTTGACATGGGCAAATTTACACTGTTGTAAAGCAAATTCTCTTGCTAGCAGCAGTTCATTTGGGGTGGTGGGGAGGAAGCCACATTCCCAATCTAACAAGTAAATGATTTCTTCGAAGACTGTCCACCACTCAGTCATAAAAAAACTTGGATGACTATTTTAAACAGCTTCACACAGTAACTCCCGCTATAACAATAGGCTTGAAAAAAATATTCATTAAAAATAACTTAATCATTTAAAATGAAAGTAGTTAACATAGGAGAAAAGCCAGATAAGTATCGAAACAATTTTGTACATCATGTCATGCCTTACATAATATAAGCCAGTCCAGGTGAGCGATATCATATTTCACATGAAAGTGATGACAACAACAATCAGAGTTCCACCACAGTCTATACAGGGGGTGAAAGCAAATGCCACATGGGCCAGTTTCTATGCTTCTTCTCCACAGCAAGCAGAAGGAATTAAAAACGAATGGAGCTAGAGCTTGTGGGATAGATCTGAATCAAGAAAGGGGGAAGTCATCATATGAGGGCGAGAGAATAAGAAATAAAGTAAGGCCCAGTTTAGCAACTAGTTTCATGTAGGCAGGACCCATCATGGGCAGAGCACATTACTGCAGTCAGCAGAAGTCTTCAGGATCCTATTCATGGAGAGCAGTTCACAGAACCAGGACCAAAGATGGTGAGGAAACTGTCCTTCGGTGGTGCAAAAACAGTGAGGAGGTAGGTCTTGTAAAGAGATGCAGAGATGGTAGAGTTCCACAAAACATAAAGGCAAGGGCACGATAGTTAAAATGAATGGATGTAGATAGTGACAAGAAATTGCTAGGAAGAGCAAAAAAAAGTATGACGTGGCTTAAAATCCCTCAAAAGAGGAAAAGAGGATAATGCTAGCTGTTCTACTTCTCTGCAGACAGTATATAGACTATTTTATATAGACCAGGTGCATCTGCATGTGCAATTAGTCACGACTAAATTTACTGCACATTAAGCTAATGTACAGTAAGTGATTTTTGGCAGGTGTCTACATGTGCAAAGACTTGGCACTAAATCTAGCGCAGTCGCTCCAGCCCTGCCATGTGTCCCTTTGGCCACCAGGAGGAGCTCCAGCCTCCAGCCCCATGGATGCCAGCACTTGGCAACCATGTTGTAGCTAGACCTAGCCTCCAGCACTTGGCAGCCATCTTGGAAACACAGTCCTGCCCTCTGATTCTTGGCTGGACTCTTCCCTGCCCAGAAGCTGTGTACCCAGCACAGAGGCAGCGTGCAAAGCAGCCCCCTCCTTGCCCACTCTGCCTCCCTGCACCATGTCTGCTCCAGCCTCTGCCCCTGCCCGCAATACCTAGCATCCCACTGCTTCAGCTCTGCCCCTGGCAGTGACAACCAGTGCCCTTTGCTCCTGTTGGCCATGGTTCTGGCCCCTGCAGCTCCTTCCCACCCCAACCTAGGCCCCAGGAAAGCCATGTACCCACCAGTGGGACCAGGGCACTGGCTGTGGGAGGTCCTAGCCATCCCCCTCCTACTTCACTCCCCACTCTGATCCACCTGCCCTGCCACCCACACACCACCTACCCCCGCCCACCCCCAGAACCGCTCTTAGGCCAGGCATACGGATGAAACAAAAAAAACCTTTATTTTCCTAACAGCACCCACTCCCATCCCTCCCCCCTCAACAAACAGAGCCCCCTCTCCCCTCACCCACCAACAATAAGTTTGGGCCCAGCTCTGGTGAGAAACACATGGGTGCAAAGCTGTCATGAGCTAGGGCCCTGGAGGACCCTCTAGTGGACCCCTGACTTGACCCCCAGCACAGACCTGGGAGGTAAGTGGGGCCTCACAGTGGGTGAGCACTAGATAGAGCAACTGAGTGGAGCCAAGGAGGGTCAAACCTTCCCATGACTCCTACTTAGCCCAGCCCCTTAGGAAGCTGTGCTACCAGAGCCAAACAAAAAGGCGCATTCTGGGCCTGGCACGTGAGTTTGTGCATGGGGTTTGCACAGGAAAGTGAGTGGGAGGGGCTATCTGAGGGCACTCTCACCTCTATGTGCCCCTGGTGGTGATGCGCAGCACACTCCAGGCATCTCGCACCCCCAGGCAGCTGAAGCCCCACACGCCATAGGATAGTCCTCCAACACCAGAGCCCAGGTAAAGGGGATGAGGGACCAACCCTCCACCATCCAGGGTAAGTTTCAGGGACCCAAGGAAACCCTGGCAGCTTGGGAGCCTGGAACACCAGGGGATCCCAATGCAGACAGCTATTTCAGCCTATCTGCTAAGCCACAGCAACAGCAGCTGTGGGGACTATGTGGGGGTAATCCCACACACCCACCTGGTCGACTACCTAAACAACCACCTAGGAGGCTGTGTGACTCAGGTCTGCCCCTAGGCTTCCAGGTCTGGATGGACCACCCACCCTTGGTACCACAGAGGTCTTTACCCAAAAAGAGACTATGATCCCAGCTTCCATACAGACAGAGCCCTTGGCTCCAGGCTGCAAGGCCTGGCACATCTGCTGGAGACTGGGAGCTGGGGCACTGGCACACCCACTTGTCAGATGTGCTCACTGATGGAGACTCTGGAGGGCCAGGTGAGGGGGATCCAGGAGAAGGTGAACAGGCTGCGTGTTATCAGGGAACACAAGGCAAAGACCAACACATACTGCCAGGCCCTGCACCTGACAAAGGACACCATGGAAACCAGGCAGAAGACCGGCTTGAGCAAGATGGCCCAGCCGACAGCGGGTGGAAGTTTGTCACTTCAGGCCCAAAGCCATGAGGCATATCAGATGCTCTATCAATAGCCCTGCACAATAGCTATGCAGCCCTCAGAATATCAATGGATGGGGTATCCATGTCCTCTGCACTGCAAACAGGACGGAAACAGCCAGCCCCACCAAGGGACACCTGATGGTGGGAGTCTACTACAGACCTCCCTCCTAAGAAGAAGAGAGGGAGGTCTCAGGCATTCTCCAGGGAATTGACTGAGGCAGCCAGAACTAAAGATCTGATTGACATGGGCGACTTCAACTACCCTCATATCTGTTGTGAGGACCATTCGGCCAGCTCCAGCAAGTCAGCCAATTTCTTGGCAGCAATCAATGACCTGTTCCTGTCACAGGTTGTCAAAGGACTGACTAGGGGTAAAGCCACTTTGGACTTAGTGCTTACCAAAGGGGAGGATATGGTAGGGGACCTGAAAATTGGAGGTACTCTGAGTGAAAGCGATCATGATCTGATTAGGTTCACCATCCATTGGAAGGCTAGGATCCCAATTAGTAGAACAGAATCCCTAAAGTTCAGAAGGGTAGACTTTGAGAAGCTCAGGTGGCTAGTTAGAAAGGCCCTCCGTGACCAGTGACTGGATGATTTGGGAGTTCAGGAGCAGTGGTGCCTCTTCAAAGGAGCAATTCTCACTGCCCAAAAAGAAGCCATTCCCACACAATCAAAGAGTGGGAAAGGAGCCAAGGGACCCGCTTGGCTCAACAGGGACATTACAGAACTTTTGAAAAAGAAAAAAGACTCATATAATCTATGGGGAAAAGGTTCAGCAGCCAGAGAAGCATTCACTTATATAACCAGGGTCTTCAAGTATGAGATATGGAAAGCCAAAGCAGGCATGAAGATCAAGCTGGCATCCAAAATAAAGGACAACAAAAAGTCTTTCTACGGGTACATGAGGAGCAAGGAAAAAAAGAAAAAATCAAGCTCCACTGTGGGACCTTTATTGAATACAGTGGGACAGCCCACAGTTGATGCCCATGAAAAGGCAGAGTTCCTAAATCAATACTTCACATTGGTATTCTAGAAGGCTAATAGGAGCTGTGCACCAGGGGTATAAAAAGTGGGCCCTATTAGATTCAGATTTGGATTTGGCCTGAATCAGGAACAGTGATTCAATTTGTTGGTTCAGATCACTGTCTCCAATTCAATTTGGCTGAATCTGAAAATTTGATGCTGATTCAGAGAATCAGTGAATTGGACATAGACACAGCTTTAAAAAAAATTTCTGCATACCTTGAGGTACCAGCACAGCTCATGATCACTGCAATGCTTGGGTGCATGGAGCATCCCACAGGAGTGCAGGGGGCCCTCCATGTGCTCGGTGGTGAACATAAAAGTGGATTGGAAGTACTTCCAGTCCACTTCTGGGTCCCCCAGGGAGTGGGCTAGGAGGCTCCCTGGCTCAGCAATTGACCACAGGGGGACCCCAGGTACCCTCCCTTCAGACCCAGGAGGCACCAATCGCTGAGCGGGGGGGGGCACAGGGGCCCCCCAGCATGCTCCCCAGCAGACCTGGAATTGGACCATAAGTGCTTCTGGCCCACTTCTGGGTTTGTTGCCAAGCATTCCGGGGAGCCCCCCTCACTTCTGTGGGATGCTCCATGCACCCCAGCATTGCAGCATTGCAGCCCCCTGGTACCTAGAGGTATGTAGAAAAAACATTTAAAGCTGTGTCTATGTCCGAATCACCGAATCTCTCTGAATCAATTCGAAGGGTTCCGAGTCAATTCCAAGACATTAAAGGGTCCTCTGACTTGATTCAGATTTGGAGATTCAGCCACCAAATTGAGCCAAATCTCTGCTGAATTGAATCAGGGACCAAAGCTTTGCACAGCCTTACTGTGCACCTGTCCAGAGGCCCAGAGAATATGGGGAACCCTATAGACAACATGAAAGCAGTCCCAAACAGGTGAGGGTCCTCTTAGAACAATTGGATGTTTTCAAGTCTGCTGGGCCAGATGATCTACATCCAAGAGTCCTGAAAGAATTGGCTGAACTCATAGCAGGGGCCTTGGCAAAGATATTCAAAAAGTCATGGAATCGGAAGAGGTTCCAGACAACTGGAAGAGGGCCAACATGGTGCCCATCTTTAAGAAAGGGAGGAGGAATAACCCTGCAAACTACAGACCAGTCAGTTTGACTTTGGTCCTTTGAAAAACTTTTGAAAAAATTGTTAAATAGTAGTTTCATAGTTTCGTAGTCATTAGGGCTGGAAGGGACCTCGGAAGATCATCGAGTCCAGCCCCCTGCCCAAAGGGCAGGAAGTCAGCTGGGGTCATAGGATCCCAGTAAGATAAGCATCCAGTTTCATCTTGAAGGTGTTCAATGAAGGCGCTTGAACCACCTCTGGTGGCAGGCTGTTCCAGACCTTGGGGGCTCGGACAGTAAAGAAATTCTTCCTTATGTCCAGCCTGAAATGATCTTGAAGTAGTTTGTGACCATTCGACCTCGTCATCCCTTGGGGCGCTCTGGTGAACAAACATTCCCCCAGATAGTGGTGGTCACCCCTGATAAACTTGTAGGTGGCCATCAGATCACCCCTGAGCCTGCGCTTTTCCAGGCTAAAGAGCCCCAGGGCTCTCAGCCTGTCATCGTAGGGTCTGCTTCCCTGACCTCTGATCATGCGCGTGGCTCTTCTCTGGACTCTCTCAAGCTTCTCCACATCCTTTTTGAATTGTGGAGCCCAAAACTGGATGCAGTACTCCAGCTGCGGCCTCACTGAGGCCAAGTACAGGGGGAGAATGACGTCCCGGGATTTGCTTGAGAAGCATCTATGGATGCAAGCCAGCGTTTTGGTCGCTTTACTAGCCGCCGCATCGCATTGCAGGCTCATGTTCATCTTGTGGTCAGTGATGACCCCCAAGTCTCTTTCTTGCATAGTGAGAAAGTTCAAAGTTCAAAGTTTAAAGAGGCCATCAATCACAAGCTTGTGTAACTGACAGGGTATTAAGAAACAACCGGCACAGCTTTGTGGAGGGTAGATCATGCCTGATAAACCTGGTGTCCTTTTATGGCCATGTAACTAACTAGCTGGACAAGGGTCATGAGGTAGACATCATTTACTTAGATTACAGTAAGCCCTTTGATTCTGTCTCCCATGAAATTCTCTCAGTCAAACTGGAAGGTACTGGCCTGGACCAGCCTACAGTGAGGTAGGTGGATAACTGGCTTAGAGGCCAATCCTAGAGAGTTGTAATTGATGGGATGGCCTCATCCTGGAAGACTGTGTCCAGTGGTGTCCCACAGGGATCAGTGGTTGGACCTGTGTTTTTTAACATATTTATTAATAACTTGGATGAGGGGGTAGAATGCTCTATGATTAAGTTTGCAAATGATACCAAGCTGTGGGGAAATGTGGTCACACCAAAGGATAGGGTAAAGATCCAGGATGACTTTGACAGACTGGTTCTATGGGCTGATCAGAATCAGATGAGGTTCAACAGGGAAAAGTGCCAAGTCCTTCATCTGGGTAGAAAGAACCTTCACCACAACTATAAGATAGGCACTAGCCTACTGGTGGCATGGCAGCTGAATGGGACCTGGGGGTCACAAGTGACTAGATGAATACAAGCCAACAGTGCGATGAAGCCACCAGCAGGGCAAATAGAACTCTGGCATGCATCGACCGATGTGCTGCCAACAATCCAAGGAGGTGCTTCTCCCTTTCTACTCAGCATTGGTGAGGTCACAACTGGAGTACTGTGCCCAGTTTTGCGTGCTGCACTTCAAGAAGGATGCGGATAAGTTCAAGAGGGTACAGAGAAGGGCCACCCACATGATTAGGGGACTGGAGGATAAGCCCTATAAGGAGAGACTCTGGGATCTGGGCTTGTTCAGGCTGGGTAAAAGGAAGCTGCGAGGTGACTTGATAGCCACCTACAACTATGTCAGGGAGGAACACCAGGATCTGGAGGAGCAACTGTTCAGAAAGGCACCCCTTGGGAGGATGAGGACCAATGGTCACAAACTAAGAGAGGGAAGATTTAGGCTGGACATAAGGAAGAACTTCTTCTCCATAAGGGTAACTAGAACCTGGAAAACACTCCTGGCAGAGTTGGTATAGTCGTCATTCTTGGAGGTGCTCAAGAGGAAGCTGGATAAGCACCTTGTTGAGCTAGTTTGAGCTTTTTAACCTCCTGCCTATGGCAAGGGACCGGACTTGATGGTCTTACAGATCCCTTCTGGTCCATTGACTCTATGACTAATAAAAACAAGCTTACAATATCAAAACTATTTACAAGGTCTCTGTTTTCCTGTCCCAGAGTAGAGGACCATGAAGGGGGCCTAGGGGGCAGAGCCCAGGGGCAGGTTCCCAGAACCCCAGCCTTGAACTGTAGCCCCATGGGCCTGGGGGCTGCAGTGACCCCAGCGGGGGTGGCCTCATGCTGTGGCCACCTGGGACAGCACTCCCCAGGGGCAGGCAGCTTCCCCTCCAGCTGCCCCAGTGTAGTCCCAGGATCATTGTGAGGCATATCCAGGTTCTCAGGTGCACAGTATGGGGAAGAGTGGTGGGGCCAGGCCCAGGCAGGTGGCAGCAAGTCCAGGGCAGTGGCCAGGCCAGGGGGTCTGGTGGGCAGGAGGTGCTGGAGGACATCCTGCCAGGCCCAGGGGGGGGCCTACTGCAGGGCAGTGGGTGGGACTTATTAAGCAGGGCCAAGGGCCAGGCCCAGAGGCAGGGGCCAGGACCAGGGAAAGGGGCAGGGACTGGGAGGGCCCCACCCAGTGCAGGACTTATCACATATCCAGGGCTGGTGAGGCTGGCACCTTGCCTTGGCCTCCCCGTCAGCAAGGGCATCCAGTTGTGCCCAGTGTCTGTGGCCCATGGTGGGCTGGAACCTGGCCAGGGCCTTCCTCCAGGAGGAGCTGGAACTGCTGTTGGCTGGCAGTGACATTGCTGGCTGCTCCTCATGGCAGGGCTGTGCTAAAAGTAAGGCAGCTGTTGGCCAGGGCTCCCCGAGCTGCTAGTGGATGCAGCAGCTGGGGAAGAGGGTGGGGCAAGGTACTGAAGGCCCAAAGTTCCTCCTCTGGTATCGTGTCACCAGAGAGGTCAGGGGAGAGCAGGGGCTTAGGCAGGCTGCCTGTGCTGGTGACACTTGCAGGGGTGTGGCCTGGGTCCTGGGGCACCAAAATACAGGTCAACTCCTGCATAAAGGCCCTGGTCTTGAGGGTGCAACCAGACTGATAATTGTAGTTAGTCATAGCCATCCACTGGGCCCACCAGGCCTTGACCTTAATGCAGCATTGCTGGACCAACCAGGAGTGCCCTTGTTCCTGCATGCCATCCAACAGGGCCTCATAAATGTAGGCGTTTGAGCACCCACCCTGGGTGAACTGCCTCAGCATGCTGGCACTGCCCCAAAGCACCACAAGGTCACCAACTTCTAACCGGGTCCAGTTCGGGGCCCAGGCAGTTGTCACAGGCACGCACATGTGGGCAGGGCAAGGCCTTGATGAGGAGGATGGTAAGGACATTATGTGCTGCATCAGCTCTCTGGGCCCAGCACGGGGCACGGCCAAGGACTGGGAGCCGCGCAACAAAGAAGCCGTGCACCACAGTGTATGCAAAGACAGGAGGCTCTGTTGGCAGGGTCAGCAGCATCAGGGAGCAGGTACTGGCCCTGCTGCCAGAGACAGCCAGCCAGCAGCCCTGGAGGGATATCAGGGCTGGGCAAGGGGTACAACAGGCTACAGCCCTTTGCAACACTCAACAAGCAGCAGCTCTGGAGAGGGGAAGGGCCAAGCAGAGCCAGCCTGTATCTGGCCAGTGGGACACATAAGACCTGCAGTGGTCCTGTGTGGTGTGCCCCAAGGCATATAGTGGCTGCAGGCTTCTACAAGAGCAGCCCAGCCCTAGCCTAGGAGAGGTCCCAACCAGGAACCTTGGGGCTAGGCTCAGGCTGGTCCCCTAGTGGCAAGGCCGACCCAACACTAAAGTTAGTGCCAGGTCATGGTACACCTACATTACTGCACATTAACTAATCACGACTAAATTTGATACCTGCATTTGCAGGTATCAAATTTAGTGGCAATTAACCATTTTTTACTGAGCAGTAAAGGCACGCACACATAGATATGCACACATACTGCACAGTAAATTGGGCTAAGGCACATCAATGCATCTCATGTAGAAATGTCCACAGTTTAAAAACAAAATGAGAATTGGGAACATCATAGGAAGAAGTAACGATATTGAAGGCAGGAGACAGATACTCAAGGCATGAATGAAGAGGTAGAAAGGAGGGGCCTTCAATTAGATGGTGTAGGGGAAAGAAAATGGCAGGCTTTCTTGTATAGGACTGTAATAATCAAAACATACAAGCCCTTAACTAGGGCAGTTGCATGCCTGCATTGTCCAGCTTATTTTAATGGTTTATGTTTGTGTCACGGCGGGGTCCTCGCGGAGGGCCGTGATCTCCTTGAGGCCCTCTCACCGCGCTACTCCGGCCCGAGGGCACCCTCCATTCTCACCCGCCACGTCTTGATGGAATATATGTAATAGGGAGGCTGCCTTGTGTTTCCTCGGGCCTGTCAGCTCCTGGACCCCTCGTGGGTCTCCCCATATAATGGGCGCTGCCCAAGCGCCCTAGCCTTATGGGCTATGCATGGCTCCTACCTCCCCTGATACCACGCCCCAAGCCTCGCAGATGTAATTGACGTTGTTCGGTCTTTACGCCCGCTTCCCGGGCCTCCTCTCTAATGTCGCCCAGTCTGGGCTCCCTCTCTCATGCCCAGCCTCTTGCTGGGACTCTCGTCTGGCCCACTCTGGGCCTCCCCTGCCGGTGTGGTTCCGCCTCGGGACTCTCTAGCAGGCCTCCAGTCCTATGGGCCAACCGCACGGATACCCTCCCTGACTCTGGGTCCCCGCGCTGCTACTCCCTGTCTTCTCAGGGGCAACCGCAGCGCCCTGCCTTGGTCTGAGGGGGATTGCCGCACTAGCCTGAGGCCGGGCTTGCTATGCCTGTGCGCCCACACTGAGCTACTCAACAAAGCACAATGGCGTTCCCCCTTTCTGGGGCTCGCCGCACCCACACTGGGCTACTCAATAACGTACAAGGGCGTTCCCCTTCTCTGGGGGCTTGCCACGCCCACACTGGGCTACTCAATAAAACACAGTGGCATTCCCCCTCTCTGGGGCTCGCCGCACCCACACTGGGCTACTCAGTATGGCCCCGCTCTCTAGGGCTGCTCAGTATGGCACTCCCCCCCTTCTCTGGGGCTCGCCGTGCCCACACTGGGTTACTCAGTAACACCGCCCCTTTCCTGGGGCCGGGGGCTATGTTCCCCCACGCGCAATCCGGGGTCTCGGTCCCCGTCCGCAACCTACGGGTTGTGCCCGCGACCCACTGGCCGCGCTCCTCGCCACAAGCTGCTCGGGCAGTGGCGTGCAAGCTGCGCCTTCGGGGTCTATGTTCCCCCACACGCAATCCGGGGTCTAGGTCCCCGTCTGCAACCTACGGGTTGCGCCCGTGACCCACTGGCCGCGCTCCTCGCTGCCAGTTGCTCATGCGCTGGCGTGCGAGTAATTGAGGCCTCCTCCAACCCCTACAGCCTCACCCAAGCCTCCGGGTGTAATAACACAAACACAAAGCAAAACCACAAGCCCCTAGGCTGTAACACAAATGCAAGCCACATGGCCATAACCCATCATCCTAGCTCAAGCCTCCAGGGCTATCATGAGCTGTACTTGCAACTTAGGCTCCTTCCCATATCTCGGCCGAGGGAGCTCCTGCCTCTCCAGCTACTGGCAGAGAACTGCCAGCCTGGCCTCAGCCCTGAGCTTTATAAGGGCCAGGCCCTGCCCCCTACAGGCAGCTGGCTCTGCTTGGTTGCTCCGGCAACCCGCAGCTGCGCTCATTACCTGAGCAAGCCTCAGCTGGGCTCGTTATGTCAGGCCAGGGCGCGCTCACTCGCTCCCTGGCAGTTTCTCCTCTATAGGAGCAGGGGCACCGAAGTGCCCTGCGACAGTTTGCATTTTATGTCACTTGCTTGTTTCAAAGTCTTTTTTACAATTGTTCTGTTTAACCACAAATAGGGAGACAGTCATAAGGGGTCATGCAAAACAACCTCATCCTCAGAACAACCTGTGTCATTTTTATTGATATTCAATATTTAGATTTTAATGAAGACAACAGAGAGGGGGAAAGGAATATGGACAGAATCAAGGCAGAAGGGGAGAAGAAATTGATCTAGAATAACAGATTGACAAAACAAAGACAGGGACCAAGCGAGGTGAACAGCCAGGGATGTACCTACAGAGAGCTAGGTAGATATCATCTAGAGGGGTAGCCTGCTTGGGAGAAGCCTATACATGATGAGCAAATAGAGAAAGATAAGCATGGACTGGGCAAAAAATGAACACAGAATAATGAAGAAAAACAATTTAAGGAAAAAAAACCTCATTTAAAAAATCCTTTGTATATTTTCTTGAGTAGAAATGTATAAAAGGTTTGCTCTCAGGTCTAGAATACTTTGTGTTTTCAGTGACATTGTTAGCTGGAGGTTTGCTGAAGTATATACATTGCTCCTCTCCCACCTGCTGTTCATTTCATAAATTGCAGTCCACAGGCAATCAGTCAACACTGTCATTTATTGGGTGGAACAGTTAGGGCATTTATTTTTTGAAACTGAAATTATTTGATGAAATTGAGCCCTCATGTATACCTGTATATCCCCACAACTAGGCTAGATAGGAGTACCAGACAACAGATGAACGCATTCCAGCCCCCAAAATGTAATTTATGCAAAATAAAATCTATCACATGCTCTTTTGACTTATCAAGATTCTCCTTTGATACGTCTCATTTGATTACTTCTCAGATATATATGTATATTCATCCCCGAAGTTAGCACACAAAGGGACCAAAGCTGCTATCCATTTATGTGGAGCACAATTTAAGTAACCTATTATCAACATATATTAATAATCCCACAGTAAGGAAGAGAAGGTGGGCATTGAGTCTCCAATGAAGAACGTGTCATAGACTACATCACATCAGAGATATTAGAGACAGACCTGGTAGTGATGCTAATAAAGTTGACTGACATTTGGCATTATAAATTACTACATTTACACAGTACTTAGAACTTTGCCAATCTTTCATGAAAAAATTTTCATTTTCTTCCTTGAACTGCCTTCTGCCCCCCTCCCATTTCTTTTTAAGTCTCAGCAAAAATAGGTCAGCTTTTCCTGAAAATAAGGTTAGGGGAAAATATAATTTTGTCAATGTCACAGCATTTTCCCTCTAATTTTTGGAAGAACTTGAGCACCTTGTTGCTTTGGAACATCAAAGCAGATCCAGAGGAGGTGCAGCAGTGCAGATGCACTACCCTTTTGGACCATGCTGAGAAAGCAGCAACCAGGGACTTTAAGTCCCCAAAGTGGGTAAAATCCCTCTATTTGGCACCCCCTCCTCTAGCTTCTGTGCTCAGTGGCACCTCCCTTCCTATTCTTCCTCTCCCCCTCCAGCTACTGCAGGGAGACTGAGGCAGAGAGAGCTCCAGAGCCAGAGCTACACTGCGCAGGGAGCCAAGCTCAGTGAGCAGCATCAGTAGCAGCAGATGGGTTCCACCTCCCTGACAAGTGCTTCCAGGTGCTCCCTGCCAGACCAGGAGCCTGGAGAGGAACTGCTGCCCTCCACCCCACTGTCTCCCCTTCCTGAGCCAAGAGGAAGTAGAGGGGGAGAGGGAGGGAATGGAAGAGGTATGGAGGTACCAGTGAGCAGGAAGGAAAGGACGCACTGCAGAGTAAGAGTTTTGAAGGGATGGGAGCCCAAGAAGGGTGGCTGTGCCTTAAGGAAGCAATCCTTCGGGCACAAAGCAAGACGATCCCCAAGCGAGGCAAAAGAGGGAAAGGGGCCAGGAGGCTTCCATGGATGACCAGAGAAATCCAGGGCAGCCTAAGGGCCAAAAGGGGAGCACATAAAAAGTGGAAACAAGGTGAGATCACTAAAGATGAATATACCTCCTCTGCTCATGCTTGTAGGGAGGCAGTTAGACGGGCCAAAGCTACCATGGAGCTGAGGATGGCAACCCAAGTAAAAAACAACAAGAAATTGTTTTTTAGATATATAGGGAGTAAAAGGAAGGCCCAGGGAGGAATAGGACCCCTGCTAAATGAGCAGAAACAATTGGTGACAGACAGGGGGGACAAGGCTGAACTCCTCAACGAGTTCTTTGCCTCAGTGTTCCTAAGCGAGGGGCATGACAAGTCTCTCATTGGGGTTGTAGAGAGGCAGCAGCAAGGCGCCAGACTGCCATGCATAGATCTTGAGATGGTGCAGAGTCACTTGGAAGAACTGGATGCCTTTAAGTCGGCAGGCCCGGATGAGCTCCATCCGAGGGTGCTGAAGGCACTGGCCGACATCATTGCAGAGCCACTGACAGGAATATTCAAACGTTCGTGGCACACAGGCCAAGTCCTTCAGGACTGGAAAAGGGCTAACGTGGTCCCCATTTTCAAAAAGGGGAGGAAGGAGGACACGGGCAACTATAGGCCAGTCAGTCTCACTTCCATCCTTGGTAAAGTCTTTGAAAAAATGATCAAGGCTCACATTTGTGAGAGCCCAGCAGGACAAATTATGCTGAGGGGAAACCAGCACGGGTTTGTGGCGGGCAGATCGTGCCTGACCAATCTAGTCTCCTTCTATGACCAGGTTACGAAACGCCTGGACACAGGAGGAGGGGTGGATGTCATATACTTAGACTTCAGGAAGGCCTTCGATACGGTATCCCACCCCATACTGTTGAACAAGTTAAGAGGCTGTGACGTGGATGACTACACAGTCCGGTGGGTGGTGAATTGGCTAGAGGGCCGCACCCAGAGAGTCATGGTGGATGGGTCGGTCTCGACCTGGAAGGGTGTGGGCAGTGGGGTCCCGCAGGGCTCGGTCCTTGGACCGATACTCTTCAATGTCTTCATCAGTGACTTGGACGAGGGAGTCAAATGTACTCTGTCCAAGTTTGCAGATGACACAAAGCTATGAGGAGATGTGGACACGCCGGAGGGCAGGGAACAGCTGCAGGCAGACCTGGATAGGTTGGACAAGTGGGCAGAAAACAACAGGATGCAGTTCAACAAGGAGAAATGCAAAGTGCTGCACCTAGGGAGGAAAAATGTCCAGCACACCTACAGCCTAGGGAATGACCTGCTGGGTGGCACAGAGGTGGAAAGGGATCTTGGAGTCCTAGTGGACTCCAAGATGAACATGAGTTGGCAGTGTGACGAAGCCATCAAAAAAGCCAATGGCACTTTATCGTGCATCAGCAGATGCATGACGAATAGGTCCAAGGAGGTGATACTTCCCCTCTATCGGGCACTGGTCAGACCGCAGTTGGAGTACTGCGTGCAATTCTGGGCGCCACACTTCAAGAAGGATGCGGATAACCTGGAGAGGGTCCAGAGAAGGGCAACTCGTATGGTCAAGGGCCTGCAGACCAAGCCCTACGAGGAGAGACTAGAGAAACTGGACCTTTTCAGCCTCTGCAAGAGAAGGTTGAGAGGTGACCTTGTGGCTGCCTTTAAGTTCATCACGGGGGCACAGAAGGGAATTGGTGAGTATTTATTCACCAAGGCGCCCCCGGGGGTTACAAGAAACAATGGCCACAAGCTAGCAGAGAGCAGATTTAGATTGGACATTAGGAAGAACTTCTCCACAGTTCGAGTGGCCAAGGTCTGGAACGGGTTCCCAAGGGAGGTGGTGCTCTCCCCTACCCTGGGGGTCTTCAAGAGGAGGTTAGATGAGCATCTAGCTGGGGTCATCTAGATCCAGCACTCTTTCCTGCTTATGCAGGGGGTCGGACTTGATGATCTATTGAGGTCCCTTCCAACCCTAACATCTATGAATCTATGAATCTATGAAAAGAAAGGGAGCCAAAAGGAAAGGGAGATTCTTATCTGATTTGGAGACTTAGCTGCTGCTTCTGTTGCATGGTCTGCCCATGGGAGAGGGTGTGGGGGAGCTGGGAGCAGGGATCCAGCCCCCTTGCAGTGTTGGTTGCTGTTTCTATGTCCCCTTTTACAAAATCTTGGTTCCACCCTTTTGGAGCATGGGCTTGACATTTGGCACAGACTTTATCCTGCTATCAGCAGGGCCAGCCCACCCTATCCTGTGGAGCCTGCAGCCACAGGGGGTCCCACAGCCAAGAGGCCCACTGTGACTATGAACACTCTGCCACTCCACATTGCCGCCGCTGCTGCCGGCTTCACTTCCACCCACTCAATACCCCCTGCCTGCTCCCAACACCATGCTGGCTTCAGCTGCTTGCCCCTCCCTCCCCAAACGCTGCCACTGGCTTCTTCACATCAGGGGGCCCCAAAACTATATCTTGCAGGGGGGCCCAAAAAATTGTGGGCTAGCCCTGACTATCAGAGAAGTACCTTTTGCTGTCCTATGAAAACAAACACAAATTCCAAAATATCTGAAGACTATCATTTGCATGTGCTCAATAGAACTTTTGTGCCTTGCTCCTAAACTCTCTGAATGTCACCTGCACTAAGCATTTTCCCTGGCCTCATAAACCTTCTCTATACTATCAAGACACTAAACCACATCAGAACAGCCTTTCTGACACAGGAGAAAGTTTATTTAATCAGGTGGCCAGAAAATAAGAGTTTTCATTTTTTCATTAACTAAAATTTACACTTTTGTGAACTTCAAGACGTTTTGGTTGACTGAGGCCTCATACCTCCAATATAATTTGCAGGTTGCCCATTTCACTTTTTGCAGAGCTAGAAACAGAACACCATGCATAATATGGCAGACACCAGTCTCATCCACTTTGCAAAATTGCCTTTCTGAACAAATGCACTATGCCTATGTACTTGGTTGTGATGTCTATATCCATTAAACCACATTCCCCTGAAAGCCAGAAACAGAACCTGTGTATTCTGATTCACAATATTTGTCTGCTCTCAGGAAAATGTATAAAGTGCCTCCTACACCTTTCCCCACCCCATCAAAGTTTGTGTTGTATCCCTTTCTAATAGGCAGCCTAGAGAAGAAAAGAGCATATTACTACTTTCAAATATTCCTCCAGTGAAAGAAGTCTCTGCTGTGGATCTTACAGAGTTGAAAATCTATTGACTCATGTGAAGGGTAAATAAAATTCCATGTGATTGAGTTTCTATTTTCCAGTTTTGTTAAAAATGCTAGGAATTATAATACATACGAAATAATGCAAAATGGCTGAATGAAAGTATTATAACGCAGGCTTTTATCACATAATAATTCAATCTTTGTTCTCCAAAACCCAAACTCAATGAGTGTACAGGACAAGAGGAGGAAAGATGTTTTATCATCTGGTCTGGGACCCAGGACAAGAGGTTTCTACTCCTGACACAGCTTATATCTTCCTATACAATATTAAGCAACACTATCCTAATGCATACAAAAAAGGGTTACATTTCTAGAATTTCTTAAGTGCCTGACTTTGTAGCCTTAGTATCCTTTCAATGTAGGCTTCTCATGTGTGTGGAAATGTGTCGGGGGGGGGGGGGGGCATTGTTTTTATGGCTAATATTTATGCTTTGGTTTCTCCACCTTCTTAAGCACTCTTACTGACAGAGGGATCAGTGGATTAACCTCTAATGTGGACAGTGGGTAACAAACCATGAATAAACAACCTGTGTGCATCTGGGTTAGTATAAAGTAGCCTATCAAAAGCTACCCAAGGCTAAACAGTAGGGCTGTGTGAATCTCCAAATCCAAAGCAAATCAGAATACCCTTTAATCTCTCCGAATTGAATTGGAACCCTCCAAATTGATTCAAAGAGATTTGGAAAGATTCGGAGATTCAGACACAGACACAGCTTTAAATGTTTTTTCTACGTACCTCAAGGTACCAGGTGGCTTGTGAATGCTGAGATGCTGGGGCAGATGGAGCATCCCACAGGAGCATGGGGAGGGATGCGGAGGGACTCCCCAGCACGCTCAGCAGCTGACCTGGAAGTGGACCAGAAGCACTTCTAGTCCACTTCCGGGTCCGCCAGGGAGCATGCGAGGGGGCCCCCCCCGCGTCCCACCAGCTTGGCAACTGGTGCCTCCTGGGTCTGGGGGGGGAGGGGGCACCTGGGTCCCCCCTATGGCCGACTGCCGAGCCGAGGTGGCATGGGGGGAGCCCCTGTGTGCTCCCCAGTGGACCCAGAAGAGGTCCTGAAGTACTTCCGGTCCACTTCTGGGTTCACCACAAAGCATGCGGGAGGCCACCCCCATGCTCCTGTGGGATGCTCCATCCACCCTAGCATCGCAGTGTTCATGAGCCATGCCTCATACCTCGAGGCTGTGCGGGCCGGGCCCCGATCCCACCTTCGTTGCCATGTACGGCGGTGATTCTGATCCTATTCTCACCGCCATGTGCGAGCCAAGATTGAACTGGGGCAAACCGGACCCGTCTTCGTTGCACACGGGCTGTGGCCAGCAGCCCAGGCACACGGGGCTGGAGAGAACCGCGGGGTGGTTTAGCGCACGCAAGTTAGAATTAGTTACGGAGGCGTAATGGTTGATTGAAAAGATTGTTTACTTACACCCAAAGATGGTATTGGTGTAGGCTGGACAGGTTTCCAGGCACAGCTCCCGCTTGGATCCTCACTAGAGGAACACGACAAATCAATTGCTCCCACGAAGTTTGCTAGGCTCCGCAGGTCCAGTTCGGTTGGGTTCGAAAAGTTTCCCAGGAGTAACTTAGGCTCCGCGAATCCGAAGTTACAGGAAAGGGATACGTCTAGGATTGCACTTGGCGACAGGGAGAGGCGAGAAGCGAAAGCTCCGTAGGCTCGGTTCTATTGCTTCTATTGCCTGTTTAGGGGAGGCGTGTCGGGTCCGTGAGGGTCTGCAGCGCTTGGAGATCTTCACACAGAATCTCTCTCATCCTCCCTCCTCTGGCTTGGGCGGCAACTACCCAAGCCTTTTGTATGGCTAGCAAGCCAATCGCTAGCCGCCACGTGTGCCTACATTAGGAATGGCCCAATAATGTGGCGTGAATCCTAATACAAATGGCGGGAACTTCTTTACAGCGTGTATCACTACGATGCAAAAAAGATGCACCCTGCAAAGAAGCTGTAATCTGGCGGGAAATCCCCCGTTGCACCAGAGTTCTCTCTAGCAGCAGAAAACTCTACCATGCAAAGAAAGCGACAAATTGGCGGGAAATAATTTAGCAGTGCCGAAGCACACACACACACAAACAAACAAACAAACAAAAAAAATCACACCTTTGGGTTGTGACAGAGGCATGAAGAAAAAACATTTAAAGCGGTGTTTATGTCTGAATCACTGCTTCTCCAAATCAGTATCAAATCTTCAGATTCAGATTTGGCTGAATCAAATCGGGGACAGTGATCCGAATCAACGAATCAAATCACTGTCCTTGATTTAGACAGACAAATCTGAATCCAAATTGAATAGGGACCGTTTTGCACACCCCTATTATACAGCTATGGATGAAACATCAAGACAGAGTCAATGAAGCACCAACATTAACTTCCAATGACCAAAATCCAAAAGTCTGGAACAATGGAATCAGGTGTGGGGAAATCTCCCTCTTCCCTTCCCTTCCCCTGCCCCTCTCCCTGCTTAAGTAGTTCTGGTGACCAGTACATTTTAAGGAAAGAGAAAATAAGAAGCAGAATGGATTCCAGAACATTAAAGCCAAGCATTTCTCTGGTTGCTATGAGTCTGTCTTAAAATTGGTTTGGTCTTACTAACCTAAAGACTGTACAAGATGTATTCAAGTCAAGTAATGAATTCTAGCTTTTTTTGTAAAGACTGAGGATAGTGATACAATTACTTCTGGTAGCATAATTTCACTCCCCATGTCGTTCCCCACAAGGGTTTGAGCTAATTTAGATTCACTGGTGGGATAACAGAGACAATAGGGAAAGTGTAACTTAAAGACCCCTAAGCCTAAATAAGCCAGGGAGTCTCCTTTATTAAGTTAGGCTGAGGGTTGATATCCAGAGGTATTCAAAGAGACTGTATAAAGAATGGGCCCTTGAGCACAAAACCTGGTACCTTCCTGACAATAAGCAATACTCTTCTTATTATAGAACTGTTCATTGCAAATTGCTTTGAAAATCCTTCAACACATACAGGCCTCACATAGCACCTCTCTGAGAAAAGAGTATATTTTGCTGACTGCTTAACTTGTCTGATTTCAAACACTGTCTGCTAATATACGTTTAGAGCTGGCCAGAAATAATTTGTCAAAAAGCTGTTTTAGTGAAAAATCTATTTTCATCAGAAATCAAAACATTTTGAAAAGTATCAATTTCCATGAAACTTTTTAAAAAAATACAACAAAGCATCCTAGCAATGTCAAAATATTTTATTTTGACATTTGTACAAAGAAAGATTTTGATGTTATTTTAAATCAACATGAAACATTTTTAATTAATTTCACAAGAACTTTTAGTTTTATTTCAGAAAGAAAAAAAAATCAGAATTGTGGCATTTCCAATTAAATGGAAAAAAAATGTTCTCACCTAACTCTATACTTTTTTTTGCACCTGTATTGACATTCCCTCTTTTACAGAGGAAAAGATTTATCTTATTTCCCCAGCTGAGAGGTTTCCGCATTAAAACTAGACAGATTTTTTTCACTATGGGAATTTACAGGAAAACATTCCAGCATATTTAGTGTAGGCACTGGCAATGTCCATCATGCTATGCAGGAATGAAATTGCTTTAACTTTCTTAAAATTACTGTTTACTGATTCTGTGAAGAACTCATATAGAAGCATAGAGGAAAGTTGTTAGAGCTAGGGTAATCCACACACCAGACCGTGCCCCATGCATTTTATGAATTAGGGCAAGATGCCTCTTATTCTTATCTCCTCAATTGACTGAAAGGGCCTCTTTACGCTCCTACAACTCACTGTAGCAAGTGATAAAAAACAGCCTCCTGAGTGCCCATTCCCCCCTCCCACATTGGTGGGTGAACAGGAATGAGTTAGCAATAGAGACTAGATTCTAGTCACAGACAATACTGCTGCTATTGAGCCAGTGCAAAAGAAGAACATAATCTTCTAGAAGGGTTAAGAGAAGTTTTAAGGGCCTCAGAGATGCCTGCTGTTCCTTATTCTGAAACAAGTCTTCAAACACAATCTAGCTACTTAGGCTAGGAACAGACATTACGCATAACCCGGTTTCACTGATCAGAAACTGGTTTAAACCTGTAACAGAACAGATGTTCAGTGCACATAAATCGGTTTGAAAATGGCTGAAACTGGTTTGAGATAAACCTGGTTGAATGTAGTATCAGACTGAACTGATTTGGATCAAACTGGTTTATGCAATGTCTGTTCCCTTGCTGGTTTAATTTAAATCAGACTCCCCCAGCATCCCAGCATGCTCTCTGGGCTGCGGGGGGAGAGGCTCTCTACTCCACAGCAGGGCTGCAGCTCTGGCAGAGACTTGCAGAAACAGCAGCATGTGCCTGGCTTCCTCCTGCTTCCCCCACTACCTCTGCCTTACACAGACACCTCAGCATTAGCTAGATACCACATGCTGGCTACGGTCCATGCTGTGGCACACAGCAGTGTCAGCTTGGGGCTTTTTGGAGCTAATCAACAGCTCAGCTGGGAATGTCCCTCTGTTCCTTCTTTGTTTAAGAAGAGCTTGAACTAATGAGAGAGGCTGTTTGTTTTCTGATGGGGTGATAAATGCTGATAACAGAGCTGATAAATGCTCAAGGGGGGGAAACCCCTCCCTAATCCTGTGGGGGCCTGGCTATACCCCCTTTGGCTCAGTGCCAGTCAAGGAAAGGGAGGACTGCTCTAGCGCTCCCCAGCTTCTAGCCTGAGCCACTGCAGGCATGTGTCTGCATGTCTGGGATGTCTGTACAGCTACAAAGTGATTTAGCCTAGCCAGGTTAGACTAACCTGCAAAGATTGAATCTATTCAGGCTCAGGTTTTTTTAATGTCTGTCCCTAGCCTTAGTAGCAATAAAGGCAGAGCCATGCATAACCCATTTGTCCTCATAATCACAATATTCCAAAAAATGTGTTCTAAGAAAGATCCTTAGGTAGGCAGGGCTCAACTAGTGTTGGAATCAGATATATTACAAATCTACACTTGCTGATAGAGTGACTCTGGAGACATAAAACAGGATAGTTCTGCATATCCAGTTCAGATATCATCAGCACTCCGTGTGAAGTAAACCTGTCCCATCTGCTTTCAGGGTCACCAGTGACTTTGAGACTTGTCACACATTCATTTGCAACAGGTGCAAATCATTGGAATGTTCTGATATATTCAAATTAGTATGTGTTAGGAGATAACCCTTGCCTGAAAAGCAACAAATTTTTCAACAGCATGAGGGTACTAATTATGCTGAGTTGCTCGAACATACATCTGCTTGCATTTTAACTGCACTTAGTAAGTGTTAAATTGAACATGTGACACTACCCTCACATGCATACTGAATCTGAATAAGCAGAATCTATACCTAAACTTAAATATAAAACATTGGACTAGAAGGGGCTGCCTGAGTTAAGTCAGTCCCTATAACCATGTAATAAATGTCTGGTTCAGAAGAGCACACAAGAACATCAGCTCTTGAACTCTCTTCCCCCATCCCTCTCCCAATCACACACCTGATAATAAGCAAAAGGCCTTTAGTGCGGAAGAACACAAGCTCTAAAAACTACCAAGTGCCACAGAAAGAGCAGGAGAGACCCAGGATGTCAAAAATGCCATGAGCCCCTGAAAGGAATTTGTTAGGTGAAATATTCCCAGGTGTTTCTAGGAAGCAAACGTTGCTCCATGCTACAGGGTGTTACATTATTAATGTATAAATTTTACTCTACTATTTTCTATGAAATTCAGAGGAGAGAAGAGAATTAAGAGGAGAGCAGAAATCTTGGGGAGGTGCCACTGAAAACAAGTGGTAACAAAAACTATCATGCAATTTTCCTCTTGCTTTACTGGCAAGAAAGGACATCTTTAATTTCAAACAGCAATCTAACAATACTCCACACTAAATTTTGTTCTATGTAAAAGCTAGTTATACATTTATTTCTACCATTATGGACTTTGACACTAAGAGCCCAATTAACAAAAATTAAGACCAATGGGAAATTACACGCAGCACTGTTTATTTCAAGGAGACCTTATAGTCACATCTCACCGAAAGAAAAGTATGTGCCTTGCTTACAGAACTGCAATCCAATGACTTTTAGGACTTACACAGACCCATGCTGCAGATGGCCCTCTAGAAATGACTGATGGACCCATACTCTTTGTTTAAAATCACTGAAACAAACAACATGTCCCCCTTGAAGAGAGGCACTAATACAAATTAAGATGAATAGGCACAGATACAGTGCCATTCTGCTTCTAGCTCTGAATAGGTCAGGAATCAGTTTAGTGAGCTCCAGGAACTACTCTAATGGAGCACAATTGATGTAGGTAAAAGGTATATGAGAGTTTTGTCATGTTTATATTGATCAAAACCTTGCTAGTGAGCCTTGTTTGGGATTTTTCTATCATAACAAACTATTTATGTGCATAAAGTAACAAGATAAAACTAAAAATAGTCACCATATCCAAAAACTCTTCCAAATACTTCCTAAAAGCAATAATTCAGTCTGTTTCAACACTTTGAAACTGGTGATGGCCCACTTTTTTTTTTTTTTTTTTTTTTAAACAAGATATACAGAAGGAATGGGAGAGAAAGGCAACAATGTACAAATAGGGATTTCGTCTTTTGGTCTGCATTAGTTTGAAGGCTGGGCCTGCATAGCTAAATCCTTATTCTACTGACATTACAGAGAGCTTTGACACTTTTCAGAGGCATAAAGATTTGACCCCAATGGCAGCTCTTTTGCATGAGTCATTCAAACACTCCAAATTTTCTTCAGATAAATAGTGAGGAAGAAAGAGGGGTGAGCAGAAATAAGTGAGCAATAGAACAGCCACTGTAGAGATCCCAGTTAACAATGAATACAAGCAGGACAGGAAAATGAATCTGCAGAGCTGAAAGAAAGTAGGAATAAAAGCAAATTATTGTCGCAGTGAGACACAGAGGCTTAGAGTACTGCTAGAGTTCATCACCATCATTGTCTCCAGATTACAATGTAAGAGAGAACTGGAGGAGACAGCACCACACTTCAAAAGTGTTAGGATGGCTTAGAAGCAGGTTAAAAAAAATAAGACTAAGGGGAAGATATAAAAGCCACCATTTTACATACCTTTCAAGTGTGTAATGCTATGTTAGCAGAGACAGGAAATGAGGCATTCTTAACCTGCACAAATTCTTAATGTGCAGGCTACATATTAAGTGGCTACAGTGCTAAGGAACATGCTGTTTCTAAACAGAATTTCTTTTGGTCTCACCCTCAGTTGTGAGCAAATGGCATAGAAAAAGATGTGAAAGGAGAGGAAGAAGCCACAAAACAGAGTCTGTGAATATGGAAAAAAGTATGTTAAAAACAGATTGTGTGGAGTTTAAATAGTAGAAACCTGAAAAGGGCCATATAGATATATAGAGACCCCTGTATTGTATTTGCAAGGAGCTATACACAATTGCAGAACCTAAAAAAAGTACATTCATAAACGTATTTGGCTGACCAAATACTAAAGGATTGATGCAGGCTTTAACAATAACTTTTGGTGTCCACAAGCAGTTATGCAAGAGCATACACAAAACAATGGCCACTTTTGTATGTGGCAAATAAAAATCCCACAGAGAGGATTATTCAGCATTTAGTGTCACCTCTGTGGAGAAATAAATCGTTCACAGAATGACAGAGTAACAAGTTCACCCCAGAGAAAAGAAACTAATTTCAAACCTTCCTGTTTGTCATCACATGGCTCATCCAGGAGAACTTGATATTGGGCCCAATAGTTTTTGCCAGTTCCCTCTGTAAAATCTGGTAACCAGGTCCAATTAAAAAATTAGGTCAGGATGGTTGATAGTAGCATTTAGTGGTCTCAGACAGAATTTGAAGACATCACCCTGGCTGCAGTGATAGCCAAGGACAAAGTAGGTTAAAAAATGCAAAGTATTTTCTGTGAAAACCTTCCTTTTTGGTATTTTTTTACCTTTTTTCTATTAAAGTTGGTTGAAAACTTGTCCAAAATGAAATGAAAATACTGGGGTTATGTCCACCCAATTTTTCCTCTTTTCCAACCACAAAATGTTGCATCTGTCAAAACCTGAAAATAAAATTTGGGTTGGGAGGTTTGCTGAAAAACTTACCAAAATTTGCATTCGTTTTAGATGAACAGCCATTTCATTTTAAAATATATGTATTTTTAGTATAATACTGTATATGTGTACCAGCCAGCAAAATATGGCCTGAATTTGGGTAGGGGTTTCTGGGCTCTACTCTAATACAAATATCAAATTATAAGACTGAGCTGGTGGTAAATCTTGAGCTTCAGTGGGCTAAGTGCCAATAATCTCCAGCCCAGATAGATGAAGATCAAGCAAGAAGCAGACATTGCAGTATCATCAGGCTGTGATGTATTAAACATGGTAACAAGGGCATTCTTTGCTAGGAAATTGTACTTACTCTACATGAGGAGGGTCTGAAATAGAAAAGGGAATGTTGCAAGTGATGTACTACCTCTGTAATTATATGTCTGACCAAAATCAGCATTCCTTCCACCGATACCAGCCTTCGGACAGATTGCAGAAGAGTGACCCGTCAGCACGCTGAAGCAAATACACGTGAGAACACCAGCAGAGTCTCCCTATGCCTGAAGAAGGGTGCCTGTGCCCAAAAGCCTACACAGAACAATTTTTCCAACTATTCAGTTGGTCTAATAAAAGATATCACATTTACCCAAAAAACTTTGTCTGCCTCAAGTTCTATTAGGAAGCTATTGACTATTGTTCAGTATTTGTATTACAGTAGACCTCAAAAGCCCCAACCCCCATTCAGGCCATATTTTGTAGGCCAGTGCACATATAAAAGAATGTGCTATAAATAAAGTTATTTGAAAGCTTAGCAGCTGCATTTGTATATTGTACTTCCTAAGCAACAGTGCACCAAAAATTATTCCCTGTCCTTACCAGCGTGTTAGGTAGTTCACACCATATGCAAAAATGGAAAGAAGTAGGAATGAAAGGGAACATGCAAAACTTGTTTTTGACAGTTTCATAATGCATTCTGGGAAAAAGCAATTGTCAATAGTTTTGCTCTTAAATAAAAATACCTTTGCTTATGTAAGAAATTCACACATGCCAAGGCCTAAACCAGTCCCCAGGAGGAGTGTCGTGGCAGGGCCTACCTCAGACTGGGGCGACCCCAGTGTGGGGAAGGTGGGAGAGCAACAGAAGCTCCGCTCCTCCCAGGGTCCAGGAGGAGTGGAGCAGTGAGGAAATGCACTCTGTGTTCCAGAGACTGGGAAGAATGGAACAGCTTCTGCTTCCCCACCATCATGAGTTTGGGGTCACCCCAGTCTGGGAACTGGGAAATGTGGGAATCAGCAGTCTTTCCTGCCCAAGTGCCGGGGGGCTCGACCCAATGATCTGTAAGGTCCCTTCCAGCCCCTAACAACTATGAAGCTATAAGAGGGAATAGCTGCTGGCTGGAACAGCTGTGCCTTCCCCCTCTCGCTCAGCTTTCTAGCACTGCAAATTTCACATCTCCATGGCCTTAGTAAGCAACAACTCCTGAAAATTAAAAAAGGTGCACTTTGGAGAACCTTGTACAAAACCAGGGCTAACTACCTCTCTCTGCTCTTTAATACTGCATCACTTGCTCTTTGCCACTGGTATGCTTCCCTTCCCGCAAGTTCATAGAAAAAGGGATAATCCCTCTTCTTTGGTTCTAAACTAGCTGCCCGGTAGGTACCAAAAGTCAGCTCTTCTGTACCAGCAATAGAGATGTACAGCCATGGCCTGATAGCTTAGCAGTAACTCTATTCACCACACCACAGAATGTATAATTCTCTTATTTTGGTGGTAGGAGCAGCTGTAGGGGAAAAAAATCCCATCTTAAATTAAACATTTTCAGATAGTTTACTGACTGCAGAAAGCAGGAATATCATTACAGAACATTCACAGCAGATTTTTAGCATTGTTATGCACTATAATGCTCACTACTGAGAAAAAAATAAATCAAAGTTAATCATACAATGAATTCATTCCCTGCAGCATTTTAACAGAAAGCAAAGGTTTAATTTGATATGTTTAAAAGTCCTTTTCAAGGGGTGCATGCACATAGGGAGAGGTGGATGGGAATTAATGATCTTAACAACCATTTTATTAGAAAAAAGTAATTTGGAATTATATATATTTTAGTGCCTCAACAAGAGTAGAACTCAAGTATTTGGAAATTCTTAGAGTTGGTGAAACTCTTGTCCCTCAAGCCTACATACATAATGGATAATTTACCACTGGTTTTCTCTTTTGATGAAATCCAGACCCCTTTGTAGTCCATGACAAAATTCTCATGGACTTCATTGGAGCCAGGATTTCATTTAGTCTTTATTACTGGAAACATGTAAATTGACTTGGATTATGTTTCTTCAACAAGATAAGTGGGTTTCTGCTTCCCATTTGACAATGATTTTTATCCATCATCTCTTGTGCACTCCTGAAACGAGAACTCTGTGAGTAATGCATTATGCAGAGTAAAATAATGATGTACAGTAAGTGCTGTTGGTTTATGTGTTAATTGTAATGCTGAAGTGTATATTAACCACATCATATATGGAAATTACCCTATAGCTGTAAGCTGTTTTTCTTTTTGGAAAAAAGAATGTGGACTATACAGGGGAAAGCAGTGCATATGGTTAGGGATAGAAATTACACATAAAACAGTAAAAGTGACTGGAAGTCAATCTGTAACACAAACTGCACATAACTTGCTCTCAAAATGGCCAAAACCACTTTAACATAAAACCGGATGGTTGTAGTATCAGACTTAACTGATTTATGTCAAATCAGTTTAGTGAACTTCTGTCCCAGATCCCCTCCAGGTTCAAGTTAACTCCCAGTCCCCCAGCATCCCACAGTGCTTTGCATCACTCCCCACAAACTCCCTCCCCCCCCTTGCCAGATGGGTGGGCTAGGCTTGACCCAAGCTGTCTGCTCCAGCCAAGCAGGGAAGTGTGCTCTAGCACCCTTTGGCTTCTGGCTTGGACCAGTGCAGACATGTGGGCTGCATTTCCAGAATCAAAGGGCACCTATACACATGATGGACCTCTACTCTGATGCATGCTAATTAGCACATGTCAGAACAGACTCAATTAATCAAGTCTGCTGTGAGTCTGCTGGAGTGTGCTAATTAGCATGCTCCAGCAACCTCCATGTCACATGTATTCAATGTCCCCATATTTCAAAATGGAAGTGGGGGTGCTCATTGAATGAACTTTACTTAAAGCACCCCACCACCATTTTGAAGCATGAGATGCTGAATACACATGATGCTGTGGGTGCTTTAATTAAAGCAGCTCTTAGAGCTACTCTAATTAAATTCCCCCCACCCCCCACCCTGGAGCACATGTATAGACACCCAAAGTGAATGTCTGTTCACTTGCTTATCAATTCAATCTATGCAGCTTAAACTAACCTGCAGAGACTGAATAGATTGAGCCTCAGGCTTTTTGACTGTCTGTACTTAGCCTTTGGGGTTGGTTCATCAGAACAGAAATCCACCCATTGGAATTGCTTTCAAACCCATTGAATCTGACCCTGCCTCCCTTTCATGAGTAAAAATATAGTGTACAGCAATGGGTGATGTACCTGTGTAACTGGCTACACAAATGGGCAGGAATAAACTGCAAGTGGAAGGTGTACAGGGGTAAAACAATTGCTTAACTACTTTTACTGCCTTGGTGCCTTATGCCATGATAGTCCTATGAAGTCACCCCCCAAAGCCCTGCTACAGTAGTATAGGGATGTGACCAGTTGTCCAGGACAGAGTGGAAGCAATGACACATAACTCATGATTGCAAATGCACAGCTGGCAGCAACAGCTGCTTTTTTCTCTGCCTCCCTCTGCACACTCCTCACCACCCACCCAAGTCAACACCCAGGGCAGATGTCCCTATGGCCCCACCCTGGTTATGCCACTGCCTAGCCCTCCTCCTTTAAAACAGCCCACTTCTCACTTCTCTCCAAGACCTTCAATTATAGAAATTTTTAAAACATGCTGTTATGAGATCCAGAGGAGGAGCTAATTTATCTGTAATGACCACTTCCTAGGGGGCTTCCAATCCAGTTCATCTTTCTGTGTCTACAGCCTCTATCAAAGCCTCCTCTTGGCAGGGATTATAGTAGGTATATCCTGAGCAATGCTGAACATATGTTTAATACTTAAAAGACACATAATAGGAAGGTGAGTAGAATTTGGCATGTAAGTGCAATTAGAAAGGGACTCTATTTGAATTTCCACTAAAAACAAAAAAGCAAAGCAATTGACAGCCTAAATATTCCCCAACACCTCTTATAAATGCAAATCAAATTGAAATCAATGGGAACTGTTTGTGCATATCTGACAAACTGTCCCCAACATATGTCGAAACTCCATAATATGAACAATTCATATTGAAAGTAGTTAACCAAAGTGTCAAGAACTATGAAAAATTGCAGAGCATGTTTTCACCATTAACTACAGCAGATAATTTTCTTCTTTGTTATATACTTGGCCAATATAACAATTCTCTTCCCCTGGCTGGGTCTCTGAAAAGCAATAACCAGTTGAGGAACTGAAAAGTATGGCAGAAACATTTTAAAGCATCAGAACATGGTTACAAAAAATGTTCTCTTCAGATTAGAAAATTATGGTATGTTCCCCTTACGGTGATAAGACAAGTTAATTACATATATACTTTGCAAAAACCTACATGGTAATGTCACACTAACTCTACTAGAAACCACAGTAATTAAACAGTTGAACTGAAATATTCCTAAATACAAAAACAAAATTCCAAAGATACATGTAGGAGATAAACCTAGACTTCCATTATCTCTTCCTAATAATTCAATCAGCGACTACCCATCTACCTTCTAGACATGTATCTTAGCAAGTAGGGTCTCATATTTAAATATATGAAAAAAGTGTTACTGAAATCAATGGAAATGCTTCCATGCCTAAATACTTTGCAAGTTTAGAGGCTGGACACTCAAAAGTCTGCAGGATCCAAACTTAGGATTGTTGACCCCTCTACTATAAAACAGTTCACAAGCCTCATTTCTAGATAACAGTCAAGGAAAATACAGTAGACTTGGCTAAAGAAGAGGGTGCAGAAAAATAGTTAGCTTAGCCTTAAATTATACCCAATACCTTGTGCTCTTACTGGGGCAGAGACCAAGAGAATCAGGTTCTTGGTCCCTACTTTCATATATACCATTGTAACTTTTGTTAATACCTTTAGAATAAACTCCAGCTTATACCTCTCATTTACATTAAAATCAAACATCACATTTTTAAATTCACAACTGATGTCTCGTTGCAGAGTCATTTGGTAGCTCAAGCTGAATTTTGATAAACCTCTGTGAGAAGTGTGGGTTATTAGGGTAGATGATGGGGATAGGAATAATTCAGAAAGGTGAGGCCCTCAGTATTCTAGGCATACCAAGCAAGGAGTTAACAGTTTGACTTCTCATATGCTCAGACACAAGCTGGAGAAAAACAGAACTCCCTCAGACACTTGAAAATGTATGTGCCCTCCCCGCCCCCCCACAAGGATTTAATTGTGTGAATCATATAACAAGTCATTTTTAAACCTTAAAAAGTCAGAATATACTATGCATTATAGTCTTTCTTTGGTCTCTTAAGCCTTTGAAATATTTTGTGAATCAATTTTTAAATTTGCTTTGTTTTTAATATTGCAAAGATGAATGCATCTTCCCTCTTGTGGACTGAATGCTTAAAAAGTATTCTAGACAAATAACAAGTGACATATAAATGCCATGGACTGGCAACTGCTTTATAACTTTGACTTCCTATATAGGTCTAGGTCCTACATACTATTCAGCTTCCATCTCGTCCTCTTATAGCTTAATAGTGTACTGGTAATAGAACATTAGAAAATTCTTGCAACAGCATAAGCATCAAGTATATACAGCTTTTTGTGAATGTGGATGCAATTCTTACCATTATGTGCAATTAGAGCTCTTTGAAAATGTGTTGTCTGACTTTCTGTTGCTTAGTAACCAGTGCACCTATTTCTTCTTCCAAGAGGTCACAGAAATGTTAGAAAACCTATTTTGTTGGTGGGGGAAATGGCCCCATCAGGAAATCTGCTAAAAAGAACTTAATTTCCTACGTTTACTGCATAGGAAAAAATAGAATTGTTGCTTATATAGTAACCCAATGCTGTCAGTTTGAGAATTGTGCTAACTCTGTAACTTGCTTCCTGATACCAAACCAGGCTGCCACAACCAAAGATGATACAGTTTGCTACTGTTCACAGATGTGGAGACAAGTAACCAGTATGAATATGGTCTGAATACCATTAAGGTCTGTGGAAAGTCTCTTTTAAAAATGCATCTGGGAACAGGAGATATTTTAGAAGCTTTTCAAATGTTGATTAGAGGTATGTAAAGAATTATATTTAAATTGACCTAACTGGGGTTAGATTGATTTAAATGCCCATCTGTTGAGACACTGGGGGGAGGGGGGGTTAAAATTGGGCCAAAAAGGTGGGCCCATTCTGTTAGTTCACCTGAGCCCAGCAACTCACCCCAGCCCTAGGGCTGTGGTCTTCCTGGGCCTACCACCCCTCCCACCATTCCCTCCCGCCCTTCCCCTGACCAGGCTATTTTTTAGGTTAATAAAGGTTCCAGTCCTAGAACCTTTGTTTTACCTTGTCTAAATAAAGCTTTTATTTATCACAGATCGTATAAAGATTTATGTCAATTTGTTGTTTCCTATCAGTGGTTACCAAATTAAAGCAGTCTTGTTTCAAGTTTCTTGTTAACTAAGAGCTCAGCTCGCGAAAGCCCATATTACAAAAAAGATGCTCTATAATTTTCAATTCCAGATAAGGATCTGTGAGAGACTCCTGTACTTTGTTTAGAAGCCGCTATTATTTTGACACCATTTTCGACAAGTCCATTAGACTGCAGGTATCTTGGGCTGGAGGTAATGTGTGTAAGCCCATATTCCTTTGCAAAGTGCTTATACTCATCCTCATCAAATAGTGGTCCATTGTCAGATGTGACCCCAACAGGTATGCCACATTTAGCAAAGATAGATTTTGTGTGCTATTATATGCTTTGCAGTAGTGTTCTCAAATTCTGCCATTTCTGGATAGTGAGAGTTATAGTCTACAACAAATAAATATAGGGGTTTTTTCTAGCATGAGTGAGCAGATCCATGCCTACTTTGCACCATGAAGCCAACTCTTCCTTGGTCACTACCACTGGCTGTTTTATTTGCCTACCTCTATTTTTGACATGTTGAACGCACTTTAATATACTTCTCTATTTCAGTTTTCATTTGTGTCAGGTACAGAGTTTCCTACCCTTCTCTTGCATTTCTCTGTACCCAAGTGTTCTTCATGTATCCTCTGTAACATCCTGTTGTTATACTTTGAGAAAAAGTATCATTTCTAAACAAAAGCCTATTAATTACTGATAATTCTACATCGTGTTCCTCAAGTGTACATCCCCATATAAAAATATCACTTATATACATGTTGACACTTTCAATGCCATCAAATACTTGTTGCATATGTTTATGAAACAGTTCTGGTGCTGAATACAGGCATCCCGCATCTTACATGCATTTAACTTGCGTGAATTCAACTATAAGTGGGAGGGGAGGGGGGGCGGGGCTTGAGTCTGCACACAGTGCTGCCACTTACCTGGAGGCCCAGTCACCACCACGCTGCCAGCGGTGACTGCCTCTGCCTCCAAAACCTCCCGCTGCTGCCATGGAGCCGTGCCCGGAGCTGTGTGGCCGGCCGCTGGGCATGGTGGTGGCCGGGCAGCACACAGCCATCCCCACCACCACCCCGCACTGCACCACTACCGCCGGCCGCACAGCTCTAAACACAGCTTCATGGTGGCGGCGGGAGGTTTTGGAGGCAGAGACAGTCACTGCTGGCACGGTAATATGCGATTTCACTATACGCGATTTTCACCTTTATGTGCTGCCTTTAGAACGTAACCCCCGCGTAAGATGTGGGATGCCTATACTACCCAAAAGGCAATCTGTAAAGCAGAATCTTCCATATGGAGTGCTGAAGGGGCACAAGTGTCTGGTTTGTTGGGTTTTTTTTAATGGAATCTGCCTAAATCCAGCTGATGGGTGCTAATGTGGAGAAATATGTTTCTTGTGCCACCTATCTAAAGATTTCTTCCCTAGTGAGAATTGAAAAATGTTTCCTTCTTACATATTTATTAAGTTCTTTTGGGTCTAGACAAAGCTGAAGGGATCCCTCCCTCTTCCCTCTCCCCTACTAAAGAATAAACTCACCCTATCAGCTCCTCTAATTTTTCAATAATATCTTGAGCAACCAGTTTCTCTAGTTCAGTTTCCAGGCTTTGTCTTAGAACTAAAGGAATTTTTCTGGGAGCAGGTATTGTAAGAGACTAGGGTTCGGACAGCTCAATCATTCATCTAGCTTCCCAAGCCCCTCAAATACATCTTGAAACCTACCTTCAATTTTACTGTGCCCTTCTATGGCATATGGGTGTAGGTTGTAGCCGTGTTGGTCTAAAGACATAGGCAGACAAGGTTCTTTGGGTAAATCTGATATATACCTTCTATGGTATATATTCTCTGAATAAGACCTAGTGTCTGGCAGGCCTTTAGCCCCAAGATAGATCCTGGCACAACGACAAACTGAATTTTTCATTACTGCTTTTTACCTTTATTTCCAGTTCACGTATGCCAACAGGAGGCATCGACTCCCCACTAAGTAGGGATCTACCTGAAATGTGCCAGAAGTGCACTGTATAACAGCCTATCATCAGTGAGTGGCAGGGCCACCAGGGCCCCTTGGCCAAGCAGTGGTGGACGGCAAAAACCAAAGCATATTTAAAACAATGTTTTTTGCCAATCAGGAGCAAGTGGTGAGGCCATCAGGGTCCCTTGGCATTTTCAGCACAATTTAGGTAGAGCCCTAACTATAAGCTCTGAGCCTTATCTGCTTGCTGTCAAAACTCGCTTTTTTTTTTTTTCAAGCCCTTTCCAATATAGTCTAGTATAAAACCGGCTCATGCACCAGTGCACAGTTTAAAAGTCATAGGAGTTCCAGTTGTTTCCAGCAGGATATTCCAGTCTTCTGATGAAACCGTATCTTGTTCTATTCCTACATACAGCTCCTCTTCATTGCTGCTTCCAATGTTGCAATTCACCTCACTGTGTAATCCTGTCATACTCTGTTCCTTTCTATGCCTGCAGTGCTCTCCTCTGTACCCCAGCAAAATGGTTCAGTCTTTTGCACATGTTGCACTGTTGTCCAAAAGCAGGGCACTCCCGTGGTCTTTGTTTGTTACCACAGCTTGTACAGCACTTTACGCTGCTTTTCCTAAGCTTTCCTTGATTGCATTTTTCAGGCCTCCCCTTGCAATTTCTGTTTTGTCCCTGTTCTTTTCTGGGAGGGTTTATTATTCTGTCAACAATTTCAGCACCTGGCTTTCCTTCCAAAGATTTCATTCTAGCTTGGGTGATCTCTGTTGCTTTGTACATGCTGATTCCTTTTTTTTCCCCTTGAGTTCAGGACTCTCCAACAATCTTTTCCCGAGTAATAGGGATCAGAGATCCAGCTATTTGATCTGCAACCCTGGAGTCCAGCTTATCCAAAACTGCTGGCTTGATGTGGCAGTCTGAGATCCTTTTCAAATTCCCCAACAGGTTTTCTCTTTTTGTGACCTCATGTGGAATCGCTATTTTTAAAAAGGGTTTTTTGGGTTTTTTGTTTGTTTGTTTGTTTTGTTTTGTTTTTTGAGTTCAATACACCCTCAACTTTTTGAGCACTGTCTCAGAAACAGCCTGTCTGGCTTGGCTCAGTTGCAGACTGTTATTCAACCAGCACCTCAGCACCCTCTATACTCAGAAAATATCTATCTTTTGGTCACTTGGCTTCTCAGCAGTTCTGCTCACCATCATATACAGGTTGAATTATTGCTCAGACATCTTCCAGATCTCTGTGTTGAGTGAGCTTTGAAAAGGGAAAAAAAATGGGGCAGCTATGGGCTCCAGCACTTGAAACTCTCCAGCCATACAGCATTGGGGGCACCTGTTTTCAAACACTCCTGGTACCATTCCACGCTGTGGGTTCACTTTACTGAGGCACGATCAACTTACCCAAAGAAGTTTCTCTATTTCTGTGATAGCACACAGACAACAGGCTGGATAGGCATCTGGCTGGGGTCATCTGACCCCAGCACTCTTTCCTGCCGAGGCAAGGGGTCGGACTCGATGATCTGTTGAGGTCCCTTCTGACCCTAGCATCTATGAATCTATAAAACCATCACTCTCCCTCTATCAGTCCAGTTCAGCTCTGCCTAACTTAAAGGCATACAATCCTTACAAGTCCTACGTTATTCATCAGAGAATTATTTTGTTTTGGGGTGTTTTCTGAGGATTAGGCCATGTTTTTCATAGATTTCAAAGACATTATGGCTGGAAAGGACCCCGTAAGATCGAGTCCGGCCCCCTGCCCGAGGGGCAGGAAGTCAGCTGGGGTCATAGGATCCCAGCAAGATAAGCATCCAAATTTCTCTTGAAGGCGTTCAATGTAGGTGCTTGAGCCACCTCCGATGGCAGGCTGTTCCAGACCTTGGGGGCTCAGACAGTGAAGAAATTCTTCCTTATGTCCAGCCTGAAATGGTCTTGTAGGAGTTAATAGCCATTCAACCTTGTCATCCCTTGGGGCGCTCTGGTGAACAATCGTTCCCCCAGATCCTGGTGAACACACCTGATAAACTTATAGGTGGCCGTCAGATCACACCTGAGCCTGTGCTTTTCCAGGCTAAAGAGCCCCATAGCTCTCAGCCTGTTGTCATAAGGTCTGTTTTCCTGACCTCTGATCATGCGTGTGGCTGTTCTCTGGACACTCTCAAGCTTCTCCACATCCTTTTTGAATTGTGCAGCCCAAAACTGGACGCAGTACTCCAGCTGTGGCCTCACCAAGGCAGAGTACAAGGGGAGAATGACGTCTTGCGATTTGCTTGAGAAGCATCTATGGATGCAAGCCAGCCAGCGTTTTGCTCGGTTTACTAGCTTCAGCACCACATTGAAGGCTCATGATCATCTTGTGGTCAATGATGACCCCCAAGTCCTTTTCATCCGTAGTACTAGCCAGCGTAGCACTGCTGAGCCTATAAGGATCCTGCAGGTTTTTCCTCCCAAGGTGGAGAACCTTGCATTTTTCGGTGTTAAACACCATCAGGTTCTCATCTGCCCATTTCCTGAGCCTGTCAAAGTCAGCCTGGATCTCCCTCCTGTCCTCAGGTCTGGATGCTTTACCCTAGAGTTTAGCATCATTGGCGAACTTAGCCAGTTCACTTCTGACTCCAGTGTCCACATCATTAGTGAAGATGTTGAACAATACAGGTCCAAGGACAGAGCCTTGGGGGACCCCACTGGTCACAGGGCACCATGACAACTGACTTCCATCAACCACCACCCTCTGGGTCTGACCACAGAGCCAATTTCCCAGCCAGCAGATCGTGGTGGACCCAAGGCCGCAGTTGGCCAGTTTTGCCAAGAGATGATCATGGGATACCAGATCGAAGGCTTTTTTGAAGTTAAGATAGATGACATCAATCTCCTCTCCCTTGTCCAGGTAATAGGTCACCTGATCATAGAAGGAAATGAGATTCGTCAAGCAAGACCTACGCACAACAAACCCATGCTGGGTATCCCTCAGGATATTGTCGTCAGCTAGTCTGTTAAGGATGGCCTCTTTGATAATCTTTTCCAATACCTCGGCCAGGGTAAAGGTCAGGCTGATGGGCCTGTAGTTTGCTGGATCCACTTTCCTCCCTTTCTTGAAGATAGGCACCACACTGACCTTCTTCTAATCTTCGGGCACTTCACCAGAGCACCAGGAGTTCACAAAGATTTGTGCCAGGGGCTGGGCTATGATACTAGCCAGCTCCTTGAGTACCCTGGGGTGTAGATTGTCAGGGCCGGCTGACTTGAAGGTATCCAGACTCTCAAGGTGTTCCTTCACGAGGTCAGCATTGATGAAGGGCATGGAATCTCCCTCATCCAGGCCTCCCTGTCCCGTAATAGGCATGGGTGTCCCATGGGACTGATGAAAGACTGACGCAAAGTACCCATTTAATAGGTTGGCTTTTTCCTAGGCGTCAGTTATCAGTTGTCCCATTTGGTTTAGCAGGGGTCTAATGTTGCCCTTGCTTTTCCTCTGGCTGCCCACATATCTGAAAAAGGACTTTTTATTGCCCTTGATATGTGTAGCTAGCTGGAGTTCTGTCACAGCCTTGCCTTTCCTGGCTCACTCCCTGCAGGAGCAGACCAATACAGAATATTCCTCCTTGGAGGTGGATCCCATCCACCATCCTTCGTAGGCCTTTCTTTTTAACCGCAGGAGGTCCACTAGTTCCCTGGAGAGCCAAGGGGGCCGCTGTGCCCTTTTGCTGCCTTTCCTATGAGACAGAATAGCCTGAGCTTGTGCATCGAGGATTGCTTCCTTGAGGAGCAACCACTCTTCCTAAACTCCCCTCCCTTTAGGGTTGTAGTCCCTTAGGGCCTCACTGACAAGCCTCCTGAGTTTGTCAAAGTCAGCTTTCCTAAAGTCAAGGACTTCTGTATTGCTGACTGACTTGCTAGCTTTACAGCAGATGGTGAAGGTGATCAGCTTGTGGTCACTGTCGCCCAGCTTTCCATCAATCATAGGTCATTGATTAGGTCGTCCCCGGTTGCCAGTACCAGGTCGAGCAGCGCTGTACCTCTAGTTGGCCCATAGACTTCTTGAGTCAGATAGAGGTCATCCGCACCTGAGAAGAAGTTTTGCGACTGCTTGGATTTAGCCAAGCGCTCTTCCCACGAGATGTAAGAGTGTGTTTTCTACTAGGTTGGTGGATCTCCTCCGGTGGGCTTTAAACTAGGCTCGTCGGGGGGAGGGGAGTACAAGGGCAGCGGAAGCTGTGGACCACCAAACCATGTGGCACCCACAAGGACAGCCCAGCCTGAAGAAGGAGAACATTGGAAACCTGAAAGCCATGGGGAGACCAGCACTACAGAACAGGTAAGAAACAAGAAGGTAAGAAACAATGGGCCCCTTGGGACTCGGAGTGGGGGGGCAGCAAAGGCACCAGTCTCAGGGCTCAAGTGCCTATATACTAATGCTAGGAGCATGGGGAACAAGCAGGATGAACTAGCGCTCTTGCTTGCACTAAACACCTATGACTTAGTGGGGCTAACAGAGACCTGGTGGGATTCATCCCATGACTGGGCGGTACATATTGAGGGCTATAGATTGTACAGAAAGGACAGGTCGGGGAAGAAAGAGGGAGGGGGGGGTTGCACTTTATGTCAGTGAGCAATATATATCAACCCTCATCAAGACAGAATCCAAGGATGAGGAAGTAGAAGGATTGTGGGTTAGGCTACATGGGGGGCAAGGAGAAAGGGATTTGGTGGTAGGGGTCTGCTACAGACCCCCACACCAAGGGGAAGAAATAGATGCGGGGCTCCTGAGGCAACCCTTGGAGACCATAAAAGCTAAAGAGGCGGTAGTCATGGGGGACCTAAACTACCCGGACATCTGCTGGGAGACGCAGACAGCAAGGTCCCATCGCTCACGCAGGTTTCTAACCTGTGTACAGGGCCTCCACCTGACACAGGAGGTGCATGGTCCCACTAGGGGGAATGCCATACTGGATCTGGTATTGGCAACAGGGGATGACATGATAGGGGACCTCCAGATCGGTAGCCATTTGGGAGACAGTGATCACCTAATAATAGAATTCAACATAAGACGTCAAGTGGGTAAGGTAACTAGTAGGGTGAAAGTGCTAGACTTTAGGAAAGCTGATCTCAATGAACTCAGGCGGTTAGTCAAGGACGCACAGCAGAGTAGGAGTTTTGAAGGGATGGGAGCCCAAGAAGGGTGGCTGTGCCTTAAGGAAACGATCCTTCGGGCACAAAGCAAGACGATCCCCGAGCGAGGCAAAAGAGGGAAAGGGGCCAGGAGGCTTCCATGGATGACCAGAGAAATCCAGGGCAGCCTAAGGGCCAAAAGGGGAGCACATAAAAAGTGGAAACAAGGTGAGATCACTAAAGATGAATATACCTCCTCTGCTCGTGCTTGTAGGGAGGCAGTTAGACGGGCCAAAGCTACCATGGAGCTGAGGATGGCAACCCAAGTAAAAAACAACAAGAAATTGTTTTTTAGATATATTGGGAGTAAAAGGAAGGCCCAGGGAGGAATAGGACCCCTGCTAAATGGGCAGAAACAATTGATGACAGACAGAGGGGACAAGGCTGAACTCCTCAACGAGTTCTTTGCCTCAGTGTTCCTAAGTGAGGGGCACAACAAGTCTCTCACTGGGGTTGTAGAGAGGCAGCAGCAAGGCACCAGACTTCCATACGTAGATCCTGAGGTGGTGCAGAGTCACTTGGAAGAACTGGATACCTTTAAGTCGGCAGGCCCGGATGAGCTCCATCCGAGGGTGCTGAAGGCACTGGCCTACATCATTGCAGAGCCACTGGCGGGAATATTCGAACGCTCGTGGCGCACGGGCCAAGTCCCAGAGGACTGGAAAAGGGCTAACGTGGTCCCCATTTTCAAAAAGGGGAGGAAGGAGGACCTGGGCAACTATAGGCCAGTCAGTCTCACCTCCATCCTTGGCAAAGCCTTTGAAAAACTGATCAAGGCTCACATTTGTGAGAGCCCGGCAGGGCAAATTATGCTGGGGGGAAACCAGCATGGGTTTGCGGCAGGCAGATCATGCCTGACCAATCTAGTCTCTTTCTATGACCAGGTTATGAAACGCCTGGACACAGGAGGAGGGGTGGATGTCGTATACTTAGACTTCATGAAGGCCTTCGATACAGTATCCCACCCCATACTGGTGAACAAGTTAAGAGGCTGTGATGTGGATGACTACACAGTCCGGTGGGTGGCGAATTGGCTAGAGGGTCGCACCCAGAGAGTCGGGGTAGATGGGTCGGTCTCAACCTGGAAGGGTGTGGGCAGTGGGGTCCCGCAGGGCTCGGTCCTTGGACCGATACTCTTTAATGTTTTCATCAGTGACTTGGACGAGGGAGTCAAATGTACTCTGTCCAAGTTTGCAGATGACACAAAGCTATGGGGAGAGGTGGACACGCTGGAGGGCAGGGAATAGCTGCAGGCAGACCTGGATAGGTTGGACAAGTGGGCAGAAAACAACAGGATGCAGTTCAACAAGGAGAAATGCAAAGTGCTGCACCGAGGGAGGAAAAATGTCCAGCACACCTACAGCCTAGGGAATGACCTGCAGGGTGGCACAGAGGTGGAAAGGGATCTTGGAGTCCTAGTGGACTCCAAGATGAACATGAGCGGGCAGTGTGACGAAGCCATCAGAAAAGCCAATGGCACTTTATCGTGCATCAGCAGATGCACGACGAATAGATCCAAGGAGGTGATACTTCCCCTCTATCGGGCGCTGGTCAGACCGCAGTTGGAGTACTGCGTGCAATTCTGGGCGCCACACTTCAAGAAGGATGCGGATAACCTGGAGAGGGTCCAGAGAAGGGCAACTCGTATGGTCAAGGGCCTGCGGACCAAGCCCTACGAGGAGAGACTAGAGAAACTGGACCTTTTCAGCCTCCGCAAGAGAAGGTTGAGAGGCGACCTTGTGGCTGCCTTTAAGTTCATCATGGGGGCACAGAAGGGAATTGGTGAGTATTTATTCACCAAGGCGCCCCCAGGGGTTACAAGAAACAATGGCCACAAGCTAGCAGAGAGCAGATTTAGATTGGACATTAGGAAGAACTTCTTCACAGTTCGAGTGGCCAAGGTCTGGAACGGGCTCCCAAGGGAGGTGGTGCTCTCCCCTACCCTGGGGGTCTTCAAGAGGAGGTTAGATGAGTATCTAGCTGGGGTCATCTAGACCCAGCACTCTTTCCTGCTTATGCAGGGGGTCGGACTCGATGATCTATTGAGGTCCCTTCCGACCCTAACATCTATGAATCTATGATTGTCTGGGTAGTTGAAGTCTCCCATGATAACCATGGTCCTGGAGCATGCAGCCTCAAGCAATTCCCTGGTGAACTCCTGGTCAAGCCCTTGACTTTGGGTGGGAGGTCTGTAGTAGATTCCCACCATTGTGTCCCCTGAGCTGTATTCCCCATGGATTTTAACCCAGAGGGTCTCCAGTCGTCCACCCTGGTTGCCAATATCAGCTTGCAGGGACGTGTAGCTCTCCTTGACATAGAGAGCTACACCCCTACCCCTTTTGTCTACTCGATCTCTCCTGTACAGGGGATAGCCATCTATACCCATGGTCCAGTCATAGGTGGAGTCCCACCAGGTCTCTGTTATCCCTACAACGTCGTAATTATTTCATAGTTGGTAGGGTCAGAAGGGACCTTGACAGATCATCAAGTCTGACCCCCTGCCATGGCAGGAAAGAGCACTGGGGTCAAACAACCTCAGCAAGGTGTTCATCTAACCTCCTCTTAAAGACCCCTAGGGTAGGAGCCAGCACCACTTCTCTTGGAAGCTGGTAAAGCAGGAGGACAATTTGTGTTAAGCAGGAGGACAAGTTCCTCCTGCTTATTCCCCAAGCTCCTGGCATTCATGTACAGGCAGGCAAGTGTCCCCTTGAGGGCCCTTGCCTTGCCCACAGATTGATCCAGGGCTGAGGCAGGGTTGGGCTCCCTTAAGTGCCTAGGCCTGCTGGCATTGCAAGGGTTGCTCAGTGGGCCATCAGTGGCAGTAGTTCCCCGCATCCCCCCGCAGTCTTACTTTAAAGCCCAGTCGAGCAGGTCAGCCTGTCTGGTTGTCAGTCAAAATATTCTCTAGCCCCGAACTAAATCCAGAGTTTGCTTTTGATGCAATTTTTGTGCACCTGGGCTAAGTACAGAAATTCAAAAAGCCCAAGGCTGAATCTATCCAATCATTGCAGGTTAGTCTAAACCGCATAGATTGAACCAAGCAGCAACCGAACAGACATTCACTTTTTATTCTGGAAATGTAGCCACATGCCTGCAGTGGCTCAGGTTAGAAGCTGAGAGAGTGCTAAAGCATGCCTTCCCTTCGGCAGTGGCCAGAGGGCTGGAGGGAAGCTGGAAGAAAAGCCCTGCAAGCTTTTCCCCACTCCCTGCTGGAGCTGAGGGGCGGGGCCATGGCCAACCCAGCCCAGGCCAGAATGCTGAGGTGGAGAGAGATTTAAATCCCCTCCCTTGCCCGCATGGTGCCTCAGCCGGGGTCTGCTTGGCAAGGGTGCAGTAGCCCCTGCCTGGCTTTGCTCCACTTGCTGCTCCAGCAGCCAACACTGAGGCAGAGGGAAGGGAGGGGGTTTAAACCCCCTTCCCTGCCTGCACAGGACAGCAGCTGCTGCCCAGCTTTTCCCCCACGTACCTCTGGAGCAGAGGGTGTGGGGGCATGGCCACTCACTGGCCCCAAGCCAGCATGCTGAGGCTGAGGTGAGTCAGACCCTACTCCTCCTCTCCAGAGGCAAGCAGAGAAAAGTCTGGCAGGGACTGCTGCACCCATGCCAAGCAGACCCCAGCTGGGGCAGAAAGAGGGGGCTTAAACTCCCCTCCCTCCCCCTGCCTCAGCATGTGAGCCCAGGCCTACATCTGGCCATGCCCCACCCTTTCCGCTCAAGTATCAAGTGCAGAAAAGCCTGGTAGAGGCCTCCTCTGCCTCATTCTGTTGTCCTCGTCCCAGGGTCTGGCCACCCTAACCCTTCTCTGCTCCAGCCATGAATGGGGAAAAGCCTGGCAGGGCTGTTCCACCCCTACCAGGCAGATCCGGCTGCAGTCTGGAGCCAGGTTTCCCATCCCCACCCCCTTCTCAGCCAGCCAGATCAATGATAGTGTTCCAGCTCAGGAGCAGAGGGGCGGGGCTGACCCTGATCTCTAGAGCAGACAGCACAGCACAGCCCAGAGCTGCAAAGTGTCCTGGGATGCTGGGGGACTGTGATTTAACTTGAACCAGGAAGGGGTCTGGGACAGAAGTTCCATAAACTGGTTTGACCTAAAATCAGTTAAATCTACTACTACATTCATGCAGGTTTATCTTAAAAACTTGTTTTGGCCATTTTGGAAGTGGTTTATATGCACTCAACTTCTGTTCTGGTACAGGTTTGAACTAGTTACTGATCCCTGTAGGCTAGAGACAGAAATGACACAAACCAGGATAAATTATCAAAAACCAGCTCAAATCTGTAACACAATAAAAGTTCTGTGCACATAAACTGCTTTCAAATGTCTGAAATAGGTTTCAGATAAACCTGAATGGATGTAGTGATTTAGTTAGTGGATGTAGTGATGGATTTAACTGATTTAGGTTAAATCGGTTTGGTGAACTTCTGTCCCAGTTCCCTTTCAGATTCAAGTTACCTCCCAGTCTCCCAGCATCCCAGGATGCTTTGCACCTCCCCTACAACCCCCCTCTTCCCCATTTGCAGAATGGGTGGGCTAGCCTTGGCCCAAGCTGTCTGCTCCAGCCAAGCAGGGAAGCTTAATCTAGCACCCCCCGGCTTCTGGCTGGGCCACTGCAGGCATGTGACTGTATTTCCGGAATCAAAAACAAGTGTCTGTTCATTTGCTTATCAATTCAATCTGTGCAGTTTAGACTAATGGGTGAAGATTAAATCAATTCAGCCTCACATTGAAGCCATCTTTACTTTTAACTGTCTGTACTTAGCCATATTGAAAAGGTGATATTCTTCACTGTGGAGAAGGCAAGTACAAGGTTGATACACCAGTGAAGGCCTAGTTAAGCCCTAAGATAAGGTTACATGAGACTTCAGGGGTGTACAGATCTCATGCTCACCCTCTTCAAAAGAAAGGCATTTCAAGGTACATTCAATTACAGAACGTTCCAAAAATACCTTTTTTTTTGTTGCATTTATTAGACAAGACTTCCTAGATGCATAATAATCCTTTGTAGCTACATATAAAATTCTCAGGTAGTGGTTGAGTGATAGTGCAGCTGCGATGGTCCAGAAATTTTAAGTGAGGCAACAACTTCTTAGTTTGTCCAAGAAAAGATGCCCCTGCATAACTGTGATTGAGTTAGACAAGTGGGTAGTGAGTGTAACAACCCAAACTCACCTCCAGTTACCTCATGGTTGTTCTACAGATACTCAAACTGAGAAGACAAGGTTTAGATACACGAGTCACAACAATGTATCATATTTTATCTGTACCCAAAGACTTCTAAATTACAGATGATTAATTATCAGTTACAAGATGATTAATTCAGTCTTCTAGATTACAGGTTGATTAATTCAGGATGCATCTATACGAGATACTACTGCATAGCTTGTTGCTACCATACAGTAGCCTTTCTGGGCACTAACTGTGACATGACACTTCTTTGTAGTAGTAATGAGCTACTGCACAATAGCTCATTTGCTTTTGTGCAGTAGCATCAGAAAAAAACTGCACGGGAATGGTACTGTGCAGTAATGCTGGTTACTGCGCAATTGTTTAGTACCAAGTCTAAAATATTTAGTACTAAATGGCTGCACAATAACAACTGTGCAGTCTGCCACTCATGTACATGCGACCACTGTGTGGTAAGCATAAAACTCAAAGAAAAACTGCTTTTCACTTTGGGAACAATATGAGGAAATGCAGGGTGCATGGATAATGGGAGGGAATATATGAAAAACTATCATATAGAAAAGTCATCAGTATCATTAGCTGTGAGCCTTTTTCTCATATCATGGAGTCACCACCAGTCACTGATCAGTGAACACCAAGCAACTGATATTCATAAATTTACAATTAAATCTCATTTAGCATGTCAGTGCTTGGGTCAGCAAATATTTCCATGTGCACACAAAACTCAGCACAGAGGTGGCATTTTACTGACTAGCATTTTTAGACAAACATCAAAATATGGCCGTTTACTAAAATGGAATGAAAACTAAAAGTTTCAAGTAGTTTTTTTTATTAAGAGTGTTGCAGCATTTTCAGAACTTTTTTTTCCAGTTAAGTGATTCTTTTAATCTCTTATTTGTACATACAACATAGAAATAAAAATGTTTTACACATAGAAAGAACTTTTTTCTTGTGCAAGAGGCAAGCGTTTCTTTCAGTGATAATTACTGGACCATTACAGCTACAACATCACTAACACTGCCACTTTTCTCCAACAAATGTTGAATACCAAAAATGGAATATTTTGACACACTGTGCTTCCCCACCCACCGTTCTCTTCCAAAGTGTCATTGACAAAATTGACCCAATATCCTTTCCAATGGAACAATATGTTCCAACTTCTGCCTTTCTGGAAGTTCTCCAACCAGTTCTACTGGCACCCTCAGATTTTCACAGGCTCCTTAAGAAATGTCAATATTTAAATCAAGCAAAAAGTTTCTACCTCCTTTACACGCCAAGAAGTTGACAACCAAGTCAAGTGAGTTGGCAGAAAAGGGGTGGATGCATTACCCATAATACAGAATGCAAAGCAGGTAGGGGCCATCTCTCCCTTGTCCCTCCTGGATTTACCTTGGGGACAGCCTGACTGCTTAGCAGATATAAGCAGTGAATGGGAGATGGTTGAGAAAATCCAAATCAAGCTTGTCCAATCAGCTCTTCAGACTTACATTGTGTCCAGAGACAGCAGTGTTGTGCAGACTCCATCCTCTTATCTTTGAAATAAAAGTTGTCCTACAATCTCTGTATCTCAGGTTTCCCCATCCATAGCATGGAAGTAAACACTACCACACAGTGGGCATGTACAGGCATTACATTTAGAACAATCCAACCAGGGTTAGGCAAATCCAAAATGCCCAATCCTACAGGCCTGGGTAGGGCATAAGTTGCCCAAAAATGGTGTGCCCGATCTACATTAGTTTACTTGAGTAGGTTTATTTGCCATCTGGTCCACAAGTAAAGTATTATCATATAACCCATTCCCATATTATTAATCAGTTTGATAACCCTGATCCCTGATCTATGTTATCAGTTACACTTTGTATAATTAATAAACTACTATCTAAAGAAGGTGGGAGAAAAGGAAGGCTTGGATACATTATAATTCAACATCTAAAGCTTTGGAAGATTATCTTATCTGAACCAATCTCCCAGATCTCTCGAGTTTCAGCCATTGCTACCTAGCAGTATACACTACAGTGCTAATAAATGCTGTTCCCCACAGAGGAATGCCATCAGTGAACCGATTTACTTTAACTTGAGCAAAGTTTGTAAAATACAGTATATGTGTTGGGACTAGATGAATGCATTTTTAGAGAGATGCAAATTGTACCTGGCAGAATAAGCAACTGTTTACCACAAAGCATCAATCATTTTCTTGCAAAGTTGTTGGCTTGTCACTAGTTGTCACTGTAATGGTTCTGCAAGAAGTAGCAAACAATCTCTTTAAGTGTTAAGGAAGGAGGAAATGCATATAGTACATTTTGCACTTAAGAAAATGTATCCATCTTCATATGGACAATGTTGAAATGTTCCATTTCCTTGTTGATTTGCCCTGCACAACTTGCAGCAATATATAAATATATAACCCTGACTGTGCATTATAGAAAGGTCTTTGTTGCAGTTTGAAGGTTTGAAGTGGACAAATTTTAGGAAACGTTGGGTAAACTTTTCTGCTAACATAGGGATCCAGAGTCAGCGACTCAGGGACCCTTCAGGACCTCTGCGCTCCTTAGTTTCTTTGCAATTAAGACACCTCGCTTGGGACTCAGGAATCCTGGATTCTATTCTTAATGCTGCCTCAGGCTTCAGTTGGGTATATCCATGCTACTTTCATGGCACCCCTGAGTGCCACCTGGAAGGATACTCCCACCCCACTCACCCTTTTCTGCATAAGCTAAATGCAGAAGCATGGCAGTGAAGCTAACCTGAGGGAATTTTTCACCATCACGCTCAATCTCTCCATCCCCAGCATGCTGGAGAACAGGGGCAATCCTAATATTTTGGAAGCACCCAAACTAAAGTGGATGATACTGGCCTTAGAAGCATCTCTTTACATCTCAGTCACATACATAATCATCATGGTCACATAGACCGACTCCTGGTGCTGCTGACAGAGGGGAATTTGGATCAAGAGTCAGGCCATAGGCCACATGTAATTGTGAAGCCCTGGGTTCACAACACAGAACATGATCAAGAGTTCAGATGACAGAGCAAAAGGAGCCTGGTCTCAAGTTGTAGTAAGGGAAATTTAGGTTGGATATTAGGAAAAACTCACAAGGAGGGTGGTGAACAGGTTACCTAGAGAGGTGGTGGAATCTCAATTCTTGGAGGTTTTTAAGGCCCAGTTCAATAAAGCCTTGGCTGGAAGCATCTGGTTGGGGATGATCCTGCTTTGAGCAGGGGGCTGTATTAGATGACCTCCCGAGGTCCCTTCCAACCCTCAGTTTCTGAACTGATTATTCTAAAGTTCTATGATACTGATAGAAATTTTTCTGAACTCTAAAGAAGTGAAATGGACATATTATTTAGCAACCTTAAAAATATATGGTATTGCAAAAGTCCTGAGATACTTGACACAGCCAAAGTTCTTCTCGAATTCACCTGGAGTTTTGAATGCAAAGGAAAGCTAATTTAAGTCCTAGGGGGAAATTATTGAAAACACAGACAATCCATGGAAGAATAACATGAGAATGGTAATGCTGATAGACCGAGTTTTAATCAGCAAATTTAACGGGCTCATCTACATCGCTGCAGTAGCAGCAGCAGCTCTTACCACCTACCTTATGCAAGCTGTTCCCTTCCTCACATACACATCAGGACACTCCTGGGTTCGAGTCCTGACCAGACTCACCAGCTAACTTCCAGTTCTGGAGCATACATATGGACAAAAATGAGTGGGCATGCTCAAAAATTGCTGAGCTAAGACATGTCATGTCACCACCATGATGCAGACCAGTGGCTCTTACTTTCTTAGACTCAAGAAACTCCTTGTTAGGCTCAAAGAACCAGTCAGAAAATGCCATATCTTAGTTTTCCCTTGCCACAACAGTAGCTTACCATGGTGCTTGCAATGGGCACCATGGCAGCTGGCACTGCCACAAGTGTCACAGTTATCCCAGGCATGGAGTTGCCCTGCTACACCTCTGCTTACTTTTTTTAGTGTTAACTCTTATTGTAGGCTTATTGGAACAAGGAGGCCTATTTAATGGAAAAGGTCTTGCTCAGTGTAAGTACAGCTATTTGAGTGCATTCTTTGGCAATCAGTTCACATTATAAGAAGGGACTGATATTTAGGAGGAGGAAGAAGAGGAGGAGAAAGCTTACCTAAAGCAGAGCAGGGTTTATAATGTTCTTCTTTCACTAAATACAGGGAGATAACTAGGGAGAATTGAAGGGGCCTAGCCAAAGTGCCACAGAAGGCAATAGAAATTTAACCTTGAAATTTAAGTTGCCCTTGATCATAATACCTAGTCCCGTTCAGCATGACCCCCTGCACAAATGCAGAATTTGTCATTCCTAAACCATCCCAATAGGATGCTGAAGTCACTTCAGATAAACTAACTTTCCTCCATGCCAATTCCCAAAACAGTCTTATGCAATAATGAGATAAAGCTCATTTTTGTGTAGAAGGTAAGCCAAAGGCTTACATACTGCTCAGAAATCAGCTGTCCCTTGAACAGCAGTAAATGTTGCTAGTACCCATAGGGATAAGAGAAGGGCTATTTTCCATTTTGCGTTGAATCAGTAAAGACATTTTATTCCACTTAAATTTCGTAAAAAAGAAAAATTAGCTAATATAATAACAAGTACCTTAATATATAGTTTTAAATACCATATCTGTGTAAGCACATAAGCAGGGAAACTGCTGGCAGAAAATTTGTGCAAGTGCACTGAGAAATAGGCACTTCTTCCATGGTGAGTATCCATAGAAGAATACTGCAGAGCTCCAATTTCTGCAGGCCCTGTTTCCTGCTACCAGCAAGGTCTTTTTTCAGTAACATGTATTAGGTAACTATATAGAATATTCTATGTATCCTTCACTTGATTTGGCAACCTAGCTAAACGCAGGGTTTATTTTATAGTCAAAGTAACCAACGACTTGACATTTCTGCATTAATTCTCTCGTGAAGAATCTATCCAAACTACGATGTGAACTGGTGGCCTTTAGTATAGATGTGCTCAGAGTAAGGCTCTGTTCTATATATATACACCTGGATATTCTCTCAGTCTTGGCCTGCTGCACACTTTTTACTGCATTTGTTTTGCTTGTTACCAATTCTAGAAGAACTTTGGTATTTTTTAGTTTATTTTTTTGCAACTTTGTAAACAGGTCTGGTAGTGAAGAGTTGTTGCCAAGCAGAGGTGACAAACTGTGCTCACCAGGGGTGTGCATGACAGGCTTTTAGAGGACTCTGACTTAAATACCTAGGAAGAACTGAACAGTTAACTTTTAGAGGACAGTTACTATTTAAAGTAAGAAGTGACAGTTTTTACTGCTGCCCTGTCCCTGTTCTGCCACCTGGAAGTTCCTCCTGACCGAACCTAGATTGTCTCTTGGGGTGTCACACTTTTTGGACAGACAGTGTATCCAAAAGGACTTACTGTCACATCACAACTTCCCCTTTTTTATAAAAGCCTAATTTGACTAACAAAATTAAGATAAAAGCTATTATAAACTCAAATTAACATGGTCTCAATCACTTTCTTTGGCTGTTCCAGAAATCTTCCAGCTCTACAATTTTGCAGTCCCGCCTTGCCTATGTTCAAGTCTACATGCTCAGTCTCTTGGTCACATTCTGGCACAACTTGTAAATTGGTTTCATTTGAAATATCTGTTCCCATTTTTCTCATATTCCCAGTCTTTTCTGCATTATCACACACTGCTTTGTTCCTCTTCATTTATAGCCCACACCAGAGCCTCGTGTTTTCTGCATCTGTTGGAAAGTCATTTCCAGAATTTCTCTACAAAAATCGCAGTGGTGTAGCTCTGTAACCAAGTAGTACCAAGTATGGATCTTCCCCTTGCTCCATAGCTTTTTTAGCAGGTGCTTTACAACACAAATCCCACATTGCCCCAGTCCATTGCCTTGAATATATCCAGGACTGGCTCTCTCATGAGACACAGTACATTTGCACAAAGTCTAGAAATTCCCTATTCTTGAACTGTGGTCCATTGTCAGTAGTTACTGTTCTTGGAAGTCCATGTTATACAAATATAGATTTAATATAGATTAAATATAGATTTAATACAATTATTATCATTACTTCTGGGGAATTTGTATAATAGTCCATTATAATCAGATGGTCATTTTAACAGGAGCAATTAGCCAGCTGGTAGCAGACTGGGACCAGATTACGGGAGACAGTTCAAGAGTTCAAGGACTGATTTGAGCCTGGTGGTGCCAGGCTAGTCAGGTGACCTGCTACAGTCATGTCTTCCCAAATTAAACAAGTAGGCCAATTCCTACTCTGCCCCATGGAATAGCAAGTTGCTTATGGGGTACCACTGGTTCATTCTGCTGGGCATCTCTATACTTTTGACATGTTCTACTATTTGAGTATTCATCTGTGGACAGAAGATAACATTTCTGGCTTTGCTTTTTTATTTGGCGATTCTTGATGTCCTTCATGCATTCGATCCAAAATGTTCTCTCTCATCACTGCAGGAATGACCAGCTGTGTACCTTTCATGAGTACTCGTAAGATCATATTCTCAATATAAAAATGATCTGTCAGTGGAGGTATCCAAATCACTTGTATAACTGCTTGCAGTGTTTCATCTGTAGCTGCTTCAATCATCAGTTCATCACAAATACCTGGAGATACACTGCGTGATGCTTTAATTGTATTCTCATGCATGGCTAATGTTTATTCCAGATAATCAGACTGTGGACTGTTTGATGGAGAATATGCTCTTGACAGTGTGTCTGTCATCACTAAACCCAAGTTGGAGCTCCAGCATCATATTATAATTCTCCCACTTCAGAAGTAACCACTGTATCTTTGGTGTTACATCTCCAAGTCCTTTTTGACTAATTTCAGTTAGTGGTTTGTAAGCTGTTTCTTCAGTAAATCACTAAAAATACCATGGGGTAGAATTCCTTCCTTACCCCAAATATGTCAATCAGTCTGACCGTGAGAGGAGGGACAAGCCCCTCTAACCAGGAACCTCTGGCTTTGGTCCCAGCAGGAATTTTGGCAGACACTAGTCAGTCCCCAGCTTTGGCTGTAGCCAACACCCAGTGCCTCTGAGGAAGGCTTAAAAAGACCCGGACACGTATCAGAAAAGCAGGGGGTAGGGACAACTATTATAGCCCAGAAACATGAGAAATACCCTTAGTAAGACATAGGCATAGCTACAAGTAGATCATTCCTGATCAGTCAGCTATCCAACCTCTTCTTGAACGCTGTCAATCACCTAAGGGAGAGTCAACAGTTTCCCTAGGCCATCTATTCCACTACTGCACCATTCTAACAGTGGAGAAATTCTTTTGGATATCCAATCTAAACTTATTTTGCTGCAACTTCCAGCCATTAGTCTTCATCCTCTTTCAATTTGTGCATAATTTTTTTCTGCAGCTGTCACAGCCCCTAGATGCATATGAGATTGGCAACCTGTCAGTTCCATGACAGCAATAATAGTGCTCCCAATCCATATTTTTATCTTTTACTGGGTCAAAAAAGCATCAGCCCCCAGGCTATGTCAACATGTGTTTTACATCATTACATTTTCTTTAAGAGTCTGGGATCCAGGACCACTCTGTGCCCTTGTGGGGAAGATACCTGATGCGAGTTGTGTGAGCTGTTTAATGAAGTATAATCTTCCTAATATAATTCAACATTTCTAGCAATTTTTTAAATCCTTTTTTATCTTCAGCTTTTGGCATGTTCAGTATGGCCCAAACCTTTGAGTCATCAGGTAAGTTGCCCTTCGAGGTCAGTTACTTGCCTAAATATGTTATTTCTATTACCAGAAAAATGTATTTATCACTGTTCAGCTTAAAGCTGTTCATAGATTCATAGATGTTAGGGTCGGAAGGGACCTCAACAGATCAGAGTCCAACCCCCTGCCTAAGCAGGAAATGGTGCAACCCCAGCCAGATGCCTATCCAGCCTTCTCTAAAAGACCCCCAGGGTAGGGGAGAGCACCACCTCTCTTGGAAGCCCATTCCAAATTTTGGCCACCCTTACCGTGAAGAAGTCTTTCCTGATATCTAGCCTAAATCTGCTCTCTGTCAGTTTGTGACCCATTAGCTCTTGCAAATTCCAGTACTTTCACCCCTTCTTGATATTCAGTGACACTATTGCTCCCAAAATTACCTTCACATCTGCTGGACCCTCTAGGCATCTGGCTCATTCTGTGGTGAAATCCTTCTGGAGCTGAGTGTATTTCAAAAGAGAGTCTTCGGAAGCAACATGTCCCAAATATTTTGTTTAAAAGGTCAGAGCATGGAGCTTTCATTGTCAAAGGCAATCTGCCAAAAACTATACAATGTATCTAAATTTGGTGAAGAATTTGGCTCCTGCCATCTCTGACAATAGTTCATTTATTGTAGGATTTTATGTTTATAGACTGTGGGTCTATACACAGCCGTAATCTCTCTCCTTTCTTTACAGTTACTAGGAAATAGACCCAGTTACTAAGAAATAGACACAGTTTCTTGGTTCTTCTGTTCTTCCAATGATATAGTTTAATAACCAGTTTTGTAGCTGCCCTGTCTTTTTTTAAAGACATGTAGGGCTTTTCATGCAGCATGTATAAATAGATCTGCACCTTTGGTTAATCATATGTTACTGGGAAACACCCATTCCCTGTGAATATATCTTATTTTGATGCTAATTAATGCCTGAAAGATGGCACTGAACCAAATTTGCAACCTCTGCGGTATACAACCTCTTAAGACCAAGCACCTTGTATGTGTACAAGCCTACAGTTTTAAATATGCCACAGTTTTTGCCTCTCTGCCAGGCAGCAGCAAGTGGCAGGGCCACCCGGGCCCCTCTGCCAGTCAGAAGGGTTTTTAGTTTTATGTCTGAGAAATTCCTTCACTGTTTCCCCTTCCTTTTGTGTTCTCATAGTGAATGTATATCCTTAAGTATAGTAATGGCTGTATCTAGGATTCTGAAAAGGGTACAGATGTTACTTCCATATTTTACTCCATAACCTAGCTTCATGAATATGCTAGGGGGCTATTACGCAATTTATGGTCAAAGCAAATACAAATCTAACTACTGAACAGTGCATTAATTTGCTAGATTTACATATAAACATTTTAAAAAGCATAAAAGTAGGCAAAATAGTTGAAATAGTTTTAATACTTGAATACTTTGGACTTAAAATATAAGTTAAAGAAAAGAGAAGAGACTCTCTTATCCCAGTGATCACATGGAAAAGAAGGAATCTTAATACAATCCTAATACTCCTGGGGTTAGTGATTAATTTCATTGGAATTAAGGCATTCCTTTTAAGTGAGATATTCATATCTTTGTCTATGTTAGTCTTTAACTTATGTTACGCAATTTTTATGTCTGTGAACTTGTAGCTTTGAAATGTGCTAAAGGAAGCCCTGACAATTCAAAACTCATCTCTGAGGCCAACTCCAAGTAGAATACCAATGGGTGACACCAAAGAGACTGGAGCAGTATGAGGCACTTGCAACAAAATCAAAATGTTCAAAAGAGGAAGGTTCTTTCCCCACATATATGTTGTTGAAAGTTCAGTTTAGCAGTTTGAGGCAACATTTTAAACCCTAAAAGAAAACAAAGGCAAAACAACAGTGTTGAGAATTTGAGCAGACAGGGTGATTCACATGGAGCCCCTCTACATGTACAGGTAAAGGCACCGTGGTATTTACTGCCCAGTTTCAACAGTCCTAAAGTTATTATAGTTCAATGTATAATCTCATTCAGATTCATTAAACCATCTAGCCTTCAGCATCTTGACAGTCCCTCCAATATTACACTGTCAGTCATTTCTATGCCACCTGAGTTAATCTTACCACACCTGAATTAAGGTTTTTAGCTAAATCTAAAAACAACCAGCAAGGCTGTGAAATAGAAAAGAGGGATGACTAGCAAACAGCAAAGCTGTAAAATAACGGACAGTTTAAAGAATGGTACTGAAGAACATGAAAAGGAAAGAGTCATTAAAACCTGCAGTGTCACAAGGGATTACCAGGAATCAAGAGATCGTAATGAACAATGAAAATAGTTGACTCATCACTACCTGAATAGAAATGCCACTCCCCCTCCTAGGCTGTTGGTTTTAATCTTTGGATGGAGCAGGAAAAAAAGTGGCAGGGGGGAGGGGCAGGAGTGCTTTAACTGCAACTGATACAAAATCCCCAATCCACTCTTCCCAGCCCAGCCTCTTTCCCCCAGATCCTACCTTGACTGCAAGGTTTTATGCTTTCTCTCTTCCCCTTTGGTATGATAGGCATTATACACTTCCAGGGTATCACAGCCTGCAATTAATAAGAGTGGAGCAATTTTACACCAACTCATCTGCCCCTGTAGCTTTCATATACCATTTTAATTGTTGTTTGAACCTTTTCAAGGCATTTTAGTACCCCTTTTGATTTTCAAGGCCTGGGGTTTGGGAAGGCAGGGTCAGTCCAATGGGCTTTGTAACAGCCATTTCTGAAGTGTTCCGAGGCCTAACAAGCATGGAGTCGATCAGTGTCATCATCTCCCACTTCTTGCTGTATTTCTGTTAATATGACATCACATCCACATAATGCAGACCTAGCTAAGCAATGCTACCACCAAGCCACTTGTTTCTCCCCGCGCCAAATTCCCTTGCTTCATGTCCAAGATAGAAGGTATTTAATGCATCTGAAAAGGAGCAGCATGCATCTGAGGGCAGGAAAGGGAAGAGTCAACACAGAAAAAGAAAGCTATTAGCAACCTTCTAACAGCTAACATTTGGAATTCTATCATCTTTTTCAACTTTTTTCCCCCACATCAAAACACAGCATGGAAGTGTTAAAAATTGAATTAAAAAAAAATTTATTATCAAATTAAGCAAGACTGAATTTCTTGGTTAAAATGTTTCTTAAAGCATCACTTACACTACGCTTCAAAATCCTTGTCTCATAGGAAAGTATAATATTGAGTGCTGAACCCGATACACTATTTTGAAATCTAGTCTCTTTCAAGAAATCTTTCAAAGATCCAAATATATTTTAAGTAACATCAGAAACCTCCTAAACTGAGACAACTGTAATTTTTTTTTTTCCAAGCAACACACACATTTGGGGGGGGGGGGGGGGAGGGGGGTTCTTCGTTATGGTTTTAAAAAGATAGAGCCTATGAAAGCAAAAGTACAACAGATGTTCAAAAAGCAAGATTTCAAAATTTAAAAGCAAGTATAAAATAGTGCATAGGAAACTCAGCAAGAACAAACATATAAAACTGATTCTCTGTATCTTAAAAAAGGTAACTATTTAAAAAAAAAAAAAGGTTACATTGAAGTATTGCTAAATTTTCCTGCTGAATTTAAGATTATTTGCATCAGAATTAGATCTCCCTTTCTTAGGAAAATAATTGGGTGAACCATAGCAAATTTCTTATGGAAAGTTTTGTTTTGGGGAGGGGTTGGCCTATTTCACAAAAATATCTTTTTTTTTTCCCCAAACTTTCCAAACATCTTATTAACTACTGTTTTATATGATGCATGAGTATATTTTAAAAGTTAATATTAATATTTTACCTGTTTCTCATTATGCATTCATTTGTTAAATTTAGTTACCTTTGTGACATTACAACTAATTGCTGCATAAAGGACACTAACTCAGCCTACTTACTTGTGATCCTCCGGAGGCAAAACATACTGCCCAATAAAATCATAAACACATAATAGTTCATTCAATGGAAAAGCCATGTCTTCTTATCATCAGAAGGGAGGTACCACAGCAACTTATCTCCAGCTGCAGCTTATTACAGATACGTGTATATTTCCAGAAAAAAGCAGGAAAGCCATATTATCTTGTTACAACTACTTCTTAAGCCAAGGGTCCATCCCCTTGAAAGTAGCTGTGATCTTTTTTGTTATTTCCCTACTTCAAAATAACCTTTCATCATGAAACCACAATTATTCTGTTTGTGGATTATAAAACATGCCCCCCAAAAAATCAACCGTTGTCTGTACAGTTACAAAGGTGAGCTCTTATTATATTCAAATCATATAGAAGCAGGGCTGGAAGGCACCTACAGAGGTCATCTAGTCTAACCGCCTGCCTGTGGCAGGAGACAGGATCATCCCTATCAAAACCATCCTATACAAAGCCACAATTTAAGTTCTTAGTAAAACTATTCTAAATCGTGACACAAGACATAACCCCCTAACCTCCCACAGGTAAAGCAGGACCACCACAACAGCCAATCTCCTGCTTCTGTAAAAGGTTGTTAATATACTCTCAAGAGATATACTCTCGAGAACCAGCAGCGGGGAAGAGAGGATCCAGGCACATGTGTGTCCCACACACACACACACGTGTGCCCCCTTACTAACTTACTGACCTGAGGTGGAGGCAGAAGCAGCACCAGAGGAATCAGCAGCAGGGGCAGCAACAGCTGATCCCCTGAAGGTAAGTGGGGTGGAGGGACCCAGCCCAGCTGAGCCGGATCCGGAGGGGAAGCCCCCCCCGGGTCCCTTATAGCTGAGCCGGTAGGGAGCTGCGCTCCCGAGCTGCACAGCATGAACAGAGTGCGCAAACAGGTTCGCGCAAATGGTGTTCGTGCTGGCAAGTGGGCAGGCAGGAAGGAGACTCCTGCAAGGGTAGGGAGTAGACACCACACAGAACTAACAAACAGCAGCTTATACAATGGTGTCAACGTGGAGTACTGCTAGGGCCTCTGCCCAGGGGGCCATGCCTACCCGGGGCTGGTCCGAGGCCTTCACCCAGACTTAGCCCATGGGAGGGCTGGTGTCCCCCTGCCTCCTGGCCTGTGGCGGATCCCCAGCAGGGCCGGGGGGGCAGAGATTGGGGGCCCCCACACCTGTCCTGCAGGTGCCCATCTTAGGGCCCTGGAGGCGCAGGTGAGGGAGCTCTGGGAGGAGGTTAGCAGGCTGAGGGGTATCAGGGAGGCGGAGGATGAAATTGGCAGTTATTTCCTTTCCCTGCAGGACCAGGCACCCAAGGAAGAAGCACCCTGGGAGGTGCCCTCCACGGTAGAGTGGCAGACGGTCACATCCAGAACCAGGGCTGCTCGCAGCATACCAGTACCAGTTCCTCCAGTCTGACTGGAGAACAGGTATGAGGCCCTGCGATACTGCAGGAGATAGAAGGAGAGGAAGAAACCTCTGGGCAGGAAGCAATGCCACATTCTCCACGCTCTTAACAGGTCAAGGGAACGAAGCAGACCCAAAGGAGGAGGCATCAAGTGATCATCATAGGCGACTCCATCCTGAGAGGTACGGAAGGACCCATTTGTTGCCAGGACCCCTTAACACGAGAGGTCTACTGCCTGCCCAGAGCAAAGATTCGGGACGTGACGGGAATGATCCAGGCCGTGATTCAGCCCACCGATTACTACCCCATGGTCCTAGTCCATGTGGGTACTAATGATGCGGCCAGGAGAAGCCCCGATCACCTGATGATGGACTACCATGCTCTGGGTGGTGTGCTGAGGGGGAGAGGTGCACAGGTGGTATTCTCTTCTGTCCTAACAGTGAGTGGACATGGCAGACGACACGAGAACTGCATTAGAGAGACCAAATGGCAGCTTTGGCAATGGTGTCTCGAGGCAGGTTTCAGCTTCCTTGACAATGACCTGCACGTCATGACAAGAGACATGCTCAGATGGGATGGGCTTCACCTGTCCCCCAAAGGAAAACGCGTGTTCTCTTCTAGGTTGGTGGATCTCCTCTGGCGGGCTTTAAAACTAGGCTTGTCAGGGGGAGGGGAAGATGAGGGTGGGAGAAGCCGTGGACCACCAAACCATGTGGCACCCACAAGGACAGTCCAGCCTGAAAAAGGAGAACAATCGGGAACCTGCAATCCATGGGGCAGCCAGCAGTACACCACAGGTAAGCAATAAGGGGCCCTTTGGGCATCAGAGCCGGGGGGCAACAAAGGCGCCAGTCACAGAGCATTAGTGTATAGGCACTTGAGCCAGGAGCATGGGGAGCAAGCAGGATGAACTAGCACTCCTGCTTGCAGAAAACACCTATGACTTAGTAGGGCTAACAGAAACCTGGTGGGATTCTTCCCACGACTGGGCAGTACACATAGAGGGTTATAAGCTATACAGAAAGGATGGAGTGGGAAAGAGAGGGGGAGGGGTGGCACTCTATGTCAATGAGCGATATATATCAACCCTTATCAAAACAGAATTGGAGGAGGAGAAAGTAGAAGGATTGTGGGTTAGGTTACATGGAGGTCAAGGAGAAAGGGATTTGGTGGTAGGGGTCTGCTACAGACCCCCACACCAAGGGGAAGAACTAGATTTGGGGCTCCTGAGGCAGCTCTCGGAGACCATAAAAACTAGGGAGGCGGTAGTCATGGGGGACCTAAACTACCCAGACATCTGCTGGGAGACACAGACAGCAAAGTCCCACCATTCACACAGGTTTCTATCCCGTGTACAGGACCTTCATCTGACGCAGGAGGTACATGGTCCCACTAGGGGGAATGCCTTACTGGACCTGGTATTGGCAACGGGGGATGACATGGTAGGAGACCTACAGATTGGTGGTCACCTGGGGGACAGTGATCACCAAATAAAAGAATTCACCATAAGACGTCGAGTGGGTAAGGTAACTGGTAGGGTGAAAGTGCTAGACTTTAGGAAAGCTGATTTCAATGAACTCAGGTGTTTAGCCAAGGACGCACTGCAGAGTAGGAGATTTGAAGAGATGGGAGCCCAAGAAGGGTGGCTGTGCCTTAAGTAAATAATCCTTTGGGCACAGAGGGAGACAATCCCAATGCAGGGAAAAAGGGGCCAAGAGGCTTCCTTGGCTGACCAGAGAAATCCAGGGCAGCCTACGGGCTAAAAGGAGGGCATATAAAAAGTGGAAATGGGGAGAGATTACTAAAGAGGAGTATACCTCCTCTGCTCACGCTTGTAGGGAGGCAGTTAGACGGGCCAAAGCTACCATGGAGCTGAGGATGGCATCCCAAGTTAAGGATAACAAAAAATTGTTTTTTAGATATATAGGGAGTAAAAGGAAGGCCCAGGGTAGAATAGGACCAGTATTGAATGGGCAAAAGCAATCAGTGTTCCTAAACTAGGGGCAAGACAAGTCTCTCACTGGGATTGTAGAGAGGCAGCAGCAGGGCGCCAGACTACCAGGCGTAGACCCCGAGATGGTGCAGAGGTACTTGGAGGAACTGGATGCGTTTAAGTTGGCAGGCCCGGATGAGCTCCATCCGAGGGTACTGAAGACACTGGCTGACGTCATTGCACAGCCACTGGCGGAAATATTTGAACACTCATGGCACACGGGCCAGGTCCCGGAGGACTGGAAAAGGGCCAATGCGGTCCCTGTTTTCAAGAAGGGGAGGAAGGAGGACCCAGGCAACTATAGGCCAGTCAGTCTCACCTCCATCCTTAACAAAGTCTTTCAAAAAATTATAAAGGCTCACATATGCGAGAGCCCGGCAGGAAAAATTATGCTGAGGGGAAACCAGCATGGGTTTGTAGCAGGTAGATCATGCCTGACTAATCTAGTCTCTTTTTATGACCAGGTTACAAAACACCTGGACGCAGGAGTAGGGGTTGACATAGTTTACTTAGACTTCAGGAAGGCCTTCGATGCGGTATCCCACACCCATACTGGTGAACAAGTTAAGAGGCTGTGATTGGGATGACTACACAGTCCGGTGGGTGGCGAATTGGCTAGAGGGTCGTATTCAGAGAGTCACAGTGGATGGGTTGGTATCGACCTGGAAGGACGTGGGCAGTGGGGTCCCGCAGGGCTCGGTCCTTGGACCAATACTCTTCAATATCTTCATCAGCAACTTGGAAGAGGGAGTGAAGTGTACTCTGTCCAAGTTTGCAGATGACACAAAACTGTGGGGAGAAGTGGACACGCCGGAGGGCAGGGAACAACTACAAGCAGACCTGGACATATGGGCAGAAAACAACAGAATGCAATTCAACAAGGAGAAATGCAAAGTGCTGCACCTAAGGAGGAAAAATGTCCAGCATACCTACTACCTAGGAAATGACCTGCTTGGAGGCATGGAAGCAGAAAGGGATCTTGGAGTCCTAGCGGACTCCAAGATGAACGTGAGTCGGCAGTGCGAAGAAGTCATCAGAAAAGCTAATGGCACTTTATCGTGCATCAGCAGATGTATGACAAACAGATCCAAGGAGGTGATACTTCCCTTCTATTGGGCGCTGCTCAGACTGCAGTTGTAGTACTGCATGCAATTCTGGGCGCCGCACTTCAAGAGGGATGTGGATAACCTGGAGAGGGTCCAGAGAAGGGCCACTCGTATGGTTAAGGGCTTGCAGGCCAAGCCCTATGAAGAGAGACTAGGGCACCTGGACCTCTTCAGCCTCCACAAGAGAAGGAGGAGAGGCAACCTTGTGGCTGCCTATAAATTCATCATGGGGGCACAGAAGGGAATAGGTGAGTATTTATTCACCAAGGCGCCCCTGGGGGTTACAAGAAATAATGGCCACAAGCTAGCAGAGAGCAGATTTAGACTGGACATTAGGAAGAACTTCTTCACAGTTCGAGTGGCCAAAATCTGGAATGGGCTCCCAAGGGAGGTGGTGCTCTCCCCTACCCTGGGGGTCTTCAAGAGGAGGTTAGATAGGCATCTAGCTGGGGTCATCTAGACCCAGCACTCTTTCCTGCCATGCAGGGGGGTGGACTCGATGATCTATTGAGGTCCCTTCCAACCCTAACATTTACGAATCTATGAAGATCCCCAGTAAAGTCCCATACTGCCTGCTATAGAGGAAGGCAACTTTCCCCTCCCCCCATGGGACGTCACGCAAAACCTCTTGCCATTCTGACATGGATCCATTAATAATTACCCGTTGCTTGCAGCTATTGAACCAATTGTCTGTCCCCCTTAGAGTAGTTTTGTCCAGCCGACATTTCTCCAGCTTGTGTATGAAAGTCATATGGGACCTTGTCAAATGCCCAAATACATTATATCCACAGCATACCCTTCATCCACCCAAGTAGTTACTCTGACAAAGGAGGAGATAAAGTTTGCCTAATGTGATTTCTTCTTAGTAAGTCCATGCTGGGTGCTTGTGATGAGCCTTTTTTCCTCCAGATTCTTGCAAATGGCCTTCCTTAGGCTTTTTCCATATTTTATTCCATCATATCCTGGTCCTAGAATGTCTTCCCTCGGTCCCTGTCCCATGACCTTCCATTTCCCCTCTCAAATCTTCCCTCAAAACTCAAGTTGTCCCAGGAGCTTCAGACATATACCCAAGTAAAAATAGTTGGGGGGGGAGGGGAGGGGACAATAAAAACCCTTAGAGATTTGAGGAAACTGTACCATATTTATTATTCAAAAGCCTTGTGAATATACAGCTCTTTCCCACCACTCCCTACCTTCATGTTTCCTTCTGCTTCATTCTGCCTTGGCCATACTCAAACCCAGGTCCTAAGCATATGCATGTGTGCAATCACTTCAGCTGAAAACTCAGAAGTTCATAACTCTTCCTTGCAACATGCAACTTCCCTAAGCATGGAGCCCCATTGAGGAAGTGTGACAGGATCCTACTTCGCATAGTAGTGGCCCACTTCTGATGATATTCACTCTTCTCTGCCCAAGTCAAGAGAGCAGATAATACAAGTTATTATAGGGAGAAGGAATGGCAGGGTGCAGTTTTGAAAGTAGGAAAAACAATAGGTTATTTGAGAGCTTTCTGTCCTCTATATGACCTAAACAAATAAACTCCCATATTCAAATATGTGCCTATAGCAACTTTAGAAAGAAATCAATCTCAGTCTTTTCTGCTGGAGAGGATTGGGGAAGGAGCAGAAATACCATGTGCTGCAATAAGATCTCTCCTGTGTGTTATTGGTTAAGTGGAAACATGTGGTGGAAGATTAAGCAGTATTCTTTTAATCTCTGATTGACCAGCTCCCCCTGGTGTAATTACATTTCAGACAAAAATGGCAACAGATGTTCAGTGTCTAAGCAGAGAATTATATACTTAGCCAGTATCTTAGCAATTCAAAATCCTGATTGGGAGGCCATAGTTTAAATTAACATCAGATGACAAAATGAAAGAGTTCTTAGACATGTGCAAGCTACAGAAGAATACAAGCTTCATATATGACCCTTTATGGGAGGAAGGAGAGTCTGTATACCCATTAGAGTGCATTTAATTAAAACAGTCTGTCTGTTCTTGATCTCAATCCATCCTTCTTTCAGATCTGCTTCTCCATCACCATCTCATAAAACTAATGGAAGGATCCATAGATCATGCATTTGGGTTGGATAAAGGCCCTTCTGCACATTTCATTATATATCCAATGGCTGAACTAATTTCCTCAACTTAAAAGTTGACACAAAGACACATCAGCAGTTATTTTCACTTGTTTATGCTCCTCATTAGAAAGCCTTTAGATAAAGCCCATTCATACAAAGTATTTCTTAATTTGTTGGTTTAACAAATCGCACTAACTAGTTGATTGGGATACCACATTGCTAAGGAAGGGAGATGTTTCCTTAGAGGTGGGGCCCAAGGAAAAATCCAGACAACCATAATTTCCAGACAGGCTCAAACCCAGGGGTTTGGTTCCTCCCATTATAGAAATAATACCCACATACAGTCTTTTAGATTTAAACAAACATTCTCAGTATTAAGGGGTGCATAAATTTTAATTTCTTTGTTCTGACATCTGAAAATCACGGTTGTGTGACAACTCTTCTACTCCCAATATATTGTCACAAACAAGAACTGTTAATTGTTTAATAAAACATTTCCCAGTAGAAAACAAGTCCATTTGTTCCACTGAAGATTACAGAAAACAAGGTTTCAAAGTGCAATTATATACATCTTAACTTTTAATAAAACATTACTGATTGAAAGGCAATTAGACTGCTTCTTGCCAGATCTTGAGGGGTTAAAACCCTTTCACAGCATCAAAGAACAGCGGGAGTGACACAATAAAACATGGTATCTTTTATTAGACCAACAAGATTTTTGCAATTTTTTTTTTTCTTGCAAAAATCTTGTTGGTTTAATAAAAGATATCATCTCTACTACAAGTCCCAATTGCCTTTTCCTCTAGGCCAATACAGCTACAACCTCGATACCTGACGATAAAACATGGCACCATGACTCCAAAAAATTAAAGTAGTAGTTACCATGTAGTGTGGCACTGGGTGCACCACCCTACATTTCAGTCATGCTTATGTGTGCACACACAGAGTCATATTAAGGGTAGCCATGTTATACCATTAGGAACTGTGAAAACAATTCAGAGGCAACTGCACCCCATTCTCTCTGTGTTTAGGCAAAGCAATACACAGCATGTACCCTGTATTGAAATGGTATTAGTACCAGTCTCCGCAGCAACACAAACACACCCCCACAAGTCTGAATACTGAAGTGCTTATTTTGCAAAAAGCGTACCAAAAGATTTACTTATCCTGTAGAGCTGTTTAAAGAATGTTGTGAGGATCAAAGGAGCAAGAATTTTTCTGACAAAAGGAATTTGTACTCTAGGATCTATAGCACAGGTAGTGATTAGTGATCACACACAAGAAGCATCTCATTTTCCTCTCAAATAGAGGTTTTAGCATTTAACTAAACATTACACGGTGCTGAACCAGTATTTTTACATGTCTTCACTATGACTTCTTGAACTGCTTACCTTAACCTGGTACTAGCCTGGAGAGGGGCTTTGAGGTTTGAATGCAGCTATTTAGACCTTTGATAAAGCAGATGTTTTCAGTACATATTTAGGCATCTGAGGATGAGAAGGTAATGCAACAACACTATATTTGAGGGATATTTAAGAAGGTCAATCCTGAAAAAAAACACCCAACCAAACAGAAAAAACAACCTCTGTGTTTGCAAACAAAAAAAAGATTTAAAATATCTTTCTGTGAAGCTTAAGCTAACAGCAAAGCACTAATAGAATTGTGTTATTTTTTTTTTTTTTAAAGGTACAGAATTTGAATATCCAGAATGAAATGCCTGGGGTATTTCCACGCAATGGTTCTCCAGTAACTTACTGTGCCACATACCCACCCACCCCTCTGTCTCAGGCATGCTATGTCCAAGTTAATGGTCACTGCCTCTTGAGAGGTAGCTAGCCCACCCACAACACCATTCAAATGCTACTACACTAACAGTGTGGGGGACAGCACATGCAGATCAGCTTTGCATGTAAAAGGGCAGTTCTGCCTGGTAAAAATAAAGTTAGTGATATATGTATTTCCTTATTTTCCATTGCTTCTATAGAAAAATGCTACTGCTTGACTTCTTAAGAGTGTTCCAATTTCTTCAGTTATAAGTCAGTCTCTTCTTCCCCAGTCCTATGGTCCTCCTTTCCAAGTGGCTTAACCTCCACTCCCAAAATTCTGTGCATTGCCAATGGATCTTCTTTTCATCCCTCTGCCCACTCTTTTCCTCTGCCTACTCACTTTTGCCTTATTGTGCTGGTCTTTTCCTATTCTCACTGCATCACATCTATTATCACACTGACCCCTAGGACTGTTTTCAGACAACAGTTATTTATGAGAAACTTTAAGAAAATTGGTGTGTAGGTAAACATCGGAGTCTACACACCTTACTAAAAATTAGAATGCGTGTAAAACTGGCACCCCAAAACACTGCCTATCTTTCTGCCATCTCCATCGCCTCCCTTTCTTGGTGTCAAAATAGGGAAAGGTAAACAGAAAGTTTAAAAAGGGATTTTTTAATTTTAAAAATGAAACAGTTCAGACATTAACTTAATATTAAAAACATCTTGAAGGGAATGAAAACTAAAATAATTTCCCTCAAAAAACTAATAATTAATTAAATCAAATCATTTTAATCAAAAAACAGTTCCAGTGAAAAATGTAAACAATCTCTAATTGCTGCTTACATAGGCATCATTTCTTTTTTCATATTTGCTAAGCCCTCCCATCCACCTTCAAATCAGTCATTAAATATCACTTTTGTGAATCCTTACTTGTTCTGCTCATCACTACTCTCATTGCTCTTTCTTCCCTCAAGCATTACCCTCTTATCTAATGCTCAGCCATCTTAAACTATATGCTCTTTGAAGAGGGAATGGTTTACTCTATACCATACCCCCAGACCTACAGCTGCATGTATGCAGATGGCCAGCTTTGCAGCTATTGAGCCTAAGTGGCTTGGCTGAGGCTTGCCTGCATGCTAACCTACAATTCCAGGGCCTAGCTCAGAACATGCAATATGATTTTTTTCTGTGTTGTATTTCCAGTAACTTTGGGCACATCTACACAAGATGCTTTATTGCACATTAGAATAATCTAATGTGCAGTAGGCCATCACTGTCTACCCGTGTATGTTGATTACATTAGTCTAATGTGCCATTTGCTAGTACAAATACAGATCCTAGAAAAATGGTACATTAAATAATTCAGGGGTTCCCAACCTTTTTGTGCTAAGGACTGGCAAACCATGGACCAGAAGTGAGCATGGACTGGCAAGCCATGGACCAGCAGTAACCAGCATACTACGGGCAGGCAGCCAGCCCTTTTGTATACTCAGTATAAAAAATGTTGGCTGGTGGTCTGCAGTATGTCGGTCACTTCCTATCTGTGGTTTGCCAGTCCATGGTCACTTCCGGTCCAGCAGCCAGCCCTCCTGCAGACTGGCAGCCAACCCTTCACATCCCAGGGGTTGGGAACCCCTGAACTAATTCACTGAAGTTTATGTGTAGACACATTTGCTGGCAATTTGTTCCCAAGCAGCCCAGGCAGCAGGGGGTCGCAATTGCCTGGCTAAGCCCCAATCTCTGTGGGGTGGGAGGAGCTGTCCTAGCTCCAGAGCAGCTCCCTCCCAGCCGCACAGAAGTTGGGGCTGACCCAATCTCTGTGGGGTGGGGGAGAGTTGTCCTGGCTCCAGGGCTGGGAGGGAGCTGCCCTAGAGGTGGGACAGCTCCTCCTGCCCCCTGGATCCAAGGCCTGACCCCTACCAGCATGGGGCTGGCACATGGGGAAGCCTATGGCTCTCCCTGGATGCTTCACAGGGGCAGAGCAGGGTAGGAGCTTACCTGGACTGAACTGCTGCTGTCAGGAGCAAATTTGCTCCCAGTAGTGCACGTTCAACTGCATGTCAGGCTTCTGCCAGAAGCCAGGGAGAAGGGACTGACAGTACATGTATTGTAATGTGAGGTGTAGTTCTCACACCAAGAAATTGTTTCATTCAAACCAACAAAATCAGTAGATTTACACATATGGGTTTGAAAAGAGATATTATTGAAAAGTTATGAGAAAGTGATGGTTTTAGGTTGAAACTTAAGTGATCCAGTAACATAAATGAGGTAAAGAAAAAGTTCTAGACTAGGGGTTGGCAACGTTTTTTGGGCCAATTGCCAAAAAAACCCACAACATTGACATAGAAGATGTTGGCATGCCAGGGGTGGATGGTAGGGAAACTGAGGGGCCCAATCCTTGTTGTGGTAGCACAGCCCTAGCCCTTTTTCCAGCATGCTCCCCAAGGTGCATGTGCAGCCACTGTGAGCAGTGAGCAGGTCTGGGGCTCTGGATCCTGGGAGGATGCAAGCACCTGCACCTACCACCTGTTGCAAGCAGCCCAGTCTCTGCAGCCAGTGGCAGGGGGCTGCCCACAGCCAGCATAGGCTGTGGCATGCTGAGAAAAAAAGGCTTCATGTGCCATGCTCTGGCACATGTGCCAGGGGTTGATGACCCCTGTTCTAGACAGGGGGGTCAGCCTATGGGAGCAGAAGACACCCAATGGCAAGAAGTGAAAATGTCCTGGTTGGATAAAGAACTGTAAATTGCAATGGAAGAGGTTAAAAAAAACAAAATAAAACAAACAAACAAACAAAAAATTATGAGCAGAACATGGAACAAGTATAGGTAGAGATTTTAAAAAATTGGGAGGTTTTCAAAAGGCAAGTGTGGAACTGGTAGTGATAAAACATGGAGTTAATATAGTGCAAATTTCTGAAATAAAACATGCTATTTTCAAGCCACAAGAACTTATCATCATCAGGAAATTCAGTAATTGAGAGAGTGACTTTATAGACAAGAGTAAGGAAACAGAAGCACAGTCAAAGTAAGGAAAAAACATAGCAACAGCAGAAGTTTGAGCAAATTTCCAGTGAAGGAAGATACTGAAGAAAAAATAAGGTTTATAGGTCATGAGTCGTTTATTGTTTGTCCCAGAAGACCATTATGACTCAATGCAAGACCTGCTTGAATACTGTGATTTAAAATATAAGTTAAAGAGAAGAGAATAGACTCTTATCCCAGTGATGACATGGAAAAGAAGGAATCTTAATTTAATCCTAATACTCCTGGGGCTAGTGATTAATTTCATTGGAATTAAGGCATTCCTTTTAAGTGAGATATTCATATCTTTGTCTGTTAGTCTTTAACTTATGTTAAGCAATTTTTGTAGTCTGTGAACTTGTAGTTTTGAAATGTGCTAAAGGAAGCCCTGACAATTCAAAACTCATCTCTGAGACTAACTCCAAGTAGAATACCAATGGGTGACACCAAAGAGACTGGAGCAGTATGAGGCACTTGCAACAAAATCAAAATGTTCAAAAAAGGAAGGTTCTTTCCCCACACATATGTTGTTGAAAGTTCAGTTTAGCAGTTTGAGGCAACATTTTAAACCCTAAAAGAAAACAAAGGCAAAACAACAGTGTTGAGAATTTGAGCAGAAGAGGTGATTCACATGGAGCTCCTCTACATGTACAGGTAAAGGCACCATGGTATTTACTGCCCAGTCCACATCACTGCACCTCCTGCCATGCCACACAAATGTGGGACCCAGCATCAGATCCCATCATGCTTTATTGCCAGTGCAGGGAAGCCCAATCTCAGGTTCCCCCTACACTAGGAAGAAGCAAGTTCCAGCGTGTTTTGAAGTGCCAAAAATACCCCAACCTCCACCCATGCCACAGCTTGGCGTGCCAGAGGCAGGGGAGCTATGAAAGGCCTGATTCTCATAGCTGGCAGCAGCTGCACATGTTCCTCCAGGCAGACAGCTGGAGAGGGGCCAGGGTTGCACATGCACCCACTACTGCTATGGAGCTGGTGCTGCGAGTCCAGAGCCTGGCACAGCTGTTTGCAGCCTGCCTGAAACCTGCTGCAGCTACCCAGAGCCTGGGCTGGCTGTGGCAGACAGCCAGAAAGCTGCAAACCACTGCTCCAGGCTCTGCAGCCCCAGAACCAACTCCATGGTGGCAGCTATACGTGTGCCTCCGGGCACAAAGCCAGGAAGGGGCTTAGGGCAGCATACCCCTGCCCCCCACTCCACTGTCCATCTTAAGGTGCACATGCAGCTGCCACCACCATGAAGCCAGGGTGGGGAACCCAGTGCAGCATTTTTGGAGCTTCCTGGCTGCCTGCCACAGCCAAATCAGGCTCTGGGCAGCTGCAAAAAGCTGCACCCGACTCCACAGCACTCAGCACCAGCTCTCTGGCAGCAGAGGCTGCATGTGTGCCTCTGGATGGACAGCAATGGAGGAGTCAGGGTTGTACTGCTCTCAGGCCCCTTCCTGGCCATATGCTGGAGGTACATGTGCAGGCACCACAGCCACAAAGCTGGTACCAGGATTGTGGAGCCCAGCACAGCTGTTTGTAGCCTCACAGCTGCAGCTGACCCAGGCTGTGGGCAGCTGCTGCCTACCAGAGCTTGGGCTGTTTCCATCCTCCTGGCTGCCTGCGAGCAGCCCAGGCTTTGTGGCTGGTGGCAGCTGCCCAGAGCCCAGACCAGCTGTGTCCTACTGAGAAAAATGGCCTCACATGCTCTTGTGTGTGTGCAGGGGGTTGCCAATCCCTGCTGCAGTGCTAGGAGCCCCCTCAGTTGACATGGCACCCAGCTATAGGGGCAACCCACCCAACCCTGCAGCTGGGAAACCAGCAGCTGTAGTTTCCCAGCCACAGGGATGCACCATGAACAGGGAGCTCCCAGGTTTTGGGGTGCACAGGGGCTTCCCATATTGGGAACTCGAGTCAGCTGATGGAGCTATTATTGGTATGATAGGAAGGACTTAGAAAGTTATGCCACATTTTGTGGAATAACTTCATAGCTTATTCCTCTTTTAATCGTACCTCAAGTGTAACATGTAGATGGGGCCACAGTTTTACACATGCTTGAAGACAGGTTTACTCCATTTTGCTCCCTTTCTTACTGGTTCATTTGATCCACTGTGTTGGCTTCAGCTCAGCTGGGGTTTTGGGGGATTATTTTTTTTTAAACACACAAATTCTATTTAGCAACCTAGAATTTTTTTGGTACATACATTCAATCGTAGCAGCCAAACACAATTTACCACATACATTTGTAGGGCCTGACTGGCATATTCAGATTCAAAAGCATGTTAGCTTTAATCTAAAAACAAAAGTACATTTTTGGATACTATGCAGTAACAGAACTACAGTGGGGCAACCGGGGCAGCAGTCCTGGGTTCTGACTGAGGAGGAGTGGAGAGCAGGAGAAAGCAAAATAATACAACAGTGACCATACCAGCAGCCAAAAATCACCACTGCTCTAAGGTGTCCAGCTGCCTTGTTATGCCTCTAGAACTGTGGTTGCAAGCATAACTGGTAAAATAGGAAGCAAACAAACTAATGTAATATTTTCCTTCTGAATCTGTATATTCAAAAACTTGGATAGATACAAGTTGCAGGAGAGAAGGAAATGCAAAGAGAAAAGGAGCAGACAAAAAGACATGGAAGAAGAGAAAGAAGGCAGCAATAGCAGACATCCCTAAAGAGGATTTCCTGACTGAGTGTTACTGAATGCTACAGTTAGGCACAGATTAAGTAATAGCAGAAAAATATACTTTCTATTAACAGACATGTACCAGCGCTAAGTTTTTTTTAAGATCTGGGAAGACTGCTGCAGGTGGAAAGTCCGCCAAAATACTAGTTCAGTTATTCCAACAATTATTTACCCTCAATGTTAAAAATCTGTGCCTTGCTTCTAGTCTGAATTTTGGCTTCCAAATATTATATCTTATGTCTTTGAGCTAGGTTAGAGGAACCTGCTGTTTGTATTTTATCCCCCATGTTGGAATTTGTAGAACATGGTACAATCACCTCAACCTCCTTTTGAATAAACCAGGTAGATGGGATTTTTTTGCCACTCACAAGAAAGTTTTCCAGGCCACAAAATCATTCATATTGCCCTTTCCTGAACCAATTCCAGTGTGTCAAAATCCTTAATGTATTGGTTGATACTGTAAGTGGTCACAGTATTCCATTAACAGTCACACTAAAGCCATGTACCGGGGTGGCCAACTTGCAGCATATGTGCCATAAGTGGCACAGGTAACCTGTAGGGCTGTGCAAAACTTCAGTCCCCGATTTGATTTGGCAAAGATTCAGCCCGATTAGGTGGCCAAATCTCTAAATCCAAATCGAATCAGAGTACCCTTTAATCTCTTCAAATTGAATCGTAACCCTCCAAATTGATTCAAAGAGATTCAGAAAGATATGGAGATTAGGACATACAGACAGCTTTAAATGTTTTTTCTACATACCTCTAGGTAGCAGGGGCTCATGAGTGTTGTGATGCTGCAGCACATGGAGCATCTTACAGAAACAAGGTGGGCTTCCCCAGTGCACTTAGCAGCAGACCCAGAAGTGGACCAGAAGTACTTCCAGTCCACTTTCAGGTCCACCAGGGAGTGTACTGGGGGCCCCCCCAGCTCAGTGACTGGTGGCTTCTGGGTCTGGGTAGGGGGAGTACCCAGAGTCTCCCTGAGGCTGATCACCAAGCCAGAGTGGGCACGGGGGGCACCCAGCATGCTCCCCGGCAGACCCAGAAGCAGACCAGAACTACTTCCAGTCCAATTCTGGGTTCGCTGCAGAGCACGTGAAGGCCTCCCCCCACCCACCCCCACTCCTGTGACATGTTCCATGCGGCCCAGCATCCCAGCATTCACGAGCCATACCTGCTACCTCAACGTATGTAGAAAAAAAACTTTTAAAGCTATGTCCGAAACGCTGATTCTCCAAATCAGCATCAAATCTTCAGATTTGAATTCAGCCAAATCGAATCAGGGACAGTGATCCGAATCAACTAATTAAATTACTGTCCCCGATTTGGGCCAAGGCCAAATCTGAAATCGGACAGGGCCCGCATTGCACACCCCTATTAGCCTGTATGTATGGTACACAACAGATCAGGGAGGGGATAGGCAGCACAGGAGTAAAGATGGCAAAAAGCAGGGTAAACAGAGCAGAAAGAATAACAAATCAGGACATGGAAGAGGGATTGAAGTGGTACTTGGGAAGGGTGCATGAGTATTCATGGCACTCCTGCCAGAAAAGTTATCCCCATTGCCATACACAAAAGGTAATACAACCTGCTCATACAACTTTGTATATTCAAGGATGATGTTTGCCTGCTCAACAGCAGATTTCATTGAAAGCCCACAAATGACTGATTATCTGCTATGACCACTAAGTCTTTTTCAGTCACTACTTTCCAGGTGTCGTGGAAACACACACAGAGTACTTTTGGGTCAGGTCAGCAGAAGCTTTTATTCAAAAGAAACTACAGCTGTAGGGGGGAGTTCCAAAGTGACATGGATTTCCCAAGCACTTGGAAGGGGTCCCCCCCCCCCCCCAAGAGCAAAATCAGGAGGCTTATATACTTTTTAACAGTCGCTTACAACTCACGTGATCATATAGTGAAATTAGCATGAAAAGCGGCTATAATATTACTTCATTATTTCTTTGCTGTAATCAGGATGGGAACTTATGGGGGAGGCGAGGTTAGTTCACAAACCTCCTTCTTGCACCTGGAAATCTACTTTGTACATACTTTTTGTCTACCTTCAAGGCCGCGGTGAGTGAAGCAGTTGCAGAAGAGTTACAAAGAACAAACACTTGCCCTTATCTGTTCTACTGTACAGAGCCAGCAATTCTACACAAAGCGGTTATGTCATCTTATAACTAAAATAATCAAAGTTTAAGGCATATATTTTTTCTGATTCCACAGCCCCCCCCTTTGAGACTATTTAGTCTCACTTTAGCCTTAAATTTCCATTCTCATGAGCCCCTCTATTTCATCATGCAGCCTTTCATGTTTTCTTTCAATCTGCTCACACTTTTGTAACACCATTATTCTAGACTCTGCTGTGGGTTTTCTTGCCTTGCTAAAGCTTTTCCTGCTGGCTTTCACGCAGCAGAGGATCAGTTGCACTAAGACATAAAACATTATCAGAACTATCAAGACAAACAATATTCCATACAGGATTTTCTTGCCAAGGGCCCCGAAATCTGGGAGCCAGGAGGTTAGCCAAGACCACATTTCTTCTAGACCCCAGTCAGTATTTTCTGAGGCCACTTGATGTAAGACCCCTAACTGATTTCGGATTTTGTGAATGTCAGTTTCGATTCGCATGTTCTGATTGACATAGACACAACAGGTGGAGTTTACTAAGGCACATACTCCTCCCTGGGATACCAATAGGTAATCTAGGGCTATGCGGTGTTGTATAGTTACTTGTGAGATCTGGGAGATCTCTTTTTGCAGAGCCTGAATTGCATCCGCAGTGGCATTTCCCATAGCTTCCATTGTGGTGGAAATGTTAATTATGGCTAGTTCCAATTCTCTTACTCCAAGCCACGGTATGAAGGTTCTCACAAATCGATGGAACCCTGTGTTTCTGGTAGCTAAGGGGTTAACCGCCCTTTTCATGTGATAGTTGAAATTTTTTACTTGTTCCAGATATATTGCACTATGCATTTTGAAACCAGGGATAACACGTCCAAGAGTGCATGCCCCCACCCAATTCCAGGGCAAGATTTTATGAGCCCTGTTTCTGCAGAGCCAGTAAAGGCCTGGGACAGAAAGGGTACTCAAATCTCGACAGTTGTTGTGCCATATCCGGCACTTTCGATTGATATGCATTGTATAGGACGGACCATGTTCAGCTGCTATCCTGCTGGACCGAGATATGTTAGGCAATGAGGGTAGTGTCCTACAGGTGTGGCTTTATTATAAGCTCCGGTGTTGTTGGATCTGTAACAGAAAGGCGCCTCTACTCTTGGGGAGATTATCCAGTTAGCAGGGGCGGCCCTCCATTCTTTAGGAGCGGACCGATGGGCAGCTAACGAGTAGAGTCTAACGAAGCCGCCGTTTATTGTTCCCCATTGCTGGAGGAATATTGGTACTTCGATCATTGGGATTCCTTGGTGTAGGTGTGCTGGGCTGTGAGAGCATATCCAGCAGTCACTTTTATTTCCAGCTTGAGCCACCGTACGGGAGATCTGCAAATACAAATTTTTCTCCCACCCCCCTTAGGTGATACTGAGATACCCAAGTGTGATATATAAGGATATCAATGCCATTTTTAGATACAGGAGGGACAAAGAATCTTAACAACAAACATAACCAGCACCAGTAAGAAAAAGAACACTACCAGCCAAACCCAGGATGGCAGCCAAAGTCTTTCTTCGTCCTCTGGGCTCAAGTTACTTAAAGGACTGATAATGTCGGCTCTTGGTCTTGATCGAGGTGGTGATCTTCCGAATGGGAGCATTCACTTTCTTTGAGGCCGAAGATGATATCTTCGTTCTTCAACTGATGAATCCGGCTGGGCTGAGGTGTTGGGCGCAGGGGAGAGGTTACTAGCACTTGCACCCTGATGCTCCTCACTTGCCTGACTGAGGTCCTGAGGGTCTTTGTCCTTGGCCTCAGGGAAAGACCCCAACCTTGGTTGGAATACAGCTGCTTCGGGGTCCAATGGAGGTGATACCTTCTTGCAGTGCAAGGCGTGAGTCCACGTTTGGTGACCTTGGCAACGAACAGCAGAATTAGTGGTCAGAAGTACCTGGAAAGGTCCTTTCCATCTGGGTTGAAGTGCGTTTTTCCGTTGATAGACCTTTACGTAGATCCAATCCCCTGGTTCGAGGTTGTGACAGGGAACATCCGGTGGTTGAGGTAAGGCTTCTTGGACCTGTGAATGAACAGACCTGGCATACTTCATTAATGCCTTGCAATAATTTAGTACAGTTTCATCAGTTAATTGTAGGTCTGTTTGGTGAGGGGCAACAGGTGGTGTAGCTGGCATCCTCATGGGTCGTGCCATGAGTATTTCATAAGGGGTTAGGCCATGTTTTCTGTTAACAGTGTTTCTAATGTGCATAAGAGCAATGGGCAGTGCATCAGGCCATTTGAGGCCTGTTTCAGCACAAATCTTCGAAATGCGCGTTTTTAAATCAGAGTTTTTACGTTCTACAGCACCACTTGATTGTGGATGATAACTACAGTGTAGGTGTTGCTGTATGTTGAGTGCTTGGCAGATGTTTTTTTACTATCTGTCCTGTGAAATGGGTGCCGCGGTCACTATCTATTGTGAGGGGCAATCCAAATCTAGGGATGAATTCTTCGAGCAATTTCTTTGCTACAGTGATGGAATCAGCATGTACGCATGGGTAGGCTTCCACCCATCCAGAGAACACATCAATAATAACAAGAATGTATTCATAAGAACAGCACTTAGGTAGCTGCACAAAATCAATTTGCAGATTTACAAACGGTCCCCATGGAGGGGGATGGGCTGCGGGTGTCGTTTTTACCCGTTGCCCAATGTTGTGAGCTAAGCAGATGGGACAGGAGCTACAGTACTGTTGTGCCGTGGAAGGAAAATTTGGGGCAAACCAATTTCTTTGTACTGTAGCAATCATTCCTCCTTTGCTCGTATGGGCCACAGAGTGGGTTAAAAGAGCAAGATGTGGCAAAAGCTCTCTAGGCACCACCAGGCAGCCGTCCGGGGAGCACCAGAAAGAGTCGGGGTGCAGTGAACATCCTGCACACAGCCAGTCATTTATTTCCTTTTTTGGGGCCTGATTTTGAAGAAGGGCCAGACTTGAAAGGCTAGCCAAAGGAGACTGGTCTGCTGAAAAACAAACAAAAACAGAGTTAGGAGCCTGTGGGCCAGAAAGGGCCGCATTTCTGGCAGAACCGTCTGCCAGATCATTTCCTCGTGTGACATCATCAAAGGGTTTCTCATGAGCTTTACGTTTAACAATAGCAATAGCAAGAGGCAATTGAACAGCTTCTAAGAGCGCTTTTACATAACAACCATGACTGATTTGGGTTCCTGATGAAGTGAGGAACCCTCTTTGTTTCCAGATTTGTCCAAAATCATGAACAACACCAAAAGCATACTTAGAGTCAGTATAAATGGTTGTGGTTTGATTTTTTGCAAGAATGCAAGCACGTGTTAAAACAATGAGTTCAGCAACTTGAGCAGAACGAGCTTGGGGTAAAGAATAGGCTTCCAAAACAGCATACTGAGTGCATACTGCATATCCCGCAACTAATTTGCCTGCATCATTTCTAAGACAGGAACCATCAACAAACAAAACAAGGTCAGAGTTCAGGATAGGAATGTCCTTGAGGTCAGTTCGAGGGGTTAACAATTGAGTTGTGATAGACAGGCAATCATGAGGCTCACCATCAGAGGCAATAGGCAGAAGTGACGCAGGATTCAGAATTGAACAGCGATTTAAGGTTACATTTGCAGCTGACAGTAGAAGTTTCTCATATTTAGTAAGACGGGAATTGGAAATGTGCTGAGTTTTGCCCTTGAGCAGAAGGGCCAATCACAGCATGTGGAACTGCAACGGTTAAAGTGTGTCCCAAAACTAGAGAATCTGCCTTTTTAACCAACAAGGCAGCAGCTGCAACTGAACGGAGGCAAGGAGGAAGTCCCACAGCTACGGGATCAAGGGCAGAGCTGTAATATGCAATTGGGCGATGCTTTTCACCATGCAGCTGAGTGAGTACTCCTAAAGCAATTCCTTCCCGTTCATGACAAAACAAGGTAAAGGGTTTCTTATAATTAGGAAGTCCAAGAGCAGGAGCAAGAGTGAGGGCTTGCTTAAGGGCCACAAATGCTTGTTCGGCTTCAGGAGTCCAAGGGAGGGGTTCCGGGGTGGTATCATGAGTGAATGCTTGCAAGCGTTTTGCAAAAGCAGCATAACCCAGGATCCGCTGTCTACAATAACCCGTTGCACCTAAGAATCCCCTCATCTGTTTTCTAGTCATAGGTTTGGGAATGTTGAAGATAGCTTCAACTCTACTAGGGGAAAGGTGTTGTTCTCCTGCTGAGATATCATGCCCTAAATAATGTACCTTAGACTTGCCACAAGGCCTCAAAATCTAAATTGCAGCTCTGCCTTTCTGAGCTAAAGCTGTGAGGAGTGTCAAAGTATCTTGCTTACAGGCCTCCAAAGTGGGTGAGGCTAACAATAGATCATCAACGTACTGAACAAGGGTGGACCCCCCTTTGAACATGATAGGATCCAAATCTTTTTTTAGGATCTGGGAAAACAGGGTTGGGGACTCTGTATATCCCTGAGGGAGTCTTGTCCAGGTATATTGAAATCCCTGATAAGTAAATGCAAACAGATACTGGCTATCCTTATGAACGGGGATAGAGAAAAAAGCAGAACAAAGATCCACTACTGTGAAATATATAGCATCTGAAGGGATACAGGAAAGAATAGTGGCAGGGTTAGGGACCACGGGGAAAGCGGGTAAAACAGCGGCATTTACAGCTCGAAGATCTTGCACAAAGCAATACGTATCTTTACCAGGTTTTTTGACAGGTAGGATAGGTGTGTTGCAAGGGGAGCGTATTGGGACAATAATCCCTTGCTCAAGGAGTGAGGAAACGACAGGCTTGATCCCTTCCTCAGCTTCCTTTGAGATGGGGTACTGTGGGACACGAGGAAGTGGCTTGGCAGGGTTCAGGATGATACGCACTGGTTCAGCACTCAGCATGTGCCCCACTTCATTCGCATGGGTGGACCACAGCTGTGGAGGTACTCGTGCCAACAGTTCCTCTTGTAAGTAGGAAGTGTCAGGATCAGAGTACTCCTGGGTTAGCAAAGCCACAAGCTCGGTTTCCCTCTGTTCCGGTACCTCAAGGTAAACACCATCTGGGCTACAATAAATCACGCATCCCAGTTTACACAGCAAATCCTTACCAAGAAGGTTGATAGGTGCACAGGGGCTAAGAAGAAAGGCATGATTTTCAGACAAAGGGCCAATAGAGATGGAGACAGGTTCAGAGACGGGATGTGGGATAGGTTGTCCGCCTATACCGACAGCATTTACAGTTTCAGGAGAATAAGGTAGAAGAGGAAACTCAGCAGCCTTTAGTGTGGAGCGGGACGCTCCGGTGTCGACAAGACAGGAGACAGGTTTACCAGAAATAAGGCATTCAACAAACGGACCAGATTGGTCAGTAGCAAGCAAAGGAGCAATGATGTCACTGTCCCTCAGGCTGTCCTATTCAACACTGGGAAAATTGACAGGAAGTGGAGGTGGGGGCTGGGGTCTGGGTCCTTGGCCGGGGCGGTTGGGGCATTCTGATTTCCAATGTCCTTCTTGCTTGCAATAATGACATTGGTTCCCATAGCCTGGGTTTTGTGGGCTCAAGGATCTATCTCTTCCCCTGAATCTACCTGGGCCTCCCCTTCCCCGTCCTCGTCCCCTTCCTCTACCTGGACCCTGCAACTGAGAAATCTGTAAGGCCATTAACTTAAACTCGGCACTGTCTTTAGACCGTTCCAATTTGTTATGAAAATGGTTAGCCGCAGCAAGGACTTCGGTCAAATCTTTAGTTTCCCAGCCAATAATTACTGTTTGAATTTTCTCAGCAATTTTAGGGTTAAGTCCCTGGACGAATGCTGCCACTATTGCTTGTTTAGCATTTCCGACTGGGTTATCCATTCCTGAGTATCGTTCAAATGCCTGTTTGAGGCGTTCTAAATAGTCACTGGGGTGTTCATTTTTGTTTTGTTTACAGGTATTTATTTTGGTCCAGTCTGCCTTTTTTGGGCAAATTGTGAGAACTGCCTGAACCAAAGCATTTCTCTTGTCAATAAAGTCTTGGCCAATCCCTGGGTTTTGATCTGGCCAAGTACAGGCAGCGTACAGACGTAGCATAGTTTCCTTGGGCAAAATGGATCGCATGAGCTGATTAATGTCAGCCCATGTTGGATTATAACAATTTATAACAGTCTGCAATTCTTCCTGAAATTTTTCTGGGTCTTCCCTGATTTTTGGGAACTTTTGAGTTAAATTGTAGAGATCACCTGGAGTCCAGGGTATATGCACAGTTACTATATTTTGTCCATCGGTGCCAATGCCTGGCATTTGTCTTAGGGAGTAAACTTGTGCAGTTCGGGATCTCAGATTGATGGGAGATCTTTCCATGCCTATTCCCATTCTTCTAAATACACCTGTGGTGGGTTGTGACCCAGGAATAAATTGCCACACTGGTGATGATTGAGTGGCAGATATGGTGGATGAGTCCGGACTATTAAGCTCCGTGGATGGATTTACTGAAGGAGCTTCAGCTAATGGGTCACTAGCCTGGGCTGCAGCCTGATGTTGAACCGGTTGTTGCTGATGTGGGAGTCCCAGGAGAGCAGGGTTCGAACAAAGGTCAAGGATATCCTCTGCTGGCTCCGGTGCTGGGGGCGCCCCGGGCAATGCTAGATACATCGGAGCGGTGGCCAGCGTGTAATTTGGGGGAGCAGCCAATTTCTCCCGAACAGCTTTTAACTGCTGTTTTAATTTTTCTTGAGAGTCTTTTAGGCTCCTAGTTTGAGATTCTGTCCGCCTTTTGGACATTTCATCATACCAATAAAAGAACGCGTCCCACTGGTTTCGTGGTGTTTTGGATCCACGGGACTCTAACGCCCCTCTCAAGTGCACTATTTTATCCTGATCAAATGTTCCTTCCTGTGGAAAATGTTTGACAGGATCATCCCTAGTATACCAGTTCCACTTATCCAGGTACTTGCAAGTCTCAGGAGAATAGTGTGTGTACATAAAGTACTCCGGAGTCCCCTTAGGGGGGACAGGAACTTGTTTAGACTGACTTGTTCCCATTTTCAGTCACACAGGGAGACGTAGGAGAGGCTTATTTAGGATGTCCGGGCCGCTCAGTGCCTTGCCCCGCAGTTTTTCACTGCCCAGACAAAAGGCTTCTGACCCGACACCGGCTCATAAAATGGAAATGGGGAGGGAAACACTAGAGGGATCCTTTCACTCCTGCTTTCGGCAGAAGCTACTGGGACAAGGGGTTTGGAAAAGACAAAAATCACTCAGACGCCCTGTCCACTGGGTCACGAGGTTCCAGTTGGGCCCCCTTGCTTTCAAAACTGCCCTGTCAGGCAGAATTGGGGCAGCTGAACCCAACCGTAGTCTCAGTCCTGGTCAGTGGCTCATATTTCTAAATACACACACACACACACACACACACACACACACATTCATTCAATAAGCCCTGTCCACTGGGTCACGAGGTTCCAGTTGGGCCCCCTTGCTTTCAAAACTGCCCTGTCAGGCAGAATTGGGGCAGCTGAGCCCAACCGTAGTCTCAGTCCTGGTCAGTGGCTCATATTTCTAAATACACACACATGCACATTTATTCAGTCAGCCAGACCTCCTACCCCACACCACCTTAGTTAATTAACTACAAGCCTGATGTGCTGTTGGATGAAGGTGCCTCAAACAGTTTCTCCCTAAAACGTACGTTACCAGACACAAAATGGGATCCTTTACCAGACAGAAAATTTTAGCCGGCAGTAAGGTTCAGACTGACCTGTTTTAACAAGGTTCAGATCCAGTTACCACGGCCAAGTTGGGAGCTTACAGGCAGTCCTCCTCCGAAACCCCAATAGAGATTTTGAATTAGGTCTCTTACCTCTCAAGTTTGGCGCCTCAGGATTCGGGGGGGGGGGCAGCCTGCGGTCCTCCTTCCTCAGCCTGTGTTCTGGATCTGAGTCACGGCACCAGGAATTGTCATGGAAACACACACAGAGTACTTTTGGGTCAGGTCAGCAGAAGCTTTTATTCAAAAGAAACTACAGCTGTAGGGGGGAGTTCCAAAGTGACATGGATTTCCCAAGCACTTGGAAGGGGTCCCCCCCCCCCCCCCCCAAGAGCAAAATCAGGAGGCTTATATACTTTTTAACAGTCGCTTACAACTCACATGATCATATAGTGAAATTAGCATGAAAAGCGGCTATAATATTACTTCATTATTTCTTTGCTGTAATCAGGATGGGAACTTATGGGGGAGGCAAGGTTAGTTCACAAACCTCCTTCTTGCACCTGGAAATCTACTTTGTACATACTTTTTTTCTACCTTCAAGGCCGTGGTGAGCGAAGCAGTTGCAGAAGAGTTACAAAGAACAAACACTTGCCCTTATCTGTTCTACTGTACAGAGCCAGCAATTCTACACAAAGCGGTTATGTCATCTTATAACTAAAATAATCAAAGTTTAAGGCATATATTTTTTCTGATTCCACACAGGATACAGTCCTAAAAGATATTCTCTCTACTACAAGTCCTGATTACCTTCTCCTCTAGACCAATACAGCTACAACCCATTTCACAAGTGTGATCTCCATTCTTTTCACCTATATGTGTGATGTATTCAGATGAAACCACCTTGCAAACTGATTCAGATTGGTCTATGTAGTAGAACTGTTCTATTCTTTTACTAGTCACTTCACCAAATTTGATGTTGTTAGCAAATTTTATAGGGTTCAGTTATGTTTTCTTTCACAGAATTGATAAAAGTATACAATAATAATGAATGGTAAACAGATACCTGAAGGGCTATAATAAGATTCTTGTTGTGCATAGAAAAAAAAAAAACAAACAACAACAGCCAACTGTTTTGCTATCTACCAATTAACTGGTTTTTAGTCCATATAATATAAGCTTCTTAAATTGCAGTCTAATTGAAATCTAAATGTTAACAATTACTTTTCTCAACTAAGAAGTATGTTATATCAGCAAAAATATTCTCCGCAAAACCATATTGATTGGAATAGATTATTCTACTAAGCACTGAATCTATTTAGCACTTAATCTGCAACAGCCAGCCCAAACATCTAAATCAAATGTTTCCCAGGATTGATGGCAAGAAAATGGTACTTAGCAGCTTGCTTTTGGGAACTGGCTTGCAGGTAGACTAGATATGCATTAAAACAATGGTACAGGGAAACAGCAAGGGTTAATTGGCTTTTAAAAGCCTGTTTGTGACAGTTTCCTTTAAGGCCTACTGTATCTGGAACCAGCAGACACTGTGTCTGAGGCCTACAGACAAGCAAGTATACATAGGCTATGAAATTGAAAACACATACCACACTGTTCCATGACATGAGATAAGGGACTCTGCCACATTGGACCAGCTGCAGATCCCTTGGGATTTCCAGTTCTGGTGAACATGTCAAATTAAGACACCAATAAATGCCCAAATTAAGATGTGTGCATGTAATGGATTTGTTGGAACAAAGGAATATAATGACAAAAAACATGGACAGTATGACTACCACAGGGGAAACCAATCAACAGTACCCAGAGATAGTCAGAGGAGAGAAAGAATACAAAGAAGGGATATCAGAGCAGGAAGAGGTCCCTGAAAAGGGAACCCAAGGCCACCATGGACAGAAGGCATACCACCAGCCCATCTCACCCACACTATGGGGGGGTGGGGCGGGCAGGTGGGTGAGGGAGAGGGGCAGTACCTAAATCCTTGGCCTCTAGGCTTCTGATATCCAACATTCAAAAAAGAACCACAGGGTGAAGCTCGCATACTAGCCAAGTATACCTTCCCTCTGTGACGGCCCAAGGACTGGCAAATATAGAATCAAGGGGGTTATTTTGTTTGCCTTACCTGCATTATTCTTATCTAACATCACTGCAGATCAATAAAATGTGCCTATTGTCTAATATTAAAGTTGTGGTCAGCCTAAAAATTTGGGTCTGCCCAGAACAAAGTATCTGGGTCATAAATCCAGTGCCAACAAGGACATCCTGTAATAACACAACACTGAATTTTCCAAGTCCTCTGGAATTTTCCTAGCATTCAAATATTTGTCTGTGCTAGTGGATCTGAAAGTTCTTTTAATACTCTTGGAAGAAAATTTTCAGTCCTGAAGTTTGTAGCCTTCAGCTTTAACAGTTGTTGTTTAACAACTTCCCTAGTTACCAATGGAATTAAGAGTAGCTTAAGCATTTAGACACAAGTGTATCATCCTGCTTCTTTCCAAATACAGAACTGAAATTAATTGGATACTTCTGCCTCTTCTTACTCAATTTTACTATCCCTTGACTATGACATGAGGTGACATGTACAGGGTTAGAAAATAATTCCCCGTTGCACAATTACTTTTGAAAATAATAATAACTCTCCTTAAAGAGCTAGTGGTCAGAAGCTATTTGTTCTAGAAGAACTCCACCATATTTAGGCTGAGGGTTAGACACTCCCCCCTCCCCCCACACACACCCACAAACAAAAACTGCCAAAACACTACAAATCAAATGCCTCCCTGTTCCATTAATTTATTTTTTACACTGTCTACCACAAGTGCCCTTCTTTTTCTGCTCCTAATCTATCCATTAATTTCATCCTTTCCCTTATATCTTAGTTCTATACTGCCTTGAGAGGTATATTTTTGTTTAGTCTCTCCTACTCTTCATCCTTCTGTCTCCTTTCATATCAATGCTGACATTACATGGTTTTGCTCTTTTATATCTTCCTAAAAATCGGTCTCCTCCTTTCCAGGCCTTTTCTCTACTATCCACAGTTCCAGGCTCCCGCTACTCCACCCCAACTCTGTCATTGAAAATCTTTTGATTGTTGCTTGCCCAGTTTTCTTTATTTTCCTATGATTAAAAACATAAGCATTTAGGAACTGGCATATCTGAGACCAAAGGACTATCAACTCCAACATATCCTCTCTGACAGTGGTCTTAACGAGGTACAGAGTAAGGTGTAAGAACCACATCATAGGCAGATGTGGAACAAGATGATGCCCATGTGGGTTGTATCCTGTTTTCTAATAGTTGGAGACCATCTTAAGCCTCGTACCACTCCCCTTTTCTTTACCAAAGCCTTTACAAAGTGTACATACACACACCCCACATCAGCAAGCAGTCAAGGGAGGATAGCAGTGTCGCAATGGGGTAGCTAGGATGTTTAAAATCAACAATTAGATCTTCACGCCCAAAGGAAACAGATAGATCCCAAGACTTCTTAAATGCAACTCTTCAGAAAACTGTCCCCATTACAGCAATACTAAGCCACAAGCCAATAAACTCCAATGCATCTTTGAAAATTATTGCTTTTAGTACACATTGCTTCTTACTGACTACAGTTTATAGGGTTATGACTCACTAAACAGCCTCCTTTGGTTATAAAGATCAATTCCTTATTGCCATGTAAAATTTTAGTGTTTACTACAATACTTAAGAAATGCAACCTTAAAACCTCCTGAATGCTTTACATTCAATGCATATGAAGGTAATAACTATAATGTATAATATAGATACTGTAATGCATGCAATGAATATTGCATATAAGCAGTCCTTGGTAAAAACTTACAAATGCTCCTGAGTACGTTATGATAAATCTATGCCAGCTCTTCTGACAAGTCTGCAAATGGAGAAGACTGTAAATATTGAACATGAATAAAATGTAGGCAGAAAGCATGAAACCAAACATATCCTTCCATAGACAATGGAAAAATTATAGCTTCCTGAAAAAGGGGGTGTGCACATTTTAACTGAGATTATCTTTCCTTCAGTTAGAAGCAGTGTTGGGTATCCCAGCCTTTAACAAACTATTGGACAGAGCTGCGAGTAGGACAAGTTGCACCATAAAAAGAATGCTGGGTCAGCAGCAGCCCTCCTTTTTTAGAAGGCCTCCTACTGTCAGCCTTTCAGCCACTGGGAAGAATTGTGCTTATTTGGTAAGTAGGAAAATCACCCATGGGCCAAACTCTGAAGAATCTAACATTGAGTCTAATGATATTAGGAGTTTTGGCCATGTGTAGACAAAATTAGGGGCATGTGTGCACGACATTTTAAAGCAAGTTAAATGCTTTTGCACTGCTTTAATGGTGTTGGTGTGTGCAGTAATTCCAGCTGCTGTAGCAAATTCAGAGGCATAATGCGCCTTAAATGACTTGGGGTGCAGCAAACTCCAAGGAGTTTTAGTTTGCTGCCTTACAGCTGTGGAGCAAAGCACTGGGCTTGGTGCAGCTCAGGGGCACTGCAGGAAGCCCGTGCAGGTAGCCGAGCAGCAGCCTGGGGAGGCAGGCTCCACCCAAGGTCTTTTTCCCCTGGAGCCGACCTACCTAAGCTGCACGGGGACCTGGTGCTTCCCTCCATGGCTACAGTGCCCCCAGGAGCCACCTGAGCTGAGTGTTGCCTGGGGGGCGTGGGCTCACAGCTGCCGCAGAGGGAAGCACCAGCCCTGCTCCGCCACAGGCCAGGGAATGCTCTGCCCACCAGCAGCTCACCCTCCCCTCCCCACCACTGGAGGGGCAGGCAACTTCAGGTGTGTGCACAACAGAGGTTTACTTTACCCTAAATTGATGCAGTGTTTTTAAAAACCCGCCGCTTCAATTTAGGGCCCCCATTTCATCTATACACACCCTTAATCATGCTTGCAGCGGCAAATGATCATATCAGTACTTCAACTTTCTGTTCATATTAAAACTGTGTGTGCATGTATGTGTTACACTTTCCCTGACCTTCCTCTTGTTGCTAACATACCAGTAGAAATCCTTCTTGTTACCCTTCATGTCCCTTGCTAGCTGCAGCTCCAATTGCCCTTTGCCTTCCTGACTTTATCTTTGCATGCCCAAGCAATATGCTTATACAATGGTTCAGCAACCTTACTGAATGGAGGAGGCAACCTAGTGACAGATGAGGAGGAAAAGGCTGAAGTACTCAATGCCTTTTTTTATCTCAGTCTTCATAGGCAAAGTCAGTTCCCAGACTACTGCACCAGGCAACACAGTTCAGGGAGAAGGCGAGCAGCCCTCAGTGGTGAAAAATCAGGTTAGGGACTATTTAGAAAAGCTGGATGTGTACAAGTCCATGGGGCCAGACAGGATGCATCAGAGAGTGCTGAGGTAGTTGGTTGATATGATTGCAGAGCCATTGGCCATTATCTTTGAAAACTCATGGTGATCAGGAGAGGTCCCAGACTACTGGAAAGGGGAAAATATAGTGCACATCTTCCAGAAAGGGAAAAAGGGAACTACAGACCAGTCAGCCTCACTTCAGTCCCTGGAAAAATTATACAGCAGATCCTCAAAGAATCCATTTCTAAGCACTTGGGGAAGAAGGTGACTAGGAACAGTCAGCATGAATTCACCAGGAGCAAATCATGCCTCATCTGATTGCCTTCTATGATGAGATAATTGGCTCTGTGGATGTGGGGAAAGCAGTGGACATAATATACCCTAACTTTAGGAAGGTTTTTGATACCATCTCCCACAGCATTCTTGCAAGCAAGCTGAGGAAGTGTGGGTTGGATAAACGGGCTGTAAGGTGGATAGAATGCTGCCTGGATTGTTAGGCTCAAATAGGTAGTAATCAATGGCTCAGTATCTAGCTGGCAGCCAGTATCAAGTAGAGTGCCCCAGGGGTCAGTCTAGGGGCCATTTTTGTTCAATATCTTCATTAACAACCTGGAAGATGGGATGGATTATACCCTCAGCAAGTTCTCAGATGACACGAAGCTGGAGGGTGTAGTAGATGCATTGGAGGATAGAGTTGGATTCAGAAAAATCTAGACAGTAGGGCTGTGCAAAGCTTCGGTCCCCAATTCAATTTGGTGGAGATTCAACCCAATTCAGTGGCCAAATCTCTGAATCCAAGTTGAATCAAAGGACCCTTTAATCTCTCTGAATTGAATTGGAACCCTCCAAAGTGATTCGGAGACATTCGGTGATTCAGACATAGACACAGCTTTAAATGTTTTTTTTCCTACAGACCTCTAGGTAGCAGGTGGCTTGTGAATGCTGCGATGCTGGGGCACAGAGAGTCCCACAGGAGTGCAAGGGGGTCCCCAGCATGCTTGGCTTCAGACCTGGAAGCGGACCAGAAGCACTTCCGGTCCACTTCCGGGTCCACTGGAGAGCACACTGGGAGGGCCCCCCCATGTCTCCTCCAGCTCAGTGCCTGGAGCCTCCTGGGTCCCCACACAGCTGATCACTGAGCTAGGGGGTATGGAGGCTCTCCCTGCATGCTCCCTGGCAGCCGCAACTTCCGGGTTCACTGCCAAGCATGTGGAGGGCCCCCCTGCACTCCTGTGGGATGCTCCATCTGCCCCAGCATTGCAGCATTCACAAGCCATGCTGGTACTTCAAGGTACCTAGAAAAAAAACATTTAAAGCTGTGTCTGTTTCCAAATCACTGATTCTCCAAATCAGCATCAAATCTTCAGATCTGGATTCAGCCAAATCAAAATCAGGGACAGTGTGATCTGAATCAACTAATTGAATCACTGTCCCCGATTTGGATTTGGCCCGAATCAAATAGGGCCCACTTTGCACACCCCTACTAGACAGATTAGAGGATTGGGCCAAAAGAAATCTCATGAGATTCAACAAAGACAATTTCGAAGTCCTGCACTTAGGGCAGAACAATTCCACGCACTGCTACAGCTTGGGAACTGACTGGTTAAGCAGCAGCCCTGCAGAAAAGGACTTGGGGGTTTCAGTGAACAGGAAGCTGGATGCGAGTCAACAGTGTGCTCTTGTTGCCAAGAAGGCTGACAGCATACTGGACTGCAGTAGTAGGAGCATTGCCACCTTTTGCTGAAGCCATTCCTGTACACTCACAGGACTGTCCATACGAGGCTTGGTATGCCACTCACCTGCATGCTACTGCCCTTCCCATAGCTATGCTACACTCAGGCCTGGTGAGACATACTTTGCTCTCTCCATAAGGAGTCACTGCACTCTCAATGATTTATGAGATGGCTACACTTGCAAAAGTCTTTAGCATAGACAATTTTACCAGCAGAACAAATTTTTGCTGGCATGCTTATTTCACACAAGTGAGCAGAGCTGATGTGAGCAGTGGTGGGGAGACAGTGCCCCACAGCTCAGACCAGCTGACTTTGTGCTCTTCCCCCCCCCCCCCAGTTTGAACTGGCTTGCTGCGTTCCCAGAAGGAGCAGAGCTGTTGGGAATGTGGTGGGAGGAATTCCAGCTGCCAAGCACTCCAGGCTGTAGTGTTTGCTCTGCTAAACATCCCATGGGGGTGAGGTGCCATGCCTAGTCCTGCTGTGCCCCAGCATTCACCCCCCACCTGCTGGTTACCCACTGCCTGCTGGGGTGCTGGAGGACTTCAAGTCACAGAAAAACTGTGGAGAGTGGCCATAAATTAATGGAACAGGACCAAAATTAGATAAATTAGAGATAATCTTGCCCTGGAGTTGTATAACATTAAACCAAAGAACAAGTACTTTAAGCTATTTAAAATGTGCAGCCAGTCCAAGGGTAAAGAGCTCCAGAAGTCACCTAAAGTTAGTGAATAACAAAGCGTCCATGGGACACAGACACTATGGTAATATGGACCATATAAGTACCTAAAAGCAGATAGAATGTAGCCATTCATACACAAAAAAGAGATCGAGTGTACTAACAATCTGCTTTGATTGCAACAAGTTTTAAAGCCAAAGAATACCTACATGTGCGCAAAGCATTGTGACCAATCAGCATTTTTATTGCCTTTTGAATTTGTGTTGGTTTTGCATTTGTAATTAGTTAAATGCAGTGTTTTCACAATAGGGGTAGTTCACAGGCCTTTAATGCTGAACCTTTCAAAACAAGCATGAGTCACAGCCCACAGGTAAACTCTGCACCCTGGAAGTAAATATCATTAGCATGAAGAATGCAGAAAACTGTTAGCCAGGCTATTCAAATTCCTGAAGCTGACAAAATGCATCACCATGTACTTACTGCACTCAGAACAGTGACAGTTCGTAGATTCATAGATGTTAGGGTCAGAAGGGACCTCAACAGATCAACGAGTCTGACCCTCTGCAAAGGCAGGAAAGTGTGCTGGGCTCAGATGACCCCAGCTAGATGCCTATCTAACCTCCTCTTGAAGACCCCCAGGGTAGGGGAGAGCACCACCTCCCTTGGGAGCCCATTCCAGACTTTGGCCACTAACTGTGAAGTTCTTCCTAATGTCCAGTCTAAATCTGCTCTCTGCTAGCATATGCCCATTATTTCTTGTAACCCCCAGGGGTGCCTTGGTGAGTAGAGCCTCACCAATTCCCTTCTGCACCCCCATGATGAATTTATAGGCAGCCACAAGGTCGCCTCTCAACTTTCTCTTGCAGAAATGAAGAGATCCAGGTGCCCTAGTCTCTCCTCGTAGGGCTTGGCCTGCAAGCCCTTAACCATACGAACGGCCCTTCTCTGGACCCTCTCCAGGTTCTCCACATCCCTCTTGAAGTGCAGCGCCCAAAACTGGTCACAGTATGCCAACTGCCGTCTGACCAGCGCCCAATATAGGGGCAGTATCACCTCCTTGGCTCTGTTTATCATGCATCTGCCGATGCATGATAAAGTGCAGTTAGCTTTGCTGATGACTTTGTCACACTGACTCATGTTCATCTTGGAGTCCACCAGGACTCTGAGATCCTCTGCTTCCATGCTGCCGAACAGGTCATTTCCTAGGCAGTAGGTATGCTGGACATTTTTCCTCCCTAGGTGCAGCACTTTGCATTTCTCCTTGTTAAATTACATTCTGTTGTTTTCTGCCCATTTGTCCAACCTGTCCAGGTCTGCCTGTTGTTGTTCCCTGCCCTCCAGTGTGTCCATTTCTCCCCACAGTATTGTATCATCCACAGACTTGGACAGAGTACGCTTCACTCCCTCGTCCAAGTCACTGATGAAGACATGGAAAAGTATCAGTCCAAGGACCGAGCCCTGTGGGACCCCACTGCCCACGTCCTTCCAGGTCGATACCGACCCGTCCACCACCACTCTGGGTTCAACCCTCTAGCCAATTTGCCACCCACCAGACTGTGTAATCATCCAAGTCACAGCCTCTTAATTTGTTCACCAGTATGGGGTGGGATACTGCATCGAAGGCCTTCCTGAAGTCTAAGTAAACAATATATACCCCTACTCCTGCATCCAGGTGTTTTGTAACCTGGTCATAAAAAGAAACTAGTCAGGCATGAGCTACCTGCTATGAACCCGTGCTGGTTTCCCCTCAGCATAATTTTTTCTGCTGGACTCTCACACATATATGAGCCTTAATAATCTTTTCAAAGACTTTACCAAGGATGGAGGTCAGACTGACTGGCTTGTAGTTTCTTGCATCCTCCTTCCTCCCCTTCTTGAAAATAGGGACCACATTGGCCCTTTTCCAACTCTCTGGGACCTGACCCATGCACCACGAGTGCTCAAATATTCTTGCCAGTGGCTGTGCAATGACGTCAGTCAGTGCCTTCAGTACCCTCAGATGGAGCTCATCCAGGCCTGCTGACTTAAATGCATCCAGTCCTTCTAAGTGACTCTGCACTCTCTCAGGATCAATGCTTGGTGGTCTGGCATCCTGCCGCTGTCTCTCTACGATCCCATTGCAAGACTTGTCTTGCCCCTCATTTAGGAACACTGAGGCAAAGAACTCATTGAGGAGTTCAGCCCTGTCCCCCCCGTCTGTCACCAATTGCCTTTGCCCATTCAGTAGTGGTCCTATTCCACCCTGGGCCTTCCTTTTACTCCCTATATATCTAAAAAACAATTTTTTGTTATCCTTAACTTGGGATGCCATCCTCAGCTCCATGGTAGCTTTGGCCTTTCTAACTGCCTCCCTACAACTGTGAGCTGAGGTGGCATACTCCTCTTTAATAATTTCTCCCTGTTTCCACTGCTTATATGCCCCCCTTTTTGCCCTTAGACTGCTCTGGATTTTTCTGGTCAGCCAAGAAAGCCTCTTGGCCCCTTTCCCCCTGCATCGGGATCGGCTCCCTCTGTGCCTGAAGGATCACTTCCTTAAGGCACAGCCACCATTTCTGGGCTTCCATCTCACCAAATCTCTTACCCTGCAGTGCGTCATTGACTAAACGCCCGAGCTCACTGAAGTCAGCCTTCCTAAAGTCTAGCACTTCCACTGTACTAGTTACCTTTCTCACTCTACGCCTTATGGTGAATTCTATTATTTGGTGGTCACTGTCCCCCAGGTGACCACTGATCTGTAGGTCTCCTACCATGTCATCCCCCATTGCCAGTTATCACTTCATTATTAATCTGTTTACTGCAGGATCATGGCCCCTATTATTAGGCCAGTGTGAAGCCGCTACTATTCACCTCAGATTTGGCCAATTTGGGGGACGTTGATTCAATTCGGTGATTCGAATCATGGTCTCCAATTTGGCTGAATCCAATTTGGAGATTCAGCTACTGCCAAACCTCCAAATCATGCAGGCCCATCCTCCACAAGCTCTCCCAGCCCTGGCAATGGCTGACCCACCTGCCCCAACTCCCGGCTGTTTGGGAAAAAAAGCCCCGACTCACCGGGGCTGTTAGCTGTTAAAATGAAAAACTGATTGTGCACGTCATGGAAGTTTGTGGCCACACCTACATAAGACACTGACTGAGCAGTAGCCCAAGACAGTAGCATCATGTGGCAGAACCCATAACAATGTACTGTGCAGTAGCGTCATAAAAAAAGCTATTCATCAGTGCTACTGCACAGTAACTTGTGTTACTGAACAGTCATTTAGTACTTGTATGAACTAGCTAAATGACTACACAATAACAACTGTGCAGTCAGTGTCTTGTATAGGTGCAGTCACTGTGTATTCTTGTTCTCCTACAACAAAACCACACAGTAGAAATCAACAGCAATAAGCAGTTTCCTTACTCAGAAACCTTCAAGTCTGCCCTTGCAGCAATCTCTGGGCCCCAAAAAGCCCTGTCCTTGTGTTCCTCTCAGGTCATTTATAGACATTACATTTTTCTAGGATTAATCCAGGCTTCATCTCACTATAAATGCATGGAAGTCTTAGTCAAAATTCAAATTGGCTCCAGTCCAAATGAACTAATCCACACTGAATGAGGTTTTAAATTAATGCACACTAGGGCAGTCCAAATTAGTCAAATTAAACTATTAATTAACATGTATATGGCATTGCTTTTAGGAAAAACAGTCTTTAGGAACTCAGATAAGCATTGCAAATACCAATCCCCTCAAGGGAAACCCGACTGGGTTTTTGCAACACAACAGAGCCAATCAGACACAATGTAACACCTTTATATAGTCAAATGTGCCAACACCACCTCAGGGTGACTGTATCAGGTCAATTGCACAACACTTTAGATAAACTGCAACAATGTAGCAGTGCTTACACAGGTTTATTATCACCTCCTAATTGCTTCCAACAGCATAAACACACAGGCTGTGACAGAGACTGTTAAGGGGCTGTCAAGGATTGTCTATGAACCCTTAATTCAAAGTGAAATTTGATTTTAACTGTGCCATGCAAATCAGTTAACGTAGCTTAGGAAACATCTACAAACAGCCTCACAGTCATTCAACTTCTCCTGGCTGCCTGCTTCTGACAAACAGCACCCAAGAAGGCTAGGAACTCTTGTGTTTACAACTAGAGAAAATGCCTCCTTAGCTCTGGCCTGCCATAAAGCCTCAGATATTAGACCCATCATCCTCAAGTGCTTTGACTACAAGGGGTACTAAGCCCAAACAACCTTTCTTTTGAGACAGCAATGAATACATGGACTGTTGCACAGCCTCACTGACCAGCCAGATGCAGCAATCTGCAGTGCAGGACAGGACTGAGGCCTCCATCTCCAAACTGGATCTGCAAGCTTTAAGGCACTCAGACCTCGCAACAACAAAAACATTGCGTACAGTTAAACAGCAATTTTACAGTACTCACACTTTTACCTTCTTAATAAGCAACAACCAGTTTTCAGGTTACTACCTAGTGGGCTATTAAGGTACATGAAACAAACTCCACAGCAGGGTAGTACTTGTAAATACAAAGTAAATACTGCTACAGAGTTTGTGTGCAGCAGCATACATGTAGATGCTGACCAGCTGATTGGGGCATGACAGTGCTTCAGTGCTGGAGCCATCTGCCAGCTAGCCTCATCCTGGAGCACATTCATACTCCAGACTGTCCCTCCACAGCACACTGAACCTGACCAGAGCAACCCCAGGCTAGCAGGCTGACCCCTGGGGCCCCCTGCCAGCTGGAGCTTGGTTGGCGCAGCCCCACACGCTGTGCATGAATAAATTCCAGAGCTAATGGCTCTGGAGTTTTGTAGAACTAAGGACAGGTCTACAAAATTTCCTTCCACAACCCCATGTCTACCATCACGGAAGAGTTTAAGCCACTTCCAAGGTAAAGTAGCGCAACCAAACCTAGGGAGGAGGTGCTCAAGAGCCACTTGGGACTGTGCCAAAGGCACTTACACTGACTATTTGTAAGTCTGTGGTCTGTCCCAGTTAGTGAAATGCATTTTCTTGATAGTGCACCCTTGATAGTGGACAGCTTGGAGGAAAGAGTACAGAACTCAAAGGCTAGGGACAGACATACAAAAAACCTGAGCTTGAATTGATTCAATCTTGGCAGGTTAGTCTAACCTGGCTAGGCTAAACTGGTTTGTAATTGCACAGACAGTCCCTCTGGACTGAAGAAATACAGGCACATGCCTGCAGTAGCTCAGGCTACAAGCTGAGGGGCACTAGAGCAGTCTCCCTTCCCTTCCAGAGTGCCAAAATGAGGGTGAGGGCATGTCCAGGCCCTGGCAGGATGCCCTGATAAGCTTAGCAGGGAGTTGATAACACAGCATTTATCACCGCTAACTCAGTGTTTATCAGCCCATCAAGAAAACAAAAGCCTCTCTCTATTAGTTCAAGCTCTTCTTAAACAACTTTTTCCAAGGAAGGAATAGAGGGACACTACCAGCTACCTGTTGATTATCTCCAAAGAGCCCTAAGCTGACACTGTCCTGTCTTCCACAACACAGACCATAGCCAGCATGTGGTATTCTAGCTAATGGTGAGAGATGTCTGTGTAAGGCAGAGGGGAGGGGAGAATCCCTGCTTGAGCAAGGAGTGGGCAGGGGGAGGGTGATCGGGGGGAAGCCAGGCAGACACCGCTGTTCCTACAGTCTCTGCTGGAGCTGCAGCCAGAAAGCAGAGGACAGGGGCCAGCCCTGCTGGGCTGGAGGGAGAGCAGAGCTCTTCTCAGCAAAGCATCTGGGATGCTGGGGGACTCTGGTTTAACTTAAACCAGGAAGGGATCTGGGAAAGACATTACATAAATGGGTTTGACCCAAATCAGTTAAGTCTGATACTACATTTAACCAGGTTTATCTCAAACTGGTTTCAGGCATTTTCAAACTGGTTTATGTGCACTGAACATCTGTTCTGTTACAGGTTTATACCAGTTTCTGATCACTTAAACCAGTTTGTGTGTAATGTCTGTCCCTAGAGATCAAATAAACTTAAACCATCTCTATGCAGCCAAGAATCACTCCTCTTTCATTCTGCGCTCCCAGACCTGACCTACCAATTCCTGATAAGATGGAAACTAAGGAGAGATGGCTGACCTTAAGCACAATGGGTACCTGTAGATGTGCTGGGATGCTGCTCCAACATTCTATAATTACAACGTTCTATAACTGAGTCTGCTGGAGCATGGTAATTACCGTGCTCCAACCATCTCCTGTGTCTCCTGCATCAGCATCCCTGCACTTCAAAATGGCAGTGGGGGCACTTTAATGAGCATTAGTTCAAGTGTCCCCACCACTATTTTGAAGCACGGGGATGCTAATACATGAGACGCTGTGACACTTTACTTAGAGCAGCTCTCAGAGCCACTCAATTATCACCCCCCTCTCCCAACCCAGAGCATGTGTAGAAGTGCCAATGGGTACAGACAGAAGTGCAGCTCCCTGCTGTAACTTAGAACACTTTGCAGGAAGCACTCCGAGTTACAACAACCCCCCGTACCAAACAGAAGTTCACCGTTGGTTCCAGGGGAGAGGAAAATCTAGCTGCTGGTGGCAGCCTGCAGTCAGTTTCCCCTAGCAACAGCCCCTCCTCTTCCCCAGCCTGTCATTAGCAGAATGGGAGGGGGAAAGCAAGTGGAGGGAACTTGTTTTTAGGGGTTTCCCAGCCAGCTCTGGAGGGTGGGATGGGTGAATTGAAGGCCCCCACCCGGGGCAGGGTGGGACTCCAATATACCTACCCCACCCTGGAGCAGGGACTGAAAAAATCCCAGACCAATCTCCCTCCATTCCCTTTCCTTTCCTTCCCTCCTGTTCTGAAAAACAGGCTGGGAGGCAAACAGAAACATCTTCCTCTGAGCCTTCATGCAATGAGAGTTCAGATTTTTGCCTGATTAGCCATTTTTCAAGTGGTCTGCAACTGTGCAGTTGTGTTTGGTCATGAATATAGACCATTTTCTGTGGCCAGATCAAGCAAATATTGTCATTTCTGCCAGAGCCCAATGTACATTGTTTGTATGTGATAAACTGAAGACAGGCAAAGATGAGCAGTTAGAAATATGAACATATCCAGCCAGCCCTCCAAAAATCTACCACTACCATCATCTTTCTCCTTCACATGGCTCCCTCTAACTTCAAAAAATTTTGAAAAACAGTCAAAACAAGTAAAATAAATTTACAGTCATTCAAGTTGAGTTAACAGAATCTATTTCAAGGCATTTTACTCAGACATGTCATCTTCTGAGTTTCACTACCTCCACTTGTTCAAACAAGATGTTTGTAGGGTTTTTTTCCATTTCTTAAACTTACCTTGACAGGTTGTCTTTGATGTAATCTTCATACTGTAGCTGCTTTTGAGGCTTTTGATATGATTAGCTGATTACCAAGTGTTAGAATTTATGTAACATTTCCCAAACAAGCATAGGACATCATGGCTGCAGCTAAGTGGTGTTTAGGGAGTAGACTTGTCATTGTGTCTTTGCTTCACTGATGCTTCCTTTGTTACAAGTCTAACACACAGCTCCAACATGCTCTTTCTAACATCACACATGACAGCGAGACAATTATAGTGCTTAGTTCTACATGGTACGTTGACTTTAGGAAGACTTGTGGGTGCATAATAAAACTTTTTTTTTCCAGGGGAAGGGGGGAAGCCATGTATTTAAAAACCTAATGTAATTCACTTCTGAGTTAAAGCTGCTGCCTAATTACATACTGTCCAAAACCATTATCATTTGTCTAAGCCCACTGAACCTTAGAGGTTCAGTATATAGGATGGAACTGAACCATACACACAACTCAGCCTTTGATTTATTCATTATTTGTATTTGTCACAGCACTTAGGAGCCCTAATCTTGGACAAAGACCCTATACCTTAAAACCAAGAAGACAGTAGATTTATAGAACACTGGATACGTGTCCTTGGATATACAAACACAACTATTTCTACAGAAGGTAAATCTAAACCACAGCCCTAAATCTAGAAGCACTAAACTGCATAACAGGAGTCTGAATATGATCGTATCTTTATAACAGATTCAGCAAAAATCCTGATTTCAAACACCTGTGAACACTGGAGTTTCACAATCCTAAAACTGTCCTAAGGAACCCAGATTTTGCAGTCCTTTCCCAGTTTTGATTTCTACCACAGCAATGTTAAGGCAAGGTACAGTCCTGGCAAATCATGGTAGCACAAAGCACTTTAATGGAGCACACAGATCTTATTTTCTAGATTATTCTAAATAAGTATTTCTTTACAAAATGTTAAACAGGAAACAAGTTAAATTTAACTTTATTTTTTTTTAAAGCATTCTTACCAAAAAGTTTTCTACTGGCCATATTTTATTCTTGTCAATAATCATCAAAAGCGCAAACTGTTTACTCTACATTTTGTTACCATGCTTCAGTGGACACCTCCACACATATGTATAAGCAAGATGGCCACACATAATTAATTGAATTTTAATGGCTTAAGTTTCTCCTAAAGTATCACACCCAATCAACATGTATTTTTACAAACTTGACATGTTATGAAGCCAGTTACTACTCCTTCTTCTAAGCAAGGAGATTTGATACTTGTAATTTTAATATTTTTCTAATCACTTATGTTTCCTTTAAACACAAGAGTGAAATCTTATACTGAACATGTGTGCTTTAACAAAGACATAAAAGTTGCTCTATTTAAATGGAAAGGAGTATATTTGATGACCAACAGAAACAATAGTATTAGCTTTTCTGCCAATTTAAGAAGTTTTTCTAGGATCCACAGTTTACTCCAAAAGAAACCAGGATAGACACCTGACTAAGGTCATATGACCCCAGCATCCATTTCTGCCCAAGCCAGGGGGTTGGACTTGATGATCCATTTAGGTCCTTTCCAACCCTAGCTACTATGAAACAAACTAGTCATTTGACTTCAAACAAGTATTTCTCCACTGGGCTATTTAAACCAACAGACCAGAGAAATTGAGTTACTTTGGTTTCATGTGCAAGTCACACTGCTCCAGAGCTCTGCTGGCTCTTCCGTTTGTGTGAAGAAGTTAGTAACTGAAATGATCCCCCTGTTCCCTAAAGCACTAATGGTACTATTGCTATCATTAATACTTTATACTTACACTGTGCCTTTCATCCAAGAATCTCAAAGTGCTGTACAAAAGTAGATGTCATCTCCATTTTACAGATGAAGAAACAGAAGCAAAGAGTGAAGTCCTGGCCATACTCTCAATGGGAGTTTTGCCATTGCCATTAACAGACCCTGGATTCCCAACAGAGGTGTCAAAAATGACAACCCCCACCCCAAGGTCAAACAGGGAAATAGTCAGTGTCAGAAAATGAATGAAGCTCAGCGCAGTTATATTACTGCTATACCCCCTTCTTCACCCACCAGAAAGGGAGAGAGACAAAGCAGAGGTAAAATACACACAGGTCATCTCCCACTATAAGATGACTAAAAGGCCTAGAGGAGCAAAACTCTACATCCTCTTCTAATACTGCTTACAGATTTCAGTGCTGTAAGGAGGCGTCTAGATCTCTCAAGATACAAATGTTCCTCTTTCCTTTCATCACCATGAAGAGGAGGTAGGGGTCAAGCATTTTATAATATAATTACTGCTCATGATTGAGCTCTGTCAAGCAGCTTTAACTAATCCCACAACCATATAGTACAGCTGGAACTGGGCCAGGTATCTATCTGCACCTCAGAGTACAATAGCTTCTTCAACATGAGAACAGACAGACAACAGCCAGCTACAGACACACTCAAGTCTAAATTGGACCCATAAGCAAGGGCTGTTTCACAACTAAAAATTCTAACTTCAACATGGTGGAAAACTTATACTTGAAAGGTGCATCTACATGAGATGGTAACTGCACAGTAGCATGCAGAGCAAAACCCATGCTAATATGCTACTGCACAGTTAGCATCACTAAAAAGCTGTGTGCTAGTGCTACTGCACAGTAGCGCCAGTTACTGCAAATTGATTTATGACTTGGTTATGCAAGTACTAAACTTAATGGGCAGTAACTATGGCACATTAATGAATGTGCAGATGCACCCAAAAATGTACTAATGACCAACTTTCAATGCTGCTGGTTCTCTCTTTTATTCATAAAATACCTCCATGGTTAGTGGAGTTCTCTCTTTGCTTTCCTTCTGCTCCCTCCCAAGCAAGAATATTTTAAGTTACCTAGAACCATAGTAAGAGTTGTAGCTGGAAGCACAAGACACTATTTGTAAAATTACTGAGGACAGACCGAGCCCAGCCCTTATTGCTAACATTGCCATCTGCTAGGAAGTTTCACTACCATTGTTATTTGAAGACAAAGCCCCAGTCTGTGGTCCTTAAACACTTCTGTGTGTGGAAATATTGGAAGAGTTACATGTGTGCGCTCATTTGCCCAGTGTAAAAGAGATGAACAAGCCATCAAGTGCTCTTGCAATTAACATGTGGGTCTGCTTCAACCTAAACCAGTTTCCAACATTTTTTATAAGATGTCTCTATCACAAGCCTGGTTTTACTCGTAAGGTATGGGCAAATGATCAACCTGCAGCAAGTTGACAGAGGATAGGGACTTACCATGGAGCAGCTGACAGAATAATTGTCCGTCTGCCTTCCTCTACCTCATGCTAAGTAAAAGCTACAATTATGTTTATGATTAAAACACTGAGGTGTATATGGTTCCAGATTTGACTAAACCAATTAAGCTTTATTTTAAACTTTCCATCATATCCTCCTCTAGCATGTGGCATCACATGGCGGGTTAAATTTTGGGCATTTCAAATAATTTTCATCCTTCCATGTTCAGTTTCCTTTTCAGGATAGTTTCAGTTCTGCATTTCCTGGATTTATAATGCTTGCTTTTCCTACCCTACTTAAAACCAGCATTTCCTCTAAGCTGCACGGCCTGGCAGCATGGCATGAGTGCGCCTGTACAACCACACAGCTTAGAGGAAATGCTACTTAAAACTGTTTTCATCATAAGTGCCTAAAACCTGTTCTCAACTTTAACTCAATTTTAGCACAGCATTTGCCTGAATTTGTCAATTTTTTCAAATTTTGTACACTAACACCAATTCAAGAGACTGCTACTTTCAGAACCAAATAAAAATATAATCTTTAAAAAGATTAAAAAATAGTTTTAAAGGGCTGAGTCACTAGCACATCACAGCAATCAGGATATAGTAGACATTTAAGCTCAGTGTCTAGACCAGCGATTCTCAGCCAGGGTACAATGAGATCCTTTGAATGATGCTACAGGATATAGAGATAAGCAACATGTAAGGAAATAAGCAGATAAGCACAGGTTCAGGCTTCTTCCTTGCAGACGACTTGGGCAATGGGGTGGCCAATCAGCCAGGCAGGAAGTAGGCACTGTAATATGTACATTAGTTATAAGAAATTGGGTGCTACTCAATTCACCAGTTATGGAGGGGTTCCTCACATCCAGGGAGGCATACCTCAAGTTCAAAGAGGTTAAGAACTGTTGGTCTAGATGCTTTGCATCACCAGAGCAAAAGGAGGGTATCTAAAATGTATAGACTTGTCTGACCCTTAATCTGCAGATTGTTTTTTGATTTCAAGTCCAGTGCTAGTGAGCTGGCACTCTGTGAAAGGGTGTGGAGAGGAGAGAACCTAACTCTAGGAGCTTTCTGTATCCCTGCCCCACTTTCCCTAGCAGTTCTGTCCCTGTGAATAGGGGAACTGCAGCAGTGCCACAAGAAATCTTTCAAGCCATGGTACCCAAACTAGCATATAGTCCTACCATCTTTAAGGAATGCAATAGCTGAGACTTCATACTATACCTGATGCAGCCCTTGAAATAGATCCAATCTTCCTCCTACCAGTGAGTCATTATGAAGAATAGCATCACCAAATATAAATTAGTTCATTGCCATTAGCAGCTTGATTTACTTCAGATGCCAAAATGGCTCGCTTACAGTTAAGCTGAGCTGTTGACCCAAGCCTACTTGTAGCTTACATAACAATTAAGTACAGCAATCGTTAACAACTTAGCTTAACAACTCGCTTTCTCCAAGTGCAGCCTAAGCACAAGATTTCAATTAGCTTTAACTACCCAGAAAATCTGAAGCATTTCCATTGTTAAGATCATTTGGTACAAAGAAACAGATGGTAAATTTCAACTTTAATTAATTTTAACTCAAACTAATTAAAAGATCTACTTGTAAATTCTCAGCATATTGGATCTGTAAGTGCTGTCACTTTAGGGAAAATAGGCTGTATTTTTCCTACACAAATAGAGACACTCAATCCCCAATTTCAGGCTAACTTTTTTGAGTTAGCTGTACAGTCATGGCCAGCACCTCCACATTTTGTACCCAAAATAAACTATATAATATTAAGCATAGATGTTTTATTGACATTGATTTAGTAGCTGCCTGAGATTTATAGCAGGAGATAGATTGCTGTTCTTTTAGCATATAAAAGGCCTTATACCTTTGTCAGCAAACACTTTGGTTCTTTAAATTAAATGAATAACCTATGAGATTACATTGGCCAGATAAATATTTTTTAGGATTCAACTTCTAAAAAAAGAAAGAAAAAACAGATGGTATTTTGATGTTTATTTCTCGATAGAAGTATATAAAGTTTTTTGTATCCTAATATTTGGGTGCCTGAAAAGTAAACTAAAGCATTGGTGGGGGAGGGTTCCCCCTATATTCTGCAAAATAGGTTTTGGGAGGAGGTCACATAGGCAAGTCTACATTCTGTCAGCCTCTTCCTTTCCCAGCTTCTAAATTCATTTGCTACTACAGAATAGGCCAGGTACAGCTTGATTGAGGTCAGAGAGGTATGTATACCTGAGGAAAATGTCATCTGTTCAAAGCATTGACAATAAGGCAAGAAAACCTATTGTGGTGTTGCTAGTTTTGCTAGTTGTCTTTAGAGCGAGGACTAGCACTTAAGCTTCTGCTCTGCTACCTTCAAAGATCAAAAAAAAAGTGAAGTACAAGCACAGAAACAATATTTATAATACAAGCACGCATGAAGTGGGAGCACATTATCAGTGTCTTTGTGAAACATCAACTTTGAATTGTTAGCAGTCAGCCAAAAGCTACAGACTTGACCGACCGAACTCCAATTTACTAATTTGTTAGGCTGTGTTTCATATATGTTTTAGATTGATTTAATCAGTGTTAATTAGCATATCTTTATGTATTATGAGAGACAGCAGATACCCATAAAGTTTTTTATATTGAGCCATATGGCAGCCTGCAATATATTGGCCAAAAAAGTATAATGAGGCACATAAAAAGGCAGTCTGCTATACAGCACTCCTTGGTAATTTTCAAAAATAAAATGTCAGTGTTTGCACAATACAGAGCTGTTCTTGCCTTCCCAGCTTGGCTGTGGGAATGAAACCAAGAGCCTTTTAAAGAGGGCCTTCTTCATAAAGAAACCAAGCTTTATAATTAACTCCCTGGAAGATGGGATAGATTGCACCCTCAGTGAGTTCACAGATGACACCAAGCTGGGGCATGCAGTAGATACACTGAAGGGTAGGGCTAGGATTCAGAGTGACCTAGACAAATTGGAGGATTGAGCCAAAAAGAATCTCATGAGCAGGGATCCTGGTTTCTTCTGATAAAAAAATCCAAAATGTTCTGGTTTAAAAAAACCAACAACATCCATATTTTTCCATGATTAAAATGAAACACCCCTGTATGTATATAAGGGCCTTTCACTTTAATCATAGAAAAGTGTGGATTGGGGGGTATTTTTAATCAGAAAAATTGGGGGAGTGAGGAATTTTTTATTTTAGGTTTGTTTGGTTTTTTGATCAGAGAAAACCAGGATCCCTGCTCGTGAGGTTCAGCACGGACAAGTACGAAGTCCTGTACTTAGGATGGAATAATGCCATGCACCGCTAAAGCTTGGGAACTGACTGGCTAAGCAGTAACTTCTGCATATGAAAACTGTGAAAGTTTGGACAGTGTTTCTCGCACAAAAATGTAAGACAAAGGCCTGGGCAAGACTGGGCTGTGGTCACAAGACTGCCACAAGAAAATCAAACCCCACTAATGGCTTGCAACCCATAAGGTGTAAGAGTGAAGTGCTTGCGGTACCCAATAACAGACCCATGCCATAAGATAATAGAAGTCATAATAACAGTCCTCAACCTTCTACCACACCTGAACCTAAAAAAAATAAGTGATGATTAAAAGTATTGGCAGAGACCTGACACATGCATTACATAAATGTAACAAGACTCAGAGAGCAAGCCAGAAAGCCAAGAGACCTGGGGAGAAACCTACAAACTACATCTACATCTCGATTGAGTTAAGTGTCACTAAAGAACTAAAATATCCACTTCAAAGCAAAGCCTGTAAGAGACAAGAAAAGCCAAGGTGTGCTGAAAACAGGACTGTAAATATACCCTGGTTAACAAATTTCCCCTTTAAGACCTATTTCCCAAAGCAAACATCCAATATCTGTCTAAAGTTTTAGGTTAAATCAGTCTATGTGACTGCACCTAACCTACCTTACACCTATTGTCTGATCCTCACTACCTTACATTTGCATAAATCAAGGCATATTTCTCAAAAAAGGAAGTCAATTTCTAAATGTTTATTGTGCTAAACCAGTGTATTTTCCTGAAATTCACACCCATTATATCCAAAGGTCTCTGATCTTCACTATCTCCATGATCCATCTGATGTAGCTATTAGCCTCCATTGTTAAAATAACTGCTGAAAAATAGTATTCTGTGATCAACTTCCTAAAGGTATCTCATTCAATCAATACCCATCCTACTTGATTCCTAGATCAGCTTGAAAACTTCAGACACACAAACAGGATACAGCTGTAATATGTTAATTCTGTCCTTGTCTGCTTTGTTCAGACTTTGATTAACCTGTCAAGAAAGAATACTTTGAAACTATACAATTACAACTGTATAAAAAGCAGGACAGACCTGCCAGCAAGGTGTCTGTGCAGTCTAGGGAAGAGCAAGAAGCCATCCTGCACCACCCAGCCTCAAGTGAAGGATTCACACTGTGAAGCTGTACAAGGACTGCTTTCTGCCTGTGTTGGGTAATATTCTCTTTGCAGCTACGATAATACAAGGACTAATAGCTCATTTTATAATGGGAAAGAGTGCTTTTCTGTCATTTAGTTTTGTAACTTGTTGGTAGTTATTAAAGTCTCTCTGCTATTCATCAAGTGAGTGTTGTGTCAATTCAGTTTGCAAGTGCAACAGCAGCCCTGCAGAAAAGGACTGAGACTATCAGAAAACATCTTAAATTACATACTTCATAAACAGACGGCACTTCTGTTAACCAAGGGAGAGGAAAAAAGAGGGGGAGAAAAAAAGCTGGTGTGCCTTATGACTTCTTTTATAAAGGGTAAGGAAGCCACACACCCCACAGACCAGTTAGAGTTTGGGGCAGTGCTTCTTCAGCCTTTATAGGACAAGTCCCTAGAGTCCTTTTCCCTTTAATAATGCTGCTGACTAGAAGGAAAGAGGTCTGCTATGTGTGTTTGCTAACAGAAGTAACACTTTTAAAGTGTTTTGGGGTAATTATTATTGCTTAGCATGTCCAGGATTTTACCTTCTGTTTCTTCTACACGCTTTTATTTTCTGATTCTCCAATACTCTTCTCCTTTTCAGTTGCTTTTGTGATCCTTAGTATTGGGGTTGTGACTTCTATGTAATACTTCATTTTCCCTCTTGTTTTAATACTCTTGCGTTTCTTCTCTTGGTCACTTGTTTTCCTATGTTGTCTCACTTCATTTTTCCTCTATCATCTTCTAGTCCAAGGGTGGGCAATTATTTTAGGTGGAGGGCTGCTTACTGAGTTTTGGCAAGCCATCGAGGGCCACATGACAGGCAACCAGGGGCAGATAAAAAATGTAGAAAATTAATATTTAGGGGGCTTGCGGGCCGGATAGAATGGCCTGGCAGGCTGCATCCAGCCCGCAGGCTGCATTTTGCCCACCCCTGTTTTAGTCGTAACTTGCTGCTTCTTCAAGTTTGCTTTGTCTGTCACTTTTTAATTTCCCTACTCTTCGCTCTTTTTCCTTATTGTTTTCCCTGCTGTTTTTCATTGTCTCTTTATTTACTGCCTTGTGTTCTTTTACACATCCTGCTCTCTTTCATAATCTAATTTTGTCTAAGACTTTTCTTGGTTTCTCAAACCATGTTTTATGTTATTTTTTCAGGTTTCTTTTTCCTTTTGGGCTGGGTTGCTTTTTCTCCTGTCTATTGTACCCTAGTCTCCTGTTAACTCATGTTTGTTTTCTCTGAGGTCTGTGGACAACTATAAGCTTTTTGCCTGAGGTCTGGCATCCATTCTTTCTTGTCTGCATGTTATTTCTTTATCATAATCCCTGGTCCTGTCTCCTATTGTTTCTTGATCTGTTATCTACTAGGCTATTGGTCCTGAGGCCTATTATCTTTCTCTGCATTCAGTCGGTTCCAGCTGTTCCTTTCTGGGTGTATGTAGTCTTTCTATGGTTGTTTATGCCCTATTCTGTGAACTCCTGGTTTGACCTGTTGTCCTCTGGTCTCTTGACCCCAGGTTAGTCATGATATTAGTCCAGTCTCAACTGATCTCTAAGGTCTGTTACTTCCTAATTCGCCATGACCTACCCTCCCCTGGGTGGGTGCAGCCTGTGGTAGGGTGAGTGGGTTAGCTTGCTTAATACAGCCTGGAGTTGAGTTGCGGGGAGGGGTTAGAGCTTTCGCTTGACTGGATGAGTCATAGGAGTTTGAGGGAGTACTCTCATTTGGATTTAATCTGATGTTGAGGTGGGGAGTCGTACCCTGGTTTAGTCTGTTGTAGTTGGATGGCAGGGCTTTGGCTGGGTTGGCTGCTGCCTGCAGGTTTGCGCAGGGTGGAGTCATAGGCATTTGGGTGAAACAGGGTTTGGAACAGATCAAGGGTTTTGGCCTGTTAATTACTATTGGATAGTGGGAGTTGACTTGGGTGGAGCCTGGAGGCTTGGATAGCATGTTTCTCTAGTTGGTTGGGTACAATTTGGGGCTTAGAACAGGTGGAGGCATGTAGCTTTTGGTACAACCTTGGTGGGATTGGAGAGAAGGTTGGCCTTCCCAGGTGCACTTCAGAGGTTCAGGCAAGGTAGAAATTAGCTTGGTTGCTTCCTGGGTTCTCTAGCCTCTCTTCTCCTGTTGATCTGTTTTGCCTATTTCTAGCTTCTTCTGCCCTGTTTAATCATCCCCTGGACTTCCTCTGCCTGTATTGTCCCCTTCCCCTCTTCATTGGTCTACCCTTTTTCAGTTCTCCCATTCTCTTGCTTTGTCTCTTCAGGTTCATCCTACCTCCCATAAGATTCTCTCAGTTAAGTTGAAGGGTACTGACCTAGACTAATCTACAGTGAGGTGGGTTGGCAACTGGCTCAGAGACCGATCCCAGAGTTGTACTCAAAGGGATGGCCTCATCCTGGAGGGCTGTCTCCAGTGGTGTCCCCCAAGGATCAGTGCTTGGGCCTATGCTCTTTAACACCTTTATCAATGACTTGGATGTGGGAGTGGAAAGTGCAATGATTAAATGTGTATGACTCCAGGCTGTGGGGAAATGTGGGCACATGTGAGGACAGGATAGGGATCTAGGATGACCTGGACAGACTGGTCCTATGGGCTGAATGCAATCAGATGAGGTTCAACAGGAACAAGTGCCGGGTCCTTCATCTGGGTAGGAAGAACCTTCACCATAACTATACAATGGGTGGTGGTCAACTGGTTGACACTGCATCTGAAAAGGACCTGGGGGTGGCAATCAACCAGAGGATGAATATGAGCCAACTGTGTGATGAAGTCACCAGCAGGGCAAATAGAACTCTGGCCTGCATCAGCCAATGTGTTGCTAATAGATCCAGAGAGGTGCTCCTCTCCCTCTATTTGGCATTGGTGAGGCCACAGCTGCAGTACTGTGTCCAGTTCTGGGCAGCACACTTCAAGAAGGATGTGAATAAGCTTGAAAGGGTACAGAAAAGGGACACCCATATGACTAGGGGCCTGAAGGGTAGGCCCTATGAGGACAGACTCTGGGAACTGGGTTTGTTCAGTCTAGGTAAGAGACAACTGAGAGGTGACTTGATAGACATCTACAAATATGTCAGGGGTGAGCACCAAGATCTAAGGTTGCAACTCTTCAGAAAGACACCCCTTGGAAGCAATATTCCCTCTAAGGTGTAGTGGTCTGTGAGCATGCCACTTCAGTCCTGCCTCCCCCTTTTGGCATGTGCTGCTTCAGAAAACACAGGTGCCTGAGGAGCACCCTTCATAGAGCCCTATAAGGATCAGGTACCCTGGGACTGTAGTGAAGGCTGATCAGCCTTGTCTCGGGTCCCTCCCCTTCCCCAACCATTTCTGACACTTTCTCTGCCCCCTCTATCCCTTATAAGTAGTTATAGTTAGTCATAGGTAAGCTAAGTTCTTGTATGCCACTATTGTAACAAGCCCTTTTTTATATTGTAAATACTGTTCTATTATTTTTGCATTGATTTATACTGTTTTATATTGTATTCCTATTATGTTTGTATTTAATTTGGTTTTATATTGATATTGTATGATTTAGGCCTGTTTCTGTAAGTTAGCCAAAGTAATGTCAAGTATCCATTTTGTGTCCCCTGCCCAGGCATACCCTATTGTAATTATGTTGCAACTGTAACTCCTACCTACCCCTCCTATGTAAATTGGTTCCTGGATGAATGAGAAGTGAATGAGGGTGCTTGAGACATAATGGTAGCAGGCCTAAAATGGCTCCTGCTGAAGGCCCGTGCCATCAACCTGAAGGACCAGGATGTCGAAACCACAGACCTACTCCCAGGACCAGAGAAATAACCCAGTATTTGAAATATAAAGACCCTCCAAGAAACCAGCAACATGGAAACAAAGAACAGAATACCAACCATTCTGGGTTGGTTGTGGTAGTGTGTGATCTCATTGGGACGCCCTCTCCATGCAGACCAGCTCTATGCCACACCATCTATCCACCCAGAGGCCCTGCTAGCGACCCCCTCTGGACAACACATCACTGGAGAAGACTTCGACTGGCCATTAAGGATCAACTCACAGCCTGGATAGGTAGCTATAACCCGCCTTCTTCCCCCAAGCAAGGGACCTGAGCTCTGTCTCTGCACACCTTGACTTCAATCCCTCCATTAAGCCTTTCCTCTCCATGTGTGTAAGAACCAATAACTTTGTGGGCTGTATAGTGTGTTGCCTGTTTAATAAAACTGTTATTTTTTGGAACCCTGAGTTGGGTTTTGTCTTACTGATCTCCTGGCCCTGCTCCAACCTCTGCCCCTCTGCCCGTGTGTCTGTGTCATCTTTTAACCCCCACCGTCTCCCAGCCCCAATCCTCACCGTCTCCCGGCTTCTCTCTCTGCTCCCTGCAACCTCCCAGCTCTTGGGGCACCAGGTGACTCCAAATAACCCCTAGTGTTAAAACACAGCCACCACTGAAGTGTGTGTATGTGTGTGTGGACCCATAGTGTCATATATGTAGCTTGTGTGTATATATAATTTTGTCGCATCCTCCTGCCTAGAAGCTCAATATTGAGATCCTAAGCATTGATCTGACACGTGTCAAGTCAACACAATTACCTCCTGCCCATGGCAAGGGACCGGACTTGAAGATCTTCTAGCTCTTTTATTCTATAATTCTGCCGAACTGCTTGGTCCCTCCTTCAGTTGGTGTTACCTGCTGCTGCCTCACTTCCTTTCATGGCTCTTACATCCCAGTCCTGTCTTGTTCCCACACTACCACACTGGGTGTCCATTAGTTCCTAGTCCTGTCTCACTTCTGATATGTTGCTCTCCAGTAATTACACCCACAGTCCTGCCTCACTTCCCCCCCACCTGCTTCCCTATCCTCAGGTCTTGCTTTCCCTTCCTGTAATTCCTTTGTTTTCTGGTCCTCTTTCTTCCAGCCTTGGTCTGTCAACACCTTTAAGCTATATTTTGTGCTTGTGCTGCTAGATGTCTCCTGCCCATGTTTGTGTCTGAGGCACTACTACTGTCTTAAAGACCCTACCTGAACCCATAACTTAGCTTGGGGATCCCTGCCAGTCTCAACCATCAACACAGCTCAAAACTAGACACAGCCCATGCTATCCTCCTTGATACTGAATCATGGGTTTTGGAACTGTAGTATGTAGGCTCCCAGTTGTTCCCTTCTCCTCCTCTTCCCTGTTTAATCTACGATCTCCTCTTTCCATCATTTCTGACTTCCCTCCCCTGGCCAGTTGTGTCCTTCTGCCTCATTGTCCTTCTTGGTTTGTTCCCTTTTCTGCCTGTCTTCCCATCATGGCTTGTTCTGACCCTCATCAAATGTTGCCTAGTCTGTCATGTCCTCCTCCTCCTTGGCCTCACCTTTTTGTCTGTTCCTCTAACTACATCTGTCTGATGTCCTGCCTTCCCTGATCCTGCCTTGCTTCCTGTCCTTATTTCTTGTTCCCTTGTGCTTCTCCAGTTTCACTTCTCTTGAACAGTCTTGCCCTTCTTCCAGCTTATGCCAATTGATAGATAATTTCTCATTCCCACTCCTGGTTTGTGATCCCCTGGTTTTAAAAGCCCCCATTTGCAATCCTCTTCTTCCTTCTTCCTTACTTTTGATTGGTCTGCTGCTTTTTCATCTCTTCCCTTCTCCTGCTTTCAGACCCTTGAATTAATACCTCAGTTGCTTTTACACACTGCTGCCTCATTTCTCTTCTTGGCTTTTATACCCCAGTCCTGTCTTATTTCTTTATCTGCCCAGTATCTCAAGCCTGTCTATTGTTTACTAGTCCTGCTTCACTTCCCCTTCTGGTCAGCTGTCCACCAGTTCCACCTTACTCCTCTTGTTCATCTGTCATCTTGCTCTGCCTATCTTCCCCCTCCTGTTTCCTTGAAGACAAGTCTACTTAACTTCCCATCCTAGTGTCAGTCCAGTCTCTGTCCTCCAGTTCTCCTTGTTACTTTCTCCTGCCTTGTTCTATATCAATCTATCATCCTCTTGTCCTGCTGTTCTTTCCCTCCTCATCTATTCTTGTTGTTGCTTTCTCTGCATCCTTTTTTGTCAACCTGTTTTTCCTGGGTCCCCCCTTTCTTTCAGTCTTAGTCTGTTAACTCCTTCAAATGAATTTTTGTAGTCATTTAGGTGTCTTGCCTGTGGCTGCATCTTAGACTCCTGAAGGTACCTGAGCTCAGTAAAATATTAGTGTTATTGTTCAAGAACTGGATATGTTTTAGACGCTGATGGTTCAGACTAGAAGGGCTCCCCAAGTTAGGGTGAGGATGCAGGTAGGTAGGATCCTTAAGGACAATGGCAGGAATACCCTACTCTCCCCATAGTTGCAGAACCTGAGCTGCAAGTCAGCTGGAGGCTCATGTTCTTCAGCTAGAGAGAAAAGTGTAGGTATTGCTCTTCAGGACAGTGGCAGCAATAACCCCGCTCAAGTGCCTTTTAAGTTTATCTTGGAGAGTTCTGTCAGCCCCAGCCATCAATACAGCCCAGAACTTCTCGCAGTCTTGAACACTAACACCAAAGCTAGCCTGGATGGCTCCATCAGCTTCAGACAGCATGAACTGTCCTACTTCATTTTGGTTGTTATGGGGGGGGGGGGGTTGACCCCTAGTTTTTAGGTTCTCACTCTTTCCCCTTTTTCTGTCATTCCTGACTCTTTTCTCGTGGTGAGTTGTCTGTTCCATTTTCCCTTCCAGTTTGTTCCCTTCTCTCCTTTTCTCCCCTCTGGGCTTTTTTGTCCCCTGGCATCTTTGCCTAGTCTGACCCTCTTCAAATATAGTAATCTAGTCTGTCATGCCCTGCTCTTCCTTACCCTCACCTCTTTTGATTGTTGCCTCAAGTCAGCCCTGGGTCTGTTACTCCCTAGTTCAGCCTTCTTTCCAGCCTTGGTATGTTGGTTTGTCTTACCTTGATTCCAGTTTTGACCTATTTCATGTCCCTGCTCTTTACTTGGGTCCCCTCCTAATGGGTCTTCCTCTTCTTTCTGTTGTCCTCCTGTCCTTGCTGCCCATCTAGGACTCTTCCTCTTAGCCAGTGTTCCTTCCCTTCATAAAATAGAGTGTTTAGCCTCATGTCCCCTGCTCCAGCCCCAAGTTTCTTCTGGGTCCATCATCCCCTTGCCCTACTTCATTGTCTTCCGACACTGTCTCCATCCTCCTCTTGGCCCATTGTCCAGCTGCCTTGATTTTCCAAAACTTTACTTGCCTCTTGTTCTGTCTTTCCTTCCCTCCCAGTGTGCAGTGCCCTTTGCCTGTTGTCTCTGTTCTACATGCATTTCTTGATTGTCTGCTATTCCCCAGCATCTTGATCGGACAACTGTCTTTCCTTGCCTTATCTTCTATGTGTGTGCCCCCAGGGTTCCCCAGGGTCAGCTTCCTCTTTTTGGTGAGGGCTCCCTCCATGTCTCCTTGTGGTGTTCCTTTGTCTGTCAAACCCTTCTCTTGCATCTCTTCCCCCATCCACAGTTAATTTCTAGTCCCATGGTCTGTTGTCCTTTTGTTTGCCTTCTGTCCATCAGCACCTTTTTGGTGATTCCTGTATTTCTCTGGACCCTAGGGATGACAGGCAGGAGCCTCATGCCCCTTCTCTTGTCCTCTGGTCCTGCCTTGTCTCCTTTCCATGATCCTGAATCATGCATTTCCTGCTGTGCCGCCTCCTATCACACCTTTTTCTATTGTGCCTGCTGAGTGACTTGCATCCCCACTTGCTTACCTGCCTTGCTGTCCCTGTTCTGTCCTCCTGTCATTCTCTGGTGCTTCCTCACTTCCCATCCTTACCTATGGTCTTCTGGTCCTGATTTCATGTCGCCTCTTGATCCTCCCATAATTTTTTCATTCCTTTGTCCTACCTTGCTGCCTTTTCTGGTCCATGGTGTCTGGTCTCTGCTCAAGCTGTTGTCACTTGGTACTTCCTCACTCCTATATTAGCATCCTGTTCTTAGTTCCTCTTGACCCCTGCTTTTGATCATCCTGTGGCCTTGCCTCAGGTCTCCTCCTGGTCTCTTGTCCCTATTTTCCATTGCTGCCTTCTCTCTTGTTTCCTCAGTTGAGTCTTCCCCTCCTCCTGTTCCACTTCCAGCTCTGGTCAGCCATTTATCTGGTCCATCCTTGTTCCCCTCTTTATCCATGATCTTATGTGTTCTCCCTGATACTCACCTGCTTCACCATTTGGCTTCTGATACCTTGTTCTTCCTCCTTTTAACACCTCCATCCTCTGGTTTCCCCTTGTCCTGCCTTACTTGCCCTCTTTCTTCTCTTCCATTGTCCTTTTTCTCTGCATTGTTTACCTTTCCCCAGTTCAGCTTCACCACTTCCCTTCATCTGTTGTCACCACCACCTGTTTCCATGATCCTGCCTCACTTTGTCTTGGATTGTTTTCCCCTGGTCTTTCTTGCTTTATGGGTTTTTTTTTTAATCTTTTCTCGGGTGTCCTTCTGCTCAATTTCCTCACCTTTTGTCTGCTGTTCTGCGGTCTAGCCCCAAGTCAGTCCTCTCCTGCCTCAGTACACTGTTCCTTTCAGTCCTTGGGGCCTCTTGGTCCCAAACCTATCATTACCATCTCTCCCATTAGTCAGTGCAGTCTCTGTTCCTCTGGGTCTGTCCTGCCTTTCTCCAGTCTATTGTATACTGTTTGCTTGTGCTCCATGTTCTGTATCACTTCTCCTCTTAGTATCTTGAATCCTGGTTTTAGACCCCAAATTAATCATGACAGTTTCCACCTACTGTACCCTCTACTGTCTGTCAAATCCCATTCCTCCATACCCTCCCATCATGCACTTGATTAGTTCAAGTAACCAAACTTATTTCTTCCCTGCTTGATGGGCTGCAGTCTTGAGTGGGGGTGGGAGTTGGTGTTGGCTTGATGCCTCTAGTGTTGGGGATGGAAGGAAGAAGTAGTATGACTTGGTTGGGTGGTTAGTAGCCAGAGAACTTGATTGAGAGGCAGGGAATAGGTTATTTTTTCCTCTGTTTCCTTTCCCAGTCTCTGGTGTCCAAGGACTTCATCCCCCTGAGCCTGCCCCATGTGCCTTGGTCTGTCAGCCTCAGAATGTTCTTGTCTCCTAGCCCCTTCCCTTGCCCTGTCTCTGATCCATTGTCCTTGTATTTCTCTTGTCCTGTTTTGCATCTTCCCCTGATACTGCCTCTAGTCTCTTGGTCCTTCCTGATCTTGGCCCCTCTGTCTCCCTTTATTCTGCTTTTGCATCCTGCCTTCCATGGGCCTGCCTTGATTTCCCTTGCTGATTTTTCTTGTCCCTTGGTCCCCATATGCTTCTATAGCCTCTCTCTTTCCCCTTGGTTGGTCTTAGATTCATAGATTAGAGTCAGAAAGGACCCAATGGATCATCATGTCTGACCCTGCCCCTGGCAGGAAAGTGGACTGAGGTCAGACAACCCCAGCCAGGTGACTGTCAAGCCTCCTTTTGAAGACCTCCAAGTTAGGTGATAGGACCACCTCTCTTGGAAGCCCATTCCAGATTCTGACCACCCTTACTGTAAAAATGTCTTCCTAATATCTAACCTAAATCTGCTCTCCACTAGTTTGCACCCATTATTCCTAGTTACTCCCTGGGGTGCTCTGGTAAACAGCGCATCAACAATTCCCTGCTGTTCTCCCCTGATAAACTTATAGGCAGCTACACAGTCATCCCTCAGCCATCTTTTATAAAGGCTGAAGAGATCCAGATCTCTCAACCTCCCCTCATAGGATCTTTCACAGAGGCCGCTAATCATGCAAGTGGCCCTCCTTTGAACCCTCTCCAGATTCTCTGTGTCCCTCTTGAAGTGCAGCGCCCAAAACTGGACACAGTACTCCAACTGTGGCCTGACCAGTGCCGCATAGAGGGGGAGTATCACTTCCCTTGATCTGTTGGTCATGCATCTGTTAATACACAACAACGTGCGATTGGCTTTGTTGATGGCCTCATTACACTGCCAGCTCATGTTCATCTTGGAGTCAGCTATGACTCCAAGATCTCTCTGCCTCTGAGCTACTGAGAAGGACATCCCCCAACCTGTAGATGTACTGGGGATTCCTCCTTCCCAGGTGGAGTACCTTACATTTATCTTTGTTGAATTGCATCCTATTTTATTCCACCCATTGATCCAACCTGTCCATGTCGGCCTGTATCTGCTGCCTGCCCTCCAGTGTGTTAACCTTGCCCCATAATTTGGTATCATCTGGGAACTTGGAGAGGGTGCTCTCCACACCCTCATCCACATCGCTGATGAAGATATTAAATAACACCGGTCCAAGGACCAAACCCTGCGGGACCCCACTGTCCACCTCCTTCCAGGTCAAGAATGACCCATCCACCACCACTCTCTGGGTGTGGTTCCTAAGCCAGTTAGCCACCTATCTGACTCTGTAGGCATCCACTCCACAGCCTGTTAGCTTCCCTATGAAAATAGGATGCGAAACTGTGTCGAAGACCTTCCTAAAATCCAGGTAGATGACATCGGCCTCAGCTCCTGTGTCAAGGCAGCGTGTGACCTGGTCATAAAAGGCTATAAGGTTTGTCAGGCAGGATCTACCTGTAACAAACCCATGCTGGTTTCCTTTCAGCATCATTTCCCCTGCTGAGCCTTCATAAATGCATTCTTTGATTTTTTTTTTTTTTTTCCTGTCCCCCCGGTATTTTCCCAGGGCAAGAGGTAAGACTGACTGGCCTAAAGTTACCCAGCTCATCCCTTCTCCCCATAAATATGGGCACCATGTTGGCCCTTTTCCAGTCCTCAGGGTCCTGGCCAGAGCACCATGAGTGCTCAAACAGCTGTGCCAGTGGCTCAGCTATGACACTGGCCAATTCCTTCAGCACCCTTGGATGGAGGTCATCTGGGCCAGCTGACTTGTACCCATCCAGCCCTTCTAAGTGCTCTTTAACTAAGTCTACACTAACCTTTGGAGGTCTGGTGCCTTTTGGACAACTGGCTATGCTCAGGGTGGGGGAATTGTCCTGGTCAGTATTTAGGAATACTGAAGCAAAGAACTCATTGAAGAGCTCTGCCCCTTTCTCTCAGTCATCCAGCAACTGACCTGATTTGTCCTGTGGGGCCCTGTGTTACTCTGTGCTTTCCTTTTGTTCGCTATGTATCTGTAGAAGGACTTTTTATTGTCTATAATTGTTGAAGCCAGCCTAAGCTGCCTTGGCCTGCCTAACTGACTCCCTGCAATAGCATGCCAGGGTAGTGTATGCCTCCTTGGTGGCTGCCCCCTTCTTCCTGCCTATAAATCTCTTTCTCTGCCCCCAGTCTTTCCTGGAGCTCTCTGTTCAGCCAAGGGGGCTTTTTTTATCCCTTTAGCCCCTTAGTCTTGCCTGTCTCCTGCATCTTCTGCTCTGTTGAATCTTATAGTGGACCTACCTCACTTCCTGACCTAGTCAGTCATCCCCAATCTAAGAACCCACTTCCCCCTATTGGCCCCTTCTCTTCCTCTCTTGCCTGGTCTTCCTCTTTTCAGCCTTCTCTTGCTTAATGTCCTTTCAGGTCTACCCCACCTATTAGGTTTGTTTTCCCTGCTGCTGACTCCCTTTCCCTTTTGGTCTCCCACCTCTGGTTCCATCTAAGGCTCCTGGAGATGCTGAGCATTAAAGTGTCAGTTGTTAAAAAATGAGGAAGTTCCTGAGCTAGGTAGATGACTGGAGGAGATCAGTTTCTCAAGCTAAGATACAGACACAGGTAGGAATGATTTTTAAGGACACTGGAGTGATAAACTCCACCACTATCCTCTACCATCTACCTGACCTACAATTGTCCTAGAGCCCTACCCATCTGTGCCCTTAACTTAGCACTGGGAGTCCTGCCAGCCCCAAATGTCTATACAGCCCAAAATGTTCCCTATTCTTGAACACTAACATTCAAGCTGGTTTGGATGGTTCCAGGTGCCTTAGGCCCAGCCCACATTGTTCTGTTTCATATTGCCTCTTGGCCAGTTTTCCTTTCTTCTTTGTCTGTTTTCCCCCTGATATCTGCATCCTCATCATGCCTCATTTCCATGCCTTATTGTCAGCTCCTGGTTCTGACTTGAATCCAGTTATGGTCTAATGTTTTCCCCTGCTTTTCCCTTCCGTCCCCTCCTGATTGAGTATGCCCTCTTCTTGCTTCCTGCTCCCTTTCTCCTGCCTTCCTGCTCTGCCTCAGTTCCTCTCCTGGTGCCAAATTCCTGTCCTCTACTTTTCTTTGTCCAATGCTGATTTCTCATGTTGCCTCTTTCTCTGTCCCCTGTCATCTTTCTCTCGCTGTGCTTCCTCTCATTATTTATTGTTCTGATCATCACCTTTTCTCCATTACTTCCTTTGTCAGCTGTTTGTTCCCATGCCCTCCCTATTTTTCAGTTTTCATCTCTTACCCCATTAAACCTGGATTTTATGGTTGAGCTATGGCTAAGCTACTAGCGGTCTGCTAGAGATGCCAAAGCCTTACTGTTAAAGAATGGGGAAGGTTAGGGGTTTGAAAAATGTTGGAATTGGCTGTCATAGCCTGAGCAGCCCTTCCATCCCCAGTCAAAGTTAGGGGCACAGGCAGGTCTTGAGGCCCTTGAGGATACTGGCAGAGACTCTGCAACCCTGCCCCTAGCAGTGGAACATAAGCATCTATTCTTCTCAAAAGCCCTACGTGCTTGTGCCCTCAAGTTGGCTTACAAAGCCCTTCTAGTCCCAACCACCAGTGCAGCTCAAAATCTTTCCCACTTTCTACACTAGCTAATGTACTAGCCTGTATACTCAAGCTAGGTTTGGAGGCTCCAGCTGTCTCAAACCCAGTCCCTATTGTCCTTCTTGATGCTGGCTCTCAGTCTTTCAAACTCTACTTTGCAAGCTCCCAGCCTTTCATCTCTCATTCCCCCATTGGGCCTGGGGGCTCCCTTTTCCATCATTCCTCACTCTCCTGGTGCTCAGTTGTCTTGCTTTGCTTCATTTCCCCTCTCTGTTGGTTCTCTACTCTGCCTGTCTTCCCCTCATCATTTAGTACCCATAGTGTTGCAATTATTTGCAATTAGTTGGGCTGGAAGGCAACTATTTGGGTTGGAGGGCCGCTTCAGGAGTTTTGGTGAGCCGTTGATGGCTGGTGGGAGGAGCACAAGGGATCATATCTGGCCTGCCAGCTGCTGCCAGGAGTCTGAGGAGGGAGGTCTGTGTCCTGTGCTGCTCTGCTCTGTTGCATCCATCCCACCCCACCATGGGGTGCAGCCCTCCTTCCTCAGGTTCTCAATGGTGGCCAGTGGGATGGATAGGATTAACTGATGGGCCATATTTTGGCCACCCCTGCCTTAGGATAATGCCTTATCCTAAGCCACTTCAAGTCTACTTAATTGATTTGACATGTCTTGCTCCTCCTTGCCTCACTCTTTTGTTCCTCCTGTATGTCATATTGAATGAAATAGTTTGAATGTTTGTAAAGGTTGCCCATTAGCCAGTTTCAGGAAGAAGATAAGATTTATCTCCTTATCTAGTTCATTGTTTTGGGACTACGTGCAAAAGATCCTGACTTCGCTTAAAGTCTTAATTTAAATTTCATCTTTTAGAAATCTTTTACAAAGAGAGCAAATATCCTGAATTCCAAGAGATCAAACCCTGAGGCCTTTTGACCAGGTTGGTAAGAAAAGGGCATTTGCAGTGATATGGAAGTTTCCCAAAGGTAACTTAAAATGCTCAACAAAGGTAAAAGAATCTGAGTAAGATCCGAGCCCAAATTTGGGAGCAATGATATATTGAGTAGGAGGAGCCTGCTGACGGCAACTCGCTCAATAAAAACGGTAACTTGCTGTCCCAATTTGGAGGTGACTATACTTGTAGAACAACGAAGGAAAAATCGCAAGTATAGCCCGGTTCAGACTGATCACCTGACACTACCCTCTCCGTGAACACGAATCTCTTAGTTCACGCTGAAGCCGCGGAGCACCTGAAAAGGACTGAAGGAAGGGGACTTAGTCCTATCACTGCTGAGGCCAGCCTATTGAATTGTATTGCTGAGCCCATTTCATTGAACTGTACTACTGAGGCCAACCCATTAAATCATACTACTGAGGAATGAAACCATATTTTGGTATTTGGCTTCTTGGAATTCTAGGATTGTAAGTATAATATGAAAAATAATAGTATTGATTCAAATTTAACTTTTAGTTGTAATTGTAGTTGTTTTTGTAACACTAATTCTTATAGTATTGTTTGGGAAGGAAGTGCTTTCGGAGCATTGTTTCTAATATATGTAATTATTGTGTTTTTAATGTTTGTCGTGTTTCTTAAAGCTAAGCAGTGTTATATACGTAGCAAAGAGTTTTAAAATAAAATTGTGTTGTATAAATTAAGTGTGTAATCATTGTGAAATCGTGCAATCAGTTAACTACTCCCCCAGCCAGTGCATCAAAACAAATCAGTAAATTGTGTGGGATTTTCTCTATTCCATAACCCACTAGAGACACTGTATCTACCTCAGGACTCTTGCCCCCTACTGATGCCTCATGTCCCACCTTGTCCTGATTCTAGTAGTGGCTGGGTATGTTTTTTTTGCTGCTCTTTCCTCATGTTCCCTTCTGACCAATTGTGCCTTTTTTGTGGGAAGTGAGGCAGGACAAGAGGACAACGTTAGCCAGTGTTACGCTGCATTGCCAGCTGGAGTCACCTGTCCCCACTGATCTGTTGTCCTCTACCCTTGTCTCTCTCCTGGCCCATGGTCCGCTGCCACTGGTTTCTTTTGTCTAGGTTGTTATTCCTTTCCCATCACAGTGTGCAGTGCCCTCTGTTTGCTATCTCCTTTGTTCTACCTTCCACTTTCTCTTTGAACTTTTCTGCATACCTGTTCTTTGCTTGTCCTGGCTCATCTCCCCTCAAGCTGTCATTCAGTGCAGTCACTAGCTAAGCTATTCCCTTCTGGCTTTTTGTTCTTCCATCATTCCTTCCATCCTCTTTGCATCACCTAATTCTTGGTCCATTGGGCCTAGTCTCTAGGCCCCTGGTCTGTCATCTTCCAATGCTACATTTTTACTTCCTGAGTTTACAGGAGGGTTTAAGGAGGAGGGCTGCTAGACTTAGGCTTTCTTTTGCTCTTGTGGCAGTTACAGCAGCTGGGCATGTCACAGCTAGCTTCAAAGGTCCTGTCTCTTGATTCATGAAATGAGTCCTTAATAAAAAGAAAAATGTGAACCTGGCCACAAGAGGAGTCTAACTGGCTTGTGAATGCATGGATTTGTGGGGTTTCTTGTGTCTCAGTGAAGCAGCAGGAGCCACTAGTAGGAAAATTAGAAATCCCCTGCTACCTCCTTTTTCTTATATTAAAAAAAAAAAAAAAAAAAAAAAAGAAAATCTGGTGTATCTGCTGGTTTTGACCTCCTCCAAAAACCCAAAGAGGCTAAGAGAATGTGGCAACAGCAGCAAAGCACTAGCTTAAATATCTCATTCAGCTAAAGTAGAGGTGGAGGGATAAGGCTACAAAGAAACTATGAGCCCCCTTCCCAAAATTCAATTTATATAGTCCCAGATGCATCCTTTTTGACTGAGGCCTTGCCCAGGCATCCTGGTATAGGTTTACCTGCATCCTATTACAGAATAAAGGCTGTTGTGGTAGTTTTTCTATGCTTCTCTCTTTTGGGCATTCATGCAGTAGTACCCTTAGGCTTATTTCTCAAATGTTTCTGAGGTGTCAAATTCTCTTCTGGAGCCACTGAAGCAATGACACTATCCCAGTAGAAAGTTTGGTGCTGTCTGAATAGCTTTCAATTCTTTGGCCACTAGTGTACACAGACAAGAAAGTGACTTCCATTAGCTTTATAAACAAAAGTTTAGAATACATACACTTTCCTTCCTTCACTTGTTCTCTGAAACCAGTTTAGAAAGCTAACTCTTATGACACCTTGTGGCATTAGAATTAAGCAGGAAACTTTTCCTGTCCTATGATAGAGATCTTACAAATTTTCCTATTTCACACTAGACACCCTCAAAGCATCATGTTGTGTTATACTGCCTCCATGCCTTGCTGCCGTGAAGCAGACCCTGCTCACTTACTCCCTTTCTGTAGCTCCCAGATCCCACATGAAGCGGTCAATCCAGATCACTCCGAAACATGTACCATAGGCTTTCCAACTCAGGCATGCTGAGGTGCAACTCTGGACTACTCTGAAGTTGCTACTCTCATTTTCAGAAGTTGGCACACTGGGACCTTGAGCATGTAGCCATGAGGCACATTATATATAAAGTAGAATTATTGTACTATGCTGTTAACATTTCATTAGATAGATAGATAGATAGATAGATAGATAGATAGATAGATAGATATTATCTATATAGAGATATCTATATAGAGATATAGCATCTCATTATCTCTATCTAATGAAATGCTAACAGCACAGTACTATAATTCTACTGCACATTATCATAGCACAAAAAAGCATGCCAATGTGCAGTAGAATTGGTCTACATTGCATTAGCATCACTTAAAACATATGCACTAGTGATGATTACAGCACATTATTAGTCCCTGTAGGAGCTTGTACATGTAACAAATTGCCCATTTATGTGGTTTGTCACACTTTGTGTGACATGGGTTTTTTGCAATTTAAAGGAGTTTGTTACATTGCAAACTAAACTACATCCCCGTGTAGTTTAGTTTGCAATCTAGCTACTTGTAACATTGTGTGGCTGACTCCCTGCTTTTGCCTAGCAAGCCAGGCTTGGAAAAGCACATTTTGAATTGGCAGAACATTTCTACCAATCAGGTAACAGCTGAGAGGGGCTTGCCCTGCCCCTACTCGGGAAGGGGGCGGGGGGAGGAGCTCCGGGACCTGATTGAAGACTGTGCTTTGCAGGTTTGGCAGACTTCCGGGGCGGGGCCTCCAGTGTAGATAAAAGCCGAATATGCTCAGCATGATGGGCAGAGACAGCAAGGGACACTGGAGAGGGAAGAGGCTCCATGGGCTCCCTTCTTCAACCCAGCAGTGCGCAGGCCAGCACACAGGGCTCAGGCTCCAGGAGCCATATCAAGGCAGCTTGAGCCTGCATCCTCAGCATGGGGCTGGATGGAGCGGCGTGCAGACTGGCACATGGAGAGCCATCCCCCGGAGCAGCTTAAGGATGCTCAGGATAACCCCAGTGTAAGCCCCGCAGTGTGGCCTGGCCAAAGAACTAAAAGAGCCCGGAAAGGGGGAGGCCTAGGCATAAGGCTAGGTTCCCCCCACTATGAGTGCTGGAAGAACCCTCAGTGCCTAAAGCAGGGCACAGGGCCAGAAGGGCAGGTCTTGGAGTGACACAGGCAACGCTGGCAGGGCCTGTGATTGGGAGCCCTGGGTGGAAGTTTCCCTCCCAGCTAGACCCATGGAAGGGGAACCACCCCTTGCTAGCAGAGATCCAGGGCTAAATGTGCCTTATATCTTGTAAAACTGAACCTCATACTTTGTATAATTTTACAGTTGTTATTTTGTATAACATATTCATAATTATGATGTTATGGAATTGGGTTAGTTTGGTGTAATGGGTTTTTGGCTTATTGTTTTGTAAATATTTATCTGTATACCATTGGTGTTGTTAAAAGATATTGCCAAGAATATTTTTGGAACGTTTTCTTTTGTTACCTATTAGAATATTTACATATATATAAGAAATATGTATATTATAATTCAATAAACTGTGAATAGTTAAGAGCATTGGCGTGGAGCTAACTCTATAGAGGAAAGAGGGACCCACACTCAAATCACTGGTGTCCCTCTCACAGTACTGTCGCCTGCCTCATCTATGCCTTCCAGTTGAGGATGGGCATACCCTTGGATGTTCCTGGGTTACAATTGCAGTCATTAATCTAACGACTCATCCCCCCCACCCCACAGCCACAGGAGAGGTGAGCTGAAGGCAGAAATGGTGATTTTATTTTATTTTACTTTATTTTTTAACACAAAACCTGCCTGCCTCTCCCATGGCCGACAGGTGAACTGCTAGCAAGCTGAGTTGCCCCTGAGATGTAGGAGGTCCCTGGTCCTTCCCTCCATGGTGGCAGTGCCCTCTGCGGCCACTACTGTGCCAGGGGCTTCCCTAGCTCAGCGGTGCCTGATCCAATGCTTCCCCAAGTCCACGGCTACCTGGGCAGGCTTGAGGAAGAGTTGAATCTGGTGGCTGCTGCCTCTGAGCTGGGTCAGCATCCAGCCTACCAGCAGCTCACCTGGAGGATGCTGTTGCTGTGGAGGGAAGGACCAGGGCTCCCCACAGCTCAGGGGCCACTCGGCCCACTAGTAGCTTGCCCGCCAGCCACAGGCAGGCTCCACCAAAAAAAAGGATGGGCCCCTCAGTGCTTTTTTTTTTTTTTGGTGGTGGAGCCTGCCTATGCAAGCTGCCAGTGGGGTAAGTGGTCCCTGAGCTGCAGGGGGCCCTGGTTCTTCCCTCCACAGCAGTGGTGCCCCAGGTGGGCTGCTAGCAGGCCAGATACTGCCCCACCTTGGGAGGCAACAGCCAGCTTTATCCAGCTCTTCCTTGAGCCCACCCAGAAAGCAGCATCCCATGCACTGTCCCTGCTGCCTGGGACTGCCTGGGAACAGGTGGCTTGCCCTGGGGCAGTGTGGGGAAGCAGCAGGAGGGCAGCTGGGTGTGCTGGCAGCTGGAAAAGGCAGTAGGGATGATGCACAGCATGCTGGAAGCCCGGGCCAGCTTGGGGAAGCTTTGGATCAGGCGTCTCTGAGCTTGAGCAGCCCCTGGCCCACTAGCAGCCTGCCCAGGTAGCCCCATGGGGTGCTGCACTGATGGAGGGAAGGACCAGGGCCCCCTGAATTCAGGGGCTGCTTAGCCCACCAGTAGCTCATCCCCCAGCTGTGGGAAAGGCAGGCAGGCTCTGCCAAAAAAAAAAGCATTGGGCCCCTTACTGTTACAGTGACAGAAGCCCCTAAATTGAAATGTTGGGTTTTTTAATCATCACAATTAAAATCCCACCATTTCAATTCAGGGGACTTAAACCCATGTTGCATGTACAAGTACCCTGTGATTACAGGTACTAAACTTAATGTACTGTAATTACGGCGCATTAATGAACATGTACATGTGCCCAGGGTGTGCCTTTCAGGGAAGGGATGCTCATGGGTGTTGCATAGAGGTTGTATAAATATGCTCCCAGAGGCTTGTTTTAAAGGAGTGAGAATGAATGTGTGAGTATATCACCCCAGAATACCCAACAGCTTGGTTGGCAGGGCACTCAGCTGGGATATGGAAGCCAAGATTATTATAGTGCCTGAGGGTCCTGATTGAAATAAAGCACTTAAACCTAGGGGTCTCAGAACTTCCCCAGTCCCCTGACTTGATAGCTATCAGCTATTCTGAGGGGGTTTCTAGTGAGGCTGGTTTTGAACAGCAATTTTATTCTTCCTCTGAGAAATCTTTGTCAAAACTGATATCTTCTTGCAAATGTCTGGTTTGGATGAAGGTATCATCTAGCTAGTATCCTTTTTACAATGCTTGAATACTGGTTCTTAATGTGATGCCCTTTTCTAATATCTATGTTGTGCTGACATCTGGTGGACTCTGAAAGTAATTGATTTTATTTTATTTTTTTGCTTTCATGGCTATTGTCTTATAATAGTAACACAAGAAAAGACACCTCTGGAAAGTACACACAAAAAGAAAAACTAGTGCAAGCAAAAACAAATATTATAGCATTTACTTTTCTTCAAAATTTGTTTGCAGGGTAATACTTTAGAAAGATGGCAGACCTCCCCCTTCCCTACACATGCTATAAGACACAGGGCTGCCTGGCTTCTATAATTGGGCGGTGTGGGGCTGTGCTTCCATAGCAAAGATTTTGGGGGGAGGGGAGAATGCATTCTGCTGTCCCTGCTGCACCTGATGTATAGTGACCTTGTTCCTCACCTGTAGAAATTTGCCATGCTGCTACTGCACCAGCAGCAGCTGCTACCAGAGTAGAGAGAGCCCTGAGTCACTTGGATTCCCCCTGCTCTCCAGTGGTCAGCAGTCTGCTTGGGGTGCTTCAGGAGCTCACTACATCTCTGCCAGGCTATGATTGAAAGTTCTTACAGGTATTCTGACCTCTTTCCATATCCCAAGCACTCGCACTTTTTGGACAAATTCCTGCCATGATCAAGTGTAAAGATATTATCAATATTGTCACCCTGGAGAGAGCTTTGAGCATCATTCTCCAATAGCAGAGCATGGATCTCAAGAAAAAGCCAAAAATGCTCCATTTTCTCAAAGTGAAAATGTGTGGGGTCTTTGCATGGAACATCTTTGCCTTCTATGAACAGTTCTCTGACCACCTGGACACGGAAAAGAAGGTCAACATTATATTCCTAGACTTCCAAAAGGCTCTTGATCTAGTATCCCAGGATATCCTTATAGAAAAATTGGAAGATTGTGAGTTTAACTGCTCAACAGTTCAGTGGGTGGAAAACTGGCTGCATGGTAGGACCCAGAGTTCTCATCAACGGATCTGTGTCATCCTGGCAAAGTGGCCAGTGGTGTCCCTCAGAGGTCCGTGCTTGGACTGGTGCTTTTCAACATCTTTATCAATGATTTGGATGTGGGGGTGAAAAGCTTGCTGGCCAAGTTTGCAGACTACACCAAGTTATAGGGGAGCATAGTCATGCAAGAAGATAGGTTGCAGATACAGGTGGACCTGGATAGGCTGGAGAGTTGGGCAGACTGGAACCAGATGAAGTTCAGCACTCAGAAGGGTAAAGTGCAAACAAACAATCTGGGGGCAAACAATCCCCAACATACCTACAGGCTTGGTGGTGACAATTTGACTTGCACTACAGCCAAACGGGGCCTAGGGGTACTGATCAACCATCACATGAACATGAGCCGACAGAGCGATGCTGTGGCCAGCAGGACAGACAACCTGCTGGTATGCATTAACCATTGCATCTCATGCAAAACTAAGGAAATGATACTCTCACTGTGCTTCACACTGGTGAGACCCCAGCTGGAGTACTGCATCCAGTTCTGGGCACTTCAACAAGGACATGGAAAAACTTGAGAGGGTCCAGAGAAGAGCCACCCATATGATCAGGGTTTTGCAAGACAAGCTATACGAGAAGAGGCTGAGGGACTTGGGCCTCTTCAGCCTACAGAAGAGAAGGCTCACAGGGGACTTGGTAGTGACTTACCACTACATCAGGGGAGTACATCAAGAACTCAGTGAACAGCTGTTCACCAGGGCACCCCTGGGGAAGACCAGGAGCAATGGATACTGACTCCTGGAAGGCCCCTTCAGGCTCAATTCCAGGAAAAACTCCTTCACAGTCAGGGTGTCCAGACTGTGGAATAAACTCCTACCAGAGGTGGTGTGATCATCTACCCTGGAAATCTTCAAAAGGAGACTGGACAGTCACCTTGCTGGGGTCACTTGACCCCAGTTGTCTTTTCCTGCCTGGTGCAGGGGGACTGGACCCAATGATCTACAAGGTCCCTTCCAGCCCCTAATAATCCACGAGTCTATGAATCTCCTCAATAAGAGATGGTGCTAACTTCAGCCTTAAACACTAAGCCTCATTTGACCAATTTCTTTAAAGGTCCTGAAAAAGAATATGGTACTGAGCTGCTGTAAATACTCATTTCTTCTTCAATAAAATTCTCACGATGTTTGCGTGGTACTGAGCAGAAAGAAATTAGCCCTTCCACCTAACTATTACTGAGTGTGGTGCTCTTGCTACTCTGGAAACTTCTTGCCTGAGGCAATTCAAATACCTCATCTCTCTGTCCTCAAATATAAGAGCATTTAATAAATGCCACTGGTGCACTGACACTCGTAGACCAAGGGCTTTCCTGAATCTGTATCCCACCAAGTTGCTTGCAAAGACAAGGCACATTATGAGGAAATTATCAGAAAACAGTCCAGGTGGTACAGGACTGAAAGCTTGCTTCATACACATGCTGCTGATTATTATTAGCAGTTTCATAATTTTGCTCTTTTTGAATGACAAGACTGAGACATGGCATTGAGATTTTTGGATTAAATACATGCTGGAAAGGGAGGTTCCTACTTCTTCAGTTTCGTCTTTCACAAATTGTGTAATTTTAAAATATTAATCACAGTCTTTAGCAGCCATTTCATCAGTTCTTTTGACAAAGTGATATCTTTCACTTCATCCTTTGTTTTATTTAATTTAGGTCTTGGACGCATGTTACATTTCTAGAAGGAGAAATACTGCTTTCCTGCTAGAAACTGCTAGTGTTTCTTGTGGAGGAAACATGCTCCATCTATGAGAAATTTTCACTGTGACACCTGGCATAATTTCCCTGTGTGAGAGTTTCTCTTACAAAAATGATCACCTGTACGTTCCACTCCTCTGTGATTGGGAAGAGCTAAGCAGCAGCCTCCTCTATGTCTTCCCTAGACATGGGGATCCTGGATTGGGGAAGGTATGGGGATGGTTTTTCTGAAGCTTGACTCCTCCCATGATTGGGAGGAAAGGAGTACAGCTGCCACAGTTCTCTGAGCCTTCCTCAAACTGGCAGTCTGGGAAGGGTTTAGAGGGCAGTGGCAGCTGGACTCCTGATCCCAGCAACTTCCCCTGTATCTTTTAGCACCTCTCCCATGAGAAATTGTGTAATGCCTATCCAGGGGGACCCTGATCTGAGGAACATACAGGTCCATTTCCCCCCACCTTAACTTTTTCCCAATCACTGAAGGAGTCCAGCTGCCACTGCCCACCCCCCACACTGAGCCTTCCCTAAACCAGGGAGGACCCCAGACTGGGGAAGGCGTGGAGAGACGGAGAGAAGACAAGGAGTGGAGCAGTAGCTGATCTCAACACCTTCCCCAGACCAGGATAACCCTAGTTTAGGGAAGATTTGGGGAGTGGGGAAGAGGGGGTATTTGCAGGCTGGAATGCCTTTATATTTCCTTTTGAAGATTTCCACCACTGCAGACTTTCCAGAAATTTGCAGTGTAGACCCCTGTAAAATATGCATCTTGTAGGAAGCAATGTTCTGCAACTGCACCACCACCCTTTTTGACTGATATGTTAAGAACCTAGGCAGACAAGGTTCTTTGGGTGAATCTAATATCTTTTATTAGACCAACTTAAATAGTTGGAAAGATTTTTTTTTTCTTAGCAAGCTTTCAGGTTTAAAAACCCTACCTCAGGCTGAGGGAGCATCTGCAGGTGGTATGTGCTCTTCCTGGATGGAATGAATAGTAAAGAAGCCAGAGGGTAGGCTGGATGCAAGACAGGCAGTCAGTGAGGATGTAAATTGAGGGGTCAGTGGGTGAGACACAGGTCATACCAAAGAATTGTCCATTTTCAATAGCAATCTGTTTGCACTAGTACCAGTTTTATCCCAATCACAGTTGCTTTTGTTTTGCAATTATGGCTGTGTTAAAGCAGACCAAAATAGTATACTGTGTTCCATAGATGAGTGGCAAGGACCATCTCTTTAAATATTTCTGTGACTTAAGTGGATTACAATTGTTTAGACTGGTTTCTTCTCATGGTCAAAAATAATATCACATGTTTCACAAAGGAAAAAAAGAAACCTTCCCTTTTCCAATAAGGCCCCAACAACTTTGGAGAGAATGTTTAGTATTATTCATCTCCTCAATGTAATCTGTCATTTTACTTTGTCTTATATTTAATGACCATCTTTGTAATATTATGCATTTAGGTATAATGAAAGATATTATGTGTGAAGGTACATGGGTATATAATTGCATCATTTTTCAAGAGTACAGAGATTTAGGGTCCAATATCTTCACCTGTGCACATAGGTTTTAATGGGACTTCAAACAGCTTGTAGTGTCTAGTATTGTTCCTCAGGGTGCTGGTCTTGAGGGGTCAGACTGGTATTTAATTACTCAAGTCATGGGGTTTTTTCAACATCCTGCAAAGACTGTTAAGAAATATGTTCCCGTTATTCACCCTGAATGACTTGATGTTATTACATCTAATTATACATCCATGTGTAATGTTCAGCAATTCCTTTTCTGGTCTGATGTGTTTACATTGTTCAAGTTTTGCTGCAGTCATTTCTTAGATGAGAGGGACAACATAAAACCGTGCTTCTCCAGTCAAGTGTCTTTTTCAGAGCTTGTTTTTAAAATCTCTGTTCCTATAATTTTAGGCTTTAAATAGTTCCACGGACTGAAAAAACAAAATTAAAACAAGTGTGTCCTGCTCCCACCCATGTTCTTGTAAGAATTTTAGCCTGAAACTTAAGGCTAGGGACAGAGATTACACTGGTTTGTGTGTAAGTGATCAGAAACCAGTTTAAACTTGTAACAGAACAGAAGTTCAGTGCACATGGAACAGTTTGAAAATGCTCAAAACCAGTTTAAGATAGACCTGGATGGATGCAATATCAAACTCTTACTGATTTAGATTAAAGCAGCGTATCAAACTTCTGTCCCAGATCCTGTCCCAACTTGCGTTACCTCCCAGTCCCCCAACATCCCAGGATGCTTTGCACCTCCCTCACAGGGCAACTCACTGGAGCATGGCTCTCACTCTGCTGCTCCAGCCCAGTGCCTGCAATCCATGCTGTGATAGCCTACAGTTCCCAAGAGACCCCTGGGCATTCTCTGGTGTTGTTCCAAAACATAGAACTTATTATAGTATCATCCAGTACTACTTCCTGCTTAAGGCAATCATCCCCAATTGAACAAGCAAGGTTTTTCAGATTGGTGTATTTTGTTGGCCAACTGTATATTATATAAATGGTCCAATAAAAGATATCACTCTCTTTTTTTAACTTGTTTCTCACTTTATTTTCTAGACCAGTGATTCTCAGCCGGGAAGCTGTGACCCCTTTGAGTGCCTTGAGATCCTTTTGAGGGTACCATGGCATGCCACACAATGTTAGCACTGATAGGTGTACAAATATGATTCACAAGATAAACCCAGATATTTCAAGTAAGAATGTATTACTATTACAAACTTTCTGGCCTGTTGTGGTCTGAACTCTTCACAGTGGAGGAATGGCTCTTTTTTGCAGTCAAAAATAAGTGAAAGCTAAGAGCTGGCATTTTCCAAGCAGGGCCTGGAGGCTAAAAAGACTTAGAACCACTGTCTTAGACAATCCCAACTACAGAAATGCTGCAGCCCTACTCAGCCATCCTCAAAAAGTATCTGCCCAAAGTGCTCTTAAAAGCTTCCAGTGAGAGTGCCTGGACAGGTTTTGTAAAATCTGTTGCAGTGCTTAACCACTGTCATACCTAAAAGGCTCTTCCTAATATCCAATTTCAGTTTTTCCTTCCTGAAATGCCAACCCATTATTTCTTGTCTTGTCCCCTGTGGGGATGCTGGGCTATCCTTTAGTCTATATTCCCCTTCGTAACTGTAGGCAATTCTTAAAGAATTATTAAAAGAAAAGCTGAGGGGGCTGTTCATATACTTATAAATATCTGAATTAATTCTAAAATGTTCTTTTTTTCAACCGTGTTTTCTTTGCTGTTTATGAACATTCAAATGAATAGCTTTAGGTTCATGTGAGTGAGAAATTACTGTTTTCTGTAAAATACCTACTTCTTTACATAAACAAGGGTTTTCAAGCATTAACAAGAGTACTGCAGTTCATTATTCTCCTTTTTTTTAAAAAGGGGGAAGATATAAAACCATGTAAACCAGGTGACCAGTCAACATCACAAATTGCAAACAGTCAAATTCAGTGTTTTATGTATATGGAATAAAACATGTTCCCCCAAACTATACAGTGAATAAATGAACACAGAAGTATACTTTGTGAACAATCCATAAAGAGTATAGGGCCTGAATCCCCAGTCAGTAATGTGACCATGCCCAGTTATTACATTTGTCAATATCTGTCATAACCTGGACTACTCTTTGCAACTTCCTTTGTTTTAAATAACATGTAAAATACTAGATATTTGAAATTACCAACTTCATCTCCATGAAGGCTGATGGTAACATAGAACAGCCTATTTTATTTTCCTCAGAGAACACATTCAACTGCCAATATGACTCAGTATGGAAAAATATAACTGTAGATCTTAGAATAATACAATCACAGAAAGCTGGGGTTGGAAAGGAATTCAGGAGGCCATCTAGCCCAACCCCCTGCTCTAAGCAGGACCACTTCCCAATTAGATCATCCCAGCCAAAGTTTTGTCTAGCCAGGTTTTGAAAACTTCCAAGGATGGAGTTTCTACCACCTCACTGGGTAACCTGTTCCAGTATTTTACTACCCTCTTAGTGAGAAAATTCTTCCTAATATCTAAAGTAAGCTTCCCTTGCTGCAACTTGAGACCATTGCTCCTTGTTCCATCATCTGCCACCACTGAGAATAGTCTAGCTCCATCCTCTTTCAAACCCCCATTCAAGTAGTTGCAGGATGCTATTAAGTCCCTTCTCAGTCTCCTCTTTTCTAGACTAAAGCCCAGTTCCCTCAGTCTTTCACCATATCTCATGTCCCCCAGCCTCCTTACCATTTTTGTCACTCTCTGCTGAACTCCCTCCAATTTGTCCACATCCTTTCTGTAGTGGGGGGCCCAAAACTGAACACAGTACTCCAGATGTGGCCTCACCAGTGCTGAATAGAAGGGAATAATCATTTTCCTCAACCTGCTGGCAACATTGCATAATGAAGCCCAATATGCCATTGGCTTTCTTGACAAGAATGGCACACTGCTGGCTCATATTCAGCTTATACCCCCAGGTCCTTTTCTGCAGAGCTGCTGCCCAGCCAGTCAGCCCCCAGCTTGCACTGGTGTATGGTGGTGATCTGCAGGATGCACCTGATCTCTTGATCAGAAGGATGGATTAGGACACAACCTTGGAAAAGGTCAAGCAAATCTAGTAGTAAATAACTGCCTTACAAATGATCTGAGAGAAACTTGTATTTGGGAAGGTGAACAGAAGGAAACTGCTCTGGGATCTTCTTTGTTTTATCCCTCCTTATTTACAAAAAAAAAAGATTTGTGACACCAGGTTCTGCATTTGACCTAAAGAAAATGTCAGATGCCCCTAAAGAAAAAGATCTTGCCAGCTAATTCCTATCTGCTCAATGCCTTTTGGTTTGTCACCTTGGGAATCACGGCACTTGTGGACTCTTTCTTTTTTAACATGGTTGCAAATATTACACTTTGGTCGTATGCAGGGGGAGAAATGTTCCCCTAGGAGTAAAAATATCCCCCACAAAGACAGTGCTGGCACAATAGCTAAAGATTTGGTTTCTACCAATTTCTGTTTTAATAAGGAGCATAACAGGATGTAGCAGACTCTAGAAGGGGGCAGTGGGGACAGCTGGATTCTGCAGTCCAAGTGTTCTACACTTCCTCCAGCCTACACAAATGATGGAATAATTGAGTGTGAATCAGAGCTGTTTAAATTCACAGCAAGTGTTGAGCAAGACCTAGAACACAAGCAGTTTCAGTATGGTTTACAGCCACCCTTACAACTCATCTGTTGGTATAGACACAAAGTGAGGATTAAAGGGCAGCAAGGTAATTAATTCACAGGTTAGCTTCTGTTCCCCAAAGAATGGATTTGATTTGGTAGAAAGCAGGTAAGAGATGCACTTTATATATGTCATCACATGCTGATGAAATGAGGTCTTGATCACAAAAGCTTATGCATCTCTGATTGATTGAGTTGATCTATAAGATGCACCTCTACCCCACCTTCTTCCAGAGCTAACTGCCTCTCTGTGATTTGACTTTTTTTTCGTTAGATCAGAGGTTTTCAAACTGTTCTGGGAAACCTTGGAGTTCCACGATAAGTCAGCAGGTCCTCCACAAAAAGAGAGGGGGTAATGGGGGAGCAGACTGGGAGGCAGTAAGCCACCATTGCCAGGCCTGGCTCTGCATCAGCTCACACTCTCCGTGGAGCTGGGAGTAGGGGATCCATGGCAAAAGAAGTGATTTGACAGAGTTCCATGACTTGAGGAAGCTTGAAAGCCACTGAGCTAGATCAACACACATGACTTTGTCTTATGCTCTACAAAGAGATTAACTCTTCTGTCTGGATATAGGGGAGACTGAAAGGTCATTGTTCCTGTCTTAATTACCCTGTTAGACTCCTTACAACCTAGCCCCCAACTGTGCCTTATCTTACCATTCCTTGTGTCAAGGAGCTTATCTTTCTTTGGAACCCTAAGTATAACATTTACTTCTAATGCTATAAATAGTAATAATGATGAAAGCAAGAGCTACTATTGAAAAATTAATTGGTGGGGAGGCCTGGATGACTCATAGGACTGGTAACCATGCAGTATCCTTGCCATTCCCAATCTTACAGGCAGCATTTCACTTCTCTGTCACTAGTTCAAACCCACCCCAGGCCAGTAGTAACTTCAAATTGTTACCATTTGGTGCCTGTTTGGTGGTCTGTGTAAAATTAACAGATTTCTCAATCTACTGCTTCCTGAACAGGTGTCCACAACTTGACACAGAATCACCCCATTTGGCACTAATTAATACAGTCATTGGCAGTCAGCACTGACAGTATGTTTATACAACAAATTAAAATATAATTATAGCCAGGGTAGGTATATCTATTCTAGCTTTAATTTAGTTAGCACAAATAAAGGTAACAAATTAACCATGGCAGTATAGGCTGTGCTAACCCACTCAGGACCCTTGATGTGTTCTGGCCTATGTTTAAAATCTTCCCCATAGCAAACAGTAGGGCTGTGAGAAATTTTGCCTGGTGTTTCGTTTTGAAGCTGTTTTGATGTGTTTCGAGCACAAAACAGTGAAATTGAAATGAAACAAAAGCCTTTGAAATGGCTTCAAAACAAAACAAGGGAACTTGAAACATTTTGAGTTTCAAAGTTACTGGCTTCAGCACTGGTCCCAGCTGGCAGCACCCAGCTCCTCTCATCCAGCAGGCAGATCAGGGGCTCGCCCACACCCCCAGGAGGGCTGCAGGGGCTGTGCCCGAGTCCTCCCAGGGGTGTATGCTCCCAATCTGCCTGCTAGATGACAGATCAGCACTGGGCACAGCCCGCACCAAGTGCCGGGAAGATCTATGCTGCTGCTGGCCCCAGGCGACAGCACATAGCTCCTGTCATCCCGCGCACAGATCAAGGGCCCACCAGCATCCCCAGAAGGGCTCCAGGACCTGTGCCAGAGTCCTCCCAGCACAATGTCTTCTAAGGCCTCCAGACATCCTGCATGCACCACTCCTCTTCCCTCACCCCACCCCCTGCCAAACCCATGCAAGGTAACAGTTGCTTTAGGATGCAGCCAGGGCTCTACTGTGACAAGATCTACTGCATACGACAGGGATCACAGTCCACAGCAGTGGGGAAGTGGAAAGCTTCTGTGTTAGTTTTCACATTGCTTCTAGGGATGTTGAGTGGGGGGTTCAAGGCTCAATTAGTGTTGGTAGCCAGCTGCTGATGTGTGGGGTTTATTTGGCCCTTTGCTTGTGGCTTCTGGGGGAAAGGGGGTTGGGAGCTTTGGGGAAGCCCTAAAAACTCTGCTTTTTTTGCCTGCCCCCAGGCACCACTGAGCATGCTGAGATGCCCTTTATGCTATAACTAGATCAGTTCATTTCAAAGGTGCTTCTGCTCACTGGGCTACTATTCAAATGTATGTAAGAGTACAGAATCTGGCCCTAAATATTACTTACAGAAGGAAAAACAAAGACTACAGTACAGTACAAAGTGTAGCTTCTTGTCGAGTTTCGGGGAAATGAGTCATTTCTGCTGCACAGCTTTTCTGGGACATGGGAGTGTCAGAGATGCTGTTTTGGCACACAGAAACCTGTGGCTAAATTCCAGTGAAATCTAAGGTTAAAATGGCCAGACACGTTAATGAATGAAGCCTGCACAGATTGACATAACTTCTGTTACAGTACAAGGTTTTTGTGGTTTTATTCCAGAAGCCTGGAGCCACTACAACTACCTTCGTTGTACAATTGTCAGTTCATACTATTATGATGATTATTTATTATTAAGATAAAAATAGGCTAGATTATGACTAAAGGTTAGAAGCAAAGCAACTTTTTCATTGTTGAATGATATAGGCATCTGGGCTCTGGAGGAATCCAGAACCATGAGTGAGGCAGCTGGGGTCTCTACCTGCTGAAAGGGCAGAGCGGGTGCCCCAAATCAGGATGCAAGACAACCAGCAGGCAGAGCAAGATGCTGCCTAAAATCAACACACCCAGTTCAGGGCTGCCTAGAGCCAGCAACAGGAAAGGTTGAGCATAGGCCTGTCTCTTGAATCTTCACTCCCTCCAGGGCTTAGGATTTGCTCTTCACTCAGGATCCTCGTCTGAAACCTCATCTGAAGGAAGGTGCTTATGCCCTTACTTCTGAAAAAATGGAGAAGAGCTCACACTTCTCTTAAGTTGGCTAAAGGGTCTGCTGTGTCCATCCCCCTTCTTAGAGTAGTCTGGTGTTCAGTGCCCTCATCCTTGAAGTAGGAGGCCAGAGTCCAATTCCTTCATCTGAGTTAGAGGTGCAACAAGCTCCTTCAGCACTTGGGCTCGGTGAGGAGGGTAAGCCAGCCACTGTCGACTGGGGGCCTGGGGCAATGGGTAAGGAAGTCTTACCTGCTGAGGCTCCTTACATGGTAAAAGCAGCTGCCACTGCTGCAGCAGCCCTGTGGTGCAGGCTCCTTAGACTGACCCCTGGTGCCCTATTTGCTCTCTTCTCCCCACAGATATGCCATGGAGTGCAGGGCTGTGCCTGTTGTGGCAGTTTCCCACCCCTCCTCCCCCCACCCCACTCTCAGATGCACTGCTGAGTGCAGGGCTGCACCTGCCCCAGATCCTATGGCTGGGCAGCACAGGACTGCCCCTGCCATGACAAAGGACTCTGAGACATTCTGGTGGTACTTGGGGCTGATGCCTTGCCTACCCCACTGTAGATATGCTATGGGTAAAGGGCTTCAACTGCACAACCCCTCTCTTTGACAAGTGTCCACTTCCCCAAGCACCACTAGGATGCTCTGTGGTGGGGATGCTCTCCACCTCTTTTGCTAAAGTTGTGCCACTGGACAGAAAACATTTCAAGATTAACTGGGCCAGAAAGAGAGCATGTATGAGCATGACCCTGTAGCTCTATAAGGGTACTCATCTCAAAAGTGTGGAGGCTTGTGTTCCAGTTCCTTGTCCATGTGTTTTATCTAAGGACTATTGCATGTAAAATGCATAAATAATCCTTGGAACGCTGACCAGCAGCTAGGCCTCCCTTTATTCAAGTGATTGATCTAGCCACAAGGATAAAATGAGGGCATCAGCACATCTTCCTTTTGTTACTGCATTTAACACACCCTCTCTCTCTCAGGCATCTACAGAGCTTAGGATCATAGGACAGTAGGGTTGGAAGAGACCTCACAAGGTTATCTAGTCCAGGTGCCTTCTCAAGGCAGGATCATCCTAGCCATTTGTCTGTCCAATCTGCTCCTGGATATTTCCAGGGATGGAGATTACACAAGCATTGGAACAGTCTACCTAGAGAAACTGTGGGATCTTCATCCTTAGAAGTTTTCAAGAGCAGGTTCAATAGGCTCTCATTGTTTAGTCGAGGATGATCCTGCCTTGAGCCAATGGCTAGACCTGATGTCTTCATGAGGTCCCTTCTACCCCTATTTTCCTATGATCCTTTTATCTAGGTAGCCTGATCCAATGCTTGTGGAATCTCCATCCAGCAGCATCCATCACCCCTGGGTGAGACCCCAGCCCACTGGCCTTGCTATGGTGTGCACACCTGCAGGGGCATGCCCAAAGGCTGGAGATGCTGGTTGCCTGTCCCCAGGCTCTCCCCCCTCGGCACCTGCACCCCAGAAGAGTACACACACAAACCACATTGTGAATAGTTTTCCCAAGGAAGAGGATATTGTATGGTTGGTGGGTAGGGTGGGTGGTGGAGGGGTTCCATTGCTGGGGAGGAAGGGGGAGGGGGAGTCTGTTTTTTGTGAGGGCAATGAAGTGTTCTTCTTAGAACTGTCTGTAGTGAACATGGTGTGGTGGGGCCGGGGGGGGGGGGGGGAGGAAGGGGTCTGTGGGTGGCTGTCCAGGTGGGTGACAGTGGGAAGTGCAGGAGGAGGTGGTTGGCCAGTGCCTCTCGCACCCAGTGCCCTGGTCCCTAGTGGAAGGTGTGTGGCCCCCCTCTGTCACTGCCATTGCAGCTGGTGCTCCTGCTACTAGGCATCCTCCACCCACTGTGCCCTCCTCCACCTAGGCCTTGCAGAAGAGCTCCCCCTGGCCCTCACAGATGTTATGTAGCACACAGACTGTAACAATGACCCAGGAACTCAAGACAGGCAGTGAGAGTGTGCCAGCATCCCTTGAGGCAGCCAAAGGCATCAGGATGCAGGTCCAGCCTAGGTACTGGCCCAAGTGGGTCTGGTAGGGGTGCAAGTGGCCAGTGTAGGGCTACATGAGCCTGGGGAAAAGTGGGTTAATGGGGTCCCTGATGAGGAGGGGCAGGGCCACCATGGCATCCAGCTCAAGGTGTGGCACCCTCCACGCAAAGCACCCACTCTAAACCAGGGCTGGTAGGACTGTCCCTAGGGGTGTGCAGGGCTCCGGGCATATCAGCCTGTGTGGAGCTGGGGGCTGGGGGTGGCAAACGCCTGCTGAAGCCGGGGCGGGGGGGGGGCGGCGGGAGAGGTTGGCGACTGCACACAGAAGTCAGTGGCATTGGTGGCAGGGGAGGGATGGGGGCAGCAAGGGAGGGGTGGGAGTGGTGACTGCCTGCAGAAGCTGGCAGTGGCAGTGCCATGGCAGGGCCTGTACAGCACTGTCCACAGGGCCCCTCAAAGCGTGGGTCTCTGGGCGGTCGCTCTGATTTCTCCCCCCCTCCCCCAGGGATGGCCCTGCACAGGGGAGTTGTGGGCATTGTCCACCCAGCTGGCACTCACATTGGTGAAGGTGCTGTGGTGATCAACGACAGTCTGGAGCACAAGGCCTGTTGGCTTATGGTCGACTGTAACCCCCTGGTCTTTCTCTGAAGTCCTGTACCTTAGCCAGTCATTCTGCAGGCTGTATTTATGCCTGCAATTAGTCTATTTAGGTGACTCTCTGAAGAGAGGATGCTGATTTTGAATTTAGGTACCTAATCTTTTTTGGATTTGCCTAAACAAGTGGGTAAGGAGAAGTAAGAACACCCTGACTACACCACAATGCAAGCTCCCAAGACCTGGGTCCAGGCACACAAGGAAAATGAGTGCTTCATACCAAATAGTCTCTTCCCTTCTGCAGATGGGAGGAGCGTATGCAGCTTTGTTTCCATCTCCCAAAGCACTAGCAACTACAGCAAAACTAGTATGTAGGCTGGGATATAATTTATTGCAAATTTAGGGCAGCTGCAAATTTACTCAACCCCTGCAAGGTAGAGCAGGGAGACAACCATATCTCAGAGAAGTTTCTTTGAGAAACAGTCCCTTCCAAAACCATTTCTGGGAGAATGTAGCTAATGCAGTTGCTAAAGTCACAGAGCAGCCAAGTACGAATTATTGGCTAATATTATTTATGAGCAGTACTAAAACTAAGGGTTGGGAGAGTGACCAGGGTATCAGCCTTGGGTGGCTAACTTGGTGGGTAGAGGGTACAAAATGAACAGCCACCACTGGTCTCCTGGCTGTTAGCCTAATGCCACTTTCACACAATATGTAGAACTGCCCGGTTATGCCTCTATTTACGAGATCTTCATCTTCTTCAAGATCTCTCTGGTAAACAATTTTGCACAGTGCCATCCAGTTTTTTTCCAGAGCCCTCTTTGGGCATCCATAGGTCCAGGCACAGACAGACTGTTCAGTTGACCTCCCTAATTTTTTGTTAATTTATGACTGCTAAGGGTATATGTATGCCGAATTACTCTTTACACACTAGCTCTAGAACCAGAAGCAGTATAGCCACATTTATACAGTGTTGTACTCTGGCTAATTAGCTCCACTTCTCTGAGAGGCAATTTGCCCAAGCACAGTGCTGCACAAACATGGCCATCACACTTCCTCTTTAGAAGTGAGCATCTTAAGATCTCAGTTACTTGTGTATGCAATTGCCTTGAGTCATGTAAACGTGCTTTGGATCAGAGGAGGTGAAAGCATCTTCTTCCGTTTCTTTTTTGTGTCCAAGGATCCTACTCTGACCCCTCCACAACTAATGACATTTCTGGATCTGTACCTGGCTCCAGCACTTTTATAAGTCTGAGAATCCTCCCCCACACCCTGGCAAAAACATTGTAGTCTTCTAATATCCCTCCTATCACAAGGCTTACTCCTCTCTAGCCACCCCATTATGGGAAAGGGAGCTGTTCACATCCAACATTGTCATTCCCAACAATTCACAAATCAGGTGTCCAACTGTTCCCAAAATCATGAGACTACACTAAAGATCATGAGACTGAATCTCTAATTTGCCTTCATGTATCTGTGTCTTTAAGGGACATTTAGTTTTTCTCTATGACCAGGAGGGATAGAAACATTTTTTAGAGAAAAGCTGAGATGCTTAAATAAGCACAGGCCTGCAGGACCTGAAACTAACACCACCTCCAATATCATAACTTATTATAGAAGTAGGCAATGCTGCAAGTCCCTGCTCCTTTTTTGCAATGTTCCTTGTTGCACTGCTTATTTTATACCAGCCCTCTGAGAAATACAGTCCCTAGAGTACATTGGATCTGGACTGAAAGATCAATAGGATCGTACTGGATTGAGGGCCTCCTTAATGCTCCTTACTGTTGGCCCTCCAGTATAGCACTTTTAATACTGGAGAGCTGGAGGAAGGTTGCAAAGAAAATAATAAGAAATGAAGTCAGCTCCCAGTACAAGGGCAATGCTGGGTTATAAAAAATTTAAGAGGAGGACTGTTGAAGCACCAGAGACAAAGAGCTAGGAATTAGACAGCAGGACACAGGAATCTTTTTAAATAGATTTACAATGAGGAAATAAATAAGAAGTGAAAGTGAAAGGAAAAAATTTGTGAAGAGCAGGAGCCAAGTAAGAAAGCTTGATGTAAGAAACAGCAAGGGATGAAGAAAACCACAGTGTGATGGAAACTGTGAATAAAGAAAGAGAACAGGAAGAAAAGCAGTTTTGAGCAGCAGTAATAAAAATAAGGTGAGAATATTAGGAGAACAAAAGAGAGTCTTTGCAGACAGAAGAGATGAGAGACAAAGAATAGAGCGAAGTGGGGAAAAATAAATGGGTTAATTGAGCAATTACCTTAAAGCCAGCTGCATGTGCAAAGTAGCTATCACACTATTAAAAACCTCCAACCAGCTATGAAGTTAGACCTCAAAAATATGTACTAACTTTATAAGTTGGTTGCTCTCAAGCTTTAATTTGCACATGTAGCACGGTCTTCCCACACAGCTGACAGCCCCAACACCCGATAATGCTCCCAGCCATAGGGGTGCCCCTTGCCAAGTGTGAAACCCCTGCTGCTATGTTTGTCCTCCATGGCTGGGGGCCTCTGCAGCATAGGGGGCTCCCAGCTGTGGGTGCCTGCTTCTTGCCAGGGCAGGGGAGGCCCAGGATCAGGCTCCCCCTGCACTGGCAATAAAACACAATTGGACCCAATGTGCAATCCCACAGTTGCACCTCCTGCCATGCATATGTAGCATGGAAGGAGGTATGATTGTTTGGATCATGCATTAGATCCAATCCCACCTTTGCCTGCACGTGTAGAGGGGGCCTGAGAGGCACAACTAGGGAAATAGCACAAACAGTGAAACAGCTGCGACATGAAACAAGGAATGCATTAAAGATAACATTGGTGGAACTGAAAGGAAGAATTTTGATGGGAATAACTCAAAAGAAGTTTGCATGATCTTCTAATTTTTATTTATTTATTTATGCAATTTCTTGAGAGATGAGAGGCCAAAAAACAACATGGCTGGTCTTAGAGAGCATGTTTTTGCTGAAGGCAACTGAAGTGACAGGAATATTGATCTTGAGAAAGAAAAGGTAGGAGGGGGTAGGGGGAGACAGATAGTGAGAATCAGGGGAAGAAAAGGATTTCTGTTTTTATAATCCTTACAGTAGTTGGCTTTCATCCAGGAAGAAGATAAGGGAGATAGAAATAGAATTATTAATGAGTATGGGAGCAGACAGGAAAGGAGATACACAACTGGGTGTCATCAGCATAGAAATATTGCCAGCCCCGAGTAAGAGTGTTGCCAACAGGTAAGTTTAAAGATAACATCGAGACCAAGAACAGTGCCCTGGGGAATATCCACTGAGAAAAGAAGAAAGCTGATCATCCCAAGGCACCTTGAAGCTTCTTGCAGACAAACAGTAGGAAAAATGAAGAAAAGTTATGAAAGCCGCAGGTACCAGGGTGAAGAAGGAAAAAAGAAATAATTGAGAGTGTCCAAAGCAACACTGGGCACAGGAACAAGTAATCTTCAGGTGAGACTCAAACTGCAAAAAAGAGAGAGGTTGATCAAATCACCTAGAAAGAGTTAAAGTAGCATTATTTATACCCTTGGTGCATTGGCTGAACAATTCCTGTAAACATAAGAAAATAACAGGTTCCTTAATAACCAAGCTGCCCTATCAAGCATTATGGACAAATACAGACTTTCAGTGACATCTGGCCTAAATATATTTCAGCTGAAGCCATAAGTGATGCATACGAGAGGCATGGGGCAGGGGGGCCACTTGCCTGCCCTGAGATTGGCTGCCAGCGAAGCCACTGCAGGTTTCTGTGGGCAGTCGCCACTTGCCTTCCTTCCCCGCCATCAACACTGACAGCTGCAGGTGGTCCCTGCTCGCTTCTCGCGGGTGACAACACCAGCAGCTGCAGGCGGTCCCCGCTCACTGCCATGGTGCCCCCCCAATCTCAGGAGGCACCAGTCGTTCAGGGCTGAAGCTTCAAATTAATCAAGTAGTCTTTATTTTCTATCCTAAATTGTTTGTGTAGAGTTGCTGCTCACTGTTAAGCAACCAACAGGTTTTTTACTTGTGCAGTAGCTGCAATTGTGGTCTGTGAAGTGAAGTCTTGTACTAGAGCACCTGCAGTAGCCAAAACTATAGCTAAGGTAGCAGGATGCCTCCTATGCTAACGCTATGATTCCACTTACTCACACTCCTCTAATGGCAAAAAAACAGAAGCTTAAGCTGAATCATTCCAGGGTTTTAAGCTTCAAGAGAAAATATCATAAGTTTGAAAATCAACCTTTTGACTATTTGTCTTTTTCAGACAGGGAACACTTCCTTCTCTCTCACTCACTAACTCAAAAAAAACCCCACAATAACAAACAAAAAAAAAAAAACCATTAAGGTTGCAGATGTCAAACACTCAGAAGTCAGGATGCAGATTGCCTATGCAAAGTTAATTCAGCCTCTTTGCACATCATGTTATTAATTACATTATCACTTGTAAATTTTTCCCTGCCCCCCTGGACAAGACGTCTTCCAAACTCAGTGCACAGGCTGAACTGGACTCACTGAATGGGCAGCTATACAGTATTTCTTTTTATCATCATCATTCAGTGTGTAGTCCCATGAATTAACTACTGTAGGCCATCCAAATTCTGCCCTGAATACAGAATTAACTTCCTTGTGGGTTTTTCTGTGATGCTTTAGTTCTTTACAAAGACAAATGAATTAGTCTTCACAATGCTACTATGAGATAAGGTGGTATTACTATGCCCATTGTACATATTGGGAACTGAAGCATGAAGATTCCCAAGATTGTCAAAAATGTCATTTAATTTTTTGGTACTTTGTTCAAGAAGCCTAAGGCCCAAACTTTCCAAGTACTTAGTATTGTCTAGCCCTTGATATACTCAAAGCAGAGGTTCTATTGACCTTGGCAGCACCTGCAGGTGCCCATCACAATCACAGATCAGGCTCCAAGCGTCTCAAGTTGGTTACCCAAACAAAATGAGGACAATGCAATTAGTAACCACAAGTTAAAATGTTAGATAGTGACCTGAGGACAAAGGAAAGCAGCATGTGGCCATGCAGTTAAAGTTGTTATCATAATGTACATGCAAAGATGATGAAGTAAGGTTGCATAGTCAACCTTAGGTCCAGCACTTCCCAATTTTGAATGCTTGATTTTTCATCCTTGCTGTTCTTTTAAAATATTTTTTTAATAGATTTGGCTGGCAGCACTGCCTGTTAGTAAGTTTGCCTGGAGCTTTACATTAAAAAGCTGTACGTTCAGCTGCTTATAATTTATTCCAATAAACTGTCTGGGCTGAAACTTTCTGTGCCAAATGTCTGCAGCCACTTGGGGTGGAATTAGGGTTGTGTAGTGAGGAGAATGGTGCCAGTACAAAAGCCTATAGAAAAGGAAAAATAGCCTGCCAGTGAAGGCACATGAATGCTGGCCCTGCAGAATACCTGAGTCCCACCACTCAATTCCATTGTGCTGATGAATGCTTTAAACCAAACTTTTCACCATCCATCCTGAGCACTGAACAAGGGATACAAGGGAAGGTACATTTGAGAGCCTATGATAAAGTGCACACAGAAAGGGAATGAATTAATATTGAATCATCTATCTTAACTCTGGTATTTCCCAGCGTTAGAAAACTTGTTTGTGCAACTTTCCATTCTCTTAAAACAGCTTGTTTTTATGTATTTGAAAGTCTTTATGTGGGACTGTACTGTTCCATAGGAGTTGACTGCAGAGTTGGAATCAACATCACAGCAAAGTCTTTTACCTTTTCAGGAACTGATGCTGAAGTGGGATACCACAGACATTTTCTAGATAGCAAAAGATTGTCTGAACACAGTAGGTCCAATTTCAGTCCCCAATTCCATAGCAAAATATGCTGTAGTGGCCACAGACCCTTCTACCCCCATCCTCCCCAGTCTGTCGTCTCTCTTCAGTTCCTCTGCCTTCATTTATTCCATCCCATCCCCTGCCCTTGTTTATCCCCCTCACTCCCCAACTACAATCTTTACCACCTCCTTCTCCCTCTGCTCCTGCCACTCTCCCCTACCCTTGTCCCAGTTTTCGGCCTATTCCCTGTCCTCTGACCTTCTTGTTCCTGTTCCTAAACAGCTTTCCTTAGGTTCCTATACCATCTCCATCTACCTTCTCTTCTCCCTTTCTTCCCTCTTTTCTTCACCCCTCTGCGTGTGTGAGGCAGATTCTTCCTTTACCTCTATGTTGCCTGAAAACATAAGCAAAATAGTCTCTGTCCTTTCAGTTAAAGTCCCTGGAACTACTGTGTCTCCCAGTACTGCCAGAGAAAGATCAATTTGTTTTGTAGCTCTGGATTGGGACATATCTTTTCACCTTGTAGTGATAACCCATGCATCATGGTCACATACTCAGGCTGTAGCATGCTCAGTATAAGTGCAATCTTTAAAAACTTTGGGGATGTTAGGCCCCAGCTCAAGTCTGGGTTCGTGCCCGGTATGCAAAGGCCAATAAAGATACCAGGGGTGAAAGTATAAAGAAGATTTATTGCTAGCAATAAAAGGTGCAAGCGGAATAATTTCACCGAACAAGCACACTAGATTTCAAAAAACTAAGCCCTTTTATACCAGAGTTTTTTAACCTTCATAAGCATCCTTGTTTGCTAATTGGCTATAAAGGAGTGACGCAAGGAGTTCTTTACTGAGCATGTCTCTATACCTGTGTTTTAGCTATGTATCTCATTAACATACATACATGTTTCATTAGCATATCTTTTGCCCACCTAGGGGTGTGATTTTTAGTATTTTAATGAGCTCTTTGGCCTAGTACTCTGATTCTGCTTTTGTTTTCAAGCCCCCTTTATCTAAAACTGTCTCTTCCTTATCATTGCAGATGGGCATTCCTCACATAACATTCACTTTTGCTTAGGCTTTGCATAGTAGTTTCTAGGTCAAACCTCACAGGGAGAATCCCATTTCATTTTGTTAGCGGTGTAACTGGTGAGGTTCTCTCACTCTGGGCAGTGTGGGGCTTATGTCCTAGTCTCCTCATTAGCCTAATGCCCATCTTCCCTTACACACACATTGTGGGGTGGAGAGGGAAGGAAGGGAAGGTATTGATGTAGTCAGGGGAGTTAATACAGGGACCCTCTCCTGGCCACCTACAACACCTGCCACTGCTCATCTGGTCGCCCGGTGCCACTGATTCCCATTGCCACTGGGATGTTGCAACACTGAATTAAGCAATGACAAAGGCCTATGTTAACCCCCTAGCTGCTGCCTATGCTGACACCTTTCCCCATCCCCTGCAGCAGCAGTATCCCCCACAGGGACTGCCTGAGGCTGACAAGGGAACCTGAGTTACTGGGACACAACTCCCCACAAGCCCTCAACTCCACCACTAGCTGTGAGGAAGTCTCCCCTGAAACAAGTCGTGATGCCCACTGGGGATTCCTGGTGGTGCTGGAAAGAAACAATGGTAGATTTGGTGGTGTCCCCTTTCTATCAACCCTTTTTTAAGTCCATCTCGTCCTTCCTTTAAATTGGCATCCAGGGTTTATGTGCCAGTCATCCACAGCTAGTTACACTACTGCTTTGTGTACCTAAATGGCACAAATGTGCAGTTTTAGACATTTACAGTGTCAAATTCTAGCTCACCTCCTGGCAAAATAGAATTTCCCTGTGCATATACCTGCCAGAAAGGAAACAAAATAGGAAAAGAGACCTCCTGCCTCTTTGCCCAATAGTTTAGTGATGAGGATACTGCCCACAGGGCAGGAGACCCACCTCCCCATGAGGAAGGTTTGAGTCAGCAGCTCCAGCTCCTGCTTCCCAGCACAGTGCTCTAGACATGAGGCCACAAGTCAGGTAGTATCCAGACTCCCTTTCTAGCTTTTCCAAAGAAGCTGGCTCACTGTGCAGGCAAGAGAGGGAGATGCATGGGGCCGAGAGGAAAAGAGCAAACCAAAGGATATGTGGCTTAGTGAGAGCATGGCTTTCCTGGATGAGAAGGGACTTTGGTTTCTACCCAAGCCCCTCATTCCAAATAGAACAGAAACTGGTCTCTACATTTTATCTAATGACTATTAAATGCATTTTATCTTAAAAATTGCTTTCAATAAGGGCAAAATAATCTTTTCTCCTAATAACATGCTCTGATACATCAGGAGCATTTCAACTGAAGCTTGTCAAAAAAATTCAACCCAAGACAGATTCCAACTGCAGATAAGTTCATCCCAACCAGTTAAAGTCTGGCAAAGTCATAAACAACAGAAAATATAGACAACATTATCACAACCATAATTATGTTACAACGTACTAATTTGTTCTACATCTAGTATATCTAAGGGTGGCAGTGCTAGTATCTGTTGGAAAGAGTTAGATGCAGTGATGGAATATCTTTAGCAAAACTGCATAAATATATTTTATTCTAGGAAAGGGCAGTTTAAGAAAAAAATGTAGATTTGCTTGGGTCAAATGTAAGCATCTCTCTAAGAAAAGAGAAAATGTTCCATTGAAGTAGTTATGGACTCACACCACAAGCAGCACAGAACAATACCAGTTCTCTCTGCTCCATGTATATTTTCATTGGTGGAGAAAAAATGGTAGTATAAGTTTAAAGCTCTCTTGCAAGCATTTTTAACTTGCATGAGCAGTGTTTCTTCAACACATCATCTCTGCTCTCACTGCCCTTGGCAGCACTACAGGGGTCATATTTTCACATGGATGAACTGCTCTTGAATGGTTTCTCCAAAGTATGAAAACAAAAACATTCTTCCCTCCCTCCAAAGCAGCCATGCATACCTTGTTTTACAGCAGTTTGTGTGTGTGTGTGTGGGGGGGGGGGGGGGGCCTTTTGTGGCAGGGAGAGAGTAGTTGTTTTTGTCCGTAAACATGTTATAGGTTGTGTTCAGTGGGATAAAAAAAAATCCCATTCTGTTAGTGTCTGAGTCCTCCTTGCAGTATCCCTTAGTGAAGATGAGGTATTTTTGTAGGGGTGACCAAATGTCCTAGATTTTGGAGGCCAGTCCCAGCTAGGTGGTGAAAATTAAAACAAGCATCCCAGGCCTGGGGCACAGAGGCAGTGGCAGGAGCTGTGAAATTAGGAAGCCCTAGAAGACAGCAAAATTACCCATTAACACTAATTGTTACTTCACAGGCGATTGTTAACACCTGTGAAGTAAAGAACAATGGGTCATTAACAGGCCATTGACTCCCTGCAGCATGCAGGAGGGAGGGAAGGAAACAGTATCCCAGATTTCATATTGTCCCATATGGTCATCCTAAGTATTTAACCCATTTTTTAGAGGATTCCTTGTTTGAATAGTACATGATTTTTTTTCTCAGGAATAGTTCTACTTTTTTTTTCAGGCATAGAAAAGAGAGGGACAACTTTGATTATCTTCTGCCAAGCCCTTACAGAGCCCAAGTGTGCCCTAATGCCCATTCCCAAGAGACTATCCATATAGTACACAGCAACTTCCCAGGCATTAGAAGTAGATGCAGCAGAAGTATTAGTAGGGGTCACGTAGCTTGATTCACTCTTGCCATCTTTCCTACAAATCCAAGTGGCTGTTCTGAATTACTCATGTTAGAATGTGATTATATATAGTACAGTATACCCAAAATGGCATATTACATTATGGCCCTGATTCAGCAAAGCATTTAACATCTCTGCTTCTTCCCAAGGTTGGAAGGATTGAAACCATTGACTCCAAGAAGCAGTGATGGGTGGTAGTGTCTGAGACTCCCTTCTGCAGGAGACAGAGGTAGCCATCTGCCAGCCTGACCTGTTGGCTCAGGAGGTCCACTGCTTGCCTAGAGCCTTGATCCGAGATGTCATGGAAGGATTACCACAACTCATCTGGCCCTCTGACTACTACCTCATCCATGTGATACTGCCAACGGAGAGAGAAAAAGTAACTACAGGGCACTGAATGCAAGGGTGAAGGGGACGGGGGGATCAGGTGGCATTCGCCTTGATCCTTCCTGTAAAGGGGAAGGGCCCAGGCAGGAGCAGATATCTCCTGTAGATCAATGCATGGCTTTGCAGATGATGTCACCAGCAGGGCTTTGGCTTCTTTGGCCATGGGATGTTGATCCAAGAAGGATTGCTAGAAAGAGACGGGATCCACCTGATGAAGAGAGGGAAGAGCTTCTTCCAGACAGGCTCACTAACCTAATGAGGAGGGCTTTAAACTAGGTTTGCTGGGGGGTAAAGACCAAAATCCTGGGGTGAATGGGGAAATGGGTTAACTGGAGAAAGAGCGAGCAGGAGGGAGCAACAAGGGAGACCTTCTTATTCTTCCTGACAGAGTAGGGCAATTGGCCACTCAGGTGTCTGTACATAAATGCACAAAGCCTAGGAAACAAGCAGGAAGAATTGGAAATCCTTACACAGTGACAGAACTATAATATAACTGGAATAACAGAGACTTGGTGGGATAGCTTGCATGACTGGAGCACTGTCATGGATGGGTACAAACTGCTCAGGAAGGACAGGCAGGGAAGAAGAGGAGAAGGGGTTACACTTCATGTAAAAGAGCCATATGATTGCTCAGAGCTCCAGTATGAAGCTACAGATAGGCCTGTTGAGAGTCTCTGGGTTAGGTTCAGAGGGAAGAGCAACAAGGGTGATGTCGTGGTGGGGGTCTGCTATAGACCTCCAGACCAGGAGGAAGTGGTGGATAAGGCTTTCTTTAAACATCTAGCAGAAGTTTTCCAATCACAGGCCCTGGTTCTCATGGGGGACTTTAAATCACCCTGACATCCACTGGGAGAGCAATATAGCAGTGCACAGGAAGTCTTTGGAGACTATTGGAGACAACTTCCTGGAGTTCCTCCATGTTCTTGATGTACAGGCCATTCTTTTCTTGACCTGCTGCTCACAAACTGGAAAGAATTGATGGTGAATGTAGTCATAGATGGCAATTTGGGCAGCAGCAACCATGAGAAGACTGAGTTCAGGATCCTCAGGAAAAGAAGGAAGGAAAGCAGCAGAGTATGGACCCTAGACTCCAGAAAAGTGAACTTTGATTCACTCAGGGAACTGATGGGCAGGATCTCCTGGGAGACTAGTGTGAGAGGAAAGAGAAGTTGAGAAGAGATGGCTATACTTTATAGAAACCAACTGAGGGTGCAGGTATGAACCATTCCAATGTGCAGAAAGACTAGCAAGTATAGCAGGAGATTAGCTTGGTTTAGCAGGGAACTCTTCAGTGAGCTAAAACACAAAAAGGAAGCTTACAAGTGGAAACTTGGACAAATAACTAGGAAGGAGTATAAAAACATTGCTTGGGCATGCAAGGGTGAAAGCATGAAGGCCAAAGTACAATTGGAGTTGGAGCTAGCAAGGGACGCCGAGGGTAACAAGAAGGGTTTCTACAAGTATGCCACCAACAAGACCAAGGTCAGGAAAAGTGTGTGTCCTGTACTAAATGAGGGAGGCAACCTAGTGACAGATGATGTGCTTTGTTCAATATCTTTATCAATAACCTGGAGGATGGGATGGAGTGCACCCTTGGCAAGTTTTCAGATGACACCAAGCTTGGGGGGAGTACAGGCAGTCCTCGACTTACAATGTTTCAAGTTACATTTCACATTTACAGCATTTATAAATTGGCGCCCTGTTTTAACTTTCTGACATCAGTTTTGACTTTATAACGCTTGATCCAAGGCAATGCCACACCAGCAAACAAGTTCACTGTGTCACCCACCTCCCTGGAGAACATCTGTCCAAACTTCCTTGGACACTTTCTTTAAGAAAGCAGACAGGACTCCAGAAAAACCTGCAGCCAAGACTCCTGAGAAGACTCCAGCCAAGAGCCCTTCAAAAAGTCCACCAAAGTCACCTCAAATAAGTTCTTCCAAATCAATATGATTGCTATTTACAATATAAATACATGAATGTAGCTATATTACTCATCTATAATTGACTGAGTACAAAATTCTTGAGTATTTTTGGTGAAAATAGAGTATCAGGCCTTGGGTCAGGAACCAATCCTCCATTTATAAAATTGTTTCTCATGAGAAAAATTGGTTCTGAGTTACAACGTTTTGACTTAAGACCCAGTATTCAGGAACCAATTGTGTTGTAAGTCCGAGGACTGCCTGTAGTTGACACACTGTAGGGTAGGGCTAGGATTGAAAGAAACCTCTTGTTGCAAAGAAGCTAACAGCATAATGGCCTACATTAGTAGGAATGTTACCGGCAGATCAAGGAAAGTGACTATTCCCCTCTCAGCACTAGTGAGGCTATATCTAGTTTTTGGGCCCCCACTACAGAAAGGATGTGGGCAAGTTGGAGCAAATCCAGCAGAGGGTAATGAAAATGGTTCAGCAGCTAGAGCACATGACTTCTGAGGAGAAGCTGAGGGAACTGGACTTATTTAGTCTGCAGAAGAGAAGACCAAGGCAGTATCTGATAGAAGCCTTTAACTACCTGAAGGGTGGTTACAGAAAGGATGGAGCTGGACTGTTCTCAGTGTTGGCAGACAACAGAACAAGGAGCAATGGTCTCAGGTTGCAATGAGGGAAATTTAGGAACAACTCTCTCATACTAAGAGGATGATAATAAGAACTTTATTTAGGAAGAACTTTCTCACTGGGAGGGTAGTAAAGCACTGGAACAGGTTACTCAGAGAGGTTATGGACTCTCCATCCTTGGAGGTTTTTAAAACCCAGCTAGACAAAGCCTTGGCTGGGATGATCTAGTTGGGGATGGTCTTGCTTTGAGCAGGGGACTGGACTAGATGACCGCCTGAGGTCCCTTATAGATTCATAGATGTTAGGGTCGGAAGGGACCTCAATAGATAATCGAGTCCGACCCCCTGCATAAGCAGGAAAGAGTGCTGGGTCTAGATGACCCCAGCTAGATACTCATCTAACCTCCTCTTGAAGACCCCCAGGGTAGGGGAGAGCACCACCTCCCTTGGGAGCCCGTTCCAGACCTTGGCCACTCGAACTGTGAAGAAGTTCTTCCTAATGTCCAATCTAAATCTGCTCTCTGCTAGCTTGTGGCCATTGTTTCTTGTAACCCCCAGGGGTGCCTTGGTGAATAAATACTCACCAATTCCCTTCTGTGCCCCTGTGATGAACTTATAGACAGCCACAAGGTCGCCTCTCAACCTTCTCTTGCGGAGGCTGAAAAGGTCCAGTTTCTCTAGTCTCTCTTCGTAGGGCTTGGTCTGCAGGCCCTTAACCATATGAGTGGTCCTTCTCTGGACCCTCTCCAGGTTATCCGCATCCTTCTTGAAGTGTGGCGCCCAGAATTGCACACAGTACTCCAACTGCGGTCTGACCAGTGCCCGATAGAGGGGAAGTATCACCTCCTTGGATCTATTCGTCATGCATCTGCTGATGCACGATAAAGTGCCATTGGCTTTTTTGATGGCTTCGTCACACTGCCAACTCATGTTCATCTTGGAGTCCACTAGGACTCCAAGATCCCTTTCCACCTCTGTGCCACCCAGCAGGTCATTCCCTAGGCTGTAGGTGTGCTGGACATTTTTCCTCCCTCGGTGCAGCACTTTGCATTTCTCCTTGTTGAACTGCATTCTGTTGTTTTCTGCCCACTTGTCCAACCTGTCCAGGTCTGCTTGCAGCTGTTCCCTGCCCTCCAGCATGTCCACATCTCCCCATAGCTTTGTGCCCTCTGCAAACTTGGACAGAGTACATTTCACTCCCTCGTCCAAGTCACTGATGAAGACAGTAAAAAGTAATCGGTCCCAGGACCGAGCCCTGCGGTACCCCACTGCCCACACTCTTCCAGGTCGAAACCGACCCATCTACCACGACTCTCTGGGTGCGACCCTCCACCCAATTCGCCACCCACCGGACTGTGTAGTCATCCCAGTCACAGCCTCTTAACTTGTTCACCAGTATGGGGTGGGATACCGTATCGAAGGCCTTCCTGAAGTCTAAGTATACGACATCCACCCCTCCTCCTGTGTCCAGGCGTTTCGTAACCTGGTCATAAAAAGAGACTAGATTGGTCAGGCACGATCTGCCTGCCACGAACCCGTGCTGGTTTCCCCACAGCATAATTTGTCCTGGTGGGCTCTCACAAATGTGAGCCTTGATAATTTTTTCAAAGACTTTGCCAAGGATGGAGGTGAGACTGACTGGCCTATAGTTGCCCGGGTCCTCCTTCCTCCCCTTTTTGAAAATGGGGACCGTGTTGGCCCTTTTCCAGTCCTCCGGGACTTGGCCCGTGCGCCACGAGCGTTCGAATATTCCCGCCAGTGGCTCTGCAATGATGTCGGCCAGTGCCTTCAGCACCCTCGGATGGAGCTCATCCGGGCCTGCCGACTTAAAGGCATCCAGTTCTTCCAAGTGACTCTGCACCGTCTCAGGATCTACGCAATGGAAGTCTGGCACCTTGCTGCTGCCTCTCTACAACCTCAGTGAGAGACTTGTCGTGCCCCTCACTTAGGAACACTGAGGCAAAGAACTCGTTGAGGAGTTCAGCCTTGCCCCCCTGTCCATCACCAATTGTTTCTGCCCATTTAGCAGGGGTCCTATTCCTCCCTGGGTCTTCCTTTTACTCCCTATATATCTAAAAAACAATTTCTTGTTTTCTTTTACTTGGGTTGCCATCCTCAGCTCCATGGTAGCTTTGGCCCGTCTAACTGCCTCCCTACAAGCACGAGCAGAGGAGGTATATTCGTCTTTGGTGATCTCTCCCTGTTTCCACTTTTTATGTGCTCCCCTTTTGGCCCTTAGGCTGCCCTGGATTTCTGTGGTCAGCCAGGGAAGCCTCCTGGCCCCTTTCCCTCTTTTGCCTCGCTCGGGGATCATCTTGCTTTGTGCCCAAAGGATCGTTTCCTTAAGGCACAATCCACCCTTCTTGGGCTTCCATCTCTTCAAAACTCCTACTCTGCTGTGCGTCCTTGACTAATCACCTGAGTTCATTGAGATCAGCTTTCCTAAAGTCTAGCACTTTCACCCTACTAGTTACCTTACCCACTCGACGTCTTATGGTGAATTCTATTATTAGGTGATCACTGTCCCCCAGATGGCTACCGATCTGGAGGTCCCCTACCATGTCATCCCCTGTTGCCAATACCAGATCCAGTATGGCATTCCCCCTAGTGGGACCATGTACCTCCTGTGTCAGGTGGAGGTCCTGTACACAGGTTAGAAACCTTCGTGAGCGGTGGGACTTTGCTGTCTGTGACTCCCAGCAGATGTCTGTAGGTCCCCCATGACTACCGCCTCTTTAGCTTTTATGGTCTCCGAGAGTTGCCTCAGGAGCCCCGAATCTCTTTCTTCCCCTTGATGTGGGGGTCTGTAGCAGACCCCTACCACCAAATCCCTTTCTCCTTGCCCCCCATGTAGCCTAACCCACAATCCTTCTACTTCCTCATCCTTGGATTCTGTCTTGATGAGGGTTGATGTATATTGCTCACTGACATAGAGTGCAACCCCTCCCCCTTTCTTCCCCACCCTGTCCTTTCTGTACAATCTATAGCCCTCAATATGTACTGCCCAGTCGTGGGATGAATCCCACCAGGTTTTGTTAGCCCCTTCTACTCCTACTTTTCTATGATTCTAATTACTCCCCTTACAGCCATGGAGGCACCAAATGTCTGGACTCGGCCTGGGCTTTGGATGCTGTCTCAGTGGCCTAATAGGGGGATGGAAGGTCTGGGCAGCCTCCACTCCTCCCAAAACTCCTGCCTAGGCGTATTCAAAGGTTTGGGTGACCTCTCATGCATACACCATGACTCAGAAGGATGAACAGTTGCTAAAAAAACAAGGAATTACTCCCCTAGATAAAAGACAAGCCTGTCGGTGAGCAAGGTGATTAGAAGTTGCCTATTTCCTTTACATGATCAAAATATGCAATATTATATTTTTATCCAGAGCCTCATAAAGTGATATGGCAGTGATCCTTGAAAAGTTCCTTTAAAAATGTATTCCTTTTTCAACGAGTCCAGTAAAAAGGGTATTACCTACCACATCACACTGATTTGTTTCTTACTTTTTGTTTCCAAGACAAGCTAATAGGATTACTATTACTCTGCCCTGAAATTCACATTCAAATGCAACAGCAGCCAAACCTTTGCCATGGAGACCAGCGCACAGCAAAGGTGTTTTCTTGTATGGCTCTTTAGGAGAAATTAAATGCAGTCACTATATCCCACAGAGACATTGTACAGGAAGAGGGAGGGGAATGAGGCACATGAGGAATATGCCTATAAGGATCCCAAATGTCTAGGTTCTATCGAGATAAATAGAGAGGAGTCCTTTATGGGAGATTTTCATGTGATAACCATAATCCGATGGAAAAATTTAAAGTACATATAGAATTCTAATCGTATAGTCTAAAACAGGGAAGTAGAAGGAAAAAATGTTTTACTGGATCATTTCAACCTTTAGGGTATGTCCATGCCACTGGATCAGCATACCAGGCAGCACCATACCTCTCAGTGGTATAAGTTAATGTCACCCATATAGCACTATACTACTTCTGCATTGGAAGTCTTAGAGTCTGTCCTTCACACCCCACACCCACATCTGGGTTCCCCATCTCCAGGCTGCTGATGGCCACAGTTTTCTATAGTCCCACATATTACCAGTAACGCATCTTACCAGACTGAGGAGGATCTAAGCCAGGGTGAGCAAAATAAGGCCCATGGGCCTTATTGATATAATTGAGGTAACAGGAACTTTGTGGGACAGTTCACATGACTGGCATATTGGTACTGATGGGAATAGCTTGCTCAGAAAGGATAATCAGGTGGAAAGGAAGGAGGTAATTACTTGGGTATTAAAGAAGTGTACCTTTGTTTTGAGGTCCAGAACAAAGTGGAAAGTAGACCTGCTGAAAGTCTCTGGGTTAAGGGAAAAAGAAAGAATAGCAGGGAAAATATCATGGTGAGTGCCTACTATGGAGCACCAAGCCAGAAGAAGGAAGTAGGTGAGCTTTTATAACTATGTAACTGAAACATCCAAATCATGGGATCTGGTGATTTTGGAGAACTTCAATATATTGTGATATCCTCTGGGAAGAAAACACCAAAAAAAAAATCAGAGAAAGTCCAACAAAGGTTTAAATTGAATTAGAGATATTTTCTAGTGATGGTAATGAGGAAAAAAAACTAGAGGGGGAAGCTCTTTTCAATTTGCTTTTTCCTAATAGAGAATTAGTTGAGGGGGAAGGCAACTTGGGTGACACCAATCATGAAAATATAGTTTGTGGTCCTAAAGTGTGAAAGAAAAAAAGAATTGTAGAACTTAAAAAAACAGACTTATCAAACTCAAGAACAGGTAGACAGGATCCCATGAGAAGCAAGTCTAAGGAAAAAGGTTGTTCTCAACAGTGATTTTTTTCTTAGAGGGGCTAATAAAGGCACAACAGCATGCTATCCCAATGTGAAAGAGGACAGAAAACATAACAAGAGACCATCCTGGCTAAGCCATGAACTCTTTAGTGCCTAAAAACTTAAGAAGAAATCTTACAGAAAGTGAAAACACATTACATGTAAAAGGCAGATGAAGGAAATTATAGGTCCCTTACTAAATGAGGAGGAGGATGCAGAGAAGGCTGAAGTGGTCAGTACTTTCTTTTTATTTCAGTCTTCACCAAAAGGTCAATTGACACATGACTAGCACAGTTAGCATCAAGGAACAAGGTGGTAAGTACTCAGCCTAGAGCAGGGAACAAATAAATCAGAGATTACTTAGATAAGCTAGATATTTTCAAATCAGCAGGACCTGATGAGAGTCATCCTAGAGTACCCAAGGAACTGGATGAAGTAATTGCAGAGCTACAGACTATTATCTTTCATATGGAAGTCAGATGAAGTCCCAGAAAACTAGAAAAGAAGAAATTCAGTGCCCATCTTTAAAAATAAATAAATAAATAAAATTAAAATAAGACCAAAGGATTTGCAGAATAGTCAGCCTAATTTCTACAGCTGGAAAAACACCAGAACATATCAAACCATCATTCTGTAAACAACTAGGCCATGTTCAGACAACCAGGGGCATGTAGTTTGTAGTTTCACAAATGTCTTTGTGGTGCCACAAGCAGCACATAGGAAATATTAAAATGTGTTCTGCACTGTAAATTTGCAGCATGGAGCCAAAATTTGCTACCAGGAAATTCTGGTAGCAAAAACAAAAAAACAAAACACGACTTGAAAAAACAAACAAACAAAAAAAAACAGTGGGGCACACACAACAGGAGTGAATACTGGAAAACAAGGAAGCTTGGTCCTCCTTCAATTGTGCCCTGGCTTCTCCAGCATGCCAGGAGCAGGAAGGAGCTGGGCATGAGCAGTTTGCTGGAAGCAGGACAATTTGTCCCTCAACAAAGCACACATACAAGGACATAGGCAGACAAAGTTCTTCGGGTGAATCTGATATCTTTTATTAAACCAACTTAAATAGTTTGAAAACAATTATTAAGCAAGCTTTCAGGTTCAAAAATCCTTCATCGGGCTAAGGAAGTTTCAGCAGTTGGTGTGTGCTCTTCCTGGATGGAATGAAAAGTAAAGCAGCCAGAGTCTGGGCTGGTATGCATACAAGACAGGTAGTCAGTGAAAATGTAGACTGAGGAGTCAATGGGTGAGAGACAGGCTGGGGAGGAGGGGAAAGAGAGAGAAGGGGGATGAAAGTGGAGAGATACCTGGGGAGTCAGATGTCAGGCAGGTTATAATGTGTCATAAATCCAATGTCTATATTTAGACCATGATTTTTAGTATCCAGGAGGTTGGTGAAATGGAGATCATAGGCTCGTCTCTGGGAAGTGTTTTGTAAGTTTCCTTTGAGGATCAGGACTGAGAGATTGGAGAGAGAATGGTTTTCTTCTGAGAAATGTGCCCCCACTGGTAATTGGGTATTTCTGTCTTTGATAGATTTCTGGTGTGCGTTCATTCTGGTGCTCAGTTGTTGTTTGGTCTCTCCTACGTATTTTCCATCAGGGCATTTGGTGCAGTGGATGAGGTATATTACATTTCTGGAGGTGCAGCTGTAAGATCCTGGGATGCTGATGGCTCTGTTGTGGGGTGTAGTGATAGTGGGGGTGGTGGAGATGTGTTGGCAGGTTTTGCATTTCTTGTCATGGCACGGTCTGGATCCTTTTGGTGTGTTCTGGGCTTGAGAAAGTTTGCTTCTGGTGATGAGGTTGGCGAGGTTCGATACTTGTTTGAAGGCTAGGATGGGTGGCTCTGGGAAGATCTTTTTAAGAATAGGGTCTCTTTCTAGTATGGGTTGCAATTGTTTGAGGATTTTCCGTATAGGTTCAAGGGAGGGGTGATAGGTCATAACCAGCGGTGTGAGATTTGTGGGGGGGTTTCTTCTGTATTGCAGCAGTCCTTCACATGGTATCCGGGTGGCTCTTTCAAACATGCGATCTCTCTCTCTGGAGGAGTGTCCTTGTTGGGTGAAAGCCTTTTGGAGATTGGTGAGGTGGCGATCCCGGGTGTTCTCTTCAGTGCAAATGTGGTGGTATCTGAGGGCTTGGCTGTATATCACAGCTTTTTTGGTGTGTTCAGGGTGATTGCTGGTTCTGTGCAGATATGTATGTTGGTCTGTGGGTTTCTTGTATAACGTGGTCTGTATTTTATCATTCCGGATACTGATCATCGTGTCTAAAAAGGAGATGTTGGTGCTGGAGTATTCTAGAGAAGGTTTTTTGAACCCGAAAGCTTGCTTAATAATTGTTTTCCAACTATTTAAGTTGGTCTAATAAGAGATATCAGATTCACCCAAAGAACCTTGTCTGCCTATCTCCTTAGACCAACACGGCTACAACCTACACCCCCATACAGGGACACACACTGTGGCAAAAAGTAGCATCACAATTTGTGCCACTACTATTTTTGCCACTGCAATGTACACCTCTGCAGTGCCTGCACATCTGAATGCAGCCCTAGAGGGTAGCATAGTGACTGGTAAATAATACCTAAACTGAATTTATCTAGCCAACTAATTTCCTTCTGTGACAGAGTAGCAGACCTCATGAACTGGGAGGGAAGGTGAAAACAAATGTGACACACTCCAACTTTAGTAAGGTTTTAAATGGCGCCTCCTACAACGTTCCCATAAGCAAGCACAGGAAACATGGTCTAGATGAAACTACTATAAAGTAAGTATATAACTGATTGGGCAAACATGCTCAAAGGGTAGTCATCAATGGCTAAACGTCAAACTGGGAGGAAATACCAAGGGGTGTTCCCCAGGGACCTGTCCTAGGTCTAACACTGTTCAATGTCATGTTCAGTGGGGGAAAAAAATCCCAGTCTGTTATTAGTGTCTGAGTCCTCCAATATCTTCATTAATGACTTAGAGCAGGGCTATCCTACTTCTAAGCAGCCCAGGGCTGCATGCCCATGCACCACCTTGGCCAGACTGTGTGAATACCCCCTTCACCCTGCTGCACCTCACAGACCCAATCCCGCCCTCCCCTCCACACTAGACACCTGCACAGGCCTACCTCTGCCTTTACCACCACACCAAGCATCCATACTCCCTATCCTCTCCCTCTGCCCCTCCCCCCTCCACTGTTGCACAGCAGATCTGCATGTCCCCAGATTCACCCTCAGGTCCCCAAGCTGCACTGTGCTGAGCTGCACTGTTCTCAATGGCAGAAGCAGGCAGCAAAAGCTGGAGAAGGAGCCCAGAGGCTCCAGCTGCTGTTGCAGTTGCAACGAGGTTGTGGGGTGGGAGAGGGGAATAGCGGTTGGGCAGGAGTCTGGGGGCCACAACTTACTCCCTCACAGGTCAATAGTTGGACAGCCTGTGCAGGCTGGGAGCAGTCCGAGGCTTTCGGGAGCGCGCAGCGGGCTGTGGCCAGCAGCCCTGGCACGTGGGTCGGGGAATTCGGCACGGCGGACTAGAATTAGGCACGGACGCGTAGCGGTTGATTAAAGATTATTTTGCTTACACCGTAGATGGTCGCGGTGCAGGCAGGAGAAACTTCGCTTAAGTTGCAGTTACAAACGAAAAGAAAAAACTTGCACGAACAAGACCCGTAGAAAACTCGAACCTCTTAAACCCGGAAAGAGCTCTGGATACACACACACACGAAGTTTACTAGGCTCCGTGGACCGAGCGCGCAGGGAAGGGTACGTCGAGGGATCAGGCGGCGATGGGGAGAGGCTAGAGGTTGATCAGGTCCCTATATCCTTCTTAAGGCACACGCTGGGTTTGTTAAGCTCCACAGCGCACTTAGAGTTCTTCACGAGATGGATGTGAAGTTCTCCTCCTCTACGAGATGGTTGTGGAGTCCTCCAACTTGGGCTGAAACTGCTCAAGCCTCTTATACGGCTAGCAAGCCAATCGCTAGCCGCCACACGGGAATAATTTAGAAACAGCCAATAGTGGGAAACAAATTTACATGCGAATGACAGGAACTCCTTTGCACCGGGGTTTTCTCTATGCAACTGAGAATTGCACCGTGCAAAGAAAGCTCCTTGTGGCGGGAAATAATTCTGCAGTGCCGAAGCACACACAAAATCATACCCTTTGGGTCATGACACAGCCAAGAAGGAAGAATTCAGTTTATTTAGTCCAGAGAAGATAAGACGGAAGATTTGATAATACTCTTCAAATAATAAAAGGATCCTTATGAAGACAATGGAAATCAGTTGTTCTCTGTGTCTACTGTGAACAGAACAAGCTTTATAGGTTGCTAGAATGATTGGAAAAAAAGGCCTGGAAAGTACTGCAAGAAGTCATTTCTTCTAGTCCACCCCTGCTCAAGGCAGGATCATCCCTGTCTAAACATTCCCAGAATAATGTTCGCCTGACATGAACTTAAAAATCTGTTTCAATGCTTAAGCACTCTCATAGTTAAAAGTAACAAAGTTAAATTCCAACAAGGGAAATCTTGGTTGGATATTAGGAAGAACATTCTAACTGCGAGGGTGTTTAAGTGGTAGAACAGATTACCTAGTTAGATTGCGAGATCTCAATCATTGGAAAAGGCTTAACGCAGATTAGACAAATATTGCCCGGGCCGGTTTAGACAGGAATGACCCTGCCTCAAGCAGGAGGCTGGACTAAATAACTTCAAGGTCTCTTCCAGTGCTATTTTATTTGTTAAATAGATTTCAGTCTTCACATTCAAAAGTCCTCTGCTTTGAAATATGTATAAAGTATGTGCATGTGTGTTTGTGGCATACACATTTACACTCATCCACATCAAAATACAGAAACTGTGAAAGCATGCTCAGTGCAGCTAGAATCTTCAAGGAAATTAAATGCCAAAGCTAATTCAGTACTGATTAAGTCCAAACTGATATTTCAGAGGCTAATAACAACTACATTCAGGTTAATTTTCACAAAAGCATCAGAAGACATCAGAAGAGTATCCCTTACAATAGGGCAACCTCCCTCCCAAATTTCAAGTCTTTGCTCCAATGCATGGGAAAGCTAGAGCTTCACAAAGGAAAGACTGCTAATATTTTCGTAAGTCACAGAACTATGCATTTTTTTTCCCTAGGCCTGCTCTCAGAATTGGCTAAATTGTTTTATTTAAAATTTTCCCCCAAAAAATTCAGCCCGAGACAGACACCCACCATGGAAAATGTCAGACTAAATACTTAAATTTTAGCAAAATTAGAAGTCACTGAAAGAAGGGTTTTAGAATGGGAAGTGCTGGGTGATTGAAACTATAGGCAACCCTACCAGTTCCACTTATAAGACACTATATTATGCCTTAACAAAACAAATAGCATAAAAACTATCTGGACTGAAGAAAAAAATTGGTTGAAATAAAAGGAGCCAATTCTGCCATTATAAAGGATAAGTCCATTCCATTGTGGGGGCTGCATAATTATAAAGAAAGGCAGCATGACCTGAAATTTCTTAATTTTTTTTCTTTTAAATTTGTGCCTTATTTGGCTTTCTGCCCATGGGAATCTACCTCATTGGAACAGCCTCCCTGGTGCATTGTTTCCTGAAAGCAAAGAATGACAAAAAGCAAGCATAAATATTCCCATGGCTAGGTAGTTGGAACAAACAGTAAGAAACATAAATTACAAGAAGACCTATGAGACCCTATCCAGATGGAAAGAAATGAACTACGACAGACAGAAAAATTGAAATGTGGATGCATGTAATAGTATAGCTAAAAATGTAACCAAATTTCTCCTAGATTCACATATCTTTCTGGGTCATTTTGAAATAAGACATATGATATTTTGCTGTGGCTCGTGGTTAAACCCATCCCTCATGACCACTTTGTTTTAACATAACAGATAATTTTTAGTAGTTAAGTGCACCTGGCTCACCTTGAAACACCTAAAGTCTTTTTGCCCTGTCTTAGCAGAAGGTCCTACACCCGCAGCTGTAAATAGTTCATTATCAGATTTTAAATTACTTGCGAGTTTTTGGTAATGTTTGGGATTTCTTGTGAGAGATAACACTCAAAAAGCTAAATATACTCTGGAACATTGTGAACTAATATTACAGTTGCTACAGGAGTTCGTTCTGTGAAACAATTCTATTTCATTTCTCCCTAGTCCCTCCAGAGGAGCAGGAGGATACTAACAAAGCTGTATTTTATAAGTTTGATAGCTACCTACCTCTATCAGATGCACCTTATTTTCCCACCAGTTTACTTGCCAGGAGGATATGGATGACTGTGGAATAATGATGATAAGCCCTTATTCTTTCAGATATCTATTTGGATATATCTCTACAGTAAATCTATTCATTCTAAGAAGTCAGGAAACATTTGAACTCAATTACTGGACTATTTCTACATTAGAAGCAAAATAGCCTAATTTGATGTCTATACTTCTGGTCTCAGTGATAATTTTCTCATTGATTTCAATGCGACTAGGACTCCACTCATATTTCTGCTACTGTCTTGGATTAAAAACAGCAAATATTACATAGAAAAAGCATCACTTTCAGAACTGGGTGCAGGGGGTAACTAGCAATATGGGCACCCCAGGTAGAAATGCTGTGGAGCACCAAAGAGCAGGATGGAAGGGGAAAAGGCCCAATGGAAGAGAGTGCAGAGCACTGCTGGATGCTACTAGCATCTCCCCTCTAAATCAGCTCCCAGAACTGCTGTGCTTACCCTAGCTATACTACTAGGCCACTTTGAGTTCAAATCAGCCTGCAGATACTTTTTTCTACTGACTCCTCCCCAAGCCACCCAATTAATCTACAAGTACATGTGCCTGGGCTGTCAGTCCAAAACTCCCCTCCCCTCCTTCAACCAAGTGTCACTCAGCCACACTGGATTGAAGTCTAGGGGTCACATGAAGTTTTTGGTTTCTATATAAACTGCTTCAGCACTACCCGCTTACCTAAACTAGAACCCCAGCAAAGTATTATCCTCTATGAGAGGCATTCACTGGCTTCAGGAATGTAAATTATTATCACGGATTGCGGTAAACTTGCCCAAGCTACATAGCCTTCTACATGAACTACTTGCTAGCACCATGACACAAAAGAAAGGGAAACTAAAGAGCACATATGAGAAGAGGTTGCAGGGATTTAGTGTAAGTGTCAGGTGCCAGACTAGGTTTCTAGAATAAATTAATTTAGGCTGCTGATTGCAAAAAAGAAACTGCCTCCAGCTGCTTTCTAAATCTTGGCCAGACACCATAATAAATCTATGTCACAAAATGCCTGTATGTTTATGAGAGTGACCAAATTGAAATATCATTAAACTTTTAATACTGAAGAAATAATGTGAAAATAGTGTGTGTTGGGGTGGGGGGGAGGACGGGGGTTTCAATGAGTTCCTCTGATTAAGCTTGTTCACCGAGGGCAGCTTGCAAACAAAGTAGACAATATCATGCATTTTGTTCATGCCATTCTGTTTGCCAACGTCCCAAAGTTATTTCATTTTCTCTCGTACATCCAACAAGCCCAAAATAAGTAGGTATGACCCCTGCCAACCACAGCTCTGCAAAGCATTCAGCAAACACAATCGCTCCATTTTGTCCAGTTCTGAGCACGAAAACACTTACATGTGGGTAAAGTGGGGTAGAGAGAGAAGAGGTGTGATGGGACAAGTTAGTTATACTGTATGTACAGTGGAGGATTACCCAGCAGATTTCCAGTCCAACCCGTGCCACCCTTTGACCAACCTGAGACATAAACCTCATGCCTATGCTTATATGTGCTTTGGGCTTGTTTGCCCATCAGGGGCTATAAATTAAAGCACATCTTTTTTCCTTCAAGGCAGGTTCACTGATGTGGTAGTGAGGGTGTAGCCAGCAGTTGGATAGCAAAGTTGAGGTTTTCATAGCCCCCCAACACCATCTCACCATTCCCTGGACAGGCACTTTGTCTGAGATAGGATTCAAGCAGTAAAAAAGTGTAAGCATATAACTATTTGTACTGGATTATACTACATTTGAATTGATTAGTACAAGGAAAGAATCAAGACTGGAATTATATCTAAACCATAAGCACGTATTTTAGCAAACACTCTTCTCTTTATAATATTTGACTGGTGTAGCAGTTACACAGTTACTAGCATGACAACACCGTCTCTCACTGCCTGGGTAATAACTCCCAGTGGCTGACTTAAAAAAGAAGTTCATTTGGAACAGCAGTAACCAGATTCCTGGTGCTTTTCATTTTCAGTCTGCAGGCCAGATGGGACAGATAGTGGCAGGGGAGAGGCAAATTTTGCTGTCTGTTTCCTAATTAGGCATCTTGTTAATGTCCACCTGAATCTCCCCCCACTCCTGGAAGGTGGTGATTGATGATTTTTTTCTTATTCAGTGAGATTCTTAAGCATGGCAAATTTCCAGTGGTTGTCCCTACAGTTTGCAAGTTTTACCACCATGGATAGGAGGAATTCCACCCCTAGTCTTGTCAAATTGGTTCCTCTTCCAGACGGGGATCTCCAACAGAGTAATATTCTTTAAGGGGAAGATAAGACAGCTCCCTCTCAGCCGCATAGAGACTGAGACAGGTCCCGATCTTCACGTGGCATCGCACCAAGCCAGGACAGCTCTCTCCACCCCTTGTGACCCCCTGCTGCCTAGGCTGACTGAGAGAAATTTACTCCCACTCGTCTACATGTGCGCTTTGACACATTAGTTTAATGCACTAATGTCTAGGACCTGTAATTACAGGTACTAGAAAATGACACAGTAGACTGATCTACTGTCCAGTAATTGCTGTGCACATGTAGATGGTGACGCTTTACTGTGTATTAGATTAGTCTAATATGCAGTAAAGCATCTCATGTAGACACACCTACTGCTAGTCACTACAGGTCAGATACCACAACACAGTGCTCCTGCACCAACAGTGTTGGTCTATATGTAGCATGCAATAGGTGTTAGTATCTTGCATGAACGAGCTATGCTCTAAAACCACCAGGTCTTTGGAAGATCAGAAACTGCTGCTGAAATGTTATTTATTGTCTCCAGTACCTCCTAACTGCATCCTACTGCACTAATTGTACCACAAGTACAGCTCCTGTTGGTGTGCTGGATCTGTGACCAAGGCATGGGCTTAAAGGGATGGAAATGAGGAGCTGGCAGGGATAGCGTACATCAGCTAAAGCAGTGGTCTCTAGCCTAAGTAGGAGATTGCCTTTGGCATTTAAAAGCGACCCAAGATGTAACATGCGCCGCCACCACCCACCCATCAGGTAAGTCTGTAGGGAGGGAAGGGGGGTGGGGGCAGATCTTGGCAAAGGGAGAAAAAATTATTTGAGGGTGTGCCTCCCCACCAGGTAAGTCCCACCCAGCTAGGGCCCCACTCAGCTTACCCCTGCTCTTGCCTCTGTGGCACTGTCCCTCACCACAGGGGCCTTGATCTAGCCCCCATCCCTTCCCTCCCCTCCTCTCCTCTCCTCTCCCCCATGAACTGACCTGCTGGACTAGGACATGCGTGTGCATGCACATAGGCACTCAGCCCCCCACCCTAGCCTTGGATTGACTCCAAGAGGCTCTGAGATCTACCAGTGAATCGAGATCCACTGGTTGATGACCACTGCTGTAGAGTCAAAGCCATCATTATAAACCACCTGCGTGAATAAAGGAAAGATGTAGAGAGGCAGAGATAATACAGTACACCATTGTATGGTCAGACACAGATCCTGCTGTGGTGATGATGTGTGAGTGCATCTGAAATATATGCACACATAATTTACTATAAACAGAGAAAATACAAACCTGCGTGCAGAAGATGCTTGACTCATAGCATTTGTAGTGCAAAAGGAGACCAGGTACATAAAAACTTTTAACAACTGATTTAATGTTACAAAAAGACTAGTTTTCATTTGAATATTTGGAAAAGACCACAGCATATATTGCATACTTTGGAAAGTATAGACTTTCTCTAATTGCAATTATCTTATCTGGAGATGATACCGTATCTTGGCAACAAAGGCACTTAGAGTATCGTAAAATAAAATGTAGCTGCTGACTGATCTACATACATCAGTGATTCTCAGCTAGGATGCCATGCTACCCTGGGGGTGCAATGCCTTGAGATCCTTTCAAGAGTGCCATGAGGGGTGGTAGGCACACAATGCACTAATTCACAAAATACACCTAAAGATTTTAAATAGGAAGCCAGTATCAAAAACATTCCAACTTGTTGTCTCTTGAGTTCTTTTCAATAGAAGAATTGCTATTTTTTCCATAGTCAAAATAAGTGAAAACTAAGAATCGGCATTTTCTGAGGAATACCTTCAGTCTAAAATAAGGTTGAGAATTGCTCATTATATATAACCTTATTGCTGTGAGGGGGCACAAAATTACATTCCTGATTAGTTTTTTAATTTCCTTTTCCTGGAGAGGTGGGACCATTACCCCACGTTCTCAGCTCTTTTATAGAGGTCCTAATTCTTTGATTCCTGTTAACTGAACAACTTACCACCATTGCTGTGACACTATAAAGATTGCCAGTCTCAGGGTTATTTTGCTGCTCTTAACCTAAGATACAAGTGGTATTTTATGATTTTACTATCTAGGTTTGTAGGGGGCTAGAGACCAGGGATAGCTGAACTTGAAAAATCTGCTCACCTAGCAAGTAGACAAGTAGAATATTTCCCTCAGCCAGGAGTCTTACATAATTCCTGCAAAATTCAAGCTTTTATTGAAACAGATAGTTTCTGAACCATTGGTTCCCAAACTGTGATCTGTGTTCCATGGTAAGTGGTTTGCAGCTGGTCTGTAGATCATACTATCTTCCCCTTTCAATTTGACAGTTAATTTGCGAAGCTGTCTGTGAGACTTTTTAGTGGTTGGCAGTGATTCTTTGGTCCATAAAGTTTGAAACTGGCTGTTCTGACCCTTAATAATGTGAAAACGAACCTCCTGAATATGAACTTAATCAGCTCTGTCCACCTGAGTCTGCAAGCAGGAAAAAAAAAAGATTGCCCCTGTCCCTGCTCATAATCTTCCCAGGTAGCAGCAGATTAGAATTAACAAAACTCTAATCAGTTACCCCTGACTGTTAAGCGCTCCACAGACATCAGTGAAAAAGACAAGAAGCCTGCCAAATGCACCAGCTGAGTGGAATTAACAAAACTCGATCAGTTTCTCTAGTCAACCCTGCAGACACCACTGAAAATAAGGAGAACCTCTTTAGCTTGGTTACTTGGGAAAGCTCTGAGCTGCAGCAACTGCACTGAAACTATTCAGGAGGGGTGGAAATAGTGGGGAGGGTTCAAAACCTGAGGCATAGGGAGCAATTCTCATGTGAAAGTTAGATGCCCCTGGGAATAGCTTGAAAGAGAAAAAGCTCTTCTTCCTTCTAGCATTCAGAGAAGGTTTGGGTTCCACCAGATGTCTTTTTCTTAAAGATGGAGCTGCCAGGCAATGTTCAGGGAAAGCCCATTGCCCTTCCACCTCCCTCTTCACCCACAAGTTGCTACTAGACCTCACTAGTTTCAGCTGTAAAATGGAAATAATGCTATTTGCCAGGATTGATTGATTGATGCCTGTAAAACCCTTCCAGATCCTTTCAAAAGTGTATTTGAAAGTAAGGGAGGTTCCTCTCTAGCAAGCTGCAAGCTCCCCTTCCTAAATCCTTTTAACTTGGTGATGGTTTACACAGGAAGACAGACAAGTGGTTGCTCAGGGCAGCAAATTGTTTAGTGATCCTTTAGACTCTGAATTAGGGACAGACATTTCCCACTTTACTTATCATTGGGCTATATCGGTGTAGGTAGCGACGTAGCTTCAGTGGCCACAAACCATGACACCAATGCTACTGCACAGTTGGGTCAGAAATGATCCATGCGCCACTGCAATTGCTTAGTAACAGCGGTTACTGCACAGTCATTTAATACTTGCTTAACAGCTGCGCAGTCAGACGCATCCTCTGAAGGGAAAAAAGGAGATGGTGCTGATTGGACTTGCCTGGCATCCTTTTATTTTTGTTGAGGGTTTCAGACTTTCAGCTTCTTTTAATTATCTGGCACTTTATTGTTATTCAAGAGGTGCGAAGACCAATATTGTTGATGGTAGAACATGAGTCTGCTAAGGGTTCCCATCTTTGGAAAGCTGCACTTGCGTGATTTCTTAATAATCACTTGCATTATGAAGGTTTAATGCCCCATGTGGTTTCCAACGTGAGACTACATTTCCTGGAACTACAATTCATGCCGAACACCCTGGGCAGTACAGACTATTACTACAGAACAATGGTTCTCAACCTTTTTAGACCCAAGGCACCCCTCCTCCTTAGACTCAAGCTGCCCTCTCCAAAAATGTTAGCTCTTAGCCTTTTTTAATTCTTCTGTTGCAAAGAACCTGGAAAAGACCACATCAGGTTCCAAAATGGCAACAGCTACTATTTGAAATCTCCGGGTTTATCTTGTGAAATGTGTTTGCACACCTGATAATGCTAACATTGCATGACACCCTGCAGCACCCTTGAAAGGATTTCAAGGCAGCCCAGGGGGGATTGCAGCACCCTGGTGGGGAACACTGATGTTATAGACAGGTGCTGTTGCAAATTAATGTCCTAGAGGGTTCTCTTCCACTATGATCACCCCTAACAACTATTGTATTGTGTATAAAAGGCAGACACTGTTCCCTTGATCACAGTTTATACATTAATCCCAGCACATCAGCTGTTTGTACTGAAGTAATAGGTGTAATGAAGCTGGCAGCCTCCTGTGAGATGGAGGCAATTGTCAATTTATGGCAAACACACTTGCTTCCGGTGCTGTTTTAAGCTTCTCCTTCCATTCTGCTCTCTCCACAGTCTCAGCTGGGGACATCTCCAGGCCTGAGCCTACCTTACCAACCCCTTCCCACTTTGTGTGGGCACTGTGACACGATGAAGCCCTAAGTTCTTTGGGGGCTGTGGGCAGCCAGGGAAAGCAGGACCTTTCTTCCAGCTGAGGAGATGGTGGCTTGCTCCCAACTTACTTCTTCCCTGGCTGCCTGTGGGCAACAGCTGTCTAGCCTTTCCAAGTGAAGAGGGAGGAGGAGGAGTCAGGCATTAATGAAAGAGAGAGAGGGAGGGAAGGAGCTGAAAGTCTAGGGTAGAAGTGATTTGCAATGGATTGGAGTGCAGATTTTATTTATGTCCATACGTGTTGGGGACATGAGGAAAGGGATAGTGGGGTGTTGAGGACAAGAAGAAAGGAAGGGGTGGTTCCTTCAAAGTGTGTATGTGTTGGGGACAAGAGGAAAAGGGTAGCTCCTGTAAGAGTGAGTGATTGTGTGAGACTGAAGGAAGTACCCCTTTCCTTTTAAGTGTGTGCTGGAGATGGGAGGAAAAGGGTAGCTGGGGGGGAGACAGTTGTTGGGGACAAGAAGGAAAAAAGGGGTAGTTCCTTGAAAGTGTGTATGTATGCAACAAGAGGAAGGGGGTTGTTCCTGCACAATGTGCATGATTGTGTGTGACAAGAGAGAAGGGGGTAGTTCCTTCAAAATGTGTGCGCAAGAGGAAATGGAAAGCTGGGGGGGTTGGGGACAAGAGCAAAAGGATAGATCCTGTAAAAGGTAGGAAGTGATTGTGCGTATGTAAGACAAAAGGAAAAGGATACTTCCTTCAAAGTGTGTGCTATATGTGTGTTGGGGACAGGAGAAAAGAAAGGGGTGGTTCCTTCAAAGTGTGTGTGTGTGTGTGTGTGTGTGTGTGACGAGAGAGAGGAGGAGAGGGGTAGTTCTTTCCTTCAGAGTGTGTGTGTGTGGTGTTGACCAGAGAAAAGGGGTTCTTCCCATGGAGGGAAGAGTGTTGGGGACAAGAAGAAGAAAGGGTAGTTCCTTCAAAGTGTGTGAGAGAGACCAGGGGCAAACGGCAGCTCCTGCACAGCCGGAAAGCCCCGAGCGACGGTCTCTGCCCTGGCCCCTTTAAGGCTTTGGGAAACTTTTCCCCGCTGGCCCGGCCCGTCACATCCGTGGGCGGCAGCGCCCGGCCCCTGCCCCTGTCCGAGAAACTTGCCGGAGCCGGGGCCGTGCAGCGCCGCGATGCAGCCGGGGCGGAGGCAAGCCGCTCCCTGCCCCTCCCGCCGGCCCTCCCCCGCCGCCTGCCGCCGCCGCCGCCGCTGAGTTGCTCGGTGCCTCCCTCGTCCCCGCGCTGCCGCCGGCATGGGCTCTTGCCCGCCGGCTCCGCGCCTGCCGCTGCTGGTGCTGGTGCTGGTGCTGGCGGGCTGGGCTGGGCCGGGCCGGGCGCGCTTCTCCCTGCCGCTGCGGGTGTCCCCGCCGAGCGGCCCCCCGCCCCCGCCCGCCGGCCTGGCCCTGGCCGCCGAGCCCGCCGCCGCCTTCAACTTCTGGGCAATGGTGGACAACCTGCAGGGAGACGCCGGCCGGGGCTACTACCTCGAGATGCTGCTCGGCTCCCCGCCCCAGCAGGTGAGACCTGCTCGCACGCGCCCGCACCCTCTCGCATGAACACTTCGCACACTCACATATTGACACTGTCTCGCACACACAGTCACACTCGCTCGCATTCACACTCGCACCTACAGACACTCAGGCACACACACATTCACTGTCACACGCGCACAGACGCTCATATTCTCGCACACCCAGACAGACACACAGGCATTCACACTTGCGCACGCACAGCCACCTTCACTCTTGCACAGACATGCACACGTACTTTGCAGTGCCCCGCAAGCAGAGTGCATTGTAGCCCCTTAGCTCAAAAAGGTTTATGTGCAGCCACCCCCAAACCTCCACACAGGGGAAAAAGAAAAGACCTTTGGGGTGGGGGCGGGAAATGTTCCTCAATCCTTTCCCTTTTCTTTTCCTTTCCTTTCCTTGAAGAAAAGGGTTAGGGGCTGGTTCAGCTTGAGCAGCTCAGCTGCTCTTTCCCTGCTGGCTTTGGCTTCTCCTGAAGAACTTCCCAGATTCCCCTCCTTTGCCAATGCAACTTTCTCCTCCAGTTCTCTTCTGCCTCCGCCGTCGCAATTCCGGGGGAGAAGGAATGCACCTCCTATGAAAACCGTCCCTCTTGGCATGCTGCACCAAATCCTTAATAAAGTGGCTTGTGCCAGCATTCACAGGCGATTCAGATTTCAAAAGGGATTATGCGGGAGCTTGGCAGAAAGCACTATTTATCAGGAGCAGTCTTAGATATCTGTACGTGTGCTGTGCACACTTGAGGAGCCCGAAAGAGTAATGACACTTCTAATGCAGTGCTGCAGCAGTGGGGAGAGCCTTTTCTATTGATTCTGGAGAGAAGGAGAGGTCCCTGTCTTTATTTTAGTGTCTGGGGTAGTGTTTTAAAGCTTTTAAAGGCTACAAACATGCTGGTAAATATGATGTGTATGTTATATGTGGGATTAATGACAGCTAGTTCTGAAAGACAGGCTTGCCTAGACTACTTCCTCCTCCACTCCCCCTTTTAAGTCCCAGACGGACTTGTCAGGTAGAGAAAAACAAAGGGAAATGACAAGCAATACAGTGCTCCTGCTAAGTACTGTTACATAGCTTTCAGTTTTCTTGAAAGGCAGCATTTACATTCATCCACACTTTACATGGAAAAACTCCTGTCCTCGGACGCAATAATTTGAAGGAAATTCTGCAGAGCTGGTCTCTCATTCAGACTGTTTAATATAATTTTAATTTGCAATGAGATGTTATGTCAGTCAGTCTCTTTTTTAGGTCTGCTTTCCACCGCAATTGGGTACGTTCACTACCAGGAACGCCTATCGCCTCTTACCTAAATACATTTGAAGCAACTGTTTTCTTTTTTTTAAAAAGAAACAAATGCCTTAAAACATAGCCTACATATTTCTACTTATTAACAAAAATTGTTTTCTGAGAAACACGTTCCCTATAGAATTAATTCTTCTGCTCTTCTGTTTACCTTTCCTCTCCTCCCTCTCCTCTGTCCCCCCACCCAAAAAAAAATTCATTGTAAAGTTTTAAAACTTAGTTGCTTTTTCATCCGTGTCATGAGATCCCACGTGAAGCATTGGTGGATTGTTGGTGGGGATGACTAGTCAGCTGAGAAGGATTAATTTCCTAAAAGCCCTTGGGGTTTTGCATCAGAACTCTGGGTTTTTTTTCTCCATTTCATCACAACTTTTCTACTTCTCCTTCCCTCCAGTTTAGCTCCCTCGTGCTCTGTGCCATTAATGAGATCTAACTGACTGAAGGCACCCTGTGTGTGTGAAAATCCAGATTCTTCCATTCCAGCTCCTCTTCGCTCGGAAAAGGTGTCAATGCTCAAAATGTTTATAAAAAAAAAAAAAAAAAAAAGGTTTTTTGGCTAATATGCTTCCTAGTTATGTGAAATAAATGGATTTTTCTACTTGGATGTAACAGGGGGACTGGCTAAATTGCCATGCTAATTGAAGTCCTGTAGTTAATAGAATAACACAAGTATTTAGAAAGGCTTGGATAGTTTCAGGATGGAGACTTGCCCTATCTGATTGTCACTGCGGTCAGGAAGCTCTTTTTTTTGCCATATTGTACATTTTATAGTTGTCTAGTTTTATTGCTATGGAGGGACTGGGGAATATGCAGAATTGGCTGCTGCTCAATTCAGAATACCAACTTTTTGATTGGACTAGCAGTGTGACCCTGTGTGCTTGAAACAATAACTGTAGGTAGAAAAAGTGAATAAAAAGAACACTAATGATCTTATTTAACTGTACACTTTCCAGGAGCCTAAAACAGTAAGTAAAAGAGAAACAAGTTGAAGAATTCTTGTTAGATCGTCATTCTTAATTTTCCTGAGATAGATATTACTTATTGCTACACTGTGCTAGAGATTCTCGGCTACGATGGATATTACTTGTAGCTATTAAGTTATGTTATAAATAATATAAATGAAAAATAAACTTGCCCTCTTAGGAGTTGTTTACAAGTTCACCCTTGACCCTGATTTCAAGGCAGAACTATTGTAAGCTAGTATTAAGTTCTCCCTAAGTTGAATGTTATAGTCCAAAACCACAAAGCAGAAGCATAACTGTTCTTGTGATGAACAGCCCCACTGAAGTTGCAAGTGCAGTCACAAATGTGCTTCTGGGCCTGACAGGCAACAATGCAGACATTGATGTAATTCGGCAGTTCCCAAACTCTGACACATTGTGCACCACTAATTTAAAATGGTACAACCTTGGATACACCAGCATATTTTTCAGTTCAACCTTAAATACCACCAGCACATTTTTTGTCATAAAAAGTAATTATAATAAATCTGTTAACGTGTACCACTGGCAGGCTGTCTGTGTACCACTGATGGTACGCATACCACAGATTGGGAAGCACTTTGCTTTCTAAGCGTAGGTAAGTTACTGGGATCCAAAGCAGACAAATGGCTATCCTGGGGTAACTACTGCAATACTGCTAGTATAATACCCCACTGCCACGTGGTGGTTGTGCAAGTAGTTGGCTGTGTGTATTGATCAAATGGCTACCCTGGGATAAGAGCAGACGTACAACACCAATGCCATTTTAGTTCACATAATTTATTTTTATTGCTGTTCCTGTTTCCTGAGGTAACTACATTAGATCTTTGTAAATTACATTGATGTGTGTAGGGGGTATAAGTTCTAGCCATGTTAGTCTAAAGGCAAAAACAGTCCCAACTGTAGAGGCGATATCTTTTATTAGACCAACTAGATATCTAGTTAGTCTATAACTCTTGTGGTAGAGGTGATATCTTTTGACTGATGTGTGTGTATACTTTAACACAGAAGTTCCCAAACTCTGACAGATTGCACGCCACCAATTTAAAATGATACAACCTTAAGTACCACCAGCAAATTTTTGTCATATAAAGTAATTATAATAAATTGTTAGTGGGTACCACTGACAGGTTGTCTGTGTACCACTGGTGGTACCCCTACCACAGGTTGGGAACTGCTGCTTTAACACGTGTTTTGAGCAAATGTTTGCAGAGCAGAGCCTTTTAGTGACTTGGTATTGTATAGTTAAAATGCATCTTCTGCTTTGAAATGAGCTGCATTAAATGCTCCCTTCCCTGACTGAACCTGAAGCATAAAGCAAATCTTCAGCATCATGAAGATACCTGGTACAAGTGCACTTCTAGTGAACAGTATAAACTGCTAAATAGAGTTGTGGTTTCTAATCTGTCCTCCATTCTTGGGTATATAGGAGAGCTTTGCATTGGCAAAAGATTCAATTTCTGAGAAGAATTGAAATTACAAATTTGTCTTCACAACCCAGTTGACTAAGAAATCAGTTTCCCAAAAGGAAACTCTGAATCCTCCTCTCTTCCCCAAATCTGTATTTCAGGGCATTCAAGGTGTTTAATCTTCACAATGACACTGTTTCTATTTCATTTCTTTCTTTGTGCTGGTGTTTCTAGTAGATGACCATTCTGAAATATTGAAATTTGTGTTCTCATTTCAAAACATTTGTTCTGACCATGTCCAAAGACGGATGTTTCAGTAGTATCAGAATATTTTTTCTCCCTGTTCTTTTTTTTTCCTAACCAAAAAAAAAAATCCAGTGCAATCAGCCCAAGTTTGTGAAACATTTTGCTTTCAGTGGAAATGATTCCATCAAAGTTTCTCTGACTAGTTTATAGCATGTTTTCCTAGACTTGTCAGAACCGCAAGCTAGTTGCTGATTTGTGCTTTCCCAGTATTAATCAAGAGTTTAAGCACACATCTGTTCTTTGAGAATGACTTGAAGACAAAAAAGTGAGGAGATATAGTGGGGAGTGTCATAGATAAATTTCTTATTTCACAGATTAAGTACATGTTCAACTCCTGATGGATTATGTACTTTACACCTATCTGTAGAGGTGCCTAGTTTCCAATCTAAAGATTAAAATGTCAGCTGTAAGAGCCCATTATGAATTGCATGTACTCTTCTTACTACTTAAGCTAAACAGTTGAAATATTTGTCTTGAAATGAAGCTGTAAGCCCTTTGCTTACTGTCTTCCATGTAACTTTGTTTGAATTTGTTTTTCTTCTCCACAGTTTTGACCAGCAAAACGGAGAAACCGCTTTTAAAGTATTCTGCATTTTCCCTAATTTCCTTTACTTATTGCAACATAGTACTATTGTCAATGTCTTCCCACTCCCATTAGCCTCTCCTCCTTTGTGCTTCCATAGCACACCTTTTGAGACCATGCAGATTTTTTCTGTAATAAAAAGGGAAGGATAATAGTATGATGCAACTAAAGTTGATCCGTTACAACTGCAATTATAGTAGAACCTGAATCTTTTTATGATCCAGCATCCGCTTTTGTTGTTAATTCTAAGCACAATGTCTTATTCTTTTTTCCTAAAAGCAGTTTGTGCTGTTCACAGGGTCATTAAAATCTGACTTGAAAACCCCTGCATTTGAAAAGTTGGGGGGTTTTTTTGTTTGTTCATTAAGTTTTATTTTGGTTAGTATGGCTAAAATGAGTTTTGAGAGTAACCTTCATTACAAAATAAATTCAAATTTCCTTCTATCTTGCATGTGCACCCACACGTACTCAGAGGCATCTGTATTGAACAGCTAAAATGTGTTGGGCACTTACGGCTGTATGTTTCAAAGGTGGTAAATTCCCACAACTTCCATCAGCCTGAGTATAACTTGAGAATATTAGAGGTGCGCCAATACATTGGTCCAATTTGATATTGGATCTGCACCAACATAAAGAAAATTGACTGTATCAGATGGAAATCGGCCTGATATGACCGATAATTTGGGTGATAATGCTCCGTGCAGGTGCGCAGCCGCAGCGCAGGATGTAGGCAGCAAGGGGCACAGCCCAGCAGCTTGGACAGCTGTATGCGGTTGGTAACTCTGTTGTGGTAGACAGGGAGGGGGGAAGGAAGGGGCATGTGGGATGCAGATCGAGGCCCCCACGGTGAGGAAGGGAGTGGGGCTGGGGCTGCAAGGGATGGGGCAGGCACTGCCTAGCTGGTGTGACGTGGGAGTGGGACAGAGCCACGGCTCACCCAGGGGGTGCAGGGAGGGAGGCGGTTCCTGCCACTGTGCGCGCCCGGGGAGGGGGGGCGTGTGCCCCCCAGATCTGTGCAGGGCAGGGTGGGCTGGGGCCAGGGCTGTGCAGAGCTCTTCCCAGTGGGGGGCTGGGTCGGTCTGCTCAGGATTCATAGATTCATAGATTTTAGGGTCGGAAGGGACCTCGGAAGATCATCGAGTCCAGCCCCCTGCCCAAAGGGCAGGAAGTCAGCCGGGTTCATAGGATCCCACCAAGATGAGCATCCAGTTTGCTCTTGAAAGTGTTCAATGTGGGCGCTTGAACCACCTCCGGTGGCAGGCTGTTCCAGACCTTGGGGGCTCTGACAGTAAAGAAGTTCTTCCTTATGTCCAGCCTGAAACGGTCTTGTAGTAGTTTATGACCATTCGACCTAGTCGTCATCCCTTGAGGCACTCTGGTAAACAAACGTTCCCCCAGATACTGGTGGTCACCCCTGATAAACTTATAGGTGGCCGTCAGATCACCCCTGAGCCTGCGCTTTTCCAGGCTAAAGAGCCCCAGGGCTCTCAGCCTGTCATCGTAGGGTCTGCTTCCCTGACCTCTGATCATGCGCGTGGCTCTTCTCTGGACTCTCTCAAGCTTCTCCACATCCTTTTTGAATTGTGGAGCCCAAAACTGGACGCAGTACTCCAGCTGCGGCCTCACTAAGGCCGAGTACAAGGGGAGAAGGACGTCCTGGGATTTGCTTGAGAAGCATCTATGGATGCAAGCCAGCGTTTTGGTCGCTTTACTAGCCGCAGCATCGCACTGCAGGCTCATGTTCATCTTGTGGTCAATGTTGACCCCCAAGTCTCTTTCTTGCATAGTGTTGGCCAATGTAGCACTGCCGAGCCTATAAGGATGCTGCAGGTTTTTTTTCCCAAGGTGGAGATCCTTGCATTTATCGGCGTTGAACACCATCAGATTCTCGTCCGCCCACTTGCTGAGCCTGTCCAGGTCAGCCTGGATCACCCGCCTGTCTTCTGGCGTGGATGCTTTTCCCCAAAGTTTGGTGTCATCGGCGAACTTGGCCAGTCCGCTTCTGACTCCAGTGTCCACATCATTAATGAAGATGTTGAACAGTATGGGTCCAAGGACAGAGCCTTGGGGGACCCCACTGGTCACAGGACACCACGATGAGTGACTTCCATCAACTACTACCCTCTGGGTCCGACCCCGGAGCCAGTTTTCCAGCCAGTGGATCGTGGAGGACCCAAGGCGACAATCGGCCAGTTTCTCTAAGAGGTGATTATGGGAAACCAGGTCAAAGGCTTTTTTGAAGTCAAGATATATGACACCAATCTCTTCTCCCTTGTCCATGTGATAGGTGACCTGGTCGTAGAAGGAAATGAGATTGGTCAAGCAAGACCTACCCGCAACAAACCCGTGCTGGCTATCCCTTAAGATGTTGGCGTCGGCCAGTCCATTAAGGATGGCCTCTTTGATAAACTTTTCTAAGATCTTCCCTGGGATAGAAGTCAGGCTAATGGGCCTATAGTTAGCCAGATCCACTTTCCTCCCTTTCTTGAAGATAGGCACCACATTGGCCTTCTTCCAGTCTTCAGGCACTACACCAGAGCGCCAAGAGTTTTCAAAGATCCGCGCTAGAGGCTGGGCTATGATGCTCACCAGCTCCTTGAGTACCCTGGGGTGAAGATTGTCAGGGCCGGCTGACTTGAAGGTATCCAGCTTCTCAAGATGTTCCTTCACGAAGTCAGCATCAGTGGAGGGCAGGGGATCACCCTCATCCGGACTTCCCTGTCCCGTAACGGGCATGGGCGTCCCATGGGACTGATGAAAGACTGACGCGAAGTACCTATTTAATAGGTTGGCTTTTTCCTGGGCGTCAGTTGTCAGTTGCCCCATCTGGTTCAGCAGGGGTCCAACGTTGCCCCTGCTTTTCCTCTGGCTCCCCACATATCTGGAAAAGGACTTTTTATTGTCCTTGATGCTCAAAGCTAGTAGGAGTTCATTTGCAGCCTTGGCTTTCCTGGTCTGCTCCCTACAGCACCGGAACAGTGCAGGATAATCCTCCTTGGAGGTGACTCCCATCCTTTGTAGGCCTTTCTTTTTAGCCTCAGGAGGTCTGCTAGGTCCCTGGAGAGCCAGGGGGGCTGCTGTGCCCTCTTGCTGCCTTTCCTCCGAGATGGAATAGACTTAGTTTGTGCATTGAGGATTGCTTCCTGGAGGAGCAACCACTCTTCTTGAACTCCCCTCTCCCCGTGGCCATGGTCCCTTAGGGCCTCACTGACAAGCCTTCTGAGCTTGTCAAAGTCAGCTTTCCTGAAGTCAAGGACTTGCGTGTTGCTGACTGACTTGCCAGCTTTTTGGCAGATGGTGAAGGTGATCAGCTCGTGGTCGCTGTCACCCAGCTTCCCATCGATCACTAGGTCGCCAACTTGGTCATCCCCAGTAGCCAGCACCAGGTCGAGCAGCGCTTTGCCTCTCATTGGCCCATAGACTTCTTGAGTCAGGTAGAGGTCATCCACGCACAAGAAGAAGCTTTGCGACCGCTCAGATTTTGCTGAGCGATCCTCCCACGAGATGTCCGGGTAATTGAAGTCACCCATGACAACCATGGTCCTGGAGCATGTGGCCTCAGCCAGTTCCCGGGCAAACTCCTGGTCAAGCTCAGGACTTTGGGTGGGAGGTCTGTAGTAGACTCCCACCATTGTGTCCCCTGTGCTGTGTTCCCCACGGATTTTAACCCAGAGGGTCTCCAGCCGTCCACCCTGGTCACCAATATCGGCTTGCAGGGACGTGTAGTTTTCCTTAACATAGAGAGCTACACCCCCGCCCCTTTTCTCTACACGATCCCTCCTGTACAGGGTATAGCCATCTATACCCGTGGTCCAGTCATGGGTGGAGTCCCACCAGGTCTCTGTTATCCCTATGACATCATAATTATTTACATTGAGCAGGAGGATGAGTTCCTCCTGCTTATTCCCCAAGCTCCTGGCATTTGTGTACAGGCAAGCAAGTGCCCCCTGGGGGGCTCCTTCCTTGCCCACAGATTTTGCCAGGGCTGGGCAGGGGTGGGCTCCCTTAAGTGCCTTGACCTGCTGGCTTTGCAAGGATTGCTCAGCGGGCCAGCAGTGGTGGTAGTGCCCCTGTCCCCCAGGGGGCTTAGTTTAAAGCCCGGTGGAGCAGGTCAGCCAGTCTGGCTGAGAAGAGCCTCCTCCCTAGGGGAAAGAGGTGGAGTCCATCTCTTCCCAGCAGCTCGCTGCCTCTCTCGCCAAAGAGCGGGCTATGGTCATGAAAGCCAAAGCCTTCCCGGGATCATTGAGTCTGACCCCCTGCATGGGCAGGAAAGAGTGCTGGGTCTAGATGACCCCAGCTAGATGCCAATCTAACCTCCTCTTGAAGACCCCCAGGGTACGGGAGAGCACCACCTCCCTTGGGAGCCCGTTCCAGACCTTGGCCACTCGAACTGTGAAGAAGTTCTTTCTAATGTCCAGTCTAAATCTGCTCTCTGCTAGCTTGTGGCCATTATTTCTTGTAACCCACGGGGATGGGCAGTCATGGTGCTGGGAGGGAGAGTTAGGGGGACTATGGTGAATTTTGGGGTGGCTGCAGCCCCCATAGCACCCTCCCAGAACTGCTGCCACCTGCAGGAGTGCAGCCCAGCCCAGTCCCCCACCAGGAAGAGCTCAGCCTGCCCCACAGTGGCAGCCACCCTGCCCTGCACAGATCTGGAGGGCACATGACGGGAGCCGCACCCCCCGAACAAGCTTCTTGTAGCTCTGTCCTGTGCCTGCGTCCCTGCCCTGCCCTGGTGCGTACCACAGCCCCTGCTCAACTCCCTCCCTCACCACAGGAGCCTCGATCTGCCCTCTTTCCCCCCTCCCCCACCAATGCCCCTTCTCGTTTCCCCTCCCCTTCCATCACAACAGACTTGGCAGCTGGACCCTGCTCTTCAAGCTGCCGGGCTGGTATTAGAAATCAGATTGGTATTGGCTGATATGCCCCCTTAAAAACCAGCTGTCAGTATGGGCCTCAAAAATCTCTATTGGTGCACCCCTAGACAATATTGCCATTCTGTCCAAAGTGATGATCCTTCTTGCTTACCTCATAAGAGAGTTGAGGAATAGTTTTTCATAAATGTTGCCAACTGTTGCAGTTTCAGCAAGTTTTGCAAGTCCCAGTTCTTTGAGTTATTTTAATATTATAAAAGCCTAAGTCTGTCTGTCTGTCATGCTTTATTTGAACTCTGATTGGCTGATGGAAACAGCCAATCAGAGTGCTTCAAGTATGGGGGAGCGCTGCCATGATTTGTGCCAAGGACTGGACAGAGGGTTGGGGAGCTGAGGCTAGCAGCTCTGGCCTTGGCTTCCCCACCCCACTGCTTGCAGGCGGTGCTGAGGACCAGACAGGAGGTTGGGGAGCCGAGGCCAGCAGCACTGGCCTTGGCTCCCCCACCCCCGGTCCCTGTAAGAGACAGAACAGTGGCAGGATGGGGCATTAGGTGGCAGCACTCCATCCCAGCCCTCTCCTGCCCCCCCGGCCCGTCCCCCCTCACTTTTGATGGGCAGTTGGCTAGTATACTATAAGATTCCAAACTTCCATTAACCTATAAATGAAAGCATATACATACATGTGTGTACAATGGATTGATAAAGTCTATGAAATAAAGCACTGACTGTCTTATAAGGAAGTAAGGACTGCAACGGTGCAACTCAATGCCATAATGGTTATAGTACAGAAGAGCTCCATGATATAGAAAGATAGATATAGATAGATTTTTTTAAGTGTGTGTATGTAACTTAAAGTATGCTTCTAGTCATCCTAGTTGCACAGAGAAATTTGAAAATCGGACAACAATTTAACTTGACCCCCAAATTTATTTTAAGTCCCTAGAAATTTTTCAAAATGATTCCCTTTTTGTGGCCTTTTTAAAAAAATTTTTTTTTATTGTATTAGGTGTGCAGCATGGTTCAGAAATGCAAAGTGTGAATGTTATCACACAGCGTTCCATCAGTTTAAAAGTCCAGCTAACTTTTGGTGGGACCCAAGAAAAACAAAAGGATGTGAAACTCTAGGATAACTATTGTCACTCCACATTTTAGGGAGAACTTGGAGCCCTTCTGCTCTGTAACTGTTATGGGATTGAATTACAACATAGTAGCCTTTACCTCATAGACTTTCCAATCCATGTTAAAATCACGTTGTGTAACTTTCAAAAAGTTTGCAGTACTTTTTGGGGAGATCTATATAGATAAAAACATGTAAATGGGGAGGAGTGGTGTTGTAGGGGGTGCAGCTAGTGGACCTCTCCATGCCCCCCCCCTTTAGTATGTGCCCCTCCCTCACCAAAAATGTTTTACACTGGGTCATCATTAACACATCCCTGGAGCAAACTACCACTTTGTGCAATAGTCCTGTAACCCAGAGAGCCTTTGACCTCAGCAGTTCTGCATTCAGTTCCAGGGTGCAATGGGAAAACATGGTTGTAGGCTTTCAGTGAAAGGATTTGTTAAGGTATGGGATTGGGATAAGTGGGTGAAAGCCAAATATAACAAGGCTAAAACAGCGGGCAAGTACATGGGCACAATTGCATGTTTCTAAGGAATGAATCAATAGAGAGGCAGAAGTGGAGGAGGGGAAATATGGGTGCCTAAAGCAAACCATTGGATGGAGATTGCAAGAAGAACCTTTCAAAGCTGCTCCCTCCCATCTCACTCTGCAAACAGCATCACACCCCACAGAATCCATGGTCCTATGTGAATCTGTTAGACTATCTCTGGACCTGACACAATAGATTAGAAACTGCTGCATGTTGCTACAGCACATGGGAAGTAGATGCTTTTCACAAAGCTGTTTATTATATGGGTTTGTCTAGACATGTTGGCTTATACATTTTAATTTGTATAATTTAAAATAATATTTTGCACCTATTGTATACAAGGCATGTCATGCTTAAGTGTATTAGCTGATTATAGTCAGGCTAAGGCACTTCTATAACGGGAAACTTGAAACGGGAATATTACAGCTGCTGTTAAAGGGTAAAATGTCCTTTTTCTCCCTTTGCTTGATTGCCAAAAATGTAACTTTATTCCTAATTGGACTGAATGTGCAGGGAAGGTTGATTGCTCAAACAGCTTTATTTCTGCATGGTTCTGGTCTTGAAAGTACACAGGATAGTAGTCAGCCACTCCATAAGTCTTCTTGTAAGCATCTCATCCACGGTAGGAGGAGAAGGCAGTATTTTCTGTCCTTTTAGTGCTCCTCCAACCTGCTTGTTGTTATGTAAACATGAGCTTATGACGCAATGATTGTATGAGTAAACCAAACAGCTGTTAAATGGTATGACGTATTTTATGTTCGAAGTTTTCTTCTGTTTATTAATTCATTGTGCACACTTGAGTAATACTGCTGAAGGAACCTAAAGAACAAAGTATTGTTTATAAAGCAGAGTTGTCTAGCAACACAGAGAGAGAAGAATATTTTAGATTCTGCTACTTACAAGCTTCCCAGTCTTTAAGTCACAACAGACTTCTGCTGTCTATCTCTGTGTAGGTCTACACTGCAATCATTGGAAGCATTTGTCCCAGAAGTGACTGCAGTGTAGTGTAGACATGCAAGCTAGTTTTAAATTGGACAGCTTGGGTGCTGGTAGCGTAACTGTGTGGCAGTCTTGAGCTCAGTGTAGGCAAATTTTACCCTGCTCCACTGGCTGGTTTTGGCAATCTATACTGCTGTTTTTGAGCAGCTAAGCAACTTGCACTCCCTGACCTAGCTAGTTAAAGGCTAACTTAGGTATGTCTAAACTACCCAGAAGGGACTGCAGTGTAAAGACACCCTCTCTCTCTAGTTTGTAACCAGCAGCAGGCTGTAGAAAAGGCCCTCCACAGAACCAGAGTAGCCCAGCTGGTTAACTTTCCGTCCTATGTTGTTAATGCAGCTAGTATTGTATGTTTCCATTTTTCTCTCCAAGTCAGTCTTGTTTTCTCTTCTTTTTTCCAATTCCCCTGCCTTCTCTTACACCAGGCAAAAGGTCCCACAGGCCATATCTGTCCTGCCAGAAGCTTGCATGTGGCCTGTAGCTGCCCCTGTGGTGTAGGGAGCAGCCCAGCCAGGAAGCTGTGTACTCTGGCAGGGGCCTGGGGCTCTGGCAGGGGCCTGGGGCAGGCAGGAGGGCTGCCTCCTTTGGGAGCGGGAGGGACTCAGACCCATGTGGAGTCCCACAAGAACATCTGTGGGCCACATTGGTGGTAGAGGGTGGACCATTCCTGCACCTCCCAGTTGAGCTCTGCTGCATGTGTCCCTGCCAACCCTCCCACTCCTGGCTGGCTCCCAGGACCTAGAGTGCAGGCAGCCCCACCACACACATATGTGCACACCCCTGCCACACGCATTCTACACACACCCTTACCCACACATCCCGCCCCCCACCACCCCACACAATATATAAGAGTAAGACTGTATTTTGAGCCATTATGCAGTTGCCTTTATATACACACTACTCAAAGAAATGTAAATCAGGAGAGAATATATTTTTTGAAATAAAATACAGTAGATTTTTTTCTTTTTCTTTTTTTTTTTACCTATAATTTGTTAAAATGATATTTTCTGAAATATTTTGTGTGTGTGGCCCTCAAGAGCTCACCACAACTCGTTAAGTGGCCCTCCCACCAAAACAAATGCCTACCCCTGTATTACATCTTTATTGGCTCTTCATTTTTCAGGAAAAAAATGGGGGATGGGAAGGGGAAATGAGCTTTTCTTCCCAGTTACTAATATTCCTCCTGAAATCCTCACTTGTTTTCCAGTCTAACTAGAAAACAAAGGTTCCAGTGCACAAGTAGTGTTTATGTTATGAAGAAATAAATGCATAAATAGTGGGAGTAGCAAGGGACTCTGACAAAAAGAAAAAAAATGAGTTGATTGAAAAATGTCTTTATCCTTAACAAAAATTATAGTGCATCAAATGCAATTAATGTGTCATAATTAAAATACTTTTCTTTAAGGGATGCTGTCAAAATGATAATTATACTTTGACTAGTTTCTCCTTGTTCTGTTTACTCATAACTTGGATTATGAAAGTAAATTAAAATTAAAAAAAAATCCTCTTCACCTTTTATCTTCTCTTCACTCAGCTTGTGAACAGCAAAATTAGCTGGTTATGTTATGTTTTATAGGCAGACTTTCCTTTGCCAGTACAAAGTACTGCTAAGTTGGACTGCATGGTTTAATAAATAAATAAATGCCATTATCAAACTGTGCAGTCAACACTGATTTTATTTAAAATGGAAAAGCGTGCTTAGAATCCTTCCTCCACTGCCTAATAATACATAGATGAACCCATACTTGGTGCCTAAACTACCCAAGAACATCACTTTTTTTCATGATCAAATATTAAAAAAAAAAAAAGGACTCAATTGAGGAACTGAAAGCAACCTTTAAACTTGAGGCACTGAATATAAGCCTTCTCTCATTAAAGGCCAAGATCTGCCATTTGAAAGGGAAAAAGCAATCGGATCACTTTGACAGGTATCTCCCAGATAATTCCTTTTGATATTTGTTTGTGGATCTGCCTATGAGTAGTCTGCAGATCAACACTTCAGAACCTCAGGCAATATTTAAACTTACAGTCATTCCTATATCAAGGCTGGTTTTAAGTTCTTCCCTCCCTCCATCCCTGTTTTCCCAACTCCGATCCCTTTATTATTCTGCCTCCACATTTTCATATCTGAGAACACTGGTCAGTTTTAACCAGGGAAAATGTGGACATCTTTTCTTGTTGTTTAGTGAAGGTTGACAACCCAAAGTACATTATTATATTGTTGCATACTTTCAAATGATAGATGGTATAAGCAAAAAAGCTGCTGCTATTGATACAGAGTAAGGCCAACTAAAGTTAATTTTGAGGTTATCTTTGACTGTAATTTTGGGCACAGAGCAGTGGTGTTTCCATGGAGCTGTGCAAGAGTTACATGCTTCAAGGTTCTTTGTTTGTTTGTTTGTTTTTAAAAAAATCACACTTAAGACTTTCACCTTATGATTGGGTTTCTCTTCAGTGTTGTCATTATTGAACAAATAAATGCAGTGCTTTCCAAACAAGGTTCTTCGGGTGAATTTGATATCTTTTATTAGGCCAACTTAAATAGATGGAAACATTTTTCTTAGCAAGCTTTCAGGTTTAAAAACCCTTTGTCAGGCTGAGGAAGCATCTGCGCTTGGTGTGTGCTCTTCCTGGATGGAATGAATAGTAAAGAAACCAGAGGCTGATATGCGTTCACGAAAGGCAATCAATGAAGATATGAAGTGGGTGAGAGACAGGCTGAGGTGAGGGGGAGAGTAGGGGGATGAATGTAGCAGGTAAAAAGTGGAGAGGTACCTGGGGAGTCAGATGTCAGGCAGGTTATAGTGTGTCATAAATCCAACGTCTATATTTAGTCCATGACTTTTTGTATCTAGGAGGTTGATGAAGTGGAGTTCATAGGCTCGTCTCTGGGAAGTGTTTTGTAAATTCCCTTTGAGGATTAGAACTGAGAGATGGGGGAGAGAGTGGTTTTCTTGTGAGAGATGTGGCCCCATCGGTAATTGGGTATTCTTGTCTTCGATAGATTTCCAGTGTGCGTTCATTCTGGTGTGCAGTTGTTTGGCCTCTCCTTCATATTTTCCATCAGGGCATTTCATGCATAGGATGAGATGTTACGTTTCTGGAGGTGCAGCTGTAAGATCCAGGAATACTGATGGCTTTCTTGTGGGGTGTAGTATTGTGGAGTGACAGAGATGTGTTGGCAGGTTTTGCGTTTCATGGTCTGAATCTATTTGGTGTCTTTTGGGCCATAGGAAGTTTGCTTCTGGTGATGAGGTTAGCGAGGCTCAGTGCTTGTTTGAAGGCTAGGATGGGTGGTTCTGGGAAGATCTCTTTAAGAATAGGGTCTCCTTCTAGTATGGGTTGCAATTGTTTGAGGATTTTCTGTGTGGGTTCAAGGGAGGGGTGATATGTCACAACCAGCAGTGTACGATTTGTGGGGGGTTTTCTTCTGTACTACAGCAATTCTTCACATGTCTCTTCCAAACATGCAGTCTGTCTCTCTGGAGGAGTGTCCTTGTTGATTGAAGGGGTGTGAAAGTATTTTTAAGACTAATGTGGTGGCAATCCCGGGTGTTCTCTTTGGTGCAAATTCAGTGGTATCTGAGCTTTTGGCTGTATATCACAGCTTTCTTGGTGTGTTCAAGGTGATTGCTGGTTCTGTGCAGATCTGTATGTTGGTCTTTCGGTTTCTTGTATACATGGTCTGTATTTTACCATTCTGGATACTGATCATCATGTCGAAAAGGAGATGTTGGTGCTGGAGTATTCAAGAGATAATCGGATGGAGGCATGATGATTGTTGAATTTCTGATGGAACTCAATCGGAGATTGCAGATTTTCAGTCCAAATAATGAAGATGTCCTTGATATATCTTCAGGTATAGCAAGGGTTTGATGGTGCAGTCCTTGAGGAATTCATAAGAAGCTCATAAAGTTGGGACATTTGGAAAGGTGCTTTTCAAAATTGTTTTACACTAACTATTGGTATAAACTCTGTGACTATTAACACTTGTAGCAGTATAAATAAGTAAATGGAGCATGTCATCCAGGTCAGAGAAGTGCGAGACTGGCTAAACAGATGTGGAAAGTCATGCAGGATATTCTACTGTACAGCTAAATTCAGTTGGTAGGGCCTGTGTTTTGCAGCAAAGTGGGGAGAGGGGAAGGCTGTGCCTACCACATGTGACAGTGAAGTAAGATGCTGAAAATGCTTTGCCCTTGCTGGCTTTTTTTTTTTTTTTTTTTTGAATAAGCAATTTCCATTTCAGCATGTGTTCTCACAGTGCTGAGGAGCCTGTGAATCCCACAAGGAGGATTCTAAAAATGCTGTGTGGGGAGAGGGAAGAGGAAGCTGAAATTCTTTAAGTTTAAAGGATCTGTAATGGGCATTGTGGGGCACTGTCCTCCTTGTGCTACTAATTTTGGGGAGGGGGAAGATCTTTTTAATGCATCTGAACTTTTCAGGATCATAGCAATATATTATCTGATGCAGTCAAAATACTGCAGCCTGTCTATAGCAAATTGATCCTTTCATAAGTTTATGCTTAAAAAGCCCTTCCATGAATAACAAACACTTCTATGATGTTGACAGCTAGCTTTTGCTTTTGGAGTGCTGATACAGTTAACAAATGGAAGAAAAAACTTCACAAATCTGTTTTGGGACTGTAGATGTGGATGTTGGAGAACTTTGTATCTTCCAGCTAAGGGCAATGTCTGCTTTTCATGCTCAGTACATTCTTCAGTTTACCTTTTCCTGACAGTTTACTAAAGATTAGTGCATCCTTACATCTGCTTCTGTTGAAGATGATATCCTCCAAAGCTTCCATATCTTCTAAGTCTCTGGAAGACTGCTTTTAGGTGTAGAAACTACTATATAGGTGTGTCTACATCTAAAAGTACTAGTGCAAGACTCAGAATTTCTATTAGTGTAAGTGGCACTATTTTAAAATTATGTTGATGTGATTAGAAGTTATACCTACTTCTCTGTACACAGCTGTATACACATTGGAAAAGTTGCTCTGAGCTACTGTGTGTACAAGGATGCTAGTCTAATTGTGTAGTGGGTGCTTCTTGATATCATCCCTTACCACCAGGGGTGCACTGATATATTGGGTGGCTATCAGATCAGCAGTAATAAAAGGAGAAATTATGTTATCGGCTATTGGGTTTTTTTCATCATTGTAGCCAATTAGTGTTTACCGATAATTATGCCTCCTGGTGCATGGAATGCCATGATGCATAAACCATGAGACAGGAATATATTTGCTGTGGCATGCTCCATGCTATCTCTGTCAGCTGTAAATATGTCTCAAAGAAGCGCAATATGAATTTTTTTTTAAGTTTCTGAAAAGAACAACAGAAAAGCTGATTGCTAAGTATGTGCAATCTGGGCGGGTGTGGGCATGGAGGGGATGGTGGCTCCCACTGTTGAACACAGCTCATCTAGCAGCTCGTTCGGGAGGGCATGGGGAGGAGGGGCATGTGCCCCCATATCTATGTAGGGCGGGGCGGACAGGGATGGGGCTGCACTGGGCTATGCTCTGGGTAGGCATGGCAGTGGGAGCAGGGGCTACGTCCTCCTGCTGCTCATCCAGCTGAGACGGGGCAGGCACTGGACAGAGCTACTGAGCTGCCTTCAGAAAAGTGGTGCACTGACAGGAGCTGCCCTGCCCTCCCCATGCCCCCCGGATGAACCGCAGCTTCATCCTACGCCCACCCTCACTGGCTGGGTGAGCAGCGTCAGGGCACAGGGGAAGTGTGTGCACCCAGATTACAACAGAACGGGTGGCGGGGTGGGGGCTATGTGGGGGCTGCAGCCACCCGAAATTCACCATAGTCCCTGCCACTTGCCTGGAGTGCAGCCTCGTGCAGCCCCAGCCAACCCCGCCCTGCGCAGATCTGGGGGCACCTCCCCCCCATGCCCTTCCGGGCAAGTGGCGGGTGCAGCGGCAGGAACCTCCAGACAAGCAGCAGCAGGGCCCCCCTCCTTTCCTTTCCGTGCCCCGCCAATGAGCTGCAGCTCAGTCCTGTGTCGGCCTGGCCCCAGCTGGGCTGTGCTTGCCACATCCCCTGCCCCTCCTTCACAAGGGGGGCCTTGTTCTGCCCCCCACGTCCCTTCCCTTCCCCCTCTCCTTCCACCACAACAGATTTACCAGCTGGACGCAACTGTATCGACCATCGTAAAGTTGAAACCCACATTGGAACATCAAAACAGGGTGTTAATTTATAAACGTTGTAAGTGACGTTCATTGTAACTTGAAGCATCGTAATTCGAGGACTGCCTGTACAGAAAAATAAAAGCAGCTGTTCTGTTGCAAAGAATATTTTTTAATACTATGAATTCTTATTTTCAGTTTTTGAGTTTATCTTGTAAATCATGTTTGCACACCTAACAGTACATGATACCCCGTAACACCCTTGAAAGGACCTCAAGGTAACCCAAGGTGCAACAGCACATTGGTTGAGAATCATTGTCCTCGTGATTGTTGCTCTTCCTGTCTGTGGATAGAACAGGCTTTTTCTTGTGGACTAGTGGGTGTAAGCAGTGTCTGGCATGCCTATCCCAGCTGTCTTAGACACTGCTGATGTGTTAACCAAACTTTCAGAACCCTCTGGTGCCTTTACACATGCAGCAAGGCTGCTCCGATACTCTGTAATTACAGAGTGTCCAAGCAGGCTCAATTAATTGAGCCTGCTGGAGCATGGTAATTACTGCACTCCAGCAACTTCAGCGTCTCCTATATTGGTGTCCCCGTGCTGAAAAATGATGGCGGGGGTGCTTTAACTAAGGCTGATTTGATGAGCTTTAGTTAAAGTGCCCCCACTGCCATTTTTCAGTGTGGGGATACTGATACACAAGATGCTCTGGGTTCTTTAATTTAAGCCTCCCTCCCCCACTTTCCCCAATGCTCCTTGTGTGTAGATATTTGGGTAGTTTTAACTGACTCAGTAATCTGAGTATATGGTGTATGCTATATGTGCCATCAGGGTTGTCTTAGAAGGAAAGAATTAGAATAATATATATTTTTATGTAAGAATTTTTTGTTATAGTTTTGCTTCTTAACTTTCAGATGGTTCTTTGTGAACCCTACTAAACCTTCTTGCTTGGGTTTATAAAGCAAGCTATTTTAGATTATTGTTCTTGTGTCTGGTTAGTGAATCACTGCAGAGCTCACAGTCTAGAACTTTGCAAATATTACACAATGATGTGCTGCTTCTCAGGAGTTGCAGGAAGCAAAAATGACCAAATCAGTAAATAAACTGATGAAGACCAAGGGTACTGTCATCACATGGTGGTTTTCATCTTGTAGGCTAGTTCTGTGCACAGGCTACAGTGGAATTACACTCTGCAGGGGAGAGGGAAAACTGCAGAAAATGTCCCTGTGTATTGTTACAAGGACTCTTACAGTGAAGTTCTTCAGTTTGAAAATCAAAAGGTCACCTTTCTAAATTCTAACCCTACAAACTCAACTTGGTATCTGAAAATAACGCTCTCCCGCTGTGAGACTACATACTTTTCCTAGTGGTAAAAGTTTATGGTGGAACTTGGTTGGCGGTGTTGATGCATGAGCCAGAAGAGAAGCCAGTTAATTTTCCAAAGCTACTGGATCCACAACCTGTATGTGTACTGACAAGTGATAGGGGGAAGAGTGGAGTGTGAACTTATAAAATTCACATCTTTTGCATATTTTATCAAAGCTGCCCCTTTTAATATTATTTATAAAACTGTTAGAAATAACTAGTACATAAAACATTGCCTTATTCTGTGCTGAGTTTCCTGCTGTGTGGTGTTTGTTTTTTTGTTTTTCCCCATGTGCCTGCTAATTCATGAGGTGCAGTGGCATGGTGGTTAAAACATCTTGCTACAGCTACAGAGGTTGAATTCAGTTTGGATCACGCCTGAAGGCTGCCCCCAACTGATCCAGCTATGAATGGGTACCTGATCATTCATGCTGGAAAGTCAGATGGCCCAGATATGATGCTAGTCGCATCATCCCATCTTGTGGTGTTGGCTACAGAAACTGGATTAGCAATGTTAAAGCATGCCAATGGATTTTGAGGCTCAGGTGGGCTTCCAACTTGACTTGCTAAACCACTTATAGGCTCCTGTTTCTGAAGGTTCTGGTGGTAAAATTTCTCACACTGTAACTTTCTAGTACTATAAATATGTTAGGAGGACTGGGACGCACATTCCTAATGACTGCTTAGGCTGCATTCTTGATTAGAAAACCCCATAGAGTTTCATCATCACATTGTCTTATGACACTTGAAGAACACTACATAATTTCATGTTTTTAAGATACGTAACATACCAAAAAGCAACTCATAATGCAAAAGGAAAAGCATAACAGTACAGTTCTGTAATCACATCTCACAAAAGGAGTCACAAAAATCGGAAAGATTTTTGATTTGAGCTCTCTCATATGATCAGTTCTCCAAGGATCAGAGGTAATGTGTTTACCTGCCCTTTGGAACACCTGATTTCAGAGCTCAAGTATGTGTCATACAAAGTCCAACTTAAGTCTTTTGGGCTTCATTCAACCTTGACATGTTATTAGTCTATTGGGCTATAAACTAGGTAGCATTTTGGGGCTAGAGGAAATTACTGGCCCCAACAAAAAGCCAAGATCTCAGTATATACATGTTTGTTAATACCACTGCCTCACATTTGCTAAATGTAGCACAGTTTCCCAACCCCTCAAAGAAAGTTTAGAAGGGTAGGTTGTAGTGCCCTTTTGTCCACTGCCTTAAATGATTTGGGTGTCATTACTTTACTCCTCTGACATGTTTTTCTTCCCTCTGTAAAGTAGTTACCCAGTCTATCCATGCCTCTAAAACACTTCAGCAAGGCACATAAAAAGTGCTATGCAAGTGCTCAGCATCCTATTTTAAGTCGTGCTCTATTTAAACACCTTGCTAAAAACAAAGCCAGTAAGTACAGATAGAACAATTTTCTAATGAACTGGCCTGCTTTTCCTCTGCAGCCAGAGAACAGGCTATTCTGAGAAGAATAATTTAGTCTGATAGGCTAGGAATGTTCCCACTTGCCTTTCATTTTTCATTTCTCCATGCTGTGGTTTTGAACTGATTTTTGAAAGTCTTTGCCTCCAAAACCAAGTCCTTGAGAGACAGAAGGGGGAAAGTCTAATTTTTATTTACCTTGGGTTTTTTTCTTTTTGAGCATTCAGATTGTTGCTGAATGCTCTATTTTTTTTTCAAAATGTGTTTCTCATTTCAATTCCTTGAACTCGTTTGAACTCATCCAGTGGCGTCTCTCTCGCTCTCTCTCGTTGCACAGCTGCTTTCAAGCTTGCTTAGAAGTTCAAGAGAGCAGCTTTTATATTTGAGACTAGTAAATAATATAGAATTGGCCCAGAGCAGTGCAATTCTCGTTTGGAAAACAGAGTTTAGACCAAGGGGAAGCTGCTTGCATGGCTCTTAAGTAGGGCACATTTGGGAATTCTGGAATGAGGTTGATGCTTTCCTGAGAGATGGCTTTTGGTTCTGCCCACTGCATGAAAAATGGTTGGGCCCTAGTGTTTTTGACAGAAGGGAGGCCAAGTGCAACATCAATTCTTTCAAGCTGGGAGAACTCTTTCTTCTTCATCCCTGGAAAGCAATTTGAAAGGTCTTCTTTGCTTGAAATTACTGATTTGCACTTTGAAGTTTGAAATGCTGTCCTTTATTCACTCTATTTCCAAATACTGGTGCAAATGTGGGGAAATAACTCAGTGCTTGGAAAGGCATACCATGGAGAGGTTTTTAGACTGACTTATCTTGAGCATGTTGGAGTTAAGTTAGGAACATCTTTTTCTCTTTCAGTATAAAAAAAATGAGTTGGTTCTTATTGATTTCAAAGATTAGGAATTGATTTCCCATTTCAAGGTGAACTTCCGTTACACGGGGTGACTTCTGAAGCTAGGTAGAGAATAGGCACAAACTGAAAATGTGAGTTATTTTGGAGAGAAGCTCCTTGGTGATTCTAATGAACAATGGAACTGAAAAGAAGGTGACTTGACAAAATAAATTAGAAGCTAATTTTGGAGTGCAGAAATGTCAGAAGATTGAAATTCTGAACTACATGTAATTTTTAACAAAATAACAGACTATAATGCACTTTTATGCATACTTATCTCATTTTGATATATTAAACCACTTTTTTCATTTCTGAATGGCACACAACCAGATACTTTTCTTCTCTACTTATTTTTTTAAAATAGGACAGTAATGGGAAGATGGGGGGTAGGAAGCAAATTCAAAAATTTTTGTGAGTATTCTGTGTAAGTCGCTTGGTGCTAACAGAATATACATGCAAATTTAAACATTAGAGCTGACTGAAATTTTTACAGTTTAATTTTTTTTCCAAAAAATGTAAATTCAAGCTGACTAAAACAACTCAGCAAACTTGGAATTTGTCTAAAAGTACAGAATAAGAAATCAAAATGAGACAAAGTGTGTTGCTTTTCAAAAGACAGATTACTAAAATTAAATGTTAAAATTGAAACCCCCCCAGAAAGGAATAATTTGGGGTTGAATAACATGTTTTGTTTGACCTAACATCTTTCTTCTAATACCTACCTCACCAAAATAATCCAGTATTTGCATGGCACTATGTGGTGTGCCAAATAATTATATTTCAGAGTAAAGTAGGACTCTTACTGCATTCCTTGCTCACATGAAGCTCCCACTGATTTCAGCAATATTTATACTCTAGGGACAGAAGTTACACACAAACTGGTTTAAGTAATCAGAAACTGATTTAAACCTGTAACACAACAGAAGCTCAGTGCGTATAAACCAGTTTCAAAATGGCTGAAACTGCTTTAAGACAGACCTGGTTGAATGTAGTATCAGGCTTAACTGATTTGGCTCAAACTGGTTTATGAAACCAGACCCCTTACTGGTTCAAATTAAATCAGTCTCCCAGCATGCTTTCCAGCCCTGGTCTGGGCTATGCTACCTGCTCCAGCAGAAAAGGCTTGGAGGGGAGGGGGAGGAGGCAAGGACTACCCCCCTCACCCCCCAGGCAAACCCCTGCTGGGGTCTGGGGCCAGGGATAGGAATTAAATACCCCTTCCCCTGCTCAAACTTACTGCTGGTTGCAACTGTGGACTACAAATCCCAGAGGCACCTGGAAGCAATAAAAGGAAGTGAAGAGCAACCTTGCAGAGTCCTGCTGCTCTGATTCTGGACTGCAAATCCTAGAGACCTCAGGGGCAGCAGGAAGAGGAAGCAAACACACAACCCATGCTGACTACACACCAGAGAGCCATGCTCTAGTGCCCCCTGGCTTCTGGCCTGAGGCACTTCAGGCATTTCCTGAATCAAAAGTAAATGTGTGTCCAGTTATTTCTCAGTTTAATCTCTGCAGTTTAGACTAACCTGCAAAGACTGAATCAGTTCAGCCTCAGGCTTTTTCACTATCCTGGTGAATGATCAACGGAGGATCAGTTCCAGTAATTGTGGTATTGCTAACAACAAGTATTTAGAATCCTGAAATTGGCTGGAAAATCTTATGAGGTTTTGCAGCCAGAGTTTTGGTTTTGGTGTTTTGTTTGTTTCTAGCTTTCAAACTTTTTGCCGCTGCCGTGAGGAAAAGGAACTTATTTAATTAAATAAAATCTTATGTAAAGCCCTTCAAAACTAGGCTTTTAATCACGTGCCAAATATTGTAAGCCTTAAAGGGGTAAGCATGGAATTTAAAAGTCCATTTTTTTTGTTTGATTAAAATAAATGTTATCATTTGTATGTACATGTGGCAGTTCATCCTTCTTTGGAAAAGTATCTTTATGTTTGCAGGTATGTTATAGATCTCAAGTTATTTAAACCTATGCAGGATTTTTTAAAAAGGGCTTCTAATATTTAAAATTCAAATCCTTAATCACTGCTAACGAGGACAAGTTATTAGGCCACAAAATGCAGGCATGCATGGCTGGTTATGATGAAGACAACTAGACTAGTGTCATTGTACACACAGCAGCTCGGAGCAACTTTTCCAATGTGTATATGGCTGTGTACAGAGAAGTAGGAATAACTTCTGATCAGATCAACACAATTTTAAAATAGTGCCACTTACACTAATAGCAGCATTTTGAGTCTTGCTGGGGGCCTTTCCTTTAAAAATAATTACTTTACATCTTCAAAATCTACAGTTCAGTTTCAAATAGATGCTAGCAGCCTACGCTCTTGAGCAAGCCAGGGAAGATGTTCACAGAGTGGAATGTGACAGAGATACTGCACCTGTAATAGTTTAACTTGTGAAGCCAGAGGTACTCCACAGCGGCTGTTTCTTTAGCTTCAGACACAAGGGTTTGTAGAATCAGAGCCTCTGCTCAGCTAGAGAGAGGATTCTTGAATCACAAAGACTGGTTCCTGCAAAAATGAGTGTTTTGGTTCTCTCTAAGGTCACTTTAAAAACAAATGTTTCTAAATTAAATTATTCTTGGGCTTAGAAAGAATAGCTAGAGTGCCATGACTCAGGAGAGAGATCTAGCACCAGCTTTTAAAACTACATAGTACTGAAGAAGAATGTGCTATGAGAAGGAATTGAGATGAAGTTGCTAGGTTATTTTTTTTCTATATACCTCTAAAATAAACAAGGAATAACTCATCTTCAGCAATGAAGCATGTTCATACAGCATGAATAAGATGGATGGGATATGGGATGTATGTGGACACCAAGAATAAATTTTAGCTAGAAAAATTGGATACCACATGAGATGGCATGTGTGGAAAGAATGTTAATGTTCAGACAACCGAAGGAATTGGTCAAAAGGAAAGCACAACAATGAAGAAAGGATATTTTGCTTTGTTACCAGAATTGATTGGCTGTGTTCTTTTTGTCTTTAAAATTGTAATAGTTTTTCCTTATTGTCAAAATGATGGTATGTAATGCAGCATTTCCTATATAAGTTTTTTTTTAAGCTTTCTTTAGTTCCCCAGTCGGTTGCTCATATTTCTGTTTACCATTTGGTTTACCAAGTATATGCCTCAAAACAATAATCATTTTGGTGGATTTTTTTCTTAAGTGAAAATCAACTATAGCAAAGCACAGTTCATGCTATGAACACTCTTCTTAAACAAAGGCAAGTGATTATCACTTTGGAGGCAAATGAACATAGCTCTTAGTCCTGCTATGAGGTCCATAATGATACTCAAGTGCTGGGCAGAGCTTCACTGACTTCCCTCAGGACTTGTACAGGTGTGAAGGCTTGTACTTTTGGGGCATGGGGAAGGGGAATGGGCAGGGTAAAATGTATGAGGTGAAATCACTATTAAAGTCAATGGAATATACACAATAAACCAAAGAATCAGTAGTGTAATGAGCAGTTGGCCACCAGGGCACTAGCCCTGGGCACCCACTTACAGGGGACACAAGAATAGCTCCTGCTGCCAGGCCAGCCACTGTTGTCTGGGGTACAGACCCTAGCCGTTGTGGCACTGGAAAGGACACTTGGAGATACAAGATGGCAGCTTGTGGGTTTACTGCTAGTTCATTGCAATTGAATCTTAATTTAAATGTTGATGATGTCCTGCATGCTTCAGAATCTTGCTACCAATAAACAGTAGGGTCTTAGTAAAAATGAAAGTGCTGCCATGAGGTGTCTCTTACATTAAACCATTACCCAAAATATTCTACTGTGCAATTATTCCCATAGAATCACTTGAATTATGCTGGAGTTGTCAGCCCTCACTTAGCATATTGCAGTCTTTCTCCTGGACATATTGGTTTGCTTACCTGCTATCTCATATAACAATGTAGACAGACGCACAGCTCTACATCCTAACCAAACATTGACACACTTGTGGAATGTGTTGCACCACCCTTTTAACAAACCACATCAGGAAATTATTAATTTCTAGGAGTTTCTATGGCTGTGGGGACAAGCTGGCTACTCCTTTGTATTTACATTATCTTATTCCTTTCTATTCAGTACTCCTGCTCTCCGCAAAGTCCTTTCATAGCATCTGATGAAGTAGGCTGCCATCTTAGTCTTTTAGGTGCCAACCTACCCCACCTTCTTGCTAGTAACCTCCATGAAATTCTGTCCTGGCCTTCCTCCTGTCCTCTCTGCCAGCTACCATAAAACAGTTTTCTATGTTAGTCTAGTTGTTTATGTGGAGAGAACATTTAGGCTAGGGACAGACTTTACATATAAAGCAGTTTAAGTGATCAGAAACTGGTTTAAACCTGTAACAGAACAGATGTTCAGTGCGTATAAACCAACTGAAAATGGCTGAAACCAGTTTGAGATAAACCTGGTTGAATGTAGTATCCGACTTAACTGATTTGGATCAAACTGGTTTATGCAAACCTTGCTGGTTTAAGATAAACCAGACACCCGCAGCATCCTGGCATGCTATCTGGGCTGGATGGGGCTCTGCGCTCCCCAGCAAGGGTGAACCTTCCCTTCTGCTCCCTAGCTGCATCTCTGGCAGAGAACTGCAGGCACAGCAGGGCCTGCTGGCTTCCCTGTGTCCCCCTCCCCACACTCTCACCATGCTGCTTAAGCAGAGATCCCTTCCTTCTCTGTCCCACAGCATGGACCGCTAGTACATGGTATACTAGCTAATACTGTGTAAAGCAGATAGGACAGTGTCTGATTAGGGCTTTTTGGAGGTAATCAACAGCTCAGTTGGTAATGTCCCTGCATTCCTTCCTTTGGAAAAGGCTGTTTAAGACGAGCTTGTAATGGGCAAGGCTTTGTTTTCTAACAGGATATTAAATGCTGATAATACCAGAGCTGATAAATTCTCTGTTATCATTGGGGTAGAGGAGGGGAAGGGGAACCCTCCCTAGTCACAGTTCCTTGCTGGGGCCTGGCCAGGTCCCCTCAGCTCAGCCCTGGGGAAGGGAAGGGAAGGGAAGGCTGCTCTAGCACCCCCCCTGGCTTCTAGCCTGAGCCACTCAGGCAGGTGCCTGCATTTCTGGAATGAAAAGGAAATGTCTATCCACCTCCAAATCAGTTCAAGCTTTCTGAGTTAAACTAACCTGCAAAGATTGAATCATTTCAGGCTCAGGCTTTTTGAATGTCTGTCCTTAGTCTTAAGGCTTGTCTCTGTTACAAAGCTTCCAATGCTGAAGCTGTGCTGGCACAGCAATGCTGACAGACTTCCTTAGCAGAGATCCAGCATATGCCAGTAGACAGGTTTTTTTCTGCTAACCCATCTATGCCATTTCACTGAACAACACAAGCACACTTGTTGGCTTAATTCTTCGGTTGGTATAGCTGCATCTGTGCCATGGATTTTTTGATGTAGCTCTGTCATCAAGAAGGCATGGTCTTTTCATGCCCATAGCAGATGTGCTATGCTGGCAAAACTTTGTAATGTAGATAAGACCTAAGTCAGGACTGCAGAGGGAGTTTTGTAGTGCTGGGTGGGGTGACTTATCCAGAAATGAAACAGATGAGATGTGTTCCATGGATTCCTTTCCTGGGTACAGCAGAATCATATGACTTTGCAGATCCCACTGAGGAACACCCTGAAATGAAGAAAAACTGTTTTTTTGTTGTTGTTTTTTTTCCCCCCAATGCTGGGTTTGTTACATTTTTAGCTGGATGTTACACTAACCCTTATTTAGGTCTTGTTTGCCTATAAATAAATTGCAGTAGACTTTGCTGCTATTTACAGATATCTTCCATTCTACATGCAGCGTGTTTTCCTGTGGTCACGTTCTTGGTTTTCATGCATCTCTGATCCTCCACACCAAGCATACTCTCAAACCTTCCTTTAACTCTTTAAATTAAAGACATAAATTCTACAGTAAGTCTTAAACTTTTTTCCTTAAGAAATCTGACTGTAAATATTATCTGATTTCAGATAACAGAATTACTGTACTCTGTTTTTCTGTTTCTTTAAAAAGCCAATATTCATTCACTTCCATAAATGAAAAGCTGAAAGAACCTGATGAACAATCTAGGCCAGTAATAGCACGTAACGGCTGGTCAAACAGCATATAGTTTCTAGAGTGCATTTCCCATTTTGTATGATGATTGCAAGCAATTCTTACCAGATGGGTTGATAATGTCATTAGAAGTCATTGCATTAAACAAGGCAGTATTTAACTTGGCTACTAATTTTCCTATCTATTAAACAGCTTTAAAGAAAAAAAGAGAGTGAGAAGTGTTATCCAAACGATTTCTAGCTGCTAATCTCTAACTAGAAACCTAGCAGTTTTTGCTTCTCAAATATGCTATTCAGCAAATTACTTTTAATAGCATTTATTACAGATGGGTAGAACAAAATTTAAGAAAGAAGGTAAAGTAAGATCAAATGTTACATGTTGTGTGGTAGATTTTTAGTGGTTCATACAGTGACGAACATGGAAGGTCATCTCATCCAAGTCTTGGCACAAGCAAAGGATTTGCTCAGATAGATGCTTATCCATTAAATGAATGCATATACATCAAACTGCTCTGATTTACTGAAGTGCTTCTTGCTTTGGGCAATTGAGTTGAAAATGGCCAAGGCTGGCAACACCCTCCATTAAATACAGCAGGAATACAAACCTTTACCTGAAGCATGTAAAATAGGAGAGGGGGATCATGAAAGCAAGGAAGAACAAGGTTTTAAACAGCATGAGACTGTAGCTGTCCTATTCCCTGAAGGAGGTCTGTGTCTCTGTCTATCTGTCTCTCTCTCCACTTGAGTTAAAAGCATACCTTTGATTAGAATTAAAATCTTAGTGAAGATAAAGCCTTTTGTAGTTTTCTCCTCATGAGCTAGCAGTTGTATTTGAAGGGAATGTGATGTCATAGGGAACGTGATGAAAACTACAAATACTTTATCTTCACTTAGATCGTAAATTAAGAGCTTGCTGGCCTTCAGAGGGGAACACTGCTTTGCCTGTGATTTACATTAACCTAGTGTCAGAAACAGGAGCAGCAGAGAGAGAGGTTTCTGTCCCTGGGACTTGACCAAAAATATGTTTTGTTAAACCAAGGCTGTTTTCAACAAGAAGTGGAGAGGGCACGTTAACCTTTTATTCATACTAGAAGTTACTGAGAACTCCAGCGGGTGGAGAGTGGAAACTGGCCAGCTAACTTCAGTCTAAATTGAAAGAAGAGATTGTTTAATAAATTTATGGTGATCTTGGGGGCTGTAAAGGAAGGCAAGGACCCAGGCAAATAACAGGCATCCTGTAGGATGCCATTTATGTCAGCACACAATGAAAATGGGGATGAGTGTCTTCTCAATCACTCCTAAAAATAGGAAGCTTGAAATTGAGTAACTGGGAGAATGTGGCTTCCAGATGGGGTAGTTGATAGCTTTATGTTTAGCAGCTACGAAGTGTAGATAACCCCTATCAATAGTGACATAGTAGTGACAGCACTTGTTTTCGCAAATGAGTGGGACAAGGCTGAAAACCACAGATGAATAATGTTTTTTCAAAAGGAAAAGATGACAGATCAATATTAGCAGGAATCTTTTTATTGGTTTATTTAGCTGTTTAAATAGACTGTTAAACATTGCCTTTAAATTGACTGTTAAAGATCCCCTTTTAAGTCTTGTATTAAACTATTGAAGCAGGATAGTATACAGAAAATGTTACTTGATGTTGGGTCCCACCCAAGTACTGGAAGATTGGAGGGGCTATTGAAACAAAGTATTAACAAACCACTGAAACAAAGTATTGACAGTGAATTTGATTTCCCATCAAAATTAAATCATTGCATTTTTTTTTTAGTGTCTTGGTCACTTTAGAATAGATCGATATACACACTATAAAAATGCATGGTATATAGGGATTTTTTCCATCTCTTCACAAAAAAATATAACATGGTCCACTTTTGCAGCTTTAGGTAAATTTAGGATTTTAATTTTCTCTTTCTAATACAACTTAATTTCATTTTATACCAAAAACAGCATCTAGTCTTGGTGTAGGGAAGAAATAATAAAACTATTCACATTCAAATTTTGCCTGGCAAAATTGCCAGCCATTGGTTTAGATATTCTTAATTTAGTCAAAATTGCCATTGTTATATGCATAGGAAGCAGGCCTAAGTGTCTCTATAAACATGCATTGTATGTTCTACAGCTCTATTTAAAGGTGACCTTCAGAGTCAAAACTAGGCTTGTACCTTTTTGGATGCTGCTTAATATCTAAAAGCCTGAAATTGAACTTGGAAAAAAACAATAAAAAATCCCTTCAGGCTTTCCTTTATACATCAAAAACTAAAAGGACACAAACCTTTTATTTATTAAAAAATGTTTTCCACCTGATCAGTCAGTATTCCTTAGGCAGTCTTGGTAACCTGTAATTTTTCTTTGTACCGCTGTACTGTGTTGCTCTGATCTTGGCTTTCTCAAAAACTTTAACTTGCTCTGACACTTCCTGACAAAGCTTCATGGTCATTGGATAGTGGGGCCCAAACAACAGGAAGTGATCACTATGGCTAGGGACAGAAATTACACATAAAATGGTGTAAGTGGTCAGAAATTGGTTCAAATCTGTAACACAACAAAAGTTCAGTGCATATAAACTGCTTTCAAAATAACCAAAACCAGTTTAAGATAAACCTGGATGGGTGTAGTATCAGACTTAAACTGATTTAACCTAAATCAGTTATTGAACTTTTGTCCCAGATCCCTTCCACGTTCAAGTAACTCACAGTCCCCCAGAATCCCTGGGAGCTTTGCATCTCCCCTACAAATTCTCCCCTCCCCCACTTCACAGTGTGGGCAGCTAGCTTTGGTCCAAGCTTTTTGCTGCAGCCCAGCAGGGAGGTGTGTTTTAGCGCCTGCTGGGTTCTGGCCTGGGCCAGTACGGGCATGTGGCTGCATTTCCAGAATCAAAAGTGAATGTCTGTTCATTTGCTTATCGATTCAATCTATGCAGCTTAAACTAACCTGCAAAGACTGAATCAGTTCAGCCTTCAGCTTTTTGACTGGCTGTATTTAGCCTATAATTGTGTAATACTTTTCCTGGTAGACCTACTCTGCATGTCTGAGTTGGCCAACAAGGAGGCCTCTATTATATTGATGTGAAAGGACTTTTTAAATGTTGAGATGTAAGGGGAATAATAGGAATTCAAACCTTAAAAAAGAGTGTTGGTAATTTAAACCCATCCCCAGATAATTCACTAGTTATTAGTACTGTTGTGAGGATTATAACAGATCTGTGTCTGTCTTGGCTGTCTGTGTCTAGATATACATAAGCATATAGATATGGAATGTCAGCTTGAATAGCTATTTGTCATGTGAATACTGGTTATACCAGAGTGGGCTGCACTCATGTGCTTTACTGTTCTTTGTAGTTTTATGGAAGTTTTTTTTTCTTTTGAGTACCAGACATTGTAAATGCTGTCTTTCTCAGTAGTGGGCAGTAAATTTGCCCTTTTTCAGGGATTCGTGAATTCTGTGATGCTAGCCTTTCTGGTGTTTTAAAATATCTTTCATGCGTGCTTTTAAATAAATCACAAATACCACAAAGTCCTCCTCCGTGTGCAGTGTCATGTATTTTACTAATGTCAAGGCAACACCTACATACAGTTTGTACTATTTATATAGTGCCCATCACTCAGTCAAAAATCGCCAACTGCTTTAGAAATGCTAATTAATTAAAGCCATAGGGCACCCCAGTGAGGCAACATTTGTTGCTTCCAAAGTGCTATAGCCTTTTTATAAACATACTTATTGTTTCCGCAGAGAAGAAAAATGTAGATACTTCATTGTAACTTTTCATGCTATTGTTGAAATTAATTCCACATAGGGAATGGACTTTCTGATTATCTCCTTAAAGAATAATACAGCAAAGCACAGAATATCCAGTAAGCTCTTAATGTGTAGAACACAACTTTACTTTTCCAGAAAGTTGAGGAAGCAACCAACAGGTTGATCTTTCTTTCTTCTCCTGACAAAGGAAGAAAAATTGCTTGCAGATGTGAAGGGGATAAGACTCTTGGAAGGAAGTGATTATAGTATAATAAAGTTTGTGATTAAAAAAAAATAAAAAGGCACAAAATTAGCAAAGGAGGAATATTGAACATCAAAAGGGCAGATTTCAATCAAATCAGACATAGCGTGGAAGGTCCCATGGGTAGACCGATTGAAGCATAGTGGGGTTCAGGAAGCCTGACAGTTTCTTAGGAACATAAAATTGAAGGTTCAACAAGAAGCTATTTCAGTGTGGTAGGAAGAACTTCAGGAGTGATTTGTCTATACAAGAACTTCTTGCTTACCTCAAAGCAAGAGAAATATGGTCAGAAGTAAGATGGGCAAGTCACTAAAGATGCATACCAAGGAGCTGCAAAGATGTTCAAGGACAAAATCGGGAAAGGAAAGGCAAAAATGATACACCACTGGAAACGGATGTTGAAGATGATTCAATTTAAATGTCAGATGGAATAAGACCAAGGGAACTGTGAATGATCCTACAGATCTATTAGCGGAAGCCACAAAGAAGGCAGAGTCGCTCAATAACTGCTTTGCTTTGCCATCTAACAATTAAACTGACCAAATAGCTAAAGAAACTAATACAAAAGAGGCAAAAGGCAGCAGATCACTGTAAGTAAAGAGCATATCGGAGTTCTTGACAAACTTTGGATGGATTTGAAAAGGGCAAATGTGACATGTTACATAGGGGAGGATAATTACATGCACAAAAGCAGAAACGGCAATGTTTGGCTTGGCAGTAGCATTCCTGAGATGCATCTGGAGGCTTTGGTGGGTCAAACTCCATGTGAGCCAACAGTGCCATACAGTTGTCAGACAAAAGCACAATTTTTGGCTGTGTTAACAGGAATGTAGCATGCAAGACACAGGAGGTGATGGTACTATTTTACTCAGCAATGCTTAGACCTCAGCTAGGGTACCACTTGCAGTTTGGGCCCTGCAATCAAAGGATGATGTGGAAAAACTAGAGAGGATTCAGAAGCAAGCAACAAAAATGCTAAAAGGGTGTAGGAACACAAGTTGTACAAGGAAAGGTTAAGAGAACTAGTTATGTTTAAGTTGGACAAAGATTAAAGGAACATTTCCAACTGTTTGAAAGGCTGCTACATAGAAGAGGGAGGACAACCTCGTCCTGGAGAATGGGACATGAAGCAACAGATTTAAATCTGTCTGCAACGAGGCAGATTTAAATAAAGTATCAAAAGCAAGTCTTTGTTACTATAAGAACAGTAAGGAACAAACTTCCTAGGGAATTTGTGACATTTTCATTAGAAGCTTCCAAGAAGAGGCCAGATTGTCATTCATCTGGAATCGTACAGAAATTACACATCCTGCATTTTTGAGTAGGGTGTTAGACCCTTGCAGTGCTTTCCAACTCTGATTCTGTGAAGGATACAAAGTTGTCAACTCATGATTTCATGGAGAGTTGCGCTGTAGTTTTACCTAAAGCCCCACCCAGTTCCTGCAATGAAGTAAATGTATTTCAGCTATTTTTGAAAAAAATATGTTTCTGGCCTTCATGGTTGTAGAGTAAGCTTTGAAAGTGAACTCTAACGGCTAGAGGTGTCAGTTGCCTATCAGATTGGCACCGATAAAAGGAGAAATGACGTTCTCAGTTATCGGCTTCTTTTTTTTCTGTTGTAACCAATAATATTTACCAATAATTATGCCTTCTGGCCAGGGCTTTGGACACTTGGGTTCCCTCTTCCCCCATGGGGCCGGGACCCTCTGATGCCTGGGTTCCCTTGGGAAATGGCAGGTTTCCCCTTGCAGAAAGACAGCATTCTAACCTGCAAGGGGTCCTGCTGCCTGGAGTGAGACACAAGGGGTACCATGTGCATGTGTGCAGCCACATGCATGCATGTAGCCAGAAATACAGCCAGGCAGCATGGAGAGCAGCTCCCTGCAGGTAAGTCTATGGAAGGGAAGGGGCAGGGGGCAGATCAAGGCCCCCACAGTGAGGGAGGGAGTGGGGCTGGGGCTGGGGGAGCTGCCCAGCCAAGGTGGTACATGGACATGGGGCAGAGAGTGGGATGGAGCCACGGGCAGCTCATCCAGGGGGTATGGGTGGGACGGCTCTCCACTCTGCTGCCTTTCCCTCGGGAGCCTCCTGCTGGCCCCGCACTCCCTGCCCATGTAGTAGTAGTGGAAGTTGCGAGTTGTGCCTTCCTCTGCTAAGCAGGCAGGAGATGTGATATGGGGCTTCCAAGGCAAAGGCAGCAGGGTGGAGATCCCAGAGCCCACAGCAGGCAGCCTCCATCCACCTTCACCCCACTCAGCTCGGCTCTACTTTAAAAGCATCCCTGTGCTTAAAAATGGTAGTGGTGGTACTTGAATTAAATAAAGCTCAACAAGCATTAGTTAAAGTGCCCCCTGCCACTATTTTTAAGTGCCAGGTTGCTGATACATGTGACTTGGGGCTGCTGGTATGCACCCAAAAAGAAGATTTATTTATGTCAGTAAATCGGTTATCAGACCAGCATTGGCTCATATGGTTGGCTAATAATCATCTGTCGGTATCAGCCAAGAAAACCTTTATTAGTGCACCCTTACTAAACACTAAAAAAACAGGACCCTTTGAAAAAAACAAACAAACCTGATGGGGTTAATATACTTAGAATTAGACCTTCTGACTATTGGCAGGCAATTCAGAGGACCATCCCAGAGACTGCTTGTCAGTGCTCTATCTGTCAAGCTGCTTAGTACCATACAGTGTGTTCTGCAGTTAACTGAAGGCTATGACTAAAATTATTTATTTTTAAACAGGTGTTTTTTTACTTCCCAATAAAAATGCTTGAGAGAAATTCTTAATGCAAGTTTGGCTTTTTTATGAAGATCTGTGGGAGTCACCTTTGCAATTTTTCTTTTCTTTTTTTTTTTTTTTTGAGGGGAAGGGATGGGAGAGAGGGTTGAGTGTTTTTGATTCTGTTAAACTGTTTACTGTGTGTAGGGCCAGAATATCTTCACCAAAAGTCAAGCTTTGTTTTTTTCCTTTGTCCTAATGTTCTTCTATCTTCCATCTTTTATTTCTATTTCTTCTCCTCTGCCTTTTCTAATCTGGCAAACATTTCAGGTTTTCCAGATTTTCTCAGGTTTCTCAGATTTTCTCAGGTTTTTCCCAAACATTTCCTAGCATTTTCACTGTTAGTCTAGTAGCTACTTCCAGTTTGTCTTCCCCATCCCATCGCTTTGTTTTTAAAAAATAGTCTTGTCATCCCATTCAGATATAAGGAGCACAGTCATGTTTTTCTACGGCCTGGGATGATCAGTGATATATTATTATACCTTCCAAGTCATGAGGAAGCTCATGTTTCTGCTGAGGCTCCCATTGGTCCCCCAGGATAAAAATCCTGCAACTACCACATCTGCTGTGTTAAACACACTAAGTGGTTGGACATTTTTCCAGTTTATATTGACTGAATTCGTAATGGAAATGTTCAGGCCTCAGTATTCATGTATTTGTATATTATTCATGTATTGATTTATTTAATTCCATAAACCCTCATCCTTGAAAGAATCACACGTGTTTAACTTGAACTTCAAGCATTCAAAAAGTCCAATTGACTTTTTTTTCCATAGAATTTAGTTTAGTAGGAACCAAGGAGTAACATGAAAAGTCAAATTCAGAAGTGTTTCATAGAGTGGAGAAGCTGCAGAAAAAACAACAGATCTTATGAAATCCTGAAGCTTACCTGCCCTTCATCTTTGTACAGTGACTAGAGCTTCTACCTGCTATTGTAGAGCAATTGGTACAATACCAAAGGGTATCTCTACACACAGCAAGCTACACACAGAAAGCTACCTAGAAGAAAGTCAACTGTTTATAATGGACCTGGCTAATATAAGCAATTTAAGGAAAGTACTGAATGTGTTCTCTACATGAATATCAGTATTTCAGGTCTCTTCTTCCTACCTTTACTTTGCAGTGAAATTCTTTAATGAATTCTCATTAATGAGCCAACCTGAAAGGCCATAACAGCGTGTCTCATGTCTTTGCGAACAGCAGTATTTTGTGCAAATACTGTAGTTGTATGTATTCACCAAACCAATGTTCACCTGTTTATAAACTGAAGATGGCACTTGTGTGTTTGATTCAAGGATTTATCAAGTAAGAAAGCAACCCCTCACCTTTCTTTTCTGTTTTCTGCAGTTGAACATTCTGGTTGACACTGGAAGCAGTAATTTTGCAGTTGCGGGTGCTCCAAATCCTGATGTTACATCGTACTTCAATACCGAGAAGTAAGTGTCTTTTCCTCACACTTTGAGCAGGGTTGAGTGCCACTGTACAAAAACCACAATGCAAAGCAAGTGGACAGGATCCTGTGACAACTGGTAGTTGGTTGTGGTATGTGCCATTCCTTCTTGAGGGTCAGAGTTTTACCAACCATTCTCCAGGCTGAGCAGTATTTTACTTCCCTTAATGGGCTGATTAGAATAAAGGGCTAATTAGGATCCAATGAAAATTTTTTGGACAAAATCTTTCTTTTTCCTGATTCAGCTGATTATAAAATATTTTTGCAAAGATCTACAGGTTTCAGTGAATTCTTATCAGAGCAAAACCTGAAAAAAATTCTGAAAGTTGAAGTGAAATGATGCATAAAAACTGCTGGAAAAATTTGATTTTTTTTTTACTTTGCATTTTGTCAAAAAATGTTCAATATGGCATGACTTGCTGGAACATCTAGTCACCAAATATAGCACCACCATAAGCTTTTTTGAGAAATAAGCTCGGTCATTGTCACATTTTGCTATTAGTATTTTGTTTTTCCCTCGATGCAGTAGCTTACCTGAAATACTGAAAGAAGGTGTAGCTGTACCCATCTTTAACTGAACTGCAAGAACATTGCCCAAACTGCTTTGATTGAGAGAAAGGAAGATGCTTGCCATCCCTGATACCTCTTCATACATGTCAGATGTGTAATTTTTGCTTTATTTGGGCTATTTTTTCCCCGTAAAATGCACTGTACATTGAGGGGAAAGCTGCACTTCTACGCCAGATGTGATAGTTTGTAAGACTACTCTATATTCAGCAGCCTTAATGGAGATTTTGCTTGGCTTATTCCAGAAATAAAACCCATCTGAAGAATCCAGCATTTGCCTTTGAAAGCTATTCCTGGAATACTTAAAAGTATAGAGTCCTACATGCCAATTGTATATGCTGCATTTTCTATGAAATAATGCTTAATCTGAGTAGTATTAGGATGTGTTATGTAGTGACAGTAATTGCTCAGCAATTGAGTTTCCATTATAAATCCCCCACCCCTGTACATATGTGCACACACCAACTACAAAATCCTCAAATTTTGGTAGGTTAGATTTTGGGTAAAGTAAGGAAACTTTCTGGTAGGTGTAAAACCAGTTGGACAAGAGATTCCTCAGAAACCCCAAAAATAAGGCATTTGGGGGAGCCCAAAAAATCTACTAAAGGAACAACAAACCTTGTGACTGGATTTGCTCCTTTGTGACATCTCGTGCAGAGGTTTTGGGCTTTGAGTAGGGTGAGCAGTGAAATCAGGGGGACAAAGTTTCCTACTGAAATCTGCTGTGGAGCAAAACTAAATAGTGGAAGATACCATTCATCTGAGCATTCAGCGCAGTGCCAAGGGGAGGGAGAGGGAGGCAGTCCCAGCCTTCCTGTCAGCCTTGATAGACTGGTTGGGCTTTTGTAAGCTTCATACTGGGAGGAGAATGGACATGTTGTGCTATGTCCATTATATTGACTAGCAGAACATGGAAAGTACACCAAAAATGTAATAAGAGTTGCAGTATAAGAACAGGATAACAACTTCTTAGGAAAGGGTTGTGAGCTTCACAGCTTGGACTTGTGGAGACTTTCTGGACCACTGGGTTTGGTGGGTACTGAGAGGATGCATGGCTGATCATTCTAAAGCTCAAAGGTTAGAAACAGAGAAAGAGGCAGGAACGTTCCTCCTAGAGACCCCGTGCATGGAGTTTGGGAAGTGCCATGTAGTGCTAGAAGGGAGTTCCTCAGTCCTAGTGCTAGAAGGGAGTTCCTCAGTCCTTGTGATTCCCTAACATGGAGGCTTGGGAGAAGATTCTCCCAGTAAACCACTCTTTTTGGATAGTATGGGGTGTCCCTGTACCCATCCCCAGGTGGCCTAACAAGAGAAGAGGAGCTTCATTCAGTGCCTTTCCTGGTCTGAAAGAAAGAACTGAGAAGTGGGGACTTCCTCTACATATGGACTAATGTAGTGAAAGGACTCTTTTTCAGAGGATGTTGTCTGGGGACTAATTATGGAGACATTGTGGCCATCAGCCAACACTTCCCAGCTTTGCTCCCATTTCCTAGCAACTTCTAGTATTTGTAGGAACATGGCTCCATTATGTCAGGTCCAGTTAATGAACAGAAATGATCCCTAGGAAATGCCACGCAGCACCAGAAGTTTGCAGTCATGTATCTGTGTTTTGTGTATGCTCTCCTTAACTTTTGGCAGGTAGTAGCAACAAAAGGGAAGTGTCACTGAAAAGGCTGTAGAGAGAAACAAAAATGTATCAGTACAAATATACAAGAACTTCATAATGCAGCATAAATGTTTATATTATAACCATGTTGGACATTCATATGTAGGACCCTTATACTTCAGACTTCAAATAAACATACTCTTGATAGACTCCTGGCTCCACTGGAATCAATGACAAAACTTTTGTGGACTTGAATGAGGCTACCATTTTGTTGTTTTTTTTTTCAAAATGAAACAAATATTTGATGTGCTTCAACACCAGCATTTTTCTTCCAGGTTATTTTACCTCTATTAAACAACATTAATGCACATTTCAGCAGCAAAGTTATAAAATGCTCCCCACATCTCCAGAACGCATTAGTACTTATTTTATTTTGTTACATTTTTATGCAACTGTTAAAGTGGAGTACTGTTAGGATCTTAGTTCAGTGTTAGTATCTCGGTTCTGAATGCCCTGGGGTGCTATTTTTTCTTTTTATTTAACTCAAATGATCAAAATGCTAAGCAGTGTGTGAGAGGTCTTGACTTCAGTTTGTTTTTATGTGGACAAGAAAATTGTCTTGCTATGGAGTCTTGAGGAAAACAGCGCGGAATTATTGGTTTTATAAGCCTGACCTCTGTGAGTGTTCTAGAAAAACAATTCTTTGAGAAACTGTTCTTTGCAATTTGTTTTTTTCTTTTTGCCTTCATAGAGATCTGATGCCTGTCTATGAGTCTATTTAGCTATAAAACAAGCAAAACTTTGCAATCTGATATTTGAGCACTTTGAGTATTAAACTGCTGACATTCTCCATACCACCTAAAACAGTGGTTTTCAACCTTTTTGAACTAGAGGCACCCCTCCCTCAATTTTTGAATTGTGTGGCACCCAATTTAAAAAACTAATTAATAGTTTATAGTGTTTATGTTTTTGCAGAGGGGCCTGGCAATAAGGATTGGGGTATCATCCGGGCAGAGACTACCCAGAGCCTGCGCTTATCTGCTTATTTCCTGACACCTTGCTTATCTCTTCCCATCTCATGATCTGGCAGAACCCTGGTTGAGAATTGTGTATCACGTGATGGCAGGGCAGGGATTGAGGTAATTTGGTAGTCTCAGTTTTGAAAAATTCAGCTGGTATTAGCTTACTGTATTTGTTGTTCATCAAGTTCTGCTTCAGCAATCTTGAAGTGGGGTAGTAGGAATTTCCTCTGTTTAATGGGGTAGAAACCACTTGAGTATTTTGCAAGTGAACTAATTATGCCTTTAAAGGGGGGAGGGGCAGAAGGGTGGGAACCTGGGAACTTCATTTCTCATACCATTTAAAGTCTGTCTGTCTTTATGGAAAAGTAGCTCTGTGTGTGTGTGTGTGTGTGTGTGTGTACACGTGCACACATGTTCTCCATGTGTGTATGTATATATGTATGTGCACACACACACACACACATTTATTTATTTATTAGTGAACATAATGGGCTACTTTTCCATAAATAATTTACTTGAAGTACAAGGATTTTTAACAGTGCATTTCAGATTATATCATCGTTGCTTAGGCAGGTGAATGAGTGATAGACAAGTGAGATGGATTTAAACAGCAGGCCACTTTTATTAATGGAAACATGGCTGCCTTTTTCCACCCCCACCCACCTCACCCCCAAAGAAAGGAAAAAACTTTCTTGCCCAACGTATAATTACTTCAATCATGGGTTAAAATGATTAGTATTATTTATATAACTAAACCACTTAGGAAAGACCTTCCTCAGTCTAACCCTGACCTCTTCTTTCTTCTCCATGTTAAAGAGGAAGGGTATGGTGGAGGCTGTGTAACATGCCTCCAAGCAAGTCTGTGCGCCTAAGGGAGGACACAAAGACAGTGTAATGTCATCTGAAGGTTGAGTGTGAATACTATCTACCTCCTTCCTTTCAAATACAAGCATTCTTTGGAGCTTCCTGTATTCTTACATTTTGGTTACCTTTTGCAATTAGCAATCATACAAGAGTTGAATTCATCACGCACATCTGACTCTCAGCATTAGAAAAAACGAAGCACATTGTTACAACTGAAGGGAGGGAAGACAGATATTCAGAGCAACAAGACTTGGAAGAGGCCTCAGCAAGCTTAAATATTAAGCGGGGAGGTCAGACCCAATGAGCTGGCCTAACTTTTCCCCTTGCTCTAGCCCAGGGGTGTGCAACCTTTTTGAATGTGGGGCCAGATAATGAACTTTTTATCACCCAGTGGGCTGGTGAGTCATATTCAAAGTCCACACAGGAAGTGGTATCACATCAGGAAGTGATGTCACGTGACCTTTGACACCAGTGAAGTTGCAAGAAGTGACAATGAAACGGGTCTGGAAATGTGGTTTAAAATCCAAAATAAAAAACAATATAAAAGCAACAATGAAATAATACCAAACACTTGACTAAAATGAACACTTTCGCTTCTACTCACTTCTCAATGAATGAAAGAAGCATAATGCAAGTCAATAGATCAAACATGGAAAAGATATCAGCCAGAGTGAAAATTAAAGCAACAAAATATGGGTATTTTTAAGAATAATCTTCAAGAAGATTTACTTTTATTGAATTAATAACTTGTTAGTAACAAATCTTTAACAAGTAGTAACAAGTTGAACCCCCAATCCCGCACAAAGAGAAACAGAAGCAAACACAATCCAAACACCAGACAGTATTTTTACAAAGATGTTTACCTGCTCCAAATTTACGTTGGAGCCCAGATCATTTGTGCTCTATTCTTGAGCATATTGTTCAGTCTTAAAGGAGCATACAGCACAGCTGCAAAGGGCTCAGCCACCACTTCCCCCCCTGGTGTGGCCTGGCCAGCCCGTCCTGTCCCTATCAAGTGGCGGCTTCCCCACATGCTGCTGCACTTTCCCCCTACCTGCGCCAGCTAGTCCCAAAAGGCAGGAAGCTCCACTGCCGCTTCTGCTGACCAGTGCCGACCCAGCCGGGCATCCCCAGCAGCACATGGGAAGCCAGCTTCAGCCACATGCTGCCCAGATGGAATAGGCCTAGCCGGGTCAGCACCATCCAGAAAAAGCAGCATGCAGCTGAAGCTGGCTTCCCACATGCTGCTGGGGACGGGAGGAGGCAGGCCAGGTCGGCACTGGCCAGCAGAAACGGCAGTGAAGCCGTGCACTGCTTGGGACTGACCAGTGCTGGCAGGGGGAAAATGTAGCTGAGCCCGTCGCTCTGACCTGGCTCATCCCATCCTGAGAGGCACATGGCTCCGCTGCCGCTTCTGTCGGCTGGTGCAGACCCAGCCGGGCTCCTCCCATCCCCAGCAGCACGCAGGAAGCTGGCTTCAGCTGCATGCCGCTTTTCCTGGCCAGTGCTGACCCAGGCGGGTCTGTCCCATCCAGAGTAGCATGCAGCTGAAGCCGGCTTCCCATGTGGTGCTGGGCATGGGAGGAGCCCAGCTGGGTCTGCACTGGCCAGCAGAAGCGGCGGCAGGGCCATGTGCCACTCGGGACAGGACAAGCCCAGCCGGAGCGGTAGGGGCTCAGCTGCATTTTCCCCCTGCCTGCACCGGTCAGTCCCGAGCGGCACATGGCTCTGCCGCTGTTTCTGCTGGCTGGTGCTGACCTGGCCGGCCTCCCCTCGTCCCCAGCAGCACGTGGGAATCTGGCTTTAGCTGCATGCTACTCCGGATGGGACAGACCCGCCCAGGTTGGCACCAGCCAGCAGAGGCGGTAGCAGAGCCATGTGCCACTCAGGACTGACCGGCGCAGGCAGGGGGAAAGTGCAGCTGAGCCCCTGCTGCTCTGGCTGGGCTCATCCTGTCCCGAGTGGCACATGGCTACTCCTCTTCCTACACATACTGCGTTGGCAACGTCAAGCTGACGGTGCATGTGGGAACCTTGTCCCTTCCCCAGCCCTTCAGCAGCTATTAGGAAGCTGCTGAGGGGCTGGGGGAGGGACAAGGTGTGGGAATGAAAGTAAACCGTGTTTACTTTCATTTCCTGTCGCAGCACCTCGGGCCTCAGAAAATGCCTTGGTGGGCTGCATGTTGGACAAGCCTGCTCTAGCCAGTGGAAAGGCAAAGGGCCTGAAAGTATCCTTTCTTTCCTAATATGCTGTCTATAGCACCCAAGGAAGTGACTGCAAACACTTGCTGTCCTCCATACAAGGTCCCTGGCAGGTGAATTCCTGGAGGAGATACTCTTAACCTAACCTTATTTTAAAAACCAAGGATTATTTAAAAAAAAAAAAAAATGTTTGGTAACATGGAAAATCCATCTGGATTTCTCCTTTAAGCAGTCTCTAACAGCTTGATTTTATTAGCCAAGCCTATTGTCATAAAACTAGTTTCCACTGTGATATGTGTTTGATCATCCCTTGAACATGGCAGGCAAATTTGAACTCTCCATTAAAGGATGTCTAAAACTATGGGGCAGTAATATCGCTTGACATAGTACTAAAAATACATAATAGCAGGCAGAAGTAAACACTCTGCCTTTCCACTGTTTCTGTATTGGTTTACTCATGCGTGCAGTTCACAGGTTAAATATTGTATTTTGACTAATTGTAATTTTTTTCCCAAGAACACTCCTAAATTAGACTTTTACCTTAGTTAATTTAGTTAAATGTTAACTTATACCCTAGCATAGACTTGCAATGAATCTTGCTGTTTTGTTTTGGATCCCTTTTGTTTGCACTGATGGAGGAGCTGGCAGCTACGCAGTCGCCTTGGAATCTTGAGATCTTTGTGTTCGGGAGATGTAGAAACAAATTTTTGTTGAGTCTGTTTCTCGCTCTATCATTCTTATCTCTTGTTATTGAGCTTCTTTAGACATTGATCTGGTGCAATGGAAAATATAAGGCCTTAACAGGATCCTGCATTATTTTATGGCGGGGGAATAGTAGGGGAGAGTGGAGATTATGGAGGGGATTCACAGATGGATCATGGCCAAGTTAAGTACTGGACAGGCATCCCTATAGCACTCCAGCAGTGGAACTGTTTATCCCATCCCATGCTCTCAAAGGAAGAATGACAAATTATATATTAAGGTCTATATTTTAGATCTGCAGGGTAGTAGACAATTCTGACTTCAATGAAATCACAATTTACTTTCAGTTTTGGTTGAAGCCAAACAGAAATTATTTTTGTTCAGTAAAACAGGTTGTTCTTGCTTGTGTTCTTTATCTGTATTCGTTTCATAAACAGAACAATAGCACCAATTGTGCTAGGTGCTTTCCAGACGTTGTGCAAGCTTACCGGCTAAGGTCCAAATCCCATAGAGCATGGGAGACAGCCTGTCCATCTACTTGCTACATGTTGCAAGCTTGGAGCCTAAACAGGCATATAGAGTACTTCGTATTTATGTACTTGTTTGCATTTTGTCAGACTATTTTATGTTGCTGAAAGGAGTGGCACTGTATGTTAAGGATAGTATGGACAGTAACAGTATAAAGAACTTACGAGAAAGGAAACTAACATAGAAATCAGGTGGCTAGAAATTTTGTACTCGATTAAAAAGAATATACTATAGTACTGTCCTCACATAGACCAGATAAACACTTCGCCAGGGCAAGATGTGTTAATAAAATTTCTGGATGTGATAAATGACTTCTTTCTAGAACAGCTTATCTTGGAACCCACAGAAGGAGAAGCAATTCTACACCTAATCTTAAGTAACACACAGGACCTGGTTCAAAAGAGATCTGCTGGTGAGCCACTCGGTAATAGTGACCATAACATAATCACATTTGACAATCTAGCAGGAGGGAGTAAGCTAAAAAAAAGTTCACTGCACTGATATCAAACTTTAGGAAGAGAAATTACACAAAAATGAGGAAATTTAATTGGAAAGAAGTTTAAAGGAGCAGTCAAAAATGTAAATAACTTGCTGGTAGCTTGGAAGATCTTTAAAAATACTGTATTAGACACTCAAGAAATGTTTATATCATAAATCAAAGAGAGTACCAAGTGGACCAATAAAACCCTTGAATGGTTTAATAGCATAGTTAAAGAGGCCATTAGAAGCAAAAAGACATCTTTCAAAAAATGGAAGGCATACACAGATGAGGAAAACAGGAAAACTGACAAACTCTGGCATTCCAAGTATAAAAGCAAAAGAGGACTGGCCAAAACAGGATTTGAAAAAGTGTCAAGCAAAAGATGCTAAAATTAATAATAAAAACTTTTAAAAACACATCAGAAGTGGGAAGCCAGGTAGAGAACTGGTGTGACCATTAGAAGACCAGGAAGTAAAAGTTGAGCTCTGGGATGATAAGAAAACAGCAGAGAAGCTAAACAAATTGTTTGCATCAGTGTTTACTGTAAAAAAAAAAAAAAAAAAAAAAAAAAAGGGAGATTCCCATGCCAGATCAGTCCTTCCTAGTAGATAAGTCTGAAGAGTTGAACCATGTTGAAATGACAACAGAAGAAGTTTTAGAACAAATCAATAAATTAAATACTAAGAAGTCACTACGACTAGATGGCATTCACCTGAGAATTCTTAAGGAATGCAAAGGTGAAATTGCAGAATTGTGGGACTAGCATGTAACCTGTTGTTACAAATAGCCCCTGTGCCAGAGGACTCATAGGTTGCCAACATAAAACTCATCTTCAAGTGGAAACTACAGATCAGTGGGCATGTCTACACCAGACACTTAATGTGCAGAAAACTAATTCTACTGCTCAGTAGCGTTTAATGTGAGGAAGACCAATTCTACTGCTAATGCTAATGCACAGTAGATCTAATGTGCAGTAGTGTCACAAAAAAGTGCATCTGTCCTAATGTGCTGTGGTGCTGATTTATGGCCTATTGCTAGTACCTGTCATTATAGATACTAAACTTATTGCACCATAATTATAGCGCATTAATGAACATGTAGAAACACCCAGTGAGTCTCATTTCCACCCCTGAAATTGGTAGAATCCTATAATAAAGAATTAAATCAAGAGCCACATGAACAAATATGATCTTCTGAGGAAGAGTCAACATGGTTTTTGTAAAGGGAAACCCTATCTCACCAACCTGCTAGAGTTTTTTGAGGGTGTTAAGAAGCACACGGACAAGGGGGATCCAGTTGACGTAAAGCTTTCAACAAGGTCCCTCACCAAAGACTTTAAAAAAGACCATGTTTGCACAGGACTGAAGGGAAGGTGCTTTCATGGACTGAGAGCTGGTTGAAAGATAGGAATCAAAGGGTAGGGCTGAATGGTCACTAAAGGTGGAGGGCTAAGGGTGGATTCCATCAAAAATGGAATCCCGTAGGCATCTGTGCTGGGCCCAGTGGCCTGGAAATGGGGGTGCACAGTGAAATCTCCAGATTTGCAGATGATACTGAATTATTCCAGGTAGTCAAGTCCCAAGCTGATAGGGAGGAGCTGCAGAAAGATATTGCCAGGCTGAGTGGGCAAAATATATGGCAGATGAACTTCAGTGTCAACAAGTTTAAGATAATGCACCTGGGAAAAATAAGCGCAGCTGCACATACATAATGCTGGATTCTGAGCTACCTGTTGCAACTCAGGAAAGAGACCTTGGAATCATTAAACAGAGTTCTCCAAAAACATCAGCTTAATGTACAGCAGTGACCAAAAAAGGCAATTAAACGTTGGGCACTAGGAAGGAACTAGAAAACACCATTGTGCCATTATACAGATCCATGATGCACACCCACTCATTGAATATTGTGTGTAGTTCTGGTCTCCACATCTCAAAAAGGATGTAGTAGAATTAGAAAAGGTACAGAGAAGGGCAACCAAAATTGATTAGGAGTATGGAGCAGTTCTCCAGTCTCTCAGGGAGAGATTTCCACATTTCTCTAATTGTGATCTGTTTAGGACTCTTATTTAAACACACAGGACATGCATTAGAACATTGTGTTAGTTGGATTGGCTTTTAAAGAGGTTTTTGCTCTTTTGCATCTGTCAAATGAAAAATACCAGAAGAGACCAAAAAAGCTAGGTATCTTCAGGTTTGGAAGGGAGAAGGCTGAGGCGAGGATATGCTCGAGGTCTAACAAATTATGAAGTTTATGGACCAGGTGAACAGGGAACTGTTGTTCACCAAGACCCAGATCCTAGAACTAGGTACACCCTGGGGAATTATGTGCAAAGAAATTCAAAATTATGCAAAATTAATTAGTTTAATTTTTTATTTATTTTTTTTTTACAAATAACACTAAATACAACTCTGTTTGAAACTTCTTTAGAAATATATGCAGGTATTTTGTAGGTTTGGGGTGGGATTTATGGGAGGAGTGGGGGGTTGTAAAGGTGTGGGGAGTGTGGATGTGAGGGGGTTGTGAAGAGGGGTAGGGGGTTGTGGGTATGGGAGTATGTGGGGTTTGTGGATAGGTGTGGGAGGGTATGGTGTTTGTAGTGGGTGTGAATATGGGAGTGTGTAGGGTTTGTGGGTGGGTGGAAAGCTTGTGGGTGTGCATGGGCCCCCCACCGCATGTTTTTTCTCCCTTGGTGCACAGCCCCCACAACTGGCAGCTGAGCAGTAGCAGGTGTTGAACCTCAGGGCACTCATGGCTGCAGCAGGCAGAGCCCCGGTGGTGCGTGGCTCCAGCTGAGTCCCAGGGACTGCACTTGGAAGCAAGGCATGGGGCCAGCCCAGCCCGATGGCATGTGACTTCATGTTTCCACGTGTAGTTCCTCACTAGAGTGCTAGAAGCCCCATGTGGAGGTACACAGCCTGCCCAGCCTGACTCGATGGTGTGCTAACCAGGAGCGACGCACCATTGGGCCAGATGGGCTCTGTGCCTCCACATGGGGCTTCAAGCTGGAGTGCTCAGAGCCCCACCTGGAGGCACGGAGCCGGCCAGCCCAGCCCAGCCTAATGGTGCACAGCCCACACCCATCTATGCCTACCCCTCCCTGCAGGCAGGAACTCCTCTGGCATGTCTAAAACAATAATGGTGAATGCTGGAGAGGGTAGTGGGTAGGGCAGGGATGGGGAACGTCCCGCCCGCGGGCCAGATCCAGTTGGCTGGGGACTCCATTTCCCAGCCACCCCTACCTGCATGGCTTGTGCCATTCTCCATGGAGACCCCAGCCTCAGCCACATTGGCAGTGCACATGGCAGAGGAGCGCAGGGGGCTGCCCAGGAACCACTGGGATCTTGCAGTGGGGCAGCTTGCTCCAGAGCCAGGGCAGAGCCCTGTTACGTAGCCTGCATGCTCCAGGCAGGAGCATGCATGCAGGGGATTGTGACTCTGCCCCAGCTCCTTGCAGCAGTGACAGCCTGTCTGGAGCTGGGGCAGAGCCACGATCTCCTGTATGCGTGCCCCTGCCTGGAGCATGCAGGCTACAGATCATGGCTCCGGAGCAAGCTGTCCTCATCCCACGTTCCTGGCAGCTCTGGAGCAGCCCCCTGCACTGTGCTGCTGGCACAGCTGAGGTCTTCATAGAGATTGGCACAAGCCATGTGGGCAGGGGCAGCTGGGAAATGGAGTCCACAGCCAAGTGGCAGCCCGGAGGTTCCCCATGCCTGGGTTAGGGGATAGATCATTCTAGGAATGTTCTCCCTCTAAGCATCCGCTTCTGTCACTGTTGGAGACAGGTTACTGGGCTACAGCAACCCAATAGGTGACTTCTTATGTTTTTGTGAAATAATTGGGTCACTTGCCTCATTTTCCTCCTTGGAGGAGGGGTAAACTAATAATGGCCATGCAGCCTTCCATAGTCTGTACTTGTAGGGTCCTTTCCTTACCCCTGTAGTTCTCATGTGCTGCTTCCTATCTCTCGGGGAGATGGAACCTTTTTCCATATTGCTCTGTGATCTGTTTGGGATTCTTGTTTAAACACTCATGCCATGCATTAGAGCCATGTGTTAGCTGATTTGGCTTTTAAAGAGCTTTTTGCTCTCTTGGAGAAGTCAAATGGAAACTACTTTGATTCAGGTCACGCAGCCTAGAACAAGCATCAGAAATTGATATGTGTTCTGTAGCATAATGTCGCTGCCACCAGGGTCTTGTATTAAGAGTTTTCATATTTTGGAAGTGACACAGATTAGCACTTTTTGGGTGAAGAACAATACCTTACTTTTAAACAGCACTCTTCACCTTTCCAACACTTTACAAAGGAAGCCTGGATATTTATCTCCACTTGACATATAGGGAAAATGAGGTACAGAAGACTGAGGGGATTTGATAACAACCATAAACTACCTGAAGGGGGTTCCAAAGAGGATGGAGCTAGATTGTTCTCAGTGGTGGCAGATGACAGAACAAGGGGCAATTGTCTCAAGTTGCAGCAAGCGGGGTTTAGATTAGAAATTAGGAAAAACTTTCTCACTAAGAGGGTGGTGAAGCACTGGAATGGTTTACCTAGAGAGGTGAGGGACTCTCCATCCTTAGAGGTTTTTAGGGCCCAGCTTGACAAAGCCCTTGTTGAAACGATCTAGTTGGGGATGGTCCTGTTTTGAGCAGGGGATTGGACTTGATGACCTCCTGAGGCCCCTTCCAACACTCATTTTCTGTGATTCTAAGTGACTCACTTCAGGTTCCTCACTGCAGACTGACATCAGCCAGGAATGGACCTATGACCTCCTGAATCCGAGTCCAGTGCTTCATTTGTAAAATAACATATAAAATAAAGACCACATGCTTATGAAATCATATCTGTAATTTCAATTTACTCCTCTCCCCAGACAAGAAGTGAGAATGGCTTTAAAATCATGATCTTTTAATTAAAAATAGCTTGCTTCTGTGCCTTGTAGAGCTGCAGGTCTTAGATTGGTTCTCAGGGTTTTTCTTTCTCCCTAAACCTTTATATTGGGAGGCTCTTCTCCCCAATCCTGTGCGATCATTTCAAGCTTGTAATTCACATTTAAATTCATGTATATGCAAGATCCATCTCACTGCCTACTTGAAGTGGAACCCAGTCACACCTCCAGAATTTGGGAAGTGATGATGAAGTTTTGTTCTCCTTTTGTTTCTTTTCTTGTCTTTCTGACACAGATTCATATGTTTTCTCCCTCCACGCTGTGACACACTATCTTGCATTTCCTTTCTCTTTGTTCCCATTGTGGGTGCTGCTATGGTTATGCAGAGAAGAACTGGGAGCCATCTATGCTATCTGGGAGATTTATGCTGTTTTCCATATAGCACATTTACTGCTTCTGAGCTGATATGTTTGGTTCTTTGACTTGCTGTTTTGGGCAACAGAGAGTCCTGTAAACAAAAAAGTAATGTAACAAGAAAGGAGGCATGGGAGGTGACCAGTCTTCTCTTACCTTTTGGAAGAAAGGGTGATGGGGTCTGGACTCTACATGTTGAAAATATTAACAGCCATGTTGCTTTTACAGTGTCATCAGATTAATCATTTTTGTTCCCCTCCCCCCTCCAATTTTTTCAAAAAAATGGTATTGGGTTATGAAGCTAGAAGTATCTGTCCTTGCATGTTGGACAGCTTTTTAAAGGAATGTGAGGTAAACTGTCCAACTTCACTTTGACCTTGCAGTATCACTCATCTTGAGGGAGGAAACTGTGGTCAGGGCTTGGCCTTATTCTTCACCAACATCCCTGCAAATCTCAGAAAGCATTGCATTTTTATCAACTCCAGGGAAGGTCTGCCTGGTTTGGGATTTTTAACTTACAGGATTTTAGATCAAAGCCTAGAAGTAAGAGTTGCTTAAATAGGAGCAGTAGGCAATAGATTGAGCTTGGCATTGTTATATGGCTAAGCAGATTCTGCATTTATCCACTGTGTGTATATAAGTGGTCTGTGCTATACCATACCTAAATTTAAATATGCCTGCAGGCCTAAAGGCAGGAGTTCAACAGAACTCAGACTTGGCTTTAATGTGCGTACATCATTGTATTTAAACTACACGTATACATCGTATGTGTAAAAGTCAGTACTGTGAAATAATCTTAAAATCACAGATTTTAAATTTTCTTTGTTGATTTTTACTATAGAATTAGCAGCCTTTTTAAAGATGTTTTGAAATAAACTTAGCTCTGTCATTTGTCACTTAAAAATTAAAATGCCAAATAATAGGACCAAAGATGACTGGTTAAAAAAAAGTCAAGTTTCATTGACCTCATCTACTGAAAAAAAATAATTGTTTTAGAGCTTAAGTGATGGTTGTGACCAGTATTAAAAAAGGACCTTCAAAGTAAAAAACAAGAACAAAAAATACCCCTCGTGTTTTTTCTAATCCTTTTTCTTCTCCCTCCTTTCCCCTGACCCATCTTCTAAATATGATTTAAATGTTTAGCTTTTAAAGAATAGATGTTGGCATGCGTTGGCTGAAAGCGAGACAGATACTGCAAATGTGATCTTCTGACACCTTTTTTCTGTCCTTGTTCATCTACTCAACATCCTTGGCTCTGATTTTGCTCTCACTGAAGTCAATGGCAGAACTCCCATAGACTTTAAGACTAAGTGCAGACAGTCAGAAAGCCCGAGGCTGAACCAATTCAATCTTCACTGGTTGAAGTCTAAGCTGCATAGATTGAACCAATAAACAAGTGAACAGACACTCGCTTTTGATTCTTGAAATACAGCTACGTGCCCACAGTGGCTCAAGCCAGAAGCTAGTGGGTACTAGAGTACATCTCCCTGAGATTGGAGGAATTGCAGAGGAGGTGCAAAGCATCCTAGGATATTGGAGGACTGTGAGTTAACTTGAATCTGGAGAACTGAGACAGAAGTTCAATAAACTGAAGCCCAATACTGGTTTCAGCCATTTTGAAAGTAGTTTGTGCACACTGAACTTCCATTGTGTTACAGATCTGAGCTGGTTTCCAATCACTTATACCAGTTTATGTGTAATTTCTGTCCATAGGCTAATGGTGTAGCCTTTAAAGCCTTTGATTCTTAACCAGAGTGCCATGGCACCCTGGGGTGCCATGAGATCTTTTTCAGGGTGCCACCAGCTGCTGACCAACTGTTAGGTATGCAAACAACTACATATGATTCACAAAATAAAACTAGAGATTTCAAATAGGAATCTACTGTCAGAAACATTCTGACCTGTTGCAGTCTTTCTGAGTTCTTTGCAATAGAAGAATTGTTCTATTGTTTCCTGACTACAGAAAAATAAGTGAAAGCCAGGAGCTGATATTTTTGGAGGGGTGCCTTGATTCTAAAAATGGTTGAGAACTATTGGTTGCTAAGCCCTTAATGTTCAGAAAGCTGCACCCAGTCTTTCTGAAGAAAGTCAGACCATACAAATCTTGCTTTGGCATACCTATTAATCTCCAAACTCTCACTGAAATTCAATTAAAAATATTTTCCCACCTCACCACCCCTGCCCCCATGTCCTTGTCAACAAAGCCAGGCATGGGTTTGCCTCTTCTTTCATAAATTGTTTTACTCTGCTTTTTCTCTTTACCCCCTTGGCTTATCACAGCTCTTCATTCCTGTACTATTGTCCCCAATCTACAAAATGTTTTTCTTCTTTCTCTTCCCTCCACCCATTACTGATACCTTGCTGTTAAATCTGCCTGCTTCCTTTTATTATGCAGTTCTGATTGTTTGTAATGCATGTAATGTGTGTTTCATTTCTATGCAACTAGGAACAACATTCCAGTTAACCCAAAATGGAATTTTAATCATGTTAATGAAGTGTGTCTAGACCTCCTCAGGTAGCTAGGCACTTCAGTTTTTACATCTCACTACAGAGCTTTTTTGGTTACTTTTTAATAGCTTAATACACTCAATTTACAGTGAAAGTTTTTATTTTTATTGTAATAGCAAGCTGATCAGAACTGGGCTCCTGCTATGCTGAATGATCATATAATCACAGATTTTAAAAAGTCTCATGCCCTGGTGAGTTTAGTTATTGAATAGTTTTCAGAACCAAGCTATGGGGTCACAGGGGTTTTCTTCCTTATGTGCTGTCTCAGATGTGCATGCACTGTCTGTCTGTCTGTCTGTCTGTCTGTCCTGTCCCTCTTATTTTAAAGTACATGTGACTTCCTTGGCAAAAGCCACATTTTAATGAGCCGGGCATTAATACAATCTTTCCTTTTATAGGTCAAGTACATACACATCTCAAGGCATCGATGTCACTGTTAAGTATACTCAAGGAAGCTGGACAGGAGTGCTTGGCAAAGATTTTGTTACTATTCCAAAGGGAATCAATGGCTCTTATCTTATCAACATTGCTACCATTCTTGAATCAGAAAATTTCTTTCTACCAGGAGTGAAATGGCATGGAATTCTTGGACTTGCCTATGATGTCTTAGCTAAGGTAAGTCTTCTTATGACTTGGAACAAATCTAAATATTAGATGAAAAAGGCAAATGCTTTCTAATGGCTTCAGTCACAGCCTGTCAACCTTTATCAATTCTGTATACCTCCCTAATAGGCTTTTCAAATAGGTCCAACAGAGCTCAACAGGGCTAAGTTGGTTGCTCCCTTCAAAGCTCCATGTGAAAATTTAAATTTTTCTGATGGTGGATGATCCAATTATAGCTCCTCTAGAATGAACTAGCTTCCTCCAGAGCTTGTGAGTAATGGAGGAAGTTGGTTTTGAATGATCCTGCAGCAGCACCTGGCTGTGTTCAAGCCTCCTAATACATGTAAGATCATGAGACTTGCTAGTAGTTGATACGCTTATTAAGTAAAGCCCTGTGGGCGTGTCTACACAAGATGCTTTACTGCGCAGTAGACTAATCTACTGCACAGTAAAATGTTGCCATCTACATGTGTGTGCCATTTACTGCACAGTAGATTAGTCTACTGCGCAGTTAGCCAGTGTCTGTAAAAAATACAGGTACTAGGTTAACTGCACAGTAGTTACTGTGGAGTACCACTCACGTAAATGCTGACTAGGAACAAATTTGCTCCTGGTCGGCCACAAGGGACAGGGGAACTCTCTGTCCCTGGTCCTGGTGCTGCTCAGCAGCTGGCTCCCCCCAAGGAGCTGGAAGCCAATCAGTGTTAGGATGGGGTTGCTCTCTGCCTGCTCCCCCTCAGCCCTGCCCCCATCCCAGCACTGCCGGACTTCTGGCTCCCCACAGGAGCCAGAAGCTGAGCAGCACTGGGACTAGAGAACTCTCTGCTTCCTAGCTTAGCTGGGGGGCTTGCTAGCACCTGTCCTGCTTGTGGGGCACCTGCCGGTGAGCCAGTCCCCACCCAGCAGGGGACTAGCCGGGACCTGTCATATTCATGGGGTGGCTCCCAGTGAGCCCCTTGTTGGGCAGGGAAGCCCTGCTGGTCATGGAGCTCACTTGCAGCTATGTATCCCCACATGCATGGTGCCAAGAGATCTCTGCCAACTGCAGCAGCAGCTGTCTCCCAGCCCTGTGTACATCAGGCCCCATCCCAGCGTGCACAGGGACAGGAGACAGCTGCCACTGCAGCCGGCAGAGCTCTCCTGGCCCCAATCACATTGGGACTGGCCCCTGTACCCCCTGCTGGCCCCTGAGCTAGCACCCCAGGGGAGCCTGGAGCTCCCCCTGTCTGCTACAAAGGACAGAGCAGGGCAGGAGCAGCCCTGTACTGGGCTGTTCCCGTTGGGAGCACATTTGCTCCCAACAGGGTACACATATAGGCGGACTTCCAAGGAAGGCTTACGGCACAGTATTTTACTGTGCATTAAGCCTATATTAGATTAATAGCGCGTGTAGATGAGGCTTGTGTTCATCAAGTGAAGTTGAAACTGAGAGCTCATACTAGGTAACATCCTTTACAAAAATGCTGTCACTGTCAAATGTTTATAACCTGTCCTCATCCCTACTGTTACAGAGCCAAGAAATTTACAGGTAAAGTGAATATACAACAATAATCCTGGTGTGAAAATTCAGTTAGAACTCTCACATTTACCTTAATTCTCCTGTCATAATGATTCCCTGACAAATCCAAGGACTCAAACTTATCAACCTACAATGAACAATTTTATTCTTTGTCTAGAACTAGAATGCTTTAATCCAAATTGTACAAAGGCTGTGTCAGCTTCAGCCTGTCTGCTGTCATGTACTGTCAGTTTAGGAGAAGGAGGGAAAGAGCTATTTTTCAAATTTTGGATTAGGCAAATAGCATGTTCAAGGCAATTCATTGCCTCTCCTTATCAATGTCTCACTTCTGTAAGATTCTCCGGACGCTGAGCACCTCCCAAGGTAAAGCCCTTTTATTCTGTGTGCCAAGCAAATATCGACATGTCATGAAATGCAAAGTTGAAACATCTCGATAAAAAGCCTGTTCAGCCTATATCACAAAATTGTGATGCTTTTACAACCAGAACAAAGGCTAGTGTGGGGGCAAATGCATCTAGCCTCTATTGGCAAACCGGTTGTTTGCCAATAATGAATCAGATTTAAGTGCATTTTGATATCCCATCCCGGCACAAAAAGAAGGGTGAGATATGCACTACAAAATTGTTACATATAAATTACATTTATAATCCAAAATGCCTGATCGTTCAGGTCTAAAATGCTGCCATTTAGTATTGGACAGATGGCAGGGAAAATGCCATCTTGAATCTTTCAGTATCCCACAAAGAAATCCATGCCTAAAACTTCCACAGAAACCAGGCTTGTAGCAGTGAAGCTTGCAGGCTTTATTGTTTGGGGTGAGAGGGGTGGATCTTTTTTTTTTTTCTGGATCTATGTGGTAATCCACCAGTGTTACTGCACAGTAACAACTGCACAGTAGTGTTTCATGTAGACGCACCCACTAGCTAGCAAATTCATTTTAGCCATCCTTGTTTCTGTAAAACTGATCCTTGTATGTGAATACCTCCTCACTTTTTTTTTTTCTTTCCCCAACATACTCTAGCCTTCAAAGTCTGTGGAGACGTTCTTTGATTCCCTTGTGAGGGTGGCAGAGATCCCCAACATTTTCTCCCTGCAGATGTGTGGAGCTGGATTGCCTGTTTCTGGAAGTGGTACCAACGGAGGTAGTCTTGTGGGTATCTGTCAGTCTGAAAGGGAAAATACTCCTTAATCTCTCACTCCCTTTCCATTACTGCCCTAGTCTTTCCAAAATTAACTATTAAACATGTGAAGTCTATTTTAATTCTGCCCATCTAACTAATTTTAAATATTTTTAAAGTGCCTCTTTATTCTTTCCAGCCATTTTTCATTTGTACTGAAATATACTTAAGCAATTTTTTTAACAATATTCTTTATTTTAAAGATTTTTTTTATTTTTATTTAAAAAAAACACACAATCAAGTATGTGGTGGTGCTGCTTTTTACATAATGTGTTACAGTTTGATTATGCTGCCTCTCTGGTGTTCATGACATAAGGTTCCATTCAATGCAGATCTGGGTCAAATTAATAGGAACATTTGTGATCAGATAATACTGGATGTAAGTTCCAGATTCTGCCAACTTTGCTGCTTTCAGAATTTTTCCATGGTTAATATTGGCTAAGGAGAAGGCAATAGCCACTTATTTAACCTATGATAAATACCAAATTCTGATCCCATTGTAATCTGAAGGAGTCTTGCCTCCAGTTTCAGCAGGACCAAGAACTGGACCTAAAGTTTTGTTTACACTGGAATTATTCTGGTCTAAGTATTCCAGATTCATTCATCTTACCTTTTTAAATCTTAATTTCCTAAGGAAAAAAATTCTAATTGAGAATGGATACAACAAAAATAAATTTAGAGGTGGGAAGGTCTAATATAGTTGCAATGAATATAAATGCTACCGGGAGCTAAAATTGACAGCACTGATGTTATCATATTTCTTATGCACCCAAAATGGAATTGTTTTTAGGCTATATTAATCTTGGGTGAACTTGCTAAGTGAATCTTTAATATGAAGGCTTGCTTCTCTTTCCCATTTATGTGCATTGCTTGGGTTCAGTGTTGGTTCTACCAGACCATTCTAATTTTAATTGGGGAAGGGAATGCCAATAACAAAATTGATTTAAAGTCACAGGTGGCATGGGTGCTTAGGACATCCTTGAATCAAACCTGAAACAGGAATGTTACTATTACTGAAGCAAGCGTGCTTTGGCATCTCGATCTTTTAAATATTAACAAAATATGGCCTTTGTAGATTAATGCAACATTTCTGTTATCAGCAGAATCTGTACAGATGGAGCTAAATTAAAAATGCATTACCTGTATAAACTGTTTGTAAATGTTTTGCTTTCTGTATTTTTAGGGAAAAAAACAAACCTATGTTTTAAGAGATTTAAAGTTTGTAACTCTCCCTTTTTCTCTCTCTCCCTCCCTTTTTCTAGGTGATGGGTGGAATTGAACCAAGTCTGTACAAGGGTGATATTTGGTACACGCCTATTAAGGAAGAATGGTATTACCAGGTTGAAATTCTCAAACTGGAGGTTGAAGGCCAGAACCTTGACCTGGACTGCAGAGAGGTATTTGCAGTTAAAATAATTGTGTGTCTACAGGGGAGGAGGAGACATTGCATTAGTCAATCAAAATGCTGGAGTTTAGATGTATGCTAGTCCTCTTTACAAGAAACTTGTTTAACTGAGTTTGAAAACAAATTAAACAATACATTGAAAACCGTGCTAAAAAGGAAATAGTTTAAAATACTACTCTGAAAATGGCTAGTTGTGTTAGAGTTTTGCTGCATGCTTTTCTCCAAATAAAAAAAATAACCATTCTAGTTTTATCAGCAAAGCTTATCACTTCTGTAATTTTTGTCACTACTGGCTTGTTTTTTTTTCTCCCTGTCCATTGTATAATGGCCCTGGTGTGTTAATCACCCTGCAGAAGACATCTTTCCTACTGTGATAGAGACTGCTAGTTAAAGATGAGCCTAAGACCTACAGGGGAAGGGAAAGGTAATTATATGGTTAGCTAGCTAGATTATCTTTTTTTAATTTGCAGATACATAATTATTATTTTCAGGGGATGAATTATGTGATTAGTGCTCACTTGGTTGTTAGAACGGGAGCTTTTGTTTTGGAAAAGTTATTCACAAAAGATTATTTCTTTCCTCTCTGGAAATAATTCTCTCCTTTCTTTAAATACTGGGAAATTGTCTAGATCATAGTGCAGTTATGTTCTTGAACCTGCTAGCTGTGGGTTGGGAAAAAGAGAAACACTGAGCTGTCTGTACAGCTGTTGCGCATGGGGAAACTGTTAAGTATTAATCAGTAAAAATAAGAATAGAAGGGTAATTATGAAACACTAAAAGTATACTGTACACGGAGTACAAAGCATTGAGCGATTAAGGTTCTGCATGGTCATGGTGTCTCAGTTTTCACATTCACATGCGTTTTTGTCAGTGGATAACATGTATGCTGTGTTATTTCCAAACATATTTCTTGAGAGAGCCCACCACCCAGTACTGGCAAGAAAGAGCAATTTAAAATAGTTCTTTTTTTTTTTTAAATGGCTGCTGTGTTTGCTGATGTGTAATGTGTGCTGTGGCCTTAACCTCTGATCATTTTTCCTCCGCTCTGCAGAAGTATTTTTTTTTACCGTCTGCAGCATCTGTGGGACATCCTAGGTAGGGTAACTATACATCCCAGTTTGGCTGAGACAGTCTCGGATTTCAGAGGCTGGTCCCAGCCAGCTGGTGAAAATTAAAATGAGCAGGGGCGTGGAGCAGGGAAGCGAAGCAGCATGAGCTATGGAATAGGAAACCCTAGCAGACAGCAAAGTTGCCCTAAAATAGGTTAGCTTGACTAGTGGCATGACCATTAAAAGGGAAAACAATTGTTAACACTTGTGAAGAACAGTGGGTCATTAATGGGCTATTGATTCCTTTGGCTGCCTGACTAGTAATACCAGAGCTGTACTTTGCCACCCTGCCCCCACCACCTCTTTGTGCAGTAGCACTGCTAACTTAAGAGGTAAGTGTCCTGGATTTTGCATTGTCCCATATGGTCACCTTAATCCTAGGGAGTACCATAGTGAAGAACAGGATAGCCGGCCTGCTCCCTGTGTATTGCACCCCAAAATGCCTGAAGCATGGCATTGGGCACACATCATTAAGCACAACTGAGACAGCATGCCCTGATACATCTGTTTCAGAATTGAGTGTGTATAGAGCAAACATGCCATACATTCCTGCAGTGCCCCCTGGCTCAGGCCAGAGATGGCATAAGCTGAGCATGGTGAATGGATTGGGTGGGTGATAGGCTCTCTGCCTTTCTTTTAGTGGTGCTCAGCAACTTGCAAGATCCAGGCCTACCAAAAGAAACTTAGCTTAACCCTCAGTCACTCTTGTTCTAACAAGCTTATGTTCCATCAGAGGTGAAATGGAGCAGATTTGCACCCTGGGCAGCAACAGTGCACAGGGCAGTAGCAGCTGCAGCACTGCTGGCTGTGGTGGTTTGGCCAGCCCCCAGCTTCAGTGGCAGCTATTTTTCTGGACATGCAGGCACATATGCACATACAGCAGCACCTGAGCTTCTGCCTCAGTCTCCCCACACCCTCCAGTTATGCTACTGCATTCCTTGCAACTGATAATAATTTAAAGCTAAAGCTTTCCAGTTGTGTTGCTGCCACTGGTCTGGTGCAGCTTGGTCCCTCGCTTCCTTCCCTAACAAGCTTCTATAGTTTCCTTTATTTTTATTGTGCCTTAAACACATAACTGTCAAGTTCATTCTACTCTTGTTGGCTGACATTATAGAAAAGGTAATTTAAAACATGGCAGTGATAGGTGATTGTTTTATGAGTGGCTGTGGTCATCAAAACGTATTGTGAAAAGACATGTCTTTTAAAGTTTGTTCATCTACTGTTTGAAGATTTTTTTTATAGTAAAGAGAAACGTACCCTGTTGCAGGGTGGGAGCAGATGCTGACCAATTCAGGATTATGCACGCACCCCACCATACCCACAAACCCTCCCCCACAAACTCCACAACCACACCCTCCCCCACACAATCAGACACCTCACAAACACTGAACCCACCCATACCCCCACACTCACACCTGTGTGCCTATGGGGGTAGCACCACTTACTAGGGGTGCACCGATAGAGATTTGGGAGCTGATACTGCTAGCCAATTTTTCAGAAGGCATATTGCTCTGTACCAATCCAATTTCTGTTACAGCTGCGTGCAGCTGGTAAGTCTGTTGTGGTAGACGGGGAGTGGGAAGGGAAGGGCCATGATGGGGGCAGATCAAAGCCGGAGTGAGGCGGGGCACAAGATGGAGCCATGGCTTGTCGAGTGTGGGGGGCGCGAATCCTGCCGCTTGCACCCCGGGAGGGGGTGGGTGTGCCTCTGGAACCGCATAGGGTGGGGCAGGCTGCAGCTGCGGGCTGAAGCCAGGGCTACGCTGGGCTTTTCTCAGCAGGGGCTGGGCTAGGGGCAGGGGCTATGGAGGGGGCTGCAGCCACCCCACACTTCGCTGTAGCCCTGCTTCCAGTGCCACCACGTGAGTGGCACAGCCCCAGCTCAGTGCTCCATGCTCCATGTCCGTCCATTCACCGGGAAGAGCTGGGGCTGCACTAGGCATGCAGCAGCACTGGGAGCAGGACTATGGTGAAATTTCGGGCAGCTGCATCCCCTTCTGTAGCCCCTGCCCCAAGCCCAGCCCCCACTGAGAAAAGCCTGGCGCAGCTGCAGCCTGCCCTGCCCTGCCCTGCCCTGCCCTGCCCCACCCCACCCTGTGCAGATCCAGGGGCACACCCACCCCCCCCAATGCCCTCCTGGGGTGCAAGCAACAGCAAGATCTGCCCCCCCCACTGCCCGACGAGTCATGACTCCGTCCCACGCCCCACTTCACCCTGGCTGGACCACACCTGCCCCTGTCCCCTCCTTTACCACAGGGGCCATTGATCTCCCCCCCCCCCCCCCCCCCCGCCCCACATCCCTTCTCTTCCCTCTCCCCTTCCACCACAATGAACTTACCAGCTGCACACAGTTCTGCACACTGCCAGCTGTGGTCCTCGCTGCCTGAGTGCCACAGTGTGGCTGCGTGCACACACAAGCATTTATCCCACCCTACAGGCACACACATGCATCCGCACACCCCACAGCCACCCACATCCACATATACCCCCACACCCTACGTACACACACATCCACAGCTCCCCACAAACCCTATACCCACTCACCCACCCACAGCTACCCACCTACTCGTACCCCCCCATGCCCCTCCACACACCCCCATATACAAACGTAAGACTTCATTTTGAGCTGTTATGGAATCACTTCTATATATACAGTGCAAACACAAGCAAATCAGGACAAAATATATTTTTTTAATAAAATTAAAATACGTTATTACAAATGTTTGACTTTTAGTGTATAATTTGGGAGGTTTTCCGGTTCCAAGATGGCAAACCCCCTTCCCAGAAGGAGTACTTCTGGGGCCAAGTGGAGGACTTCTGATAGCAAAGGTCAGAGTTTAGGGGTGGGACTTCCAGTCCCTAGATGGCAACGAGAGGGGCCGGGCTCTTGCCAAGGGGCAGAACCACCCTTGGGGCCCTCAACAGCTCACCAAAATTGATTAAGCAGCCCTCCAGTCAAAATAATTGTTCACCCCTGGATTATAGTGTAGCAAGACTTGTACTTACCAGTTTGTTTTTAGTTGCTTTTACACTTTTGACTCTTCTGGAGAATTTTAAACCCCCAAGACAGATAGGAAGGTACATTATTTTTTGCACCCTTGATACTGACTTAGTACTGTATTGCAAGCAGGAGTGAGGATTGCTTCCCACTGTTTCTTAAATGAGGTACATTATCCTATAGGTCCTGATATAGTAGGCCACTGTTCTGCACTCAAGTTGTGGTGAGCCATTACCACCGTGGCAGAAGCCTTATTTTAATGTCTTGTGCTTTCGTCCTTTTTCCTTCTTTTAACTTGGTCTGCCGTAGAGTTCTGCCAGATTACGTGTAGCAGATGCTTATGAAGACCGATACTGAAAAGGAGCAACCTAGTAATTATTAGAAAATTACTGACTACATGCCTTAATTTGCATGCAGTGTGTTAACTGTGTTGCTTATCTTTTTCTTAGTATAATGCAGATAAGGCGATAGTAGACAGCGGCACCACCCTCCTCCGCCTACCCCAGAAAGTCTTCACTGCTGTTGTGGAAGCTATTATTCGTACATCTTCGGTAAGCTGATGTTATTATAAAAACTGGTCTTGTTCCATTGTTTGATTCTTGGAAAAAATGTACGGAGAAATCTTTTAAGGTGCTGGTTAGCCTAAGAGCGTTTGGGCTCTCAAATTGCGGGTCACAAACAGGTGTTGGAAACATATCAGCTTCCTGCCAATGCCACTAAAGGTACGTTCCCAAATCAAGAAGAAGAAGATTTCAAACTAATATAGAGGTAGAATGTTTGCTCTCGTGCATTTCAGAAACATTAACATAATCCCTCCTTTTCAAATTCAGAGCACTGAGCTTGAACATTTAGTTTGCTCCTTCAAAAAAAAAAAAAAAAAAGCATCCATAAAGTATACAGGCCTGATTCTGCAAACATTTACAACTCTGCCTCTTATCAGAGTTGCACAGACTTCATTCAATATCTGGTTAACTCCTTACAGGTCTCATTATGCCATCATACAAATCTCTACCCAAAATTGGGCACATTGGTGATTTGAGCCAACATCTCCTACAGCTCAAGTAAATGTCCTGAAGACTGAATTAAAGGTTTTAAGGGGAAAGGGCACTATTGCCTTCTGCATTTTACCCATATTGCTTTGTTGTTTCTTATTAAAATGCCCCAGAATGAAACTAATTGCTTCAGTTTGCTGAATCAGCAATCATTTAGTTGGGGGATGGGGGGTGGAATGGTTTGGGGTTTACTGAAAAACAGTATTTTGTTGCAGCCACCAAACCAAAAACTTGAATTATGTGCACAGCTCTAAGCAGATGGACCATTTGTGTAGTAAGGTACTCCTTAGTAAGAGTTAGTATCAGAGATGGTATTTAGTGAATTATTTATATAATGCAATAATAGCACCATTGTGCCATTGTAGTACTTTGAAACAATGCCTTCCAGAAATACAGCATGTTGAAACTATCAACTTGCTTAGATTAACATTTTGTGAATAAGTAGGGAGAGGAACTCTTAAATACCACTAAAATAATTTATTGCAGTTATATGCTTGGTCTGTTTATGTAGCATAAAGCCATGTGTCTGCATCCCAAGATACATTTGTTTAGCATATAAAAGCAAGACAGGTAAATGTAATGTACTAAGCAATCATTCTGGGAAATCAAAGCATGCATTCAAAAGAGAGCACTTTTGCAGGCTTCATATACTCTGTCTGCATTTTATTCAGACCAGCATTTGTTTTCTACTCCAGGGAAGGTAGAGAGAGAGAGAATATTTTCTATCTTGGTATTTTTCCAGTAAGACAGACTGGGGGCCCCATCCTCTCACATGTGCATGCACTTAAATGCTTTGCTGGCCCAGGATCAAAGTGCTCAGCACCATGCAATATGCAGCCCTGTTGCACAGCAGTGGGCATAGCAGAGCATATCCCATGGGCATTTCAGCTGTTTCAGAGTTGTATGTGGAAATGAGCAGGTCAGCATCTGAGAGCATTTCTCCAAATGCTGATTTGTATAATGTCCTTGTCCTCAGACATCTGTCTAAAATAACTTGTTCCTGTATGTCATGTGGGAGGGACACTGGCATCATTTGAGGGATTTTTTACCACTAGGGAATTCCCATTCCTTGGGGAAATTCTGAAACTACACTAATATTTTTGTTAAGCATTGGAACTTGCTCTTCTGAAATTTCCCATGGAACAGGAGACTGTAAGTTTTGACTTCAAAGCATTTGACCACTGATGTAATTTGGGGGATGGGGCAAAAGGGGCAGTCACTCCAGGCATCAACTTTGAGAAGGGAGGAAAGAGGGGCAGTGGGAAAAAAAAACCCAGCTTCTACCAGCATTCACCATCACAATAGCAACCAGAAATCACTGCTTCCACTTTGCCCTGAGTTCCCAGTAGCCATCCCTATGGTGCTTCATATAAAGCCCCATGTTCCTTTAAAACTTTTCAGAACTCAGTGGTCCCAGCACCCAAGCTGTCTGTAACTCCTACTTCCTGCCTGAAAGTTTCCACTCTTCACAGCAGCCTAGAAACCCTGAAAGTCCCAACTCCCAGGGGCATGGCTCTGTAGCAGCACAGAAGGCAGATGAGCCGGCAGAAGGCTTCCCTCAGAATCAAGGGCATCTACTTTTTTCCCACATGTAGCAATGCAGGATAGCTGAAATCTAGGCACCTGATGAAAAAGCATTTATTATCATCTGAGCAGCTCGTCTTGCCATGAGAATGCAAAAGCTGCTACCTTGGTTAGGGTACTAACCTAGTTTTGAGGAACCCCAGTCTTCTATCCCTAACCTGTATTTTGTATCCTTAACCTGTAACGTTCTGTCCCCATGCCTTCAAAAAACAAAACAACCCTTCCCCCACCTTCACCCCAAAAAACTCAAGAAATCAGCATTTTTCTACCTTACAAAGGTCTAGCAAAGTGCTAAACTATTAATGTAACCATGGTCCTATAACTGACTGCATTAGGAAAGGTTGAAGTCCTAAAAGAGTGGACCCCTGTATGCTAACTACCAAACTCTAGGGTTTTTATTAACATATTCATGTCATCTTTGCAAGCATGTCACCTTTGAAACTTCCTTTACCTAATTTCAAAGTACATGGTTTTAGTTTGAAATGCTTATACAATGAATATGCAAAAATAAACTGCACAAGAAATAACTGGGGATAGTATTTTTGTTAACCCAAACAGAATGGTTTCAATGTCTCTTGCAGCAAAGTATTGTGGGGTCTGTGTGCTGCTTCCTAAGGAAACAGGAACACGCACATAGTACTACCTTTTGATTAAGGAAATGTTTTGGTTTTTTTTGTCTTGCCTGGCATCTGATCAACATTGTGCTTCAAGGAGCATGAATGTTAGACAGGATGTTTGTTTTTAGGTGGAAAAACTCTACAAGGAGGTTTAGTTTGTTTTGTTGGTGCCTTGGATATGTTGGGAAACTATTAATCAACTTTGATTTTAAAAGTTTTTCGAGTTATGTTGCTAAGAATTGGTATGACAGCAAGAGAGTTGAGATCAGGCCCTTACTTCATGCCTTAAAAGTGGCATCAAGGCAACAGTTTGTGTACAGGGAAGGGAACAATTTACCAATGACCTCATGTTTAAAAGATACTGTCATTTAAAAGAAAAAAAACCAAAAAACTCTGTTCAGTCCCAGCTGTATATGAAAGTTTGTAGAGGGGGTGGAGAAAGTAGCAAAGGCCAGTTAGTACTTTTCCTGTTTTTTGTAGTAATCACTCAAGAGAGCTTATAAGTTTGACCTTCCGGCCTCTGTATTCACTGCAGCTGGTTAAATAGTTTATTCTCTTTCCACTAGTATGGCTAAGCTTATTTTTTATCTGTACATCTAATAGAAATAGACATGTCCCACAGTCCCTCCAGAGGACTGCCACTAGATATATTAGGCCTTATGTTATGCAGTAGTAAGATTTTTGAGTAAACGGTCTTTTCATTAATCAGTCCCATGTTTCAGAATGACTTATTATTAGATTAGGATGCTTACAGCATTCATAATTTAAGGGGGAGAAAGCACTCATGGAATACTAAGGATTAAAGTTCTAGATCATTATAAGCATCTAAAAGAGAATGTAGTTTGTATATATCCCTTTTTTCCCCCCCATCTCTCTCACCACAGATCCAAGAATTCTCTTCTGGATTCTGGACAGGCTCCCAGCTTGCATGTTGGGACAAAACTGAAAAGCCCTGGTCCTTATTTCCTAAAATCTCCATCTACCTGAGAGACGAAAACTCAAGCAGATCATTTCGGATCACTATCCTACCACAGGCATGAACTTGTTTTATTATTTGGATAAAATCAGAAGTTTGACACCCTAGTTTTTATCACTGTTGTAAAGCTTTCCTCTTCTTATTTAAACTATTTTGATGAATGTAGTGAGGCCTGAATCTAATAATTCATTGTAACTAATTATAATTGGGGTTCATACTTTGGGAAAAATGTTTTTAACAATATTAGTGAAAAACTGGACTCTGTCTGACAAACAATTTGTTGATGAAGTTAAAAAATGTAAAGGGGAAATAGCACATTTAATTTTTTGAAAATGGTCTCCTTACTTTGTTGATTAACAATGCGTTTTTTTCCTGGCTATTTGAACAATTCTCAAAAATATTTTTGCCCACTTCATCATCATGGCAACTGTTGATCATGGTGTATGCTTGAGAGGTCACACAGACCTTCTATGCATATGCCTAGGCAGGAGTTTTTGGAGGAGTGGAGGCTGCCCAGAACTTCCAACCCCCCTTTAGGCCACTGAGACAGAATCCAAAGGCCAGACTGGGTCCAGATGTTTGGTGCCTCCATCACTGATTTGGATAAGCATCTGGGAACTGAACCTGGGTCTCTTGTGTGGCAGACAAGGAGTCTACCACTGAACCATAGGGGACTTGCCTGCTTCATAAAGCAGCTCAAATTACGTGAGGCACCAATATAGTATGGTTCTGATGTTTTTAATCTACTTGAGGGGTAGGTAGCCCCCAGCACACGTGCCAGAGCATTGCATGTGAAGTCATTTTGCTTCACCTTCCCACCCTCTGCCCCTCTTCAGGGAAGGGGCTAGGGCTATGCTGCCACAACAAGGATCAGGCCCCTTACAGCTCTCCTGCCATCTGCCCCAGGCATGCCAACAACTTAGCAATTCAAGGTTGTGGGTGTTTTTGTCACTCTGCCCAAAAACATTGCTGACCCCTGACCTACTTACTTTGGAAAACAAATTGATTTGTTTCTCATGGCACCATGATGAGACGCACTTTTCCTGAAAATTATGCTTTTGGCAAAGGGCCTGTATGATCTCTGTGCCAAATTCCATAACTTGGTCAATTTATATTTATTAATATTATAAACCTATATAGATTATGTACTGTCTGGCTTTTAAAAAATAATGTGCTACTCACTTCTGTTTTCATCATAAGTGTGGTTCCTGATTGTATTGCAGTTGATGCTGAAAAAGCAGAGTGAACATCAACTGACCTAAGTAGCATCTCTACTTAGCACAGGGGGAGGGGAACAAAGCTCAGATGTATACTTAACTTGAAATATAGCCAAGGCTTACAGTAAGCCAAAGGATCAATGTAGGGGATGTGAGAGAAACTCTTATCAGTCTTCCATCCCCTTGGTAAAAAGTGTGTGAAATTTGACTTAAGTTTATTTACTCAGAAGACTGAAACTGACAGAAATGCTCTCTGGATCCATTGCACCCTAATCATTTAAATGTTTCTGTAAGTTGAATGCATGTTCCTGACTGTCTTCATAGAATACAAAATAAAATAAAGAAAACCCCCTATTTTTTCTTCATGAAGATAACCTTAAAGTGGCAACTAATCAAAAGCCCAAATTTTAAATTTAGACTTCCTAAGTACCAGCTATTGACTTCACTGAACCTCTGCCCTCTTACATATCATACAACAATTTGCTTACTCCAGTTTATTCTTTGTTTTTAATTAAATTTGAGTGACTTAAAATTGAAATCTTGGGAAATACTTTGAGTTAAAGCACCCTATTTGTCAGCATCCATGTTTTTGAACTGTAGTTATCTTCTAAATACTGTACATTCCTGCTACTTATTTTATGTCTCTTGTTTGTGTGTCTTGTTTGTTTAATGAACAGCTTTATATTCAACCCATCCTTGGGATTGGACAGAACCTGGAATGTTACCGATTTGGCATCTCGTCCTCCACGAACGCTCTGGTTATTGGTGCCACAGTTATGGAGGGTTTCTATGTCATCTTTGATAGAGTTCAAAAGAGAGTAGGCTTTGCTGTGAGTCCATGTGCAGGTAAGAGAGGGACTCCTTGTGAGAAATATCTGTCGTGTTTCAAGATAGGAGCTGCATCGGTTAATCTGTCAGCAAGAAACATTGCAAGCTCCACAATTTGCAGATAAATAGATTCTAAAGCAAACTTTCTGCATTATGCAATAAAGATATTTTTATGGGGAGGAAAAACCAACGCAGTTTCTGTATTTAAAAAAAAATCTGCCTTTCTGACCTTTCAGCAATATTTTTGAAAAAGTTAAAGGTAGTTTTAAGATGACCAAGCTGCTGTAAATACAACTTTTACTGGCCATTGATAGTTCTATGGAAATGTTGCTGCTAAGGAATGAGAAATAAAGGCTTCAGGGGAAGTGTAGGAAAGCCAACTTTTTCTGAAAGGTATTTAATAAGGAGGTACTGTATAATGAGAATTGCACTTTTCCCCACTCTTAGAAGCAGATGCAAAACAACGAACAAAATCTATGAGGGATGTTTTGTGAATCACTTCTTCAGATGAACAATCTCTAATCCATGGGTTGCGACAGGCCCACAGAGCTATTGCTGGTTGTCCCTCACCAAAGGGCTGATTCCATGGAACTGGCTTAATAACCTGTTTCTAAATGATCCACAAATTAAATGTGGCTAATAGATATCTTTCTATTTTTTTACATATTAGCCATTAAAAAGGTGCCATAAGAATATAGAATCAAAATGGAAGGGGCAAAGAATGTGAAGGGAACTGGTCCCAAACCCCAATCTCTACCTAGGCTGTAACACCTTGAATATCTGTGATCCATGTGCAGTGGCAATGGTTCCTAGGTACACAGATATATAGATTAGCCAAAATTAGGAAGGGATAGTGAGGCACTCAGTCTTTATGGAACGGTGTAACTGAGCAATAGAAGATCAGTGCTGGCTTTACACGCCCTAGATTCTGGACCTTTTAAGGATTTGTCTAAATTCATTACACATTTCTGAAGCCATTGATGTAAACAATTTAAGCCTAGTAGCAAAAATCTAGGCACCTGTGTGGGCAGCTCAATTAAGAGCTCTGCATGGGAAAGAGACTGACGCATTTTGGCTGCATTTAGGAGATGGAAAATAACAATAACGTTACTGCAGACCAAGTTCTATAACCTGTTCTTATCCCTTTAGTCCTCAACAGGCATAGAGTTGATATAACTGACTTCTACGCCTACATCTCTTGAGCTGCAACTCTGGGTGGGTGCATAGGTAGAGTGATACCTTGGCCCTTCCCTGCTGGACTGATGGTCTCAAGGGGACCCAGGCCAGCTGGCATAGTTTAGAGTAGCCTTTGAGCTCTTCTGAAGTATTTCATGGTTTGCATCAGAATCCAGGAGCTAAAATCTTGCACTCTGCTGTACCCCATATCTTTGTACATAAATACATGGTACTTGGCTACATTGTTCAGTTCTAAAACCCTTCCTCCACAGTGAGAAAGAGAGAGAGAGGGAGAACTGTATTTATCAAATAAAAATAAAATCTTTTTAAGAGGATACAAGCTGATCATTAACTGGTTTCAGTAAAAAACTTCCCCTTCCCACCTCCCACACCTCTTCCCAGTCCCATTGTTTAGTTTTATGCAACTGTTCATATCTATTATTATTTTTTGACTTCTGAAATCATGTGATATAATCTAAAGCACTATCGGAGGTAAGATATTGTGCTGGTATGACAATCTGTATGTACACATGTGCATATACTAATGTGAACAAATGTGTACATCAGTCTCTCTGATTTCATTTCTGCACAGTTTATGGTTTCCATCTGAGACCCCATTTCATCAGGGGAAAAAAATATGACTCTGCATGGAAATTAGTCAGTTGCTTGGAGGGATTAAGTGTCATAACTGCCTTTTACACAGAAACCAACCAGGACTTCCATAGCAACTGTACAAATGTACTTTAGTTGAGGCTTTTTAGTCTGTTCAGAGACATTAAATTTAATTGGGACTACTGATGGCATAAGCCTTTACAATTGGGGAAATATAGAACAAATGTACATGTATGTCTACTTTGTATGGTGACGCAGGGTTGATAATTTGATGCAATGTTTATCCCAAATATGAATTCCCTAGCTTTATTATTAGACTTTAATTAGGTACTTTATCAATCTGGTTTTGGTTAAAAAGATAAAAACTGAATGAAAACCATTGACTAAATTAGACCACAGATTTTGAGGTTTGGCTCAGTATTAAATAAAAAATGGCTTACTTATATTACTAGTTCATGTCTTGCCTTGTTGGGAAAAAACTAAGGTTTGAGAAGAGTCTGAAGGGCTTCAGGAAGCTGATTATTGCAAGTGAACAAATCCATACTTCTTGTTAATTCAGATAAGTCCTTCAAAAGTTCAAAGGACTGTTTAAGGCTTGTTTCACATATTGCTAATTTCAAATCAAATCAATATGACATAAAGGAGCGTACTGAAGCACACTGTATGAAATTGGAAAGTTTGAAGGTGATGAGAAAGGCAAGCAAGGTGTTCCAGATTCTAAATATCTAATTCAATTTTTTAAAAATCATGTTGTCTGGAATACTGATGACAAGCCTTTTTGGGGGTGGTGCTGAGGATGGTGACTAAATCCATAACTGCAGCTGCTCCTGTACAGTTTTAGATCAGGAATAGATGTTCACATAATGCAATATTAACAGTGCACCTCTCATTATACAGTATTTCTGCATGTTGTTAAATCCTGCCTTAAAAAAAAACATTTTTTGTATTGAATGATAAGAATATAAGATTAAGCTTTGTATATGATTTATGGGGTGTTAATGGTAAGATTTTTTTTCCCCCAAAACTTTCTATTTTTAAATCCAAATAAGTGGAACCAAATTGATTGATCACTTCATAAATTATATATATTTTAAAGAGATATTCTCCGTAAGTGGCTATATCTGTTAAACTGTTTATTTTATGTATTTGTCAGGCAACACTAAATTTAAAAATACATCTGGGAGATAAGAATATATAGTTTTAGAAACCAAACATAAATTCAACACATACTTAAGTTTTATACACATGCAATATAAAAATGGCATTTCCCCAGAGATGAAATTCTTTCCCTACTGAAGTCCACGGTGAAACTCCATGAATTAAGGATTAGGACTTGGATTTTATTCTAAATGCTGATGACTAGAAATTCCAGCAAAATTAGCACACGCGCGCATGCACACACGCATACACAAGTCCAGTGGAACAATCTACAGTCACATTAAGCGTTTATACAAACTCTTAATCTTCCATTTTTTATTCAGTTGTTAACTTCTCTTCAGGGAACAGGTACACTGGGGACTGCATTACTGTTGAATAGTCTGAAAATGTGATCTAAAATGTCAGCCAACCTTTTTTTAGTTGCTTCCTTAATATTAGAGTAGTTTATACACAAGTCAAATGGCTGTCAGCAAGGAGGAAAAAAAGGTGCCCCGTTTTTTGTATGCTTCAAAATATTGCATTTCTGGACAATAGTGGCAAGTGACTTATGAAAGCTAGATAACCCTAGCCTGAAAGGGACCAACTTTGCAATGCCACAAGGGAATTTAGTGCATACTAAACTGCTTGAACATGCATCTGCTTGTCTTGTAACTGTGCTTAGTAAGTTAAAAGCAGATAAAATTTCATTTCCAGGGCGCAAAGCAGGCAATGGGAGGAAACTTCAAAAAGAACAAATAACCCTCAGACCCTGTATCTCTTGTACACACATGTACACAGCACTATCAGGCAGTCTTTGTACTTCTATAGAGAAACCGACAGAAACACCCTTTTGTATAGGTCCTCTCCTTAATCATGCCTGCAGTTTTCTACCTTGAATTATCTAAATATAAGAATACTTTTGTCTCAGGCACCGTCTTTTTGATTTGGCAAGGGTGTGTAAAATTTTAAAGAGAAATGGTGATCAAAAGCAGAAGCCCTGCATAAAAACCCTATGTATAGATGCCATGGGGGGCTGTATTTGACTACAGAGGTGGACTACTTAAGGATGAGTCTTTAAAATGCAGGGACAGTACTAAATCCATGCTCTCAGTTGCCCTAAGCAAACTAGAAAATATTCAGCCTTCCTAAGCTACAGTGCTACAGATATGAAATGTATTGTATAATTTGCTGTGTTGAACCTGCCTATTCTGCCTCTGAAATGAATAGCCCTAGCCACAAATCGGAGAAATTCTCTGCTGCTTTCTATGGATGAGAATGTTTGACAGGCACATATTTTTTTAAACAAATGAGTTTGTATGTAATGAAATGGCAATACATCACAGATTACATAATGTGTGGGTGTCAGAAGGAAGCAGTCGAGGCAGGCTTCCTTGTTTGTAATGCAAACCCCATTATTCCTGTTTTTCAAATCACTGGGGGTGGAGAAGGACTCCCTACCACACTGGATTAAAACTCTTCTTTGTAATTCTGGTCCTTCATAGCTAACTTTCTCTTCCACACTATCCTCATGTCTCGTGTCACTATCCCCTAGCTCGTCCATTTAGCTAGAATGCCATGTCTCTTCAGCATTTTCTGCTAGTTGGCTTGGTTATCTCCCTCCTCAGGATGATGGCTGTTATGAATCCCATTCTTAAGTATCCAGCTGTCCCCAATCACTGTGTAGGGAAATCAGGAGCCTAATACGAGTTCTACCACCCCCACTATTACTACACCCCCACAACAGAGCCATCAGCATCCCAGGATCTTACAGCTGCACCTCCAGAAATGTAATATACCTCATCCACTGCACCAAATGCCCTGATGGAAGATCTGTAGGAGAGACCAGACAACAACTGCGCACCAGAATGAATGCACACCGGAAATCCATCAAAGACAGAAACACTCAATTACCGGTGGGAGCACATTTCTCACAGGAGGGCCACTCTCTCTCCAATCTCTCAGTCCTGATCCTCAAGGGAAACTTACACAACACTTCCCAGAGACGAGCCTATGAGCTCCATTTCATCAACCTGCTGGATACTAGAGATCAGGGACTAAACATAGACATTGGATTTTTGATACATTACAGTCTGCCTGGCAACTGACTCCCCAGCCCAGCCCAGCCCAGCCCCTGGCTTCTTTACTTTTCATTCCATCCAAGAAGAGCACGCACCAACTGCTGAAGCTTCCTTAGCCTGACGAAGGGTTTTTGAACCCGAAAGCTTGCTTAATAACTATTCTCCAACCATTTGGGTTGGTCTAATAAAAGATATCAAATTCATCCAAGGAACCTTGTCTGCCTATGTCCTTAGACCAACACGGCTACAACCTAAACCCCTAATACGAGTTCATGAATTCCACCTCCGGAGGCAGGTAAATAAAGTTAAAGGTGGCCATTCTGCGCGTCACCCTAGTCTGTCTCTTTATGGGTCTGGTTCTTCATCTTTCTGTGCCTTAGTTTTCTGTTTGTAAAACAGGGCTGCAAGTGCTTCATTTCCTCCCCAGACTGTTGTGCAGCTGAACATACTGCAGACTGATATGCTCAGATATGGTGGAGGTAGAGACCACTTAAGGATAATGAGGAAAGATTTTCTTAAGTGTTGATGGTATCTCTAACATTTCTTTTCTTGTAATTTCTCAGAAATAGGTGGCTCTCCGGTATCTGAGATAGAAGGTCCTTTCTCAACAGCAGATATAGCAAGCAACTGTATTTCCACAGGAACCTTCCATGAACCACTGTTGTGGATTGCCTCCTATGTTCTCATGAGCATATGTGGCATCACCCTCCTTGTTCTGATCATCTTGCTGCTGCTCCCGTCTCGGTGTAAGCATCGCTACACTAACAACGATGTAGTCAATGATGAATCATCCTTGGTGCATCATCGCTGGAAATGAGGACCTTTGATCATGGGTTGGGAAGCCTTAGACTCTGTCAGCACAACAAAGAATGAAGTGTCCAGCCTAGGAGAGGAAATGAATACCTTGTTCCTTTTTGTTGGTCACAAATCACAGTTTTCTATATATACTGCGTCATAATTTTTTAAGCTTTAATTTCTAACACCCGATTCCAAACCAAAACGCTAAACCCACCTTTCAAGTGCTGTGTTGCTGGATTGGTTCTATCATACCACAACTGAGCCTTTCAGCTCCCAGTCATACCCTTTTTAAATGTTGACATGGTGTTCTTCCATTATCCAGACAAAATAGCTCATTCCTCATTCCCAAAAGAAAAGGAACCATCAAATATTTCTAATGTTAATCAAGACTTGAATGTCGGGGGGGGGAGGACAAGTTTTAATGAGTTTTCTCGTTAGTCACATTAAAGAAATAATGTCTGGTTTACATCAGTTCATTTTAAAACCGTGCTTACAGCATAGGGAAGGTGGAAAGGTCAGTGTTGTGCAGCTAACAAAAGCAATTTACGTGACTAGGAAACTGACTTTTTTCACAGTGAGGTTACTGGTGTCATTTGAGTATGTCTTTGTTCATTAGCTGCCCTTCCAGAATAGTTTGAGGGGGGGAAAAACAGGGACGCCAAACTGTTGTTCTGCCTTAGTGTAAAACAAGACTACCTCGATAAAATTAAAAGGGCACTTACTATCGTTAAGTGGGTGGCACTAAGAGCTACTTTTTAGCTGTTTTAGAACAGATGAAAATCCTGTACCACAAAATGCAATCCCTTGTTTCCAAAATAGCATTTTGCTTAATCCTTCTGAGAGGTTTATAAAATAACTTTTCACATAATCACTTTTAAAAAAATCCTCTTAGTTTTCCACCCATGTTATCTCCCTCTCAATTCGGGCACATTGCTGTTTAGAGTAGAAGAGGGTTCACTATACGTGAATGGCACAGAGCAGATAATTGTTAAGGGCAGATGTTGCTTTTTACATCTCTCTTGGCATCTCTAGTGATTGCAAGGAAAAACAATAAAATGTAAAGCAAATCTCTAAAGAGAAAACGAAACCATGTTTGCTGAGCCCAGCAGTCTGAAAGTTCAATAAATATAAAAAGTGTTTCTCTTTTGAATAAACTCTGGAAGTTTTGGTGACGCTGACTGGCTGTTTAACTTGAATAGCAATTGAGGATTTTTTAGTTTTTAGTTTTTGTGATATGTCCATCTTGGTGAAAAAACATTAACACAGTAGTGGGAAACCTGTATAACAAACTGAAAGTATATTGGTTTAGTAGCCCTAAATAAATGTTTGTGTGTGGATTTGGATTTTTTTGGGTGGGGGGGGAGGCATAATAGACCAGATACATATCTCAGTTGAACAGGTATAAAACTTAAATTTAACAGAGATAAGAAATGTTGGTACTTTCTTTAAAGCCTAAAAAGGCTTTTCTTATAGCTAAGAAAGGTGGTGCAGGAAGTAGGCTCAGAAATTCAATTTTATTTACTTTTTTAAAAATTACAAAGTTTAAAAGGGCCTCTTGTTTCTTTTTTTTTTCTTTTTACATTTTTGTTGGATTTAAGTAAAAGGGTTGGAGTTTGTTCTGACATCTGGAAGTGATTTTCTTGATACTGGGAGTTAGAAATTTGAGGAGGAAGGGATTTCTGAGTTGTTTTCTGCTTTTTATTTTTCACTGACCTTTATCAAAAATTGAATTTAAGGAATGCAAGAATCTGTGCAGCTTGAATTATAAAAACTTCTTATAATTAGGCTTCTACTAATAGATGCAGTTTTTTATCATTTAGAAAACAATGTAACTTTCCTTTTTAATTCTTGTAGACTAAAAAAGATTCTTTTTTTCCTTTGTCAGTCCTAAGATTCATATAACTAAAATCATGCTAAGAAAGCTGTAACTCTTGTGTTTCCTCAGGTGAACCAAGTGATTAAGTTTCCTTCATATATATCATGGTATTTCTGTCCTATAATCTAATTTCAGTTGAACTTTTTAAAACTTTTTCTTTGTACAAAGAGCCAATGAGATCTGATTCTTAGAGATGCCAGGTACCAGCTGCCATTAATATCAGCCAGCATTAAGAGCGTTTGTTTGTCCTTGAAAATCAGGTCCACAATTTAAGTGACAGCTCATACCACTGAAATGGATGAGCAATGTGCTAAAATGTAAAAGAAGGTTCCACTGAGTTTGAATCAAAGCAATAGATTTTATTTTGGAAAGAACGGTGCTGTTAATTCTGTAATCCAGCTCCATATAGTACTCCTTGGGTTTGCCTCAGCTCATAGCCAGTAATATCAAAATCATGTTCCTTTTTCTTTAGGAAATATATTGAATAATCTTGTCACATTTTCCTTGAAGTCTGAATAATTTTTTTACCCATTGTTGCACAGCCTGGATCAACAGCACAGGGGAGAAAGCACCATCTTTATTACTTTTGAGGAGCAAAAATTGTGTACTATTAAAATACTTTTACTTTAGCTTTTTTCTTATTAAGGAAGGAATTTAGCAGTCAGATTATTGGATAGTGTTCCAGGTATGCTTTGTAATGACAAGCTAGATCTCTCCAGAGTAGTTCAGTGAAGCTTTTTAATGCTCTGTTTCATATAAAAGTCCTTGAGTTCACCCTTTCATTTTTGAATGTCATTGGTCAAGACATTTTAATAGAAATGCGTGAATTATATGAGCAATAATCTGGTAACAGAAATGAAATAGTCCTGCAGTGTGAGATTTTCATGGCATCCCTTGAAATTTTGCCACTAAAATTTGGCTTATAGTAAAAATGTTGTTAGTGACATCTGCTAGCAGCACAAACTTCATATCAGATTGTAAATTGATACTTGCAGTGGCAGATATTCAGGTGAGTATTGCTTTGTTGCTCTGGCAACAAGGAGAGCAATGCTAACCCTTGAGGGTTCATTTTTAGCCTGCAGCACATTAAGAAAAATAATGCACTTGAGCATTTTTCTATGAAAGATGAAGCTCAATGGTAGACTGCAATTTTACCAACTGTGGCTTAGTAGATAATTTTTTTTTCTGATTTTTAAAAATGAAGTGCTCTAAGGGATTCTCTACTTGTGTTAACTAACTTCAGGGATATTCTTTAATTAAATCATGCCTTCACATACGAAGTTCAGGATAAAGATGGTAGGCTTTGACTTCCAAGATAATTTGTTACTTGTAATATAATATATCCCAAGTGATGGGTTACTAGACAATACATCCCAGTGCTCATATGCTCTTAATTTTGGGAGCAGTGCCTTTGTATACCATGCTATTTACCAGACAAGTGTGGGGAAATTATCTTTAGTTGCATGGAGCTTCTTTAATAATAGCTGATTCATAATGAATGCTATGTGTGACTGAATTCAAATTATGCTTGAATTTGAGCTAAAGCAAGGGATACAACAGTTCTGTCCCACTGGTCCATCTGCTGTCAGAGTTCAGTTTCAGAAATGTTACCTCAAATACCTTGTACAACTCAGGCTTTGAGAAAAATAGATTAAATGACTTTGTAAGCATTTGTTTCACATGCTGTAAATAAAGTTTAGTTCAGCTTTAACATAAAGCAGCCTATATCGCACCTATCACATTTATATTGAAAATACTCAATGAATATTGTGTCAAAGGAATATAATATTTTTGGCTTTGGTTTTGTACTAGCAGTTAATAGTAAATCACAAACTACATAGAGATGTTCTTACTTCTGACTCTTTTTTAATTGAGGAAATGCTAACCTTTTAACAATAGCTTAATCTTTATTAACTGAAAGCCAGTCACTGGGAAGAACAACAAGGGCTGTTTCTCATGTCAAATGAAGTCTTCCTTGGGACTGATGATTAAAAGATTTATCTAATTTGGTTGTTGACAGTTACTTTTATGTATGGAAGTGTCAGGAAGCAATCATCCAAATAGGGTAATAGTAGCTTTGTTGAATGGGATCTATTTTTCCCTAGTAATCCAGGGAGACGGACATTTTTTATTTTAGAGAAGTGAGAGAAATCATTAAAGTGATTCTTGACATTTCTAAAGATTCTAAGATTAGTTTTTCAGTTCTGCCTTCAGCATGAAGAAACCTAGCAAGGTAATTTGTGGCACTGAGTGCAAATAAATAAAAAATTTTCAAGTAAGATGTTACCTATTGCTGTATTTTATAAACTCTTCCAAGAATATAACTTGTGAAAGTGTCCTTTTTTAAAATGATACAAATTACCAAAAAAATGCATTTATTGTTGACTAATGTTCCTGTAGATCCAGGTTATGCTAGGCTTGACTCCCTGATTGATGAAAACATTGGAAATTGGAAATGACTTGCCTCCACACCCTTGACCAGAACTAAGAATTGCACTGGGTAGGAAACACTGAAAATGCAGTTAAGCCATTTGGAATCTCTTATTTTTAGGTACCTAGTTCAAACTTAGGCCAGGTTTTTAAAGTTCCAAAGTCTTATTCTTCTTTAATGACCCTTCATTTAAACCCTCTAAAATTAACGATGGTTTTAGTCAAGTTTCTGGATGAGAGTTGTTTGTATTACAGAAGCCACTTTCACAAATTGCACCAACTGAGAAGAAAGTTGAGGCTTATTTGGAACTAATTAGTTATGCAAATTAACATGAAAATTGAACTGTAATCTTCCCTAACAAAGATCCAAATCAAGACTGAGGGGCAACAAAACTCACCTGTGGATACATAATACCTTATTCCAGTCTCTCGCTTTGCATGAGAATTCATTTGTTGGTATATTTTTTAAAACAAGACTACCCTAAGGTATCAATTAAGCTTAGCAAGAATTTTGTATCCATTATGGTATGAATAACTGGCCAAATAATTTCTAAATGGATTTTACAGTTAACCACTGAATATTTTTTCCCGAATCATATATATTGTTACATTACCAGTGCTTTGTTTGCAGGTATACAAAACTTAAGTTATTTAACATTTTTTAAAACAATTGTCTCCGTTAGTTCCACAAAAATATTTTGTGTTAATATTTTTTTTTCTTTTCACTAAATACTTGCAGTCAGTTTAGCTTGGCTGGATCTTGGGTTGTAAATAGTTTCAAAGAAACTCTTTCTATTCTGACCTAAGCAAAACCCTGCTATGGGTAGGAATTTTTCAGCCAACCAAAGGTCAAAATATAAAAAAAAATCTTGATTTCTAAAGGAATATAACCTTCAAGTAAATGTTCAATCTGGTATGAGGCAGTGATTGCTTTCTTACAAAAACTGACTTCAACTTACCTGTTAGGGGGGAAAAATAGAGAACACTGACACAACTGACTCCTTACCTTTGGAATAAAACCATAAGAAACTGACAAAACCATCAATTTATGCCTAATCAATCAGGGTAACTTAAACTGTTTAAGGTTAATGTCAAAATATCTACATATATACTTTTCATGCCATCTAGGAAATGTACAGGAGAGGGAGGAGAATAGGAGATAATTCTAAAAAGAGCCCAGACTTCAGGAAGCTGCCAGGAGAGTTGGTCAGTAATGGTAGAACCAGCCTTCAAGCATCTGATTGCTTCTGGCATTCTAGTGTAAAAGACCTTATGTATTTGGCCATACTGCTGCCACACCGACAAAACTGGGCATCCCACCACTCATGGTCCCTTCTTTCCAACTCTGAAGTCCCTAGCTTTCCAGATTGAATGACTTGACCCACTTGGATTCCACAGGAGTGGGCAGGAAGGATGGAAGGAAAGAGGGGAGTCAATGCAGCTTGGCAGAGTGCCTAAGTCATCTTTCATTAAGGATAATTACTAAAATCCATGGGAGTCTTTTGAGTTGAATCAGTCCTAAAAAAGCCAAGGCAGGCAGGGTGTGCCAGTTGGTCTATTTTGATACCTAGAGGAGGCCCTGAATATCACTTCTTGGTTTAATTTATAGAACCTATGAAAGGTAGGTTGATGTCTATGCAGTCAGCAGGGGATTAAGTAATTCTTTTAGGGAAGCTTAAAATGACTGATCCTGCAATGATGGATGGTATAATCCTTTGCCCCTTGCCAAAAAATTATGGGAAGTGAGTTAGTCAAATTGTCACGCTTGTGTTTGACTTTATTTCAATTTCTTGTCAGCAAGGTATGTATTATTTTAATGCATCCTCTGAAGAGTGTTACTAGCCAGTAAAATGTGCATTTTATAACCCTAAAATTTGAGTTCTGAAACAGGATTTCTCTAGAGAAGAAAACCTAAATGAGCAAATCGTGTTTTAAATTCCCTTGCTGTCTAAAAACCTGTAATGCGTGGACTTCTCAAAATCTGTTAATATTCTATTCAGTGCCACATGATACACCTGATGGAAACTTCACTTAAGGAAACAATTCAATTCACTGGAGAAATTTCTCCACATGCAAGCCTGATTTTATTTTAATGGGTCACCGATCCAAATTAAAGGAAAATGGGGTCAAAATATTGAGATAGGTAGGGAGGGGGTTAGTTGCTTTTTAAAAACTAGTCTTCAGCTGCTGTAGAATATTTGTCCAAATTACTGCTAAGCATCATTACTGGATTTTCTAAAGGTTGGTATTTTTGTACTTAATGTCCCACTGTTTTCAAATGTGCACTTTGTAAAAATTAAAGTTTCTGCTTCAAAATAAATAATTCCTCTAGCCTGTTTAGTGTGTCTTGTTCAGTCCTATGGAGTTTCATTTTGTAAGTACTATTGCTCTGTTGTTCACCTGACTGCTTCTTAATACAATGAGGCTTTAAACTCAGAAGTGAGTGGAGAACGAATCTCTAACTGGTTTGAAGTTTAAAATTTGTAGATGTATCAACAGGGGCAGATCCAGGGGGCTGCAGTAGTATGGTTGCACCCTTCTTCAGTAGTGTGGCTTACCTGCTGTCAGCCCCAGTTTCCCAGAGCTGCAGGTGCCTGGGTGCCCTGCGGTGCCTAAAGCATAACTGGATCTCCAGGCTGGTAGGGGATATGCAGGAGGACCAAAACAGAGCAGGTAAGAGGGAGACTGGCCGCTACTCCCTGGCTGATGGGGGTGGGGGAAACTCCGGGCTGTTCATGCTGCTCCAGCAGGAGGCCATTAGGATCAGCTGCACAGGATGCTGGATTCAGTGGCAAAGAGCAAGTCCCTAATCCCTGTTTCCTTCTTCAGGGTTCTCCCATGAGCCTGGAGTTCCAACTGCAGGGAATGACGGCATTAGGTATTAGGCTGCACTGGGGACCATGGCATTAGTGGACATTCCCCCTCCCAGCACCTGCTTCTGGCCAGTGGGGACCACCCAAAGGTCTAGACAGGAAGCAGGCACTGCAACTGGGGGCTCTACCTGCTGCTATCCCTGACTGAGCCCAGCACCCCAAGCAGCCACTTGCCACAGCCCCCAGCTGGAGTAGGGCAGGAGCAGCTCCAGGGCTCACCTGCCTCTGGTCAGCTGAGGACAGTGGTAGTGGTGGGCTGGTTCAGGGAATGATAGGAGGGTGGAGAAGTAACGGTGTCAGACCTGCTTCAGGGACTCAAAAATGTCACTGGCAGATGATGCCACAGCATGATCTGCCCATGGAATGAGAGCACCCTCAACATTCCCTTTTCCTGAAATCATAACTCTACCAAAATGTAATTATGAATCCTTTTAGTGAAAAGTATTTTTCACTCATTCAATAAAATTGACCCCTTTTTGATTCAGCTCTCAAACAAAATAAGTTGCTAGCAGAGAAAACGTCAGGGCAAACTTCAACCAAACAGGCAAAACTTTTCATTTGGAAGGATGGAATCCATGGTTACAATACAAACATTTGGTTATTTTTAAAAATGTATCATGATCTAGCTAAACATGAAAGGAAACACAAACTTGGCTTATATTCTTGTTTTTTGATGCATCTTGTTTTGATATTTCCCTTTTTAACCTAAGAGATCAAGAAATCTTTAACATGTCCTGCTTGTTGTCTCCCAAGAGGTGGCACTCTTGCATAAACTTTCCACTGTGAGACACCTTTATATTCTTGTTTCTTCTTTGTATTTTATTTTTAGTGAGCTCTATTAACAGTTAGGTGAAGTAGGTTTTTTTCTTTTTACCTACATTATATATTCTATTACATATTAATATATTATATTATTATCTAATCTCTGTGTGTTTGCGTGCGTGTGCATGCTTACCATAAGGATAGTCTGGTTTATCTTGAAGAATCAGTATTCTATTTTTGAAGTCAGTTTCCAGAAATGTATTGCTAAAGATCGTGGATTAAGCAAGTGATATTAAATGAAAATTGAACAACGTTGTGTACTTAGTCAGCACTTCTGCATGCATAAGAATATCCATTTCAGTTGATTATTGCTTTTTCCTGTTTGATGAAGTCTAATGCATCCATTTTTCCAACTTTTTGATAGTGAGCAATAGAAACATTTTGAATTCTTTCCTGTTCTTGTTTGTCTTCTAGACATCCATGCATTGTATTTTGTATGGACCATGAAATGCTCATCTGTTTTCCATAGGTGTGCTAACCCTAAAACTCTATAAACAGTCTAATACAAACATATCCATAGTTGGATTGGTTTAGTTTAGCACTCAGACTTCTGCCACTTTTAAAGCAAGGTCATTTTAGCATTCATAGGCTGAATGTGATTACTTCATTGCAAACTGTTCCCTTTCCTAATATTAATTTGGAAAATCAATTAATTTGATTCCTGTACTCCTGTATTTTTAATCTTTTTGCTTATCAATGAAAGGCTGACTTCACGCATCTAAAGATGCAAACATTTTGCTTCCAGGTTTCATGAAGAATTTAAAGGGTTCCTAGAGAAAAGACCTTGTTTAAATTTAAACCCTTTTGTTTGAATTTAAAAAGAAAATATATGCCCTAGTGCTTTTGATAGTCCATAACAAGGCTGGTGCTGAGAACTGTGTAAGCACAGCTGTGCTGTATCATAACTGCAGATGGCCTGCCAGAACTAATTTTATTTTATTTATGGGATATTTGTGTTGATGATCACCAAAGCACTTCATACACATTCATAATCAAGATTTTAAAAAATGAGTGCTGAAATCTGAAAATTCATCTTGTAGATAAATCACATCATACTTCAAAAGTGCTGAACATCCAGTTTCTATGATTATTAAGTTTATATGTACAACAGTAATTGGAAATAAAGAAGTATTGTCTAATTTAATGAATGCAGGACAGAGTAAAATTTTCAATAGCACACAGGTCGTTTAGCAGCTTAAATCCCATTTGCCATCTCAGGCTTAGGTGCTTGAAATGTTATCCATAGAGATTGTGGCTGACCTGAGGTGACACAGGAAATTTGTTACAGAGTTTAGTTTCTCCCAAGTGTGAATTCAGTGTCTTTGTCACCTAAATAGACAGGAAAAAAGAAGTTTTCACTTAGCTGTCAACATTACACTGTTTTGGATTCAGTCATTCTAGCTCTCCTTGAAAGCTAATATGTTTTTAATATGCTTGAACCATGGTTTAAAAGATCGTCTGGGCGCATCCTCTCATGTTTGCTGTCATGCAACAAATTGTTTCTAAGCAAACAACTGTGCATCTAATATAGCAAAATAAAACAGGAAAGAGCATTTTAGCTGTTGCTAACTCTTGTTCTTTCAGGTCATCTTCCTGCTCTCATCATCACTTTTGTTCTCCCTCTCTTTCATATTAAATCATGCTTATTCTGCCACTTTCACTCCCATGTACATTTTCCTGCTGCTGTACTTTCTTCTCATTCATGACATATGTTTTATTACTGTCTGATGATCATTTTCTTCTTCCTTAGACATGCTGCCCAGATAGTTCCCTTCTCCCTTTCCAAATGCAGCACCAGTCCAGTTGACAATGAACTGCAGCTCTTGTGGATGGCTGGAAACTTCTGGCATTGGCAGAGCTATGCGTGATTCTTCCACAGTGAACCAAGACATGCTGCAGCTTAACCGTGGTGTTTGGAAGGAACAAATACACATCTCTACATATTTGAATCCTAGAGCTTCCTGTGGTTGGTCTGGGATAGGAGGGTAATTTTCTGAGAAGTCAAATGACATCACAGGGATTGGCTCTAGATAACTTCCAAGAAGGAGGAAGTATTGCTGCCTACTACCCCGGCCCCTTCTGCAGGTGGTGTTAGAAGTATTTCAAATGTGCAGGAGGTAATTAGGCAGACAAGATTCTTTGGGTGAATCTGATATTTTTTATTAGATCAACTTAAATAGTTAGAAAATGTTTTCTTAGCAAGCTTTTGGGTTTAAAAACCCTTCACCAGGCTGAGGAAGCATCTGCAGTTGGTGTATGGTTTTCCTGGATGGAATGAATAGTAAAGAGCTATTTACAGGAGAGAGAGAGACCACAGAAAAACTAAATGAATCACAGATTTTGGAGGGGGAAACATTTGTTATGCCTACATGCTGATAAAGTTTCCACATCAAATTTTCTAACCCATTTATTCCTTTTTTTTGCCTCCCCCAAATTTTTGGAGCCCTAAATTGAACTCTCAATTTTCTATTTAGGTCAATCGGCTACTAGTGATGTCTGAAATATGGCTTTTGATTTATTTATACCTTTTTTTGTTACAATGGGGCTTTTGAATTCTACAAACATTTGGCTTCATGCTTGATGTTTTCCTGAAATTTCCAGTGTTTTTTTTTAAAAAAAACAACATCTAAACTTTTAATTTCAGTTTATAGCAGTTGAAATAATTTGAATACAATCAAAATCTATAATTTCTTCCAAAGAATATTATTCATAGAATCATAGAAATTAAGGGCTAGAAGGGACCTCAGAAGATCAGAGTCCAGCCCCAAGCTCTGGGCAAGAACACTGCTGAGATCAAATGATTGCACCAAGGTGTCTGTCCAGTCTCCTCTTAAAGACTTCTAAGGCTGGGGACTGCACCACCTCCTTGGGAAGTCTATTCCAGATTCTGATCACCCTTAACAGTTTTCCTTATGGTTTTTCTAAAAAATAATTATGTTATCAGCCCTATTGATTTATCACATTTTCTTTTCTTTTCTTCTTTTCTTTTAACCAATTGTTAATGTGTAGCACCTCTCAACTCATTATGGGTGTGATCAGGACTTGGTAGTTTGGCTTTGTTCAAAGATCCTGTTCTTGTTTTTCACCTTGTTCATGTAAGCAAGATTTGTTAAAATCCATATAACTTCAATCTGTCTTGTGGGAAGGGTGGGTCTAGAAGAAAAATAATGGCAGTAAACACTCAGGAAGTTTTGAACTGTCAAAATGTCCCAAGGGGCAAGTGGGAGGTACCCTTGAATGTCAGTAGGTTCAAGTCCTGATCATGCCCATGATGATTTGAGAGGTGCTACACATTAACAATTGGTGAAAAGAAAAGAAAAACTGATTCTCAACCATGGTGCCATGGCACCCACTGTGCCTTGACATCATTTCAAGAATGCTGCAGGGTGTTATGCTGTGTTAGCACTATTAGGTGTGCCAACATGATTCACAAGATAAACCCAGAGATTTTTTTCCTAGGAATTCACTGGATTAAAAACGGTCTGACTTTTTGTGGTCTTTCTCTGTTCTTTGCAACAGAAGAATTGTTCTAGCATTTTTCAGTACTCAAAAAATGAGTGAAAACTAAGAGCGGATATTTTTCTGAGGGGGGGGGGGGGGGCCTTAATTCTCATGAAGGATCCCTCCAGTCTGAAAAGGTTCAGAACCACTAAGGCGAAATGCATATTCCCTCTTCCCCCCACCCCCCACCCCCCCCCCCCAAAAAAAAAAGTGTCCTATACCTTTCTAGGCAGACAAGGTTCTTTGGGTGAATCTGATATCTTTTATTAGACCAACTTAATTAGTTGGAGAACAATTATTAAGCAAGCTTTTGGGTTCAAAACCCCTTCGTCAGGCTGAGGAGGTTTCTGCAGTTGATGTGTGCTCTTCCTGGATGAAATGATGCAGTTGGTGTGTGGTGGGGCTGGCAGCTTTGGAGAGGTCCCAGTTGGGAGTGGGGGGAGCTGTTCGCTTTGGGGGGGTTCTTGAGAGACTGGGAGTCCCTGGCAGGTTTGGAGAGTCCCTGGGGGTCCTGGTGGGTTTTGGGAGGGATGCCTGAGGCACTCTGATGGGTTTTGGAGGGTCTCAGGTACTAGGGGGGTCCCTAGTGAGTCTGGGGGGGCCCTGAGCTACTAAGGTCTCTGGTGGGTTTGGGGAGGTTCCTGGGGTGTTGGGCATCCCTGACAGGTTTTATGGGGTCCCTGAGTTTTGGGGTGTCCCTCAGTCCCCCAGGAGGGATCCCCAAAACGCAGGAAGTTTTTACAGGGTCCTTGGTTAGTGGGTCCCTAGTGGGTTTGGGGGGGTCCTTCAGTTACTAGATGAGGTTGCTAGTGGGTTTGGGGGAGCCCCTCAGTTGCTAGTGGGGGTCCCTGGTGGGTTTGGGGGGGAGCCCCCTCTGCTACCAGTTCCCACGGGGTTAGGGGGGTTCCTCCGTTAGCAGAGGGGGTTCCCGGTGAGTTGGGGGGTGTTCCTGAGCTACTGGGGGTGCGTCGCCGAAGCCAGGGTGGGTCACGGCAACTACCGGCTTGTGTGTCTGCCCGCGGTGCCCCGGCCGGCGGCGCGGCGTGGCGGGGCGTGGCGGGAAGGCGGGCGCGGGAGCAGCCCGCATGGCCCTGCGCTGTTTCGGCTGTGGGCGGCAGGTGCAACGAGCCTGCGCGCTTCCTGCCGCCGGGAAGGAGGCACCATGCGCCCGGTCGCTGGCAGTGAGTTGCGGGGTATTGCCATTGCCATTGCGATGCGGAGGGGGCGGGTCACAGGCTCAGTCCTGCAGCGCGGGTGGGCTGGCTTGGCCCCCGCTGCTCCCCATCGGGCGGGCGGGCGGGGGGAGGTGAGGAGCCGCCTCCTCATCTCTCTTCCCCTCGGCTTCCCAGCCCCTGGGCTGGGGGGGGAGCTGGGCTGGTTTAGTCTGCAGAAGAAAAGGCAGAGGGGGGATTTGATAGCAGCTTTTAACTACGTGAAGGAGGGCTCCGAAGAGGACGGAGCTGTATGGGTCTCGGTGCGGGCAGATGCCAGAGCAACGGGCGCAAGTTGCAACAAAGGGAGGTTTAGATTGGATTTTAGGGAAAGCTCTCTCACTAGGAGGGTGGAGAGGCAGTGGGACAGGTTACCCAGAGAGGTGGCGGACTCTCCATCCTTGGAGGTTTCAAGACCCGGCTAGACAAAGCCCTGGCTGGGATGATCTAGTTGGGGATGGTCCTGCTTGGAGCTTTGCCGCAAACAGGCTCCTGGCCCCTGTGTGTGCTGTCCTTATGGGTTTGACCACTGAAGAAACTATGGTCTGATTATGGGAGGGTATAACAAACTGCTGTCGCTGCTCCGTGTCGTTTCTGGGATGTATGTGGTAGCTGTGTTGGTCTGAGATCAAAACAAATGCAAAACTGAAGAGCTCTTGGTTCAAAGATGATGCCTTTTATGAGACCAACTAAAACATCGCAGAAAAATTTAAAAGCGAAATCATTTTTTTGCGATGTCTTAGTTGGTCTCATAAAAGGTATCATCTCTGAACCAAGAGTTGTAGAGTTTTGCATTTCTTCCATGTAGTTTGTGGCACTTCTTTTCAAGTGGGAGGGGTCGGAACTTGGCTTGGGGTGAGAGGTCCTTCTTTTGCTTGGGGCAGGGGGTTGGACCAGATGACCTCCTAAGGTCCCTTCCAACCCTCATTTCTACGTAGAGGCGCTAGCATGAGTCTGGCCTGATAGGTGTGGTGGTAGCACTGGGGGCCCCTAGCCTAAGACAGAAGGGGCAGAATTGGGGAAAGGGGCATCGTTCGAATCGGGCAGTGCAGGCTCAGCTCTACTTCTCCCTTAGCCCAGCACTTCAGTGGCAGCTTCGCCAGCTTGGCTCCTTTACTTGGCTCCCTTGCTGGAGCCAGCTGCTCAGTGAGTGTAGGCACTTTGCTGAACCCGGGTTTGTGTCTCCCTCGGGAATCGCCACTGCTAATGGTAGAAAAATGCTTCACAGCAGGGCAAGGTGGCCTGAGGTTTTGGGGGAAGTTCCAGCCTTTTGGAAATGCTTTTCGGTCTTTGCTTCCTTGGCCTTGGCAACAAAATTCATGCATAGCGCAGTTCATTGGGTAATCACGCAATAAATTTAGAGCAGCCCCAAGTATTTATCGCACTATGAACTGGTAAATCGTACAATAAATTTTAGACCAGTCGCAGGTGCAAAGTAAGCCCAGCCCCAAGCCCAACATACTTATTATGCAGTTAAGTAGTGAATCACATGATACATTGAGACCAGTTACACCTGTAAAGTAAGACCAGATATAAGTGTAAAACACTTATTGAGCTGGTGAATCCTGCAATAAATTTAGACCAGCCGCACATGCAAATTAAGATCAGGCACAGGTACAAAGTATTTATCATATAGTTAACTGGTGAATTGTGCGATAAATATAGACTGATTGCACGTGCAAAGTACTTATACAATTCACTGTATTGTGCAATAAATTTAGACCAGTCACAGCTGCAAAGTAAGACTGACCACAAGCGCAAAGAACTTGTCACACAATCAAACTGGTAAATTGTGCAATGAATTTAGACTGGTCACAGATGCAAAGTAATTATCACATGATAAAATGACTGCCCAGCACTAGAAAGAGCCAGCCAGCTATCAAATCAGCGCTTGAAAATGTGTAACAACTCTAGCTGGTTTCTGGCTAGAACGTGTAGCAGGGTGCCTTGTCATTCTGTTCACCACTAGCATATGTAGTCTAGAAAGACTTTGACAAGCATCTCAAAATCCATCCAGATATGTTCATATGGGTTGGAATTTAACCTGCTGTCTTCAAAGCTCTTCCCTGAGAGCTACGTGCAGGGAGGTCCATCATGAACAAGGAGTGGCAGTACGTGGATGAGAAATTACACAATAATTCATGTATTTGCCATCTGTGGTGACAAAGTTCTAGCTCCAGGACAGAGGAAAGAGAGAGATTTGTGCAGCTGTCCTCCAAACTGACCTTGCTTACCTGCAAAAGCATTCTAGTAATAATGACCCAATCCAAAATAAGCCAGTGCTTATAGGTCCATACGATGTGATTCACTTAGTAAATGTTTCCCTCAAATGTTAGAAGGTGCCAATTGGAAAAATTAAAAAACCTAGGGTATGCAAGTAAAACGCACAAATGTAACAAGAGAGTTCTCAGGCTTTTAATTAGTTAGGTCTTCCATGATTTTCTGTATTCAGGGATGTATTTGGTAGCCATGTTGGTCCGAGACAAAAAGAAATGCAAAACTCTAGAACTCTTGGTTCAGTGACGATACCTTTTATTAGGCCAACTGAGAACTCGCAAAAATAATTATCTTTTTCCGCAAGCTTTCAAGCACACATGCCCTTCCTCAGGCTCAGAGAAAAGTAAAGATGACAAAAAATTCCCATAAGTAGAAAATAAACTATTTTTGCTTATTTTCTATTTTTGTTTATTTTCTATTATGTTTCTATTTAGTTATATTTGTATATCCTTGAGATACCAGTGCACTTCAACATACTCGTTTTTTCAACCCAAAGTCTGTTACAAAACTTTAACCAAATCAATCCCAAACTCAACAACAAAAGAAAAAAATTCTGAAATAAATTTTAGGGGGCCTTTTTTTTTTAACTTATAAGTTTCTGCCACTTTGATAGGAGGGAACAGCTGTGACTTATACCCATCTGTATTTGTAAACTGGATCTTTACATTTTCAATACGGGAAAGAGACATTCAGGATTAAAATTCCATGGCTACATTTCAGCTTTTGACCTATTTAGAGTCAGTCATGTTGGCTCAGTAACAGAAAGGGTATTTTTGTGTGGTTGCATTTCCCTGTCAGTTACATTATGCTAGATTTGCAGGGAGTTGTTGATTGTTGTGTAATGTGTGAAGTCCTTCTGAAAACTCTTTAAATTGCTCTTTTTTAACGTTGGATTGATGAAAAAGTGTGCACTACGTGTGGATTAAAAGTTTTCATATTCATATGACAACCTGCCTGACATCTGACTCCCCAGCTTTCTCTCCACTGTCATCCCCCTTCTCTTGCTCTCTCCCCCCCCCCCCCCCACTCTCCCCATCCTGTTTCTCACCCATTGACTCCTCAATCTACATCTTCACCGACTACCTGTCTTGTATGCATACCAGCCCAGCTGCTGGCTTCTTTACTTTTCATTCCATCCAGGAAGAGCACACACCAACTGCTGAAACTTCCTTAGCCTGACGAAGGGTTTTTGAACCCGAAAGCTTGCTTAATAACTATTCTCCAACTATTTGGGTTGGTCTAATAAAAGATATCAGATTCACCCAAGGAACTTTGTCTTCATATTCATACATATTTCAGTATATTTGATGGTTAGGTACAGGTCTTAACTTGCAGAGTTCAGAGCTTTGCTGTGAATGTGGTGAAGTTAGAACAACCTCCAAATGACCAGGAAGTAGAGAGTAGTTAGTAAAGAATTTTGGCATGTAAACTAGAATTGTCAGAAGTTCTCTTTTTAAGCAAATAGGTTTAAATACTGTGGTGAACACTCCTATGTCAGGAATTAAATGACCGCACCTGAGACATTCATTTACTTTTATTGTAGAACGAAAGAGAAAGAACAACTAGTTATGCTTCTTGCAACTTGGATGCAGTTTTCCATTATTTTATTTTATTTTCCTCGCCAGATGCAATAGTACTAATTAGGAAAGCATTCTTCCCTGCATAGATGCTTGTAGCTGTTGTTGGGTCCTTTCTTTTTTTTCTTCATATTTGACCTACCGTCAAAGCTAAATGTCAGTGCTAATTCTCCTATGTTTTCTGTTATAGCTCCCCCTATTTCAGTGGAAACACTTAGAGAGAGATCTCTGCTACAGTCTCATCTATATTTGAGTTTTCAGTCTTGAAGAAAAATGAGCTGTAATAGAGGGCATGGTACTCGAGATGTGTCTGGAGGAGTAGATGCTTAAATCATTTAATTATATATAATTATAATCTGCTTGGCAACTGACTCCCCAGCCCAGCCCCTGGCTTCTTTACTTTTCATTCCATCCAGGAAGAGCACACACCAACTGCTGAAACTTCCTTAGCCTAACGAAGGGTTTTTGAACCCGAAAGCTTGCTTAATAACTTTTCTCCAACCATCTGGGTTGGTCTAACAAAAGATATCAAATTCACCCAAGGAACCTTGTCTGCCTATGTCCTTAGACCAACACGGCTACAACCCAAACCCCTAAATCATTTAATTGCATTTCTCTTGAAAGGGGGTGCATAAAAGAAAGTCAGTACTTTTTTATGAAGTGAAAACTTCCTTTCACTTACTTTATTAGTATAATCACAGATTGATTTCTTGGTGGCTAAAATGAACACAAACCTGCTGTCAGATTATACCATGCTAACAGCCTGGAATTTAAATGAGCAGCATGAACATTTTCAATAACGATATCGAAAATGCCCTGCATAATAACCAGATTCAAGGTTCTGCTCTTTCATATTAGCACACTATTGTGTTCAGTGGCACTTTTAGATATCAGTTTCCAAAGAAAATGAATTTTTTGTACTTCATGGTGTCCATGAGTCCTATCCATCTCACCTACTTGCTGCACTTAACATTTTGCTTTAGAAGAATTTTTCCCATTGCTTCCATCCGTGTTTTATTTTGTTTTTTTTAGTTTCATGGCACAGTTTTGAAATTGAAGTGAAAGCAAAACATTAATTGAAAAGACATTTATAATCGCAGAAACCAAAACGCCAACTTTACATGGTGTTAGTGTTTATATATTATAAAAAGCACATTTTAGCTTATGTACTTTAAAATCACTTTTTCCATAGGGCTTAGCTCGCTGAGATTGCTACAAAGTCCTAGCATATGGGCTTAGTGATGAAGTAACTTGTCAGGACAACCTAAGCAGAATTTACATACAGAAAATATCTTCCATGTTGCTGGGTTTTTGGTTGTAGCTGTGTTGCTTTAAGGACAATATTTCCCTGTCCTTTACATCCTTTCCAACACCCTAAAATGGCTGTATTTCAGTGGCGATCATAGTTTCTTATTTTGTAAAATGGGCATATTTACATAGGTAAGGGTATCATGCATCTGAAACAGTGGTGGTCTTTAAGGGTGCACTGATAAAGATTTTTTTGGGTCATTACCAATGGGTGATTTTTAACAATGGCTGATTTTTTGGGGCCAATACCAATGGCCAATTATTAATAAGCCATATTGGCTGATACTGATCCAATGGCTGATGTGCAGCCTGGCAGCTTGGAGAACAGTGTCCAGCTGGTAACTCTGTTGGGAGGGGAAAGGGCATGGTGTGTGAAGATTGAGGCTTCCACAGAGAGGGAGGGAGTGGCAATGAGGCAGCGACAGGATCTGCCCAGCCAGGGTGGGGCGCGGGCCGAAGCAGGGCACGGGCCAGAGCTACGAGTGGCTCGTTCAAGGGGGTGCAGATCCCACCACTATGCATACCCCAGGGGAGCTATCGGGGGGTATGTGCACAGGGCGTTGGCAGGCTACTGCCGAGGCTGGGGCCAGCACCAGGCTTTCTGGCCAGGGACCTGAGCTGGGGCTACAGTGGGGACAGGTCAGGCAGCAGCAGCACTGAGGGAGGGGGTGCTATGGGGTGGGCTAGAGCGCCCCCATAGCTCTCCCTCCCAGCGCCACCACCACCCACCCCGAGGACAGCCCTGGCTGCCTGTACTGGGAAGAGCCCAGTGCTGCCTTTGGCCCCAGCACACAGCAGCAACCTGCCCTCGCCCTGTGCACATGCCCCCCATGACTCCCCCAGGGTACACATGGCAGCGGGATCCAGCCCTCCCCCCCCCACACCCCCCACATGAGCCACCCACAGCTCTGTCTTGTGCCCCACCCCAGCTGTGCAGTGCCTGCCTCTGCCTCGGCCCCACTCCCTCACTCACTGTGGGGACCTCAGTCTGCCCCGCCCCTCCCCCCTCCCCCAACAGACTTTATCAGCTGGACGCTACTCTCCAAGCTTCTGGGCTGGTCACAGCAACATTATCTGCCTCATCAGCCAAAAAAATCTGATTGCTAATAATGTAAATTTTCCTTTTATCAAGGCTGATATGATATGGACCAATGTATTGTGCACCTCTAGTGGTCTTTACTTATGAGTTTTGTTGCAAAGAAAGCTGCAAACACAAATCTGCCTCCCAGCCCCTGCATGTACTGTTATAGGTTCTACAACTGGACAAACTCATATAATTATGGGACGATGGAACAGACTGCCATCACTGCTCCATGTAGCTTCAGGCACTTCTTTTAAAGTGGGAGGTGTCAAAACTTGGCATGGGGTAAGAGGTCCTTCTTTTGTTTGGGGTTATGTTTTATAGGACCCTTAAGGTTTTAGGAGAAAAAAAGGGTTATGAGTGTTGAATGTTACATTTGCTCTGTTTGCAACCCTATCACAAGTTTTAAATAGTGCAGAATATTGGAGCTGATTTTCAAATACTCCTTATCAAAGCAGTCCATTTCTATGGCATTGTCATAGAAGAAACAACATTTTGAGGTGTCCTTGCATATATTTTTTAATTCCTGTTGGTTATCTCATAATAAATGGTGGATTTTTTGTTTCTTGCCAGATCTTGTGAAGTTATCAGGGCTTATGTTAGCATCAGGCTGTGCTTGGTACTTAGGTTACGTGTTTGCAGATATCATACCTGAAGACACAGTATCAATAGCTATTCAAAATCTTCAGAACATCGGAGAGAGACCTGTAATCAAAGGTATGTGGCTGTATCAGCTTTTCTTTCTCATAATATGCCTCATAACAGTCATGAGGTTTGTTATTTAACCTGTAAACAGATTGTTAGTTAATAAGTGTTTGGTTAAGTGCTGTTCTAAGAATGAATGAGTTGCTTGTATAGTATGGTACATTTCCCTCTCCCCCCCCCCATGTTGCTCACTAACAAATAGTTGTGGGGCTTTGCGGAGACTTAATATCAGAATCTCTTTGCCAATAATGCAAGTGCAGTTAGATTGATTTGTCAAACAGCAAGATCTTTTTTGTTCAAAAGCAAAAACTTTAAACGTGACCAAAGCTAATTTTTGTCACTGCAATGTAATACTGATTAAAGATTAATCCGAGTTGATGGGATATTCTTAGTGTTGTTATGTGGCTAGGCTCACTATATTTACATTGTTTTGTATGTAGTGGTTCTTACAGCATGAATTTGCATTATACTATCCTATAGCTAAAACGAGTGCAATGTAGTGTACAAAACTGCTAGAAACACTAAGTGTTACGCTATGATCCCAGACTAGCACAGACATGCAAGGAATGTTTAGAGCACAGTGGTATCTTAATTTACTATGTTAAAATACTGGGGGGTGTACATATGTGGTATATATGTCTGCATGCACACACGTATTGAAGCTGTTCAACAAATAACAGGTTCTGAAGATCAGCAGGGAAGCAGAATTAATCCTGTAAACTGCCCTCATGAAACCATTACTAGGCTACTGTATCCAGTTCTGTTTTCTAAACTTAAAAGCTGTTGTAAAATTGAGAGAGGTAGTTAGCCAAGTTAGTCTGAAGTCAGGCAGAAGGCAGGAAAGGATGGCATCCTAGGGTTCCTATATACACGCACCAGGGTGAGGAGGTGTGTTTTAATTAGAGCAGTGCAGCGACTCATATATTCAGTGCCCCATGGTAACTAAAGCTCATTTTTAACTAAAGCTGCTGTTTTGAAATGCAGGACGCTGAATACATGAGACGCTGTGGCACACTGGAGCATTCTGATTAATCAAGTCTGCTCCAACATGTTCTAATCAGAATGCATCAGAGCACATGTAGAAGTGTCCTTAGAGACTACTTCATTCATCAAATCAGCTTTTGTAGGCTACAGCCTGCTTAGTCAGAAGTTTCATAAGATCCTTACAAAGTTGGCAGTTGCTTACAATAGCTCATGGTTTTCTGAACAAGGTAGTCTCTAAGGTGTTACCCTGCCCTGTCTTCTGCCTTTTGAAAAATTGGAATTTTTTTCGAAAAGGACTGAAGGAATGACTCACTTTCTGGCAAGCCTATCCTACAAAGAGCTTAAAGAAGACCAGTTTAGTTAATTTAGCCAAAAGGGTTAAGAGGTGACTTGATCATGATCTAAAAGCGTCTCCAAGGGGAGAAACATCCTGATAGCAAAAGGAACCTTTACAGATATAAGTATAACTATGTCCAGTGGCTGGAAGTTAAAGTTTGAACCTAACTAGGTATAACATGCACATTTTTAACAGTAAAGATAATTAACAATAGGAACTATTATTTACCAAGAATGTGGTAGATTCTAACTGAAAGTCTTTAAAACAAGATTAAATGGCTATCCAAAAGATATAATATAGTACAACCAGAAGTCATGGCCATAAAATAAGAATTACTGGCTGAACATTTGTGCCGTATGTTATACAAGAGGTCAGACCAGATTCTCACAATGATTCCTTCTGGCCTTAAAATCTGAGGTGCTTCCACGAGCCTTCTTTAAATGAACCTTCCAGCTATATGGAGGTCACTGAAGTCAGTGAGATTCCAGGGAGAGGGAGAGTTAAATCTGTCTGAACAGAGCTCATTACAGTATTGGGGCCTATTTCACTCAGTATACCAGGTGAGAGAAAAATCCATGTTTGCTAAGGGGAAAGCAATTAAATTGTTAAGGATAATCTAACTGGTAAGGACTCATCCTATTTCTTGCATATTATAAAACGTATTTCTTATGTAGGAACATTGGCTCAGGAAATTCCTTTCCATCTTTCCAGGCAAATCTCGTGCACTCACAGGCAACTATTCTTCCAAAAGGATCTCCAAAACCATGCAGTCCAGCCCATGTATTGTAACAGCCACAAAGCATTCTATTTAAAAAAAAAAATGTGTGTGTTGTAAAGACCAGAATAGATGAGGGCGTTGCTAGTGCCCTGCCATGCAGTGACAATTAAACTATGCTTGAATGATCCCAGAAAAAGGGCTGTGCCCCATGCTACCATAGAAGGCAAAAAATGCTGCAGTGGTGCTTGCAAAAACTCCTTCCTGAACCCAAATCTACAGATCAGTTTGACCCAGAATGCACAAGTGGCACCCTCCAGTGAGGTCCCTAAGAGTTTCTAAATACTGGTAGGCACATTATCACACTTCAGCCAACCCCCCTATTCTAGGTGTGGCCCGTGTCTGATGTTTCAAAGGAAGGCATGTGTAGGGGAAACCAAAAGCCTATAGTGCATTAATGCAGGAAAGGTTCTTTGAGTAGATGTGATATCTTTTATTAGACCAACTAAGTAGCAAACTTGCTTAGCAAGCTTTCAGGCATAGTCGCCCTTCCTCAGGCATAGGAAGTCTCTGCTGTTCTAAGACTCCAAGGAATGAGAGAAGCTAAAAGTGTGGCAGGATGTCAATGAGAATGTAAATAGGTAGAAATTAGGAAAACAAAAGGTAAAGCAGGGAAGGAAGAAGTGGGGAGGAGAAGCCAAAGGTGAGTAAGGGAGATTACAGTAGTAGTAATTCAAGGTAGAAAAGAGGCTGTCTGTGAAAAAGGAAATAGCAGGAAGAATTTCTTCCTGGCCACTACAGGTGGGCTGTGGACTACTGACTGAAAGATCTGGAAAGATTGCTAGACCCATTCTCTTTAAATTCCTCCCTGCTTCCTGTAGCCATTTGGCAGACAGTTGCTTATATCAAGTCCATATAAAGTTGCAGCGTTTTCAGCATGATGATGGTAGGCTGACAGGGTTGGACTTTGATCTCACCCTGTCATGCTGACATTAAATAGTAATTTTCCTGTACACCTGGTATTTACATAGTGTTTGAACAGAACATGATCTCCTTCTCTTGTTATAGCCCCACTTCCAAAAAGACAGAAATGTGACCACTGGTCTCCATGCGCACCTAGAAGCTATGCTTATCGATTGCTCAGTGGTGGTGGCAAAGAAAAAATGGCTAAAATTTGTTTTGAAGATGAGCTGTAAGTACCAATCTACTTTGAGCCCAGGCAAGGGTAAGCTCTATAGCAGAAGTGTTTTAGTTTAGTCTGCTAGCAGCAAAAGCTAAGTTTTATTAAAAAGAACTTCTTGGATTGAGATAATCTGCATAGCACAGAGCCACTAGTCTTAGGTAGACACACATTTGAAGCGCTCCAATTTCCATTCCAGTCTGGTGCACTTCAAATTCTTCCTGGGAAGGAATGATTTTTTGCATGGCTGTTGGGCTCCAGAGATTTCAGAGAGCAGTGGAGGACATAGAAGAGCAGTCACTAACTTTCTGTCCCACTCTTCCCTCCTCCACCTCACCAGGGAGGAAAGAAAAGAGTGGAGCTCTGTGGGATGCTAGGGGACTGAGTTTAACCCCCTGTCATGCTCCATAGAGAGTATACATGTAACTGGACACACTTCAAAAATGTTTTAAACAACTTGCTGCTTTATCCAAGGTCACTTTAAGCCACTTCAGCTATTTTGGAGCGCTTCATGGTGTGTGCATCTGTCTGCTTGCCTTGTGAAGCGCTTTAAATGTTTCATCTGTTCCAGCCTTTAGGGCTTTTTCTTTTAAATACTAATGACTCTGCTATACTGCTTGGGTCCCTCAAGCAAGGAATCTAGCATCTTCAAGTCTTGCAGATAAACTGTTCCTTTTTCATTTCTGCTAGATGGCTGCTATTTTATACCACAGCAGAAGGTTATCTCAAGGATCTGTTCTTGACTCTCCTCCTCTCCTGATGCTGTAGCAGAAAGCCCCCTTTTCCTCTAATGTAGCAGAAAGCCCCCTTTTCCTCTTGCCTGCATTTGCTCTCCCCTCTTTGGATATGTTTCTCTTTTTCTACCTTTTCTTCCTTCCTCTCTCTTTCACTTTAAGATAAGGAATTGTATTTTAAAATGTGTATGTGTGCATTTTATATCTCCCCTTGTAGTTTGGTATTTTTATCTATTTGTGTGCCATGGCATTTGTAGCTTATATTTTATACTCCTCACCTTTCAACTAAATGTGTTTTAGTAAGTTATTCATTGTAACATTGTTAACAAAGGCAGGAATCAAACTGCCCTTCACAGTATCAGGCTGGCCCCTGAAAGAGCGAGTGAATCAGTGATTGAATATGTAACATGATTGAATGTGTAACATGGAAGCAGGCAGCAATTATCACCTGGAAGCTGAACTCAATAGAAGACAGTGTAACAACCGGGAAATCTCTATACCTCACTGATCAAGGGCTAGAAGCCCTGGCCTGACTTAATCAACACCAGAGACCAACTTTTGGGCTGAATATCTCCAGATCGACCACTCCCAGAGCCCTATTCTAAATTCATCAACGGACTCCTAAACCTGCACGTACATGCGGACGACCCCTGGGGCTGACAGATGCTGTCCAGTAGCCACCGGGGGGGGAAGTCCCACGAGGGTCAATGACCCCTGGATTGGGCAAACCAGAAAGCTGGGGAGTCACCAAAGTCTGCCAAGGGCAGATAAAAGGCAGTGAAAAGTGACCCTCAGTGGCGCCCTCTTGATCTCCAACTCGACCAGACCTGTCCAGCCAGAAGGACCAGCCGGCGACCCCCTTCTGGAAGATAACACCACACTGAAAGAAGCCTCAACGACAGACTCCAGCGCTTGTAGGATAGGTATACCTGACTCTGTAGCCTGCTACTGTGTGTGTGTGTATGTGTGTGCATGTGTGTGTGGACCAGCCCCAAGATTTATGATTACAGTGTTTCAATCCGCCTAATAAACTAGAATTTTAAGGATCCCGAGTTGGACATTTGTAGCCAACAATGCTAACAGTTAGTACAATGCTGATGTAGAACAAAACAGTTCATTTCCAAAAAGTTTAATCATAACACATGAGCATACCACAAATAAGACACCTGAAAATCCGGAGTGGGGTTAATCTAGATTTCATACATTCTTGGTTAATAATTATTAGCCTTTTTTTTTTTTTTTAAACATCCTTTTAAATTATTCTCATCTCTGCTCCATGTGTTTTGTCTCTTTGGAATAGCTAGTTGCTTTCTATGTCCCTGGGTCTGAATACTATTTTCATTGAAGTTAGTGCCAGAACTGCCACTTACTTTGGATATAATATTTCTGTCACTCTTGTCCTTGTTTGTGTAACATGTGCTGTCTGGCAGTTCTCATCTTGCTCCTTCCTCCTAAAGGAGTTACTAGCTTTAGTGAGTTTTTTACTATTCCCTTCCTTTTCATTTCTAAATAATTCTGTTTGGTCCACAAACAGGATGCCTTGTCTATGAGTTATTTTACCCTGGAGTTTTAGAAGGAGGTATTTTTCCTTGTATTCATTTTTACTAACAATAAATGCAACCCAACATCATCTCCTTTTTATTTTGTCTTTTTAGTTTTCCCATACTGTACGTGTTCTTAAAATACACTTGTTTTTATCTTTGCTACTTTTTTTCCTTTTACTCTACTCTTATTTTGTTTTCTTTGTGCGTGTCTCTTTCTCTTCTGGCTCGTTGACACCTTTCGTGATCTTTGTGTATGGTAGAGAAATGGCAGAGAAAAGTTCTTTTTTGCACAGTTGAAACAATCAAATTGATAAAATTAGGCTGACCAGATCCTTAAACAAAACAGTAAAAACAACCCTTGTATCTAAGATTTATCTCTATTTCTTCACTTAAGCTGCTTTGGGCCAAGATTTTACAATGTGACTTGTGCTTAAAAAGTACATCAGTTTTTGGGTGTCCAATCAAAAATCATGAAAAGTTTTTTGGGTTTTTTTGTTTGTTTTTTTAAGTTCAGCATTTCTGTAAATCACACCCCTTTTAATGTATTATCTGAGGCATGTACAAACACTGGTTGCTTCTGACAGTCTTAACTCAGACCCTCTGTGTCGATAGACTTCCTGCTTATATAAAACTTATATGGGGTAGTGCTAGTTTTGGTACTGCATTTTGATAGGGAATACTTAATTGTATTTGCTGTGAGACTTGTGCATTCTGCAGACAAAACTGTCCAATAAGCAGTAAAGCCCTAGATTATTAAGGCCATAGGTCCTTTACTTTTGGTAGTCATCAGTTAAATGAATAACCTAAAACCTGCATAGCAGGAAGTAACTTTGCATAAGTATATAGGACTTGGCACCATAGCCTTCAGGGAATACAATTTGTGACTGATCTGTATCTTTTTTATTTCAGACTCATAAGTGAGCAGAGGGGTAATGTTGGAAGAGGGATAAACATTGCCATTGTAAATTGTAAGTAAGAGAAAAAATGTTGCAGAAAGATATGATAGCACATTAAAAGAACTGCTTTGCATACAGACATTCAAATGCTGAGGCCCTGAGGAGTTGTGCTTACAGTGCTGACAGTGTGCAGTGGGGGAAGGGCCTGTGCACACACCTCAGCCTGCTCTGCAAACTTCCTTAGTCTGCCTGGCAACAGATGGCAGCATGCATAGAGAAGCACTGATTGCCTGACCCAGATTGCTCATGGTCAGCCTGTGTTCCCCTGCATCACAATGTGGGGATTGTGAAGGGGACACAAATAGCAGAGTCCAGGGAGAGACTTCTAGAGTGGGGAGGAGGGATACTGACAATAGCCAGGGGTTAGAGAATATCCCTACCATGCAGGCAGTATGGCATCTTAAACCTTTGCCTCCATCCCTCAAGTGCTAACTCTCAAGTTTCCCAATCAGTCACACTGGTGCTGTTGCATTTTGTATAAATAAATATTCAGTGGGCCAAAGAAAGACACAGGTTATACCCTGATGGCTAGGGGATGTGGGAAATCTAGTTCCTGCATCTCCTGAAGCCCACATGTAGGTCTTAAATCCTGAGCTATTGCTAGTTCTGGTCTCATCCCCTGCCCTTTTTTTCTGAAAAATCAGAAGTTGTCCGTTTGATCCTAATGAACAGAAGAGAAAATGTGTTTGCAAAATCACTAAAGTTTGTGCATGAGAAGAAAACCACTTTCTACCCAAGTTTAACGTTAATATACTCTCGTGCCCTCCAACAGTTTGCAGACCCCTTTGTACCTCCCTGTTCAGCCTGAACTGGTCCTTGAAAGTCCATTTGTCCCAGAGGAAAACAGCTACCTTTTCCATTGCAATAGAACAGAATCTGCCACATTTGTCTCTCTCTCTCTCTCTCACCACTTTAGGGCAGTTCCCATTTCCTTACGGCCTCTAGTAGTTGCAACGTGTTTTCAGATTAACTGAAGTTCATCTTAGACACGATCAAAGTATCTTTTTTGGGAAATGGGAATAAGATTTTTAATTTCCAACCATAAAAACGCAGATATCCAAAGAGATAGGATTACCTGATAGGTAACATAACAGAAATGTCTTGGTCCTTTAATGGGAGATGGGGGGGGGGGGGAGGAGGGAATGAAGGGTATAATATATAATTATATTGTATACAATATATATATGTTCATTAATGTGCATGTGTTATATAATTAAGGACATACTTAGTTCACAATTTTGTGGAAATGCTGGCTCCCCAGTAGGATCCAGTGGTCCTTGCAGCCCGCCCAGGAGAGGGAGGTGCTGGCTGGTAGGGCGGCATAAATCAGCTCTTCATTCTGCGACCAAGCCATGAAAATTCCTTTGGCTGTAAATTAAGTAGATTTTCATAGATTTCATAGACATTAGGGCTGGAAGGGACCTCGGAAGATCATCGAGTCCAGCCCCCTGCCCAAAGGGCAGGAAGTCAGCTGGGGTCATAGGATCCCAGCAAGATGAGTGTCCAGTTTGCTCTTGAAGGTGTTCAATGTAGGCGCTTGAACCACCTCCGGTGGCAGGCTGTTCCAGACCTTGGGGGCTCAGACAGTAAAGAAATTCTTCCTTATGTCCAGCCTGAAACGGTCTTGTAATAGTTTATGACCATTCGACCTAGTCGTCATCCCTCGGGGCGCTCTGGTGAACAAACGTTCCCCCAGATACTGGTGGTCACCCCTGATAAGGTTATAGGTGGCCATCAGATCACCCCTGAGCCTGCGCTTTTCCAGGCTAAAGAGCCCCATGGCTCTCAGCCTGTCATCGTAGGGTCTGCTTCCCTGACCTCTAATCATGCGCGTGGCTCTTCTCTGGACTCTCTCAAGCTTCTCCACATCCTTTTTGAATTGTGGAGCCCAAAACCGGACGCAGTACTCCATCTGCGGCCTCACCAAGTCCAAGTACAGGGGGAGAATGACATCCCAGGATTTGCTTGAGAAGCATCTATGGATGCAAGCCAGCGTTTTGGTCGCTTTACTAGCTGCAGCATCGCATTGCAGGCTCATGTTCATCTTGTGGTCAATGATGACCCCCAAGTCTCTTTCTTCCATAGTGCTAGCCAGCATAGTACTGCCGAGCCTATAAGGATGCTGCGGGATTTTCTTCCCAAGGTGGAGAACCTTGCATTAAATCGGCATTGAACACCATCAGATTCTCGTCCGCCCACTTGCTGAGCCTGTCCAGGTCAGCCTGGATCACCCACCTGTCTTCTGGTGTGGATGCTTTGCCCCAAAGTTTGGTGTCATCCGCGAACTTGGCCAGTCCGCTTCTGACTCCAGTGTCCACATCATTAATGAAAATGTTGAACAATATGGGTCCAAGGACAGAGCCTTGGGGGACCCCACTGGTCACAGGACACCATGATGACTGACTTCCATCAATTACTACCCTCTGGGTCCGACCACGGAGCCAATTTTTCAGCCAATGGATCGTGGTGGACCCAAGGCGACATTTGGCCAGTTTCACCAAGAGGTGATCATGGGATACCAGATCGAAGGCTTTTTTGAAGTCAAGATAGATTACATCAATCTCTTCTCCCTTGTCCAGGTGATAGGTCACCTGGGCATAGAAGGAAATGAGATTGGTCAAGCAACACCTACCCGCAACAAACCTGTGCTGGCTATCCCTTAAGATGTTGGCGTTGGCCAGTCCATTAAGGATGGCCTCTTTAATAAACTTTTCTAAGATCTTCCCCAGGATAGAAGTCAGGCTGATGGGCCTATAGTTAGCCGGATCCACTATCCTCCCTTTCTTGAAGATAGGCACCACGTTGGCCTTCTTCCAGTCTTCGGGCACTACACCAGAGCACCAAGAGTTTTCAAAGATCCATGCTAGAGGCTGGGCTATGATGCTCGCCAGCTCCTTGAGTACGCTGGGGTGTAGATTGTCAGGGCCGGCTGACTTGAAGGTATCCAGCTTCTCAAGATGTTCCTTCACAAGGTCAGCATTAATGGAGGGCAGGGGATCACCCTCTCCCAGACTTCCCTGTCCCGTAGCAGGCATGGGCGTCCCATGGGACTGATGAAAGACCAACACAAAGTACCCATTTAATAGGTTGGCTTTTTCCTGGGCGTTAGTTGTCAGTTGCCCCATCTGGTTCAGCAGGGGTCCAACGTTGCCCCTGCTTTTCCTCCGGCTCCCCACATATCTGAAAAAGGACTTTTTATTGTCCTTGATGCTCAAAGCTAGCTGGAGTTCAGTTGCAGCCTTGGCTTTCCTGGTCTGCTCCCTACAGGACCGGACCAGTGCAGAATAATCCTCCTTGGAGGTGACTCCCATCCTCCATCCTTTGTAGGCCTTTCTTTTTAGCCTCAGGAGGTCTGCTAGGTCCCTGGAGAGCCAGGGGGGCTGCTGTGCCCTCTTGCTGCCTTTCCTCCAAGATGGAATAGACTTAGCTTGTGCATTGAGGATCGCTCCCTTGAGGAGCAACCACTCTTCTTGAACTCCCTGGGGTCATGGCCCCTTAGGGCCTCACTGACAAGCCTCGTGAGCTTGTCAAAGTCGGCTTTCCTGAAGTCAAGGACTTCCGTGTTGCTGACTGACTTGCCAGCTTTTTGGCAGATGGTGAAGGTGATCAGCTCATGGTCACTGTCACCCAGCTTCCCATCGATCACTAGGTCACCGACTAGGTCATCTCCAGTAGCCAGTACCAGGTCGAGCAGCGCTTTGCCTCTTGTTGGCCCATAGACTTCTTGAGTCAGGTAGAGGTCATCCACGCACGAGAGGAAGCTATGCAACCGCTCAGATTTTGCTGAGCGATCCTCCCACGAGATGTCCGGGTAATTGAAGTCACCCATGACAACCGTGGTCCTGGAGCATGCGGCCTCAGCCAGTTCCTGGGCAAACTCCTGGTCAAGCTCAGGACTTTGGGTGGGAGGTCTGTAGTAGACTCCCACCATTGTGTCCCCTGTGCCGTGTTCCCCACGGATTTTAACCCAGAGGGCCTCCAGTCGTCCACCCTGGTCACCAATATCGGCTTGCAGGGACGTGTAGCTTTCCTTAACATAGAGAGCTACACCCTTAAATATAATAGGTCCTTAAATATAATATATGTATAGAATGTGTGTGTGTATAATACATATAAATGCATGTATTAATGGAGCTTCCAGAGATCACTAACTGACCTGTAAAACAAGCTCAAGTATAGTGTGTTGTTTTCTCTGCGCTAAGTCTTCTCACGTAAAAAACAGATTATTTGGATCTCGTTATATTCTAACTTTAAAGTAAAAGGGCACATGAGGAACCAGATCCTCAACTTGTATAAACTAGTGTGGCTCTGCTGACCTAAGTGGAGGTAGTCAGTGTAATTTAGCATGAGAATCTGGTGCAAATTTTTAATTTCTGTTTTATTCTCAAATTTAGTTGTATTTACTTTCCATTACGAAAATCTTAAAAGATTTAGTGGCCTCAGGAGATAATCAAATAAAGATGAGTTTCACGTGTGCTGCTGTAAGAGATCAAACACAGTACTTGAATGTCTAAGCAGAAGAATATCAAATAAGAGTTGGGAAGAGGTGTTACCTTGGTGCATGAGGCTACCGAGTATGACAAAGTGCTGTCTGGAAATTCTTGTGTCCCCATTTCCAAAACAATGTTGAAAAATTGGAAAAGTTTCAGAAAAGAACTACAAGAATGGTTTCAGATTTGTAATGATTGCCCTAACAATGAGGATCAAGAAGTTCAATTTATTTAGTTTGCTCAAGAGATGACTTGACCACAGCCTAAGTTACTTAAATGGGGAGACATTTCTGACAGTAGATTTTTTTTTTTAATCTAATAAGGAACTGGAGGTTGAAAATAGGTTCATTTAAATTGGAAAAAATGTATGAGTTTAACAGTGGTGGTAATTAACCATTGGAACAAATGGTTAATTACCCCACTCTCTGGGGCATTCACAATAACGCCGCCCTTCTCTCCAGGGCCTTCTCCACAATGTTGCCCCTTTCGGTAACACTGTCCCCCTTCTCTGGGGCTCCTCAGTACTGCTGCTGTCTCTCAGGGCCTTCTTAGGAATGCCGCCCCTCTCCTGGGGCTCTCCGTGCCCACACTGGGCCTTCTCAGTAAAGCCGCCTGTCTCTCGGGCCCACCGCACCACTACCCCCTTCTCCGGGGCTCACTGCAATGCTACGCCCTTCCTCAGGGAGCTCACCACGCCCACACTTGGGCTTCTCAACTGCCCCTCTCTGGGGCTGGGGTCTATGCACCCCGCAGGCAGTGCCCTTACTGGCACTGGGGTCCCCACGCTGCTGTGGATCCCCTATGAGGTCTCCTCCAACCCCTTATAGCCTCACCCAAAGCACCGGTGTAATAAATAGCAACACAAACTCAAGCCTCTTGGCTACAACTTAAACATAAGCCACATGGCTATAACAACATTGCTCAAACGTCCCAGAGCTGCCATCTTTTACCCGGCATGGGCTGTACCTGCGGTTCTCGCATCTTTGCTCTGGGAGCTCCTGCCTCTCTGGCTGCTGGCAGGAAACTGCCTCTGGCCTCAGTTCCTGGTCTTTATAAGAGCCAGGCCCTGTCCCTTACAGTCAGCTGACCTCCTGGTTGCCCTGGCAACCCACAGGTGGGCTCCTTATTCCCTGCTAGGGCTCTTTCCCTGGCAGTTTCCCCTATCTAGGAGCAGGGCACCTCCGTGCTCTGAGACATACCTCCCCACTTAAGATCCCGACTCACCGAGGTGAATCTTCACTCTTTTCAGGTGTTGCTGGACTCAGTGACTCTTCTCAGCCTTTCTTCAGGCACCTGGTGACTCAAATGCAGGAGGCGGAGGTTTTCAGGCACCTCCTCCTCGCCTTTTACCCAGGGCGCACCATGTGGGATTTTTCGGGAGTTACCCCGCCACAGGTAGTCCCCCCACATTAGCCATCCCTGGTAGGGTGCAGTCCAGGCCTCTCTGTCTTCCTCCTTCACCGCCCCGTCAATATGAAGAAAAAGCTTCCTTTCTCTTCCTGGAAGAGCTGCCTTCTACTATTTGGGGTGTCTTGTCCCTTTTTCTCCTCATGTGTCCCAGCTCTCCTCTTCTTTGTGTCCCTTGTAACAAATCCCTCCTCTCCTTGGTTTCCTGCCAGTCCCTGAGCTTTCCCCAAAGCTCCCACTGTATCCCAAGTGCGTGCCGGGCATCTTCCACCCTCCAAAATTCTATCTTCCCCTGGCCACTGGATCTTCCACCAGGCCCTGTATATATCTTTACAAATGCAACTCCCCTGACTCTGGCTTCAGCTATTTTTCTCAGGGTCCACCATCTGACTTGCCCTGGGAGCTTATTAACATAAACGCATGGCCGTCTTCCTCCCCTTTGTTCCTTCTCCCACCGAATTACTTTTGTTGTCGATGGACCTTCTGCCTCTTTAGTTTGGCCTGCAGTTGGGTTTGGCACGGTCTCTGCTTCTGTGCAGGGCTGGGTATCTCATCCTTAGGGTAGAGCTTGGGATGTACTTTTCCTCCCCCCTTAGTTTCCCTGAGGTTTTGGCTCCTCTGGTCTATCTCAGGCCTTTGGACTTCTCTTTTACTTAGAGGCTCTACTGCTCCCTCTCCTTTGGAAGCTGCACCTTGCCTATTGTATGCCCGAGCCTGGGCCATCTTTGGTCTCTGGCCCTCTTGTTTTTCTGTCCCCCCCTTCTGAGTGTGAACAAGGTAGTTTAGGTCACCGTTCTCATCTCTTCTACTGAGCCGGTCGCTCTTTTGTACCGCTGCCACCTTTCCCTGGTCTACTTCCCTCTGTTGCCCTTGTTTTGGTGCTGTCAATATTCCAGCATCATACCAGCTGGCAACTTTCTCTATTTTTTCCCCCAGGCAGTTCAGTCCTTCTGCATACTGGTTTGCCCAGTGACTCCACTTCTGCTCAAGGTACTTGATAATTATGGGGATACTCCCTTCTTCCATTGTTGCTGCATCTGTCTCGGGAGGTCCCTCCGTCATTGTACTCTTTTCTCGTTTCTCTACTCCCTTCTCCTTCTTAGAGCTTCCTAGCCTAGTATTCTTGTGGGGTTCTTGGTCTTCTTGGACCTTCAAATGTATGGTCCGTGCTGTCTCTACCCATCTCTCGGTCTCTGTCAAAATTCCTTTCAAGGCTTCCAGCTCTCGCAACTGCTCCTGGTACTCCATGCTGGCCCTGGATGCATGTTCCTCCAACTGCAGACTTATTGCAGTCAGTCTCTCTCTTTGTATCTGAGCAACCTGTGTCAGTTGCTGATGGATGTCTGCTTGTAATGTCATCTCCCTGGCTGTGTTGTCTTCTAAAAGGGTCCTCAGGGACTGCATCTCTTTCCTTAGTTGGCCTTTTTCCTTTTCTCCCTTTGTCCACTGGGCTTGCAGCTCTACACGCTCCTCTGTTCAGGCTCTTACCTCTGTCTCAAGGGACTGCTTCTGCTCTTCTCATGCCTCATGACTGGCCATATATTCTCTCACTTTCTCTATTTCCTTTGTTATCGCTTTCCCCGTCTTTTCTGACTGGGCATAGCTCTTTATTAGCTTCTCTCGCAGCTCTTTGACCTGGTATTCCGCCTGTAAGCATCGTTCTTGCCAGTCCTCCAGGTCCTTCTGCGCAGCTTCCACGAACTCCTCTGCTTGAGCCTTTGGTCCTCCTTCCATTTGGGTTGCTGTATTTGTTACTTGTGGACCCTCTAACTCTCCAGAGTCTTGGCCCTTTGTAGCCATCTGACTGCCTGCTGCCCGTAATGTTTTATTTTCTGCCTCTAAGGCCCGAATCTGCTGCCGTAGGGTTAGCCTTTGCAGCTGCGACTGCTTTCTTTCTGCATTGGTCGCTGCCTCTCTAGCCGAGCTGGTCTCTAGGTGGGTTTCAAGGGACCTGTTCTTCAAGGTGTCCTTTTTCCACCTCCACACTTTTCAGTTGGGACTGTAACTCCTCGTTCTCTCTCACCCTGGTCTCTAACTCCTTTTCCAGGAACAGGTTTCGCTCGTGGAGTGCCTTGTATCTTGCCCTCCATGCTGCCATTTCCCTCTGCATCTCTTGCAGTTTCTCTTCTCTCTGTCTGCTCCTTTTGGCCTCTTCTGCCATAAGCCGTTCTAGCGCTCGAGTTCTCTCTGCCTCTGCTGCAATCAGGCACCTAATTTCTTTAGAGCCTCCCTCTTTTTTCCCTGCTTGTACTCGCTGTTCTAATCCAGCGGCCTTTGCCTCAGCTTGTTCCTTCTGGGCTTGGGCTACCTCTAGCTCCCAGTCCAGCTGTGCAATTTTTTCTTCTAATTCACTCACCCGTAATAGCCAGGCAAAATTCTCTTGTTTTAGGCTCTCTGTGTCCTCTATTCCTGCCATGGTTCTACTCTCGTCCTAGACCAGACCCAACATCTTCCCTTCTACGTCTTTTAACAGCAGTCTCTCCTTTGATCTGGGCTTGCCTCAGATTTTAAAAGCCTGAAGGCATTTTGAGCCCTAGGGCACATATGCAGGAAGCCTGAGGACACTCCAGGCTCTTGTGTCCCCCTGGGCAGGCCACAACCTGTGTGCGCCAGCCTGCCTGCACCTCAGCACCACTGCCTGGCACCACACTGCCATACAGCTGCCAGAACCTCACTGTCCAGGCTTCCAGGATTCTGCATGCTGCCAAAGCCTCTGGCCAGGCCTGTCAACCCTCAAGCCTAGCTTCAAACATCTTCTGGCCAGCAAGACATGCTCTACCTGTCTGCAGCACACCCCCAGTAGCCTGCCCAGAGCCTGCACATGCTTCAGGGCATTGCCTCTGCTGCCCACTGCCAGTCCCATGCCGTGCCCCTCTACTGGGTACTGCTCAGGCCCGGCAGCACAGGGACAGCTGCATGGGACCCAGAGAGCCAGTGTGGCATCCCCAGTGGCGTCTTCCTTGCCCACGCGATCCTGGCCTGGGCAGTGCAGGCTGTGGATGATGACCGCCAGGTGCTGGAAACCATTCTGTCCCTGGCAGTTTCCTTCATGGTGCCAGCTGCCTGGCCCCGACCCTAGCCCCACTTCCCCCCTGGCAGCTGCCCACCACCCAGCAGCAGGCCCCCGCCCGACTGTAGGACACTCTGCCCTGGACCCCACCCTGTGTCCACCGCCACCTGGTACCCCTACCTGGGCCCAACCCCGTCACTCAGCCCACTTCCATGCAGGCAGGAGGGGAGCCGGCATGGCTACACGCCTTGCTTCCACCTGCCCCATTGGCCGGAGCTGCACACCACTGGGTGGCAGCACCTGCGTGAGCCACGAACACCCCGAGCACCTGCTGCTGCTGCTAGCACCAGAGCTGTGCGCCATAGGGAGAGTTCCTCCACCCTCCCTCACACCCCACAAATGCCCTGTGTCCCCACAACACCCCACATATATATATACACACTTCCCAACATACCCTATTGCCCCCCCACACACACATTGCACCATACACACGCACCCACCCACAGCCACACTCCACACTCCCCACACACAATATATAACAGTACGACTTCATTCTTGAGCTATTACACAATTACCTCCATAGAGTATATGAACACAAATCAGGACAAAAATATTTTTTGTTATAAAATTAAAATACACTATAGTAGGTGTTTGACTTTTAGTATATAATTTGGGTTTTTTTCTGGTTAAAAGGTGGCAACCCTCCCCTCCCAAAAGGCATATTTCTGGGGGGGCAAGGGAAGGAACTTCTGGTGGCAAAGGTTAGAGGTTTCACAGTGGGACTTCAAGATGGCAACCAGGGGACAGGGCACCTGTTAAGGGGCAGGGTACCCTTGCAACCAGGGAAGATCTTAGAAAAGTTTATCAAAGAGGCCATCCTTAATGGACTGGCCGACGCCAACATCTTAAGGGATAGCCAGCACGGGTTTGTTGCGGGTAGGTCTTGCTTGACCAATCTCATTTCCTTCTACGACCAGGTCACCTATCACCTGGACAAGGGAGAAGAGATTGATGTCGTATATCTTGACTTCAAAAAAGCCTTTGACCTGGTTTCCCATAATCACCTCTTAGAGAAACTGGCCAATTGTCGCCTTGGGTCCTCCATGATCCACTGGCTGGAAAACTAGCTGGAAGTCACTCATCGTGGTGTCCTGTGACCAGTGGGGTCCCCCAAGGCTCTGTCCTTGGACCCATACTGTTCAACATCTTCATTAATGATGTGGACACTGGAGTCAGAAGTGGACTGGCCAAGTTCGCCGATGACACCAAACTTTGGGGAAAAGCATCCACACCAGAAGACAGGCAGGTGATCCAGGCTGACCTGGACAGGCTCAGCAAGTGGGCGGACGAGATTCTGATGGTGTTCAACGCCAATAAATGCAAGGTTCTCCACCTTGGGAAGAAAAACCCGCAGCATCCTTATAGGCTCGGCAGTGCTATGTTGGCCAACACTATGCAAGAAAGAGACTTGGGGGTCATCATTGACCACAAGATGAACATGAGCTTGCAGTGCGATGCTGCGGCTAGTAAAGCGACCAAAACGCTGGCTTGCATCCATAGATGCTTCTCAAGCAAATCCCGGGATGTCATTCTCCCCTTGTACTTGGCCTTAGTGAGGCCACAGCTGGAGTACTGCGTCCAGTTTTGGGCTCCACAATTCAAAAAGGATGTGGAGAAGCTTGAGAGAGTCCAGAGAAGAGCCACGCGCATGATCAGAGGTCAGGGAAGCAGACCCTACGATGACAGGCTGAGAGCCCTGGGGCTCTTTAGCCTGGAAAAGCACAGGCTCAGGTGTGATCTGGTGGCCACCTATAAGTTTATCGGGGTGACCACCAGTATCTGGGGGAACATTTGTTCACCAGAGCACCCCAAGGGATGACATCTAGGTCAAATGGTCATAAACTACTACAAGACCGTTTCAGGCTGGACATAAGGAAGAATTTCTTTACTGTCCGAGCCCCCAAGGTCTGGAACAGCCTGCCACCGGAGGTGGTTCAAGCGCCCACATTGAACACCTTCAAGAGCAAACTGGATGCTCATCTTGGTGGGATCCTATGAACCCGGCTGACTTCCTGCCCTTTGGGCAGGGGGCTGGACTCGATGATCTTCTGAGGTCCCTTCCAGCCCTAATGTCTATGAAATCTATGAAACCCTCTACAGCTCACTAAAACTCGTTAAGCGGCCCTCCAGCCGAAATAATTGCCTACCCCGGCTCCACGTAGTTGGTCCAACAAAAAATACCACCCTAAGAAATCCTTGCTACTTGCATAATTTCTGGATCATCACTGCTACAACATCAGTGTTATGCTACCAAACCATTAATACATAAGTGTTCAGATACCATGATGACCAGTACAGTTGAGGAAGCTGCTTCGCTTAAAATCAGGCCCTTCTTATATAGGCTCAAGTTGGGCATTCAAAAACAGTTGCCATTTTGGAAAGTGCTATAGTTCCCATTTAAAAAAAGATTTATTTAATTTGATGAGCAAAATTCAGTCGGCTGTAAAACGAATAAATTCTATTACTTGAATTTGTGCCTATGTGGTCATGGTGTTTTCTTTGATTGATGCCTGATAGATTGACCTGATTTATTAAAGCTTTCTTGAAACTGGAGTCCAACAAACTAGCTATGTAACAGAAAAAATTCTGTCCAGTTTTTTATATATATACAGTTACCAGATCAGCTTTTGGATTTGAAAGGAAATCTAAAAGTAATAGAAATTCAAAATCATAATATAAACAATATACTTATTTAAAGTGTCAACTATTGTATTTACTTATACCTAAATATCCCTTTCCATTTTTGTCTGTATGTTAAAATGAATCATTTCTTTATTGCAGATAAAACAGGAAAAGTTGTATCTACAAAATTTTTTGACATGTGGGAAGGAGGTGAGAACAGATCAGAGTATTGAATTGATGACTAAAGGTGGCATAGAGGCTCTTGTAGATACTCTGCTATTCAGAAGCGATTTGTTTCTAATTGGGTTATTATATAGATTGTATGCAAGAGAGAACACAATTTTTAAGAAAGTAAGTCCTTTTTTTTTTTTAAAGAGGGCTGATGTATACAAATTAAATATGAATGGGGCTTGGGTCTCACTCTTGAAACAAACTAAATTTGGGTTTATAAATATATATGTATTTTTAACACTTGTAACAGTTAAGCAAACTAACCTGAGATCCTAGGCAGTCCTGGAGAGCATAAAGCTGTCATGGACTGTATCTGTGATCTTGCAACAACAGAAAAATGCATGCAACTACAGGTGACATCTTTGGGGAGAATCATCTGAATAGTTTTGTGTACCGTGCTTAGACTCTAAGCTCTTCAGGCTGGTGGCAGGGCCTTTATATGATCTGTAAAACTCTCAGCATGTGTCTGGGCATTGGAAAAGCAATAAATAAATACCAGTGCAGTATAGTTTGGTGCCACAAATCAGCTGCCTTCAAATGCTACCTTCTTTCTTAAAGAAATAAAACCTCAAGCTTGCTCTTTGATTGTGTTAGGATGCATGTTTCAGCTCAAAAATTAGTAGACTAGCACCAGAAATCATTACACTATGAAACACTGTAGCAGTGACTCGTACTGGGGATGCTTATACCTTGATATGTCTGTAAGTGTGACATGTTTTTGAGGTACATATAGGAAACAGAAGAACAGAATCTGTGGTATCTATGTACAGATGTTTTTGGATGTAAACATTTAAGAAGTAGTGATTTGATTTCTTTTTTCTGTCTATTCCTTGTGAACTCTGGGTAGTGTTGATCAACTTGTATTTTCACTTCTATCATTGAGAGCTGAAGGCCATCAGTATTCACTTGGGATTGGGTCCTTTGGATGCAAACAAGAGAATTATCTTTCTAAATTAAAATTAGTAACTCCTTTGCTTTTATCTTTTGAATAAGCAAAATTAGAAATAATAGAAATAAATTGAATGTAATAGGAAGGAGATAATGTACATCTTGTGAGTAGATATCCAGGTAATGAAAAATTATTTGTCTGGTATCAGCAGACTTTTCTGGAGAGATGACAGCTTTCATTAAAGACGCACCTCAGGGGTCACTTCTCTTGATGGTGACCCATGATGATGGAAGTGCCAGGTAAGCAAGCAATACATTCTAACCCAGCTAGAATAATCAAAAGTTTGAAATTCAGAATTGCATACTTTTGGAAAGGGAAACTTTACATACCTTGATGTAGAAGCATGTTTAATCTCCTACCTTAATTCTTAGTGTCCACTTAATGGTTGCCTGTATGACACACATTGAACTTCTCAAAGATTCTCAGGCTAGCTCAAGACCTGAAATTTGCTGTACCCAGCAGCGGTGCTCCCAAACACATTGTGATGCTCCATACACGCTACTATCTAGGCCTGCGCGAAGCAGCAAGCATTCGCTTCGGATTTGGATTTGGCTGATTCGGAGGACAGCGATTTGATTCAGAGATTCAAATCACTGTCCCGATTAGATTTGGCCGAATCGGATCCAAAAGACTTGGTGCCACTTCAGAAATTCAGCCATAGACTAAACAGGCAGCTGACAGCTGCCTCCAGCTGGTAAGTCTGTTGGAGTTGGGGGACAGGAGAACGAAGAGGACTAAGGGATTGGGGCTGGGGCTGGGGCTGGGCCAAGCTGCCCAGCCGGGGTGGGGGGCCGCAGTACTTGGAGAGGGGAGCAGGGGGCATGCAATGTGGGTGCAGCAGTGCTCAGATTGGGGGCTATGCCCTGCTGCTGCTTGCCTAGCTGGGGGGAGTGGTGGGGAACAGGAGGTGGGCACGGCTTGCTCTGAGCAGAAGGGGGCAAGCTGTAGCAGGGCATAGCCCCCCACTTCCAGCACTACCATGCCTGCAATGTTCCCCCTCCCCCCATGCTACCTGAGCAAGCAACAGCAGGGCATAGCCCCTGTGCTGCCATGCCCACATCAGCACTGGGAGTGGGGACTCTTCCCTGCCACCACTTTCCAGCTGGCGCAGCGGGGTGGGAGGTGCTGCTGCTTGCCCAGCCAGCGCAGCAGGGCATGGGATGCAGGCATGGCAGTGCTGGGGGCGGGGTCTATGCCTTGCTGCTGCTTGCCCCCTTCTATCCGGAGCTGTTGACACTGGATTTGGACCCAGCACTGTACCTTTGTCCCAGGTGGGCAGAACCCTCAGACTGACCACAACACCTGCCAGTTGATAATGGGCAAATTTATTGATACAGAGTAAGAACAAAAAAGCAACAATACAAACAATCAAACAATTCTATATCCACCAATCCTAGGGCTGTCATCAGAGTCAAAGTACATCTGGTCAGGATGCAGGCTTCACTCTGAGGCTGTCTCTCTTGAGTGGAATGCTGAGACCCACAGGCCCCCTCCAGTGGGGTGCATGAGATGGGCTTCTGGTATGCCCTCAGTCCATGGTGACTTTGGGGATCCTTTCTGGGGGACAGAGATGGGGATGGGGACCCCTCTCAGGGAGCAAGATGGGCAGGGATGAGAAGGAACAGGGAGGGACCCTTTGTTGATCTCAAGTCGCTGCTTTTGTATTCTCTGTGGCAAAAGACCACCTCTGTTTCTCCCCAAAAACTCTGCTCTGTGACAATTTAGTTAGGATGGGCCCTGCAGAGGGTACACGCCTTACCCTATCTCGTTAGGTAACCTGAGCTGAGCTGGATACATTCTTGAGAGAGGGAGAAAACCTGCTCCCTCTGCCTATGTGACTGGCATCACATACTTGGGTGAGGGGCTTGGGCTCTCTAGTGGTCTAGAGATTGCCAGTCTGCCCAGCAACCAGTGATGCATTTCAAATTGGTTGGCTGGCAACCAACAGGTTCTGGCCTCCATTGGACCAGGTAAATGAGGTCATAAGGGCTATATAAGTTAAGCAGCAGTAGCCATGATGAAAACTAAGAGAGAGAGAGAGAGAAGAGCTGGACCATCTGAAACTTCTCTCTCTCAAAACTCCTGATCAATGAACTGCCTGCCTCTGGATGATACTTGTGAGTAAGCTATCTGAGATCTAACTAGATATATAGCTTGCAGAAACTCAGATGCGTGATTAAAGGCTACCCCAGCCACACTGTTTGCTCTATGGGATTTCTCTGATACTATTCAACTCTGTACCCTAGTCCAACCCTACTCCTCGTAACCAATAAAGTTCTCCTTCGTACCTAGCATGGGAGACTTATTGGGAGTGAGATTATGCCTTGGGGTCCCCTTGGTTCGGCTAAGGGAGACCACTACTTGTGCTTCTGACTGAGGGAAGCACCGCAAGTTCTTAAAGTGAGTCAAATACCCTCGAAGGCTACTAGGCCTGTGTTTCCCAGGGGACACCATGCCAGAATCAAGCCCGACTCTGGGGGGTGGCAGCTGTACTCCTAGGCTAGCGGGTGTGCTCCAGCCAGATGTGAGGCGCCCCCCAGGGAGGCACTAGGAGCCTGGAAAGTGGTTGGGCACAGTGAGGTGGGTGGCTCAGCACAGGAGCACCCCCTACTGGCCCGCCACATTCTCCTTCCCCCTTGATGACTCCTGATGACTCTTCATCCATGGGTATTTCTGGTTGGTTGTCTCTCTGTGGTCACACGACCACGTAGCCTTCCGGGCCTTCTCCTAATTTGGTCTGTCCCCCAAAACTGGGACTTAGGCCCCTCTGCTCTCTGAGGCCTTGTTGCTGGTGTTACTTATCTTGTGTTATGGGACAGTATGGTACATACTTCTTTGGTTCCCCGGCTATTTCCTAGACCATGTGTCCTTGTTGGCCTTGTTGTGCTAGACAGCCCATCTACTTCCAGGGCCATGAGAAGCTGTGTGTGTGTATCCCAAGCTCTTTAGAAATCCATTTAACCCCCACTGCCCATCTTGACCCCTTATAATGCATATATCTATATGTATCTAATATAGGTATATATGCATTTTTTATATATATATATATATATATATATATATATTATAAGCCAGTTCCCAAAAAACAGACCTTTAAATACCATTTCTAAGCCAACAGGAGCAAGCTGTGCTCACATCCCACCCCTCCCCACCCTGGCTGGGCAAGCGGCAGCAGGGCGTAGACTCCACTCCGGGTACTGCCATGCCCGCATCCCATGCCCCCCACCCCAGCTGGGCAGCTTGTCCCAGCCCCAATCCCTCCCTCCCCCATACCCCTTCCCTTTCCCCCCACCAACCCCAACAGACTTACCAGATAGATGCAGCTGTGTCAGCTGCCTGTTTAGCCTATGGCCAAATCACAAAATCTTTTAATTGGTCTGCCGATTCAATTTGGATTCAGTATCCAAATTGGGCCAAATCTCCGAATGGAATCAGCTACTGAAGCTTCACACAACCCTACTGCTACATGACCAGCAGCATCAAAGCCACATATATATGGCACTGAGAACAGGCAGACTGGTGCTGATGAGCATGGTAAATAAGTCTGTCCTCAGCACCTTGTGGACACAGCTACAGTTTCCACCTGGCTGGTAGCACAGCCAGAGCCATGTGGTATGTTTGAGGGCACTCCTACTGGGTATGGTACACGGCCTTAGATTCCACTGTATATCTTCAAAGATACAAAAAATTCAGAATCCTTGACATGGATCCAGTTTTTTGATAACAGATAATTGTAACTAACTGGTAACAACAATCTTCCATTGCAATAGGATCCCTAATTCCAGTTATAGTAATGCATCTATTCTGTATCCTTCCACATGCCTTAACTTGATTCTTTCAATTTTTTCAGTTTTTAGTTTGGGAAATTTAAACCCAGAGTATATTATATTAAATATGTAGTTCTTAGAGGTAACGCTTTTTAGCTACATATTCAGAGAATATACTGGGAAACCAGGCAAAATGTCAGTCACTATTGTTTGTCACAGATTCTCCCCTCTGTTCCTCCTTTGAAACTCAAACAGTGAGTCTGCACAGGTGTAGTAGGGGTGAAGCTTGGCTATGGGAATGTGATGGCACGTTAGTAGAGAGCTCTTCAGTGGAAAGATACAGAAAGCTTTAGAAAACTCTCCACTGATAGATCAACAGAAATAGCAAAGTAAAATATTGACATGGTATCCTTCCTTATGCCATTTCTTATGTGACCTTCTTCATGTTATTTTTAAAGCTGTACATTTGAAAGATCTCTGTGCTAAATACTTTAATTTATCTAGATTGAAAGATGATGGGAAAAAAGCAATAGAAGAGCTGGGCAGTAAAGAAATAAGGAACATGAAGTTCAGGTCAAGCTGGGTCTTCATAGCTGCCAAAGGTTTCAAGTTACCAGATAATATTGAGAAAGAAAAGGTTGGTTTTGTTTTGTTGTCTAGTTTGGGTTGGGTTTTTTTATTTTAAATGTAATATCCACAACACTATGATGTCCTACTTCAACTTCTTTCTGGAAACAAATATCCGAAAGTGACTGGTGATTTAGGGAGTCTTGATTCTCAGAAGAAAAAAGCTCAGCACTGTATGTAAATTAGGACCTCTTATTAAAATGTCTCAAGTTGGGTTCCTGGGCTTAAAGATGCAGAAATCACAAGTGGGGTTTGAAAATGTTGGCTTCAGAGTTCAGGAAGAATTTAAGTGGTCATTTGTGTATCAGAATTACTATTCGCAGCAGAGATGTTCTGTTTTGTATGCTCCTTCCAACACAATAACTATGTTTCTGTATTACAAGGAGACAGAAGAAATTGATTAACCTAATCAGTGTTCCCTTTTCTAAACGTTCCATTTTATAAAAGCAGATGGACAGTATGTAGATTGCTGTTTTTTCCAGAATGCTCTTGAGAGCTGCTTACCAATACCATACACCTACAGTGAAAACATACCATCATTGGTTCTGTGTTATAACATCTTTCCCAGAAATAAAGCATTTTGCAGAATGATTATAGAACTGGTGGAAGACTACTGCCAGATAAAATAAGCAACGTACCAAGTTTCTCTGTTAGTTTCAAGCCCTCCTCTTTTTCTCTCCTTCTACCCTCTGTTTTACTAAGACCTGAATTTTGTCAAAGTAGTGATGTTAGCTGGTAAATAAAATGAATATTGATGTTTTTGTTTTTTAAAAGATCAACCATTCTGACAACAGGAAGAACCGATACAGCGGCTGGCCAGCTGAAATCCAGATAGAAGGTTGTATCCCAGACAACCTGATCTGAACTTATTTGTGACTTTATTAGGAAAATCTCTGAACATCACCTGTAAAATATGCAAAATTTTAACCATGTTTTCTCTAGAAGTTGTATTATATTTCATGACTGGTCTTAAACAAATGCATATTTCAATAACAGGCATAGATTAAATAATTCCAGACAAGAAAATGATGTACAGTATGATGCACAGTAGGTATGTCTAAAAATGTCAGGATTAGCAGAATGACTCAATGCAGTCTGTTTTGTTTCATTTTCTTTAAATGAGTTGTACTTTGCACTAGTCTTCAGAAGGAAACCAAAGAATTGTGTTTTATATTTTAACACAGAATCACTTGCAATAAACAGATTTTTATTTTGACGTAGTAGTAATTTTTTATCATCTGAGAGAAAATAATGAATTGCCCTTATCTCAGCACATCTTTGAGATGGATAATTATCCCATGTTAACAACCCAAGGATAAATTGCTTGATTCATCTAGAAGAGTTCTATGCAGGTAACCTGTACATTTCTGTTTTGTTGGCCTGCTGTTCCCTTGTCCTTAACTCATCAACTGAAAAATTGTTCAAAGTATAAATGTTGTGTAACTTTTCGGATACACATGTTAACTGTTTTGTTCATAGAATCACTCAAAGGTAGGCCTGGAATGGTTCACACGATATTTAGTTGATACCCCTGTTGTGAGACAGAATGAAGTGTACATAGTTAAGTGGTCATACATGTGTACTTAATGAGGGATTAACCAAGTGGTGCCTCACCTATCAGGACCCACAGGCTGGATGAATAGCATGGACTTAGGGCCCCTGTGTCACCTGGCCCCTGGGGCTGAAGTTTTGCCATAGCAACATTAATTGCTGCAGCTCCCAAAACTGCAGCAGCCACTCCTCCCACCACCAAATTTCTAGCCATGTGGATGCTTTACAGGCCAGGAAACGTGGCTGTATGCTCCAAATCTGATCTGCAGGGCTCCCCACAGGTCTAGAAATTTGGTGGCAGGGCAAGCAATGCCAGCGTTAATTGTAGTACCTCAAGAAGCTGCAGCAATTAACACTGCTACCTTATGCCTTCCCATCAAATTTCCAGATTCATGGGAAGTCTCATGTGCCACATGACATAGCTTCATGGGCCCTGTTTGGCCTGTGGGCTGTATCTTGGTCACCACCCGTCCAACCTGTTCAAAATAATCAGTGTTGATCAGCATTCCAGAACCACTCTAGGAAGTCTGCTTCGATGTTTCAATGCCCTAATAGACATTTTTTTTCCTCACATCTAATCTGACTCTCCTTCACTGCCAATTAAGCCAAGTACGTATACTACTCAAGTATGTCTTGTCCTGATGCTGATGCACATGGAGAACAAATGAGAGCTGTTCTCTTCATAACAACCATTTAAGCAATGGAAGACTTACCATGGACTTCCTTAGTCTTCTCTTTCTAGATTAAACAAAGTCCATTCTGAGAGCATCTACACGTGCTATTAAGGCAAAGCAATAAACTCTGGCCCTTACTGTGCCAGAGTATATTGTTCCTGGGCATCACATTTACACATGGGCCTGGATCCTCAGCACATTGAGCCTGATTGGAGCAGCCTTGGTGGTTAGGAAGCCTAGGGGGGACAGGGAGAGTCAGCCTACCAGCCCAGGGCTGCTGTGACCCAGCTCAACATGCTGTGGAGGGGCTGGCTGGGGCACGGGGACATTTCGTGTGGGGCTAGCTGGGAGGCAGCCCCTACACTGAAACACCCTCATGCTTCAGCCAACCACTTCAGTGTCTATGTGTGCAGTGCTGCGGATTAAAAATCTCCACAGCAGGATAGTACTTGTATTTACAAGTACTATCCTGCTGTGGAGTTGATTAGTTTCCTGCACCCTAATAGGGCTGCATGTGTAGATGTGAAATGTTTACTGCAGAGCTAATTAGTCTACTCCACAGTAAACATCTCATGTACATGCGCCTTCCTTTAACTTAGTTCAAAGCTCATGTTTTTTGAAGCTGTTATTCTTGTTCCCCTCTGATCTGTCTCTTATAAGACTCCTACTGTCTTATTTGTGTGTCTTAAAGTGTGATGCCCAAAACTGGGCATAACAGTGCAGTTACTGGGTATAGTATATCAGTTTGGGATCTACGAAAACCCCCTACGCCTGCCCATATCTGCTTATCTCCTCACAGTTCCCATAAAACACTTCAAAGGATTTCACGGCACTCCAAAGTGTCCTGGTACCCTGTTTGTGAATCATTGCTTTAGCTGATCCTTGGAGGTCCTTTCCAATCCCAGGATCCCATGATTAATGAAAATGCCAAGGAATCTGTCTTGGATCCAGTACTATGAACTACCACTCAGTATGTCTTCCCAGTCTGACAGCTAACCAGAGATAACTACTCTTCAAAGATTATTCTCAACCATTTGGGAGCCCATCTTCTATTATTTTCATTTAGAACGTATTTCCTTAGCTTGTAAGAATGTTATGTGGTAGGGGGACCATTGCCGAGAGCCTTGCTAAAATCAAAACATATCATATTCTCTGCTGCTTATCCACTAAACAGGTTATCCTGTCAAAGAAGGAAATTGGAGCAATTTGACATGATTTGCCCTTAGCAAATCTGTTGGCTATGTCTTATCACCATATCATCCTCTAGCTGCTCAGAAATTGATTTTTTAATAATATGATACACTATCCAGCTGGCTCTTAGTCACTTTTCTGTTTACTTGCTTCTATTGCCTCTTTGTATGTTGCTCATTTGGACTGTAAGCTTCACAGGTCAGGGATTGTAGAGGTCTGTGTCTGGAAGACAAACATAAATATGTTGACATGACACACACAATGTAGAAAATTCAGCTGAACCAGTGTACCACCTGCTCAATCTGGCCCACTTCCTGTAGCTTGTTCAATGAAATTTTCCACTAGATGTGTAATGAAGATAGGACTAAGCTATAGGATAAAAGACTTGCTAGTAGTCATGTGTTGCTCTAGTGGCAGACATGGAGAAGTCTTCATGACCACTATGTTGTAAGTATATTGGATGATGAGCTGGCAGGATAGAAAGTTAGATTGTTTTTGTGTGTGTGTGTTTAACCTGGTCTTGGATGCCTGCTTCAGGGTTTGGAGACAGTTTTCTGAAGTAATGAAGGTACAGCAGATGACGATTTAGAGCAGTGGTGTCCCATCTTTTTGCTGCATGGGCCAGATGAGCAGTGGTCTGTCTATAGGCTGGATCCGGTCAGTGGATTCAATCCGGTGCAAGGGGCATGCAGGGCCCAAGCCTAATCTTGCCATGCCAAGTAGACAGGGGCCAGGCCAAGGCCTGATCCAGCTGTGTGGTGGGTCAGCACAGCCTAGTCCTGATCTGGATGCAGGGAGGGGGTTCTCCCAGGCGTGACCCAGCTACATGCAGTGATGCAGCCTGGCCCCAATCAGGCCAGAAGATATGAGGTGTCCTGAGGCCAATCTAGCTGCATAGCAAAGGCTTGGGCCCAGTCCAGCCAACAGGGAGGGTGGTGTCTTGGCGCTGATCTGGCAGTGTGAGATTTGGGAATTTGGCAGCCAGGGAGGGGTGGCAGCATTCATTGCCACTCTTCCCCTGCTACCAAATTTCCTGACCCTTGGGGAGCCCCATGGGCTAAATGTCATGGTGCTGCAGACAGGATTTGACTCACAGGCCAGAGGTTTCATAGATTTCATAGACATTAGGGCTGGAAGGGACCTCGGAAGATCATCGAGTCCAGCCCCCCACCCAAAGGGCAGGACGTCAGCTGGGGTCATAGGATCCCAGCAAGATAAGCATCCAGTTTCATCTTGAAGGTGTTCAATGAAGGCGCTTGAACAACCTCCGGCGGCAGACTGTTCCATACCTTGGGGGCTCGGACAGTAAAGAAATTCTTCCTTATGTCCAGCCTGAAACGATCTTGTAGTAGTTTGTGACCATTCGTCCTCGTCATCCCTTGGGGCGCTCTGGTGAACAAACGTTCCCCTAGATACTGGTGATCACCCCTGATAAACTTGTAGGTGGCCATCAGATCACCCCTGAGCCTGCGCTTTTCCAGGCTAAAGAGCCCCAGGGCTCTCAGCCTGTCATCGTAGGGTCTGCTTCCCTGACCTCTGATCATGCGCGTGGCTCTTCTCTGGACTCTCTCAAGCTTCTCCACATCCTTTTTGAATTGTGGAGCCCAAAACTGGACGCAGTACTCCAGCTGCGGCCTCACTAAGGCCGAGTACAGGGGGAGAATGACGTCCCGGGATTTGCTTGAGAAGCATCTATGGATGCAAGCCAGCGTTTTGGTCGCTTTACTAGCCGCAGCATCGCATTGCAGGCTCATGTTCATCTTGTGGTCAATGATGACCCCCAAGTCTCTTTCTTCCATAGTGCTAACCAACATAGCACTGCCGAGCCTATAAGGATGCTGCGGGTTTTTCTTCCCAAGGTGGAGAACCTTGCATTTATCGGTGTTGAACACCATCAGATTCTCATCCGCCCACTTGCTGAGCCTGTCCAGGTCAGCCTGGATCACCCGCCTGTCTTCTGGCGTGGATGCTTTGCCCCAAAGTTTGGTGTCATCCGCGAACTTGGCCAGTCCGCTTCTGACTCCAGTGTCCACATCGTTAATGAAGATGTTGAACAGTATGGGTCCAAGGACAGAGCCCTGGGGGACCCCACTGGTCACAGGACACCACGATGAGTGACTTCCATCAATTACTACCCTCTGGGTCCGACCCCGGAGCCAATTTTCCAGCCAGTGGATTGTGGGGGACCCAAGGCGACAATTGGCCAGTTTCTCCAAGAGACAAACATGGGACACCAGATCGAAGGCTTTTTTGAAGTCAAGATATATGACATCAATCTCATCTCCCTTGTCCAGGTGATAGGTCACCTGGTCATAGAAGGAAATGAGATTGGTCAAGCAAGACCTACCCGCAACAAACCCGTGCTGGCTATCCCTTAAGATGTTGGCGTCGGCCAGTCCATTAAGGATGGCCTCCTTAATAAACTTTTCTAAGATCTTCCCTGGGATAGAAGTCAGGCTGATGGGCCTATAGTTAGCCGGATCCACTTTCCTCCCTTTCTTGAAGATAGGCACCACGTTGGCCTTCTTCCAGTCTTCGGGCACTACACCAGAGCGCCAAGAGTTTTCAAAGATCCGCGCTAGAGGCTGGGCTATGATGCTCGCCAGCTCCTTGAGTACCCTGGGGTGAAGATTGTCAGGGCTGGCTGACTTGAAGGTATCCAGCTTCTCAAGATGTTCCTTCACAAAGTCAGCATTAATGGAGGGCAGGGGATCACCCTCACCCGGACTTCCCGGCCCTGTAGCAGGCACGGGCGTCCCATGGGGCTGATGAAAGACCGACACAAAGTACCTATTTAATAGGTTGGCTTTTTCCTGGGCGTCAGTTGTCAGTTGCCCCATCTGGTTCAGCAGGGGTCCAACGTTGCCCCTGCTTTTCCTCCGGCTCCCCACATATCTGAAAAAGGACTTTTTATTGTCCTTGATGCTCAAAGCTAGCTGGAGTTCAGTTTGCAGCCTTGGCTTTCCTGGTCTGCTCCCTACAGGACCGGACCAGTGCAGAATAATCCTCCTTGGAGGTGACTCCCATCCTCCATCCTTTGTAGGCCTTTCTTTTTAGCCTCAGGAGGTCTGCTAGGTCCCTGGAGAGCCAGGGGGGCTGCTGTGCCCTCTTGCTGCCTTTCCTCCGAGATGGAATAGACTTAGTTTGTGCATTGAGGATCGCTCCCTTGAGGAGCAACCACTCTTCTTGAACTCCCCTCTCCCTGCAGTCACAGTCCCTTAGGGCCTCACTGACAAGCCTCCTGAGCTTGTCAAAGTCGGCTTTCCTGAAGTCAAGGACTTGCGTGTTGCTGACCGACTTGCCAGCTTTTCGGCGGATGGTGAAGGTGATCAGCTCGTGGTCGCTGTCACCCAGCTTCCCATCGATCACTAGGTCGCCGACTAGGTCCTCCCCAGTAGCCAGCACCAGGTCGAGCAGCGCTTTGCCTCTCGTTGGCCCATAGACTTCTTGAGTCAGGTAGAGGTCATCCACGCACGAGAGGAAGCTCTGCGACCGCTCAGATTTTGCTGAGCGATCCTCCCACGAGATGTCCGGGTAATTGAAGTCACCCATGACAACCATGGTCCTGGAGCAAGCTGCCTCAGCCAGTTCCTGGGCAAACTCCTGGTCTAGCTCAGGACTTTGGGTGGGAGGTCTGTAATAGACTCCCACCATTGTGTCCCCTGTGCCGTGTTCCCCACGGATTTTAACCCAGAGGGTCTCCAGCCGTCCACCCTGGTCGCCAATATCGACTTGCAGAGACGCGTAGCTTTCCTTAACATAGAGAGCTACACCCCCGCCCCTTTTCTCTACACGATCCCTCCTGTACAGGGTATAGCCATCTAAACACCCCTGATCTAGAGGAGGCTCTGTTCATCTGTGATGCAAGTGCAAGCAACTTAGCCAGCTACTTTGGGACTGCCACAACATGGCAGCCATGTCATTACTTTTTACACACACACACACACACACACACACACACACACACACACACACACACACACACACACACACACACACACACACACCCCCCAGTCCTCTGAAAGGGGTGTATGCCCCAGTGTTCCTGGCTGCAGAAGTAGTTATTTAGGGACATGAGTGGGTAGTTGGAAGTTAATAGCTCTTTCCCATACCTCAGCTGCTCCAAGGTGAGTATGGGGCCAGTGTCTGTCTCAAATGTGTGCCTTGTGGAAATAAGACAGAATAAATTCCAGAAGGCGGGGCAATTAAGTATTCCTTAATGAAATCTTAATCAAGAATCTCAGCAACTCCATAATTTTGCTTTACTGAAGGCAAGTCCTGTTGTTTGGAAGAACAATACCAATTTTGCTGCAACTGGCCAATACAAATCATATCACTTGACAGAGAGAAGAATCAAGAGCTCTGGGAATTCAATATTCCTTTTTTACAAGGAAATTGGAGGGTTCAGTGTGTTACCTACCCATTGCAGACAGAAATACAATATGAAATCCCTTGCTTCTGTTTTGACAGTTTTTTTTTCATGAAGCCAAAATTTTAATCAGTTAAGAAACACCAAATCAGTTTGTTTAAAAACCTCAACGTATAAAATTAACTATTTTTAATTATGCTCCCTTGGGTCCCTTGCATAGATCTCTGTACTCTATGCTGTTCCAGAACCTGAACTACCAATACACAGTCCTCCAGCTAAGAAACCCTACGCTGCCTCAGAGCCATCAATACCATTTAATACTATCAGTAACAAACATTAGTCGGGTGATTCAATATGCTCTCCTCTCGTGAATGGATGCTGTGATCTTAACACAGAAAGCAGTTAGCAAACAACAGGGTATAAGAGGATGCAACATTGTCAAGTGGAGAAAGGTGCATGTTTTATATGCTTTAACTTTATTTCCTTGTTTTCCCACGTTCAGCATTACAGCGCCAGGTTCAAATATTGGGTTTATTGTTCTATGTGACTGTTCATATTTAATCTCTGCATATTTGTAGAATCTTCTATTGCTTGTAACTTGCTTTCCTCTTCTACATTTCAAAGGAAAACTGCACACCAGGGGGCAGCAAAATATTTCTAACTCAAGTTGTTTCTAATAAAGTTAAGTTTGTAGAAGTACATAGAGTCCTCACTGGCTATGTTGTTGGGTGTAAATTGGAATAGATAAGTGCCTACTAAAATATTATTTTAATTATCATTGGTATATAAGTAAGGGTTTTTACTTATAAAACTTGCTACATATGTATCTTTCAAGTGGCAAGATGTCATTCTCAGTTAATTGCTTTAATTAGTTTATTGGGATAACTGTTTTTAGACTAGAATTATGATGTGTTTGTTTTAACAGTTAGACTTTTTGTGTTTTTTTAACTTATACATCTGAAATTCATACCTGTAAAAGTGGGCACTGTTCAAGAGCAAGACTCATGTTTGTCTATATTTTCTATGGGTAAATTGCCCTAAAGCTAAATCTGTGGTAAAGTGAGGTGATAATTTCAGTATGTGGTGCAGACATAACCAATCTAGGTTTTATCTAGCTAGATAAAAGACAAAGTCAGACAGTTATACAAGGGTGCCCTAGACCTGTTTTTTGGAAAGTTAGCCTTCTGGTACTGGTGTCTTTACAGCCATTGGAGACCAAGCTAGTTAGATGGAAGCAGGTTGGGTACATCTACCCAGTGCTGCAGCCACATTTCTGATTGCAGTTTATGTGGGCTGTTAGAATGAGTATTTCCTGCTTCACTGATACCAGTAAATGTCAAGTCTTAATTCTGCATAGTACACTAGATTGTTCAAAAGACAAAATATAGTCCATGAGAGCAAGGCTGGTGACTCATCAGGACCTTTATTCTGCTAATTGTTTATTCTACTAATTTATATATATGAGCTTGTGCTTGTGTGCATGCGCACGTGTGTGTAAATCAGTGGTTCTCAATCAAGATCCTGCAAAAACCCCCTCAGGGGTACTGCAACTCAGGTGCTACAGTCTTCATTGCAACCAGGTAAAAATGCCACACTCCTGCTGATCGCGGAGCTTTAGATCTCTCTGATCAGCAGGGATCCTGGTTTTCCCTGGTAAAAAATTGCAAATTCTCTGATAAAAGTTCCAAAATCCATGATTAAAATAAAAGGCCCCCACAAGCTTCCCTGGCCCTTCTCGTGCCCCACACTCCCCATTCCCCCACAGGCTCCCACACTCACAGCCCCTACCCCTCCAGCTCTGCCAGAGGGTCCCCCAGCTGCCAGGGTTATGGAGCCAGGGATCTGGATCAGCAGCCATCTGCTCCCAACACGAGGCAGCAGCTGCTGCAGCAGAGCAGAGCACAGAGCCCACTCCAACCCCTGCTGCCTGCCTGCTGTGGGCTTGGGCAGGGGGGAGAGGGGCCTGGCTCCCTACCACAGTGTGCACTCCTGGGGGACAGGGGGGACCTGTATCCCCCAGATCAGTGCATGGGGCGGGTGTATGATGCAAGCTCAGGCTTCCACCCTGCTGCCCTCCCCCAGAGCTCCTGAAGCCCATGGGTGCAACCTGGCATTGGAGGGCACAGAAACATCACACAGGAAAGCCTGCAGCCATGAGCTCTGCGATGCCCTGGCGATGTATCCCCTGTGCCTGGGGCTGCAGTGAGGGGTACAACCTCACAACGCCGCCCACACTGCCCTCACACACTCAGGGGACACGTCAGCAGGGCAGCGCGAAGCACACAGCAGCAAGTAACTTTCCTGCGTGGCTGCGCTCTGGCCTGCAGCACCGGGTTGCGCTTGCTGGGCTGCAGAGGCCCTGGGGAAGAGCAGCAGAGTGGGAGCCTGAGCCCAGAGAAGGCAGCCCACCCTCCTCCTGCCCCATGCACAGATCTGGGGGGCATGTGCTCCTCCTGCCCGCCCCCAGGAGTGTTCGCAGTGGTGGAGACCTGGCTCTGCCCCTGGACAAGCCTCCCGCAGCCCCATCCCACTCCCCACTGGGGCCTTGTGTGTATTGCAGCCTCAAGACCCACACACTGCCTGGCGGGGCAGCAGTCCCAGCCTCTGCCCCAGCCTCAGCCCTACCCAATTCCTTCCCTCCCTAGGAGGGCCTCAATACCCCCACCCCACAACTTGCCCACTGAAGCTGTTTTCCAGGCTGCCTGGTCCCATATGCCTGGTGCCCCCTGCCTCCTCCCACTCCCCGCCAGCCCCTTGTTTTTTGGGAGAAGGGGGGTGGCTAAGCAAACTTCTTCCTACTTTAGACTGATCAGAGAGCCCTAAGGGAGAAGAAGTGTGTGCATGTGCCACAGCCTGTCTCAGGTTGGCTGTGCAGCAGGTGGTGTATAGGGCAGTTTTATCTGGAGAGAGCAGCACCTGATTGAAAAGCACTTGCGATAAGAAGAGGCAGAATCAACTGCTTCTCAAAAGCTGCAATTGCTAATCACATGTATTGGATTAAAATATTTGTAACAAAACTGTATAGTATTGTTCAAGCGGTTTGCCTTTTTGTGATATAACCACTGCAGATTTTTTTGTGCAAGAGAATGAATATCATCTTCTAATCTTGACATAACTATTAAAACTGTCTTTATTTTGGTTGCTTTTACCACAGGAGCTCATGATGAAAGCAGTAATTCACGGGACACTCTCCAGTGTTTTATAGTCAATAACTGTTCCTTTAGACCAGCGGTGGGCAAGATGCAGCCTGTGGGCCGGATGTGGCCCACTAAGCCATTCTGTCTGGCCCGCAGGGCCCCTAAAAAATTTAGAAAATTAATATTTATCTTTCCCTGGCTGCCTGTCATGTGGCCCTCAATGGCTTGCCAAAACTCAGTAACTGGCCCTCCGCCTGAAATAATTGCCCACCCCTGCTTTAGGCCCTAAATATAAGGTCCTGATGCCAGTAATTTCCAAGTAGGCAATGTTATTGCAATATTAAAAGAAAATTACAGGAAAGAAAAAAAAATGGTTAAATAATAATCAACAGCCCCAACCTAACATTCTTAGCAGCAACACAGTCTTTGCTCAGGCAAAACTTACCACTATCTTCAGAAGAATAGCAAAAGCTGAAGCCTTTGAAGAGAACTAAGGTAGCACACCTTGGGAACTGGAGTAACAGAAATGACATGAAATTCTGCTATAAACTAGGATCTCATCAACTGGAAGTGTCTAAGGGTGAAGGAAGACCTCTGTATTGGGATCTTCATGTGATGACTGTGCAGCTGATCTGTAATAATGAAAAAGGTGGATACCACCCTGTGATGAGAACCAAGGTGATCCCAACAGAGATATGGAAGTATTAGTTTATTGCAGAAGGTCTGAGGGAGACCTTATCTGAAGTGCTGTGTAGGATTCGAGATCCCCCACATTCAAGAAACAAATTTGTACTGGGAGAGGTGCAGAGAAGGGCTATTAGGATAATCGGGGGAACAGAGAGCCTCTCATTTGAGGAGACTAAAAGACATTGTGGCTTGTTCACTCTCAGAAAACAGACTGAAGTGGGGGGTATGGTATGGTCCTTAAATGTAAGTATATACACAGGGAGGTTGAAGAGTGGCATTTATGCTCAAGATAATATTGGCGCAAGGCCAGATTGATATAAACGGGTCACAAGTAAATTTGGCCTGAAAAACACAAAACAGCTCCTAACCATTAAGAATAGTGGGGGCTACAAAGATATTTTTAAGATAGGGCTTAGCTAGTGCATGATATGATGCCAATAAAGCAGGGAATTAGACTCAGTGACACAGGGTGCCTTCCAGTCCTATGTTCCTAAGGGGATTTAGCAACCTTGTCGCAGTGCCTTGTAGACTCAAATGTGTAGGCTGTAGAGCTCTGATAATTCATTGGAAACCTAATATGGGCAGTAAGTCATCTTCTTTCTTGAATGGATATCAGGTTTTTTAGCCCATAGTACTGAACTGTCTACTTCCCTGCATTTGGAAAGATTGTAGGTCAGTGACCTGCTATGCCCATGCTGCCTGCACTTTTATGGACAAGAGTCATGGGATAGAAGCACACTTAATAAGTCCTATAGAGACTGAAGAGGCTACTTGTGCAGTAAGATTAGACTCCATGTGAGAGCGGGTCACAATCTGGCGCTATGTTTGCTCTTTTAAAAATAAATGCAATTATAATGGACTGTTCCAAAGAGGGGCAGAATAATAAAATTGATATACCCAACAAATCTATACATAACCTCTTCAAGTTTAAAGTAGTATTTGGCTATCAAGTATCTGCTAGCACAGTGGTTTTCAATCTGTGGTCCTGGGGGTTCACAGATTGTCTAAAGGGTCCGTGAACAACAACTACAATCAATCAAAAGTACGTGAATACCCACACTTACAATTCTAAGTACCTCCGTTTGAAATTTCCAAAGGGGTCTGTGCCTCCATTAGAAAATTTTTAGGGGTCCGCAAATAAACAAAAAAAAGGTTGAAAACCACTGTGCTAGTGAAAGCTAATGAGCATTTTTAAATTATCTGTTTCTGTTAGTCATCTGCTTCTGTCACTACCTTCTTTCCCTTTTGTATTACAGACTATAGGAGTCTCCCGGCAGCTGGCTGCACTCCTTAGAGTTCTCCAGTTCCTCAGTGAAGCCAGTAGGAGTGTTGATGGCCTAAATGTGTCACACTGGAGAAGAGAGGGCAAGGGCCTGTCTACATTGTGGGAGATGAAGACCCCGGGGAAGAAGCCAAGGCAGCCTCACAAGCAGGGATCTGGGCTTTCTGTTTGCCATGGAAAAACACAGGAAAATGCAGATTTTTCTCCTTTAAAGGAGGAAAACCTGGGAAACCATGGGTTTCCCCTTGCAGGCTGGCAGAGTTCCAGCCGGCAAGGGGCTGCTTGGGGCTGTGGGGACTGAGACACAGGGGATGCCATGTGCAGGTGTGCCTGCACACATGCATGTGGCAGCCAGGTAGTGTGGTGGAGAGCAACTCCCACAGCTCCCTCCAGGTAAGTCTCTGGGGGTGGGAGGTGTACTGGTGATGTGTTGAGGGTGCAGGGGCCACATGCCACCCTAAGATTTCTGTGCTCACATTGGGCCATGAGGCTACAGCTTGGCTGGGCCAGCTCCAGGCAGGAGTTGCCTCTGGCCCAAGGTGAGGTGCCCCCTACCCACCTGACAGCAGTAGGAGGTACAACTTCATGCTGCCACCACTATTGTCATGGCCACCAAGGTGAGGCACTTCCTACCCACCTGGCAGCAGCAGGAGGCACAACTCCATGACACTGCCATGTCTCACCTTGGCAGCCATGGCAGCACAGCACTCCTTCCTGCGCCAGCTCCCACCTGCTAAGCCACAGAGGCAGCGTCTGGCCAGGCTGCAACCCTGTGCTCCACTGTGGGTACAGAAATCTGGGGAAGCATGTACCTTCCCCACCCATCCCCAATGCATCGCCTGTGCTCATACCTCCTCTTCCCCATACAGCCATCCCCTTCCTCATACACTGGGGTGCTGGGACCAGGGGGCAGTGGCTCAGGAGTGAGGGGCATCAGCAGGGTTTGGGGTGGTGGAGGACTGTGGGGTGGGAGTGAAGGGTACTGGCAGGGTCAGGGGGCTGCAGGTTGGAGTGAGGGGTGTGCAGGCCGGGTCGGACCCCGGGCCCTTTTCGTTGCTCTGCACGCGGGCTGTGGCCGGCAGCCCGGGTCGGAGAGGGCGGGCGCTGAGCTAGAATTAGGCACAGACAGACTTAACGGTTGATTTTAAGATTGTTTACTTACACCAAGATGGTCGCAGTGCAGGCTGAGAACTTGCTTGGGTTGCGGTTACAACAGAAAACACGAACAATCACGTGGAGGTTGCTAGGCTCCACGCAGACAAACTCCGGATGTCCAGGACAAGCGCGCATAAAACTCGTCAGTACGTCTTATAGTAGGTTCCGTTTGAAGACAGGAAGAGGTGGGCGGTGGATCAGGCCGCCAAACTCCTCTGAGCAACACACAGGGTTTCTATTACCCTGCCGCACACACCCAGAGTCCCCACGAGATGGATGCAGAGTCCTCTTCGGCTTGGGCGGAAACTGCTCAAGCCTCTTATACGGCTAGCAGGCCAATCGCTAGCCGCCACGTGTGAATAATTTAGCACTAGCCAATTGCGGGGCACAAATTTGCATACGACGAGCGGGAACTCTTTGCACTGTGCATTTCTGTGTTGCAAAGAAAATGCACCCTGCAAAGACAGCTGCAAAGTGGCGGAAACTCTCTCCCTTGCACGCGGGTTCTCTGCGCAGCAGAACTCCACCGTGCAATGAAGCTGTAAACCCACGGGGATAATTCTTAGTGCCGAGGCACACACAAAAAAATCAGACCTTTGGGTCATGACAAGGGGCACCAGCAGGGATGGGGAGAGCGGGAGGGCTGTGGGTTAGGAATAAGGGGCAACAGCATGGGCAGGGGCAGAGCACTGGCATATCAAGGCTGCTCAGCATCACAAAGCAGTGTGGGGGTGGAGGAGGGGGCAGCCGCAGCTGGACCCACATCCAGGTTAGCAAAAGGGGCAGGGAGAACTCTGATTTTCTATGATAAAAAAACCATAATCAAACACCAAAATATATTGGTATTTAGAATTTACTATAATGATTGAAGCACTGATAGGTTTCCAAATCGCTTTAAAACTGTAAATTATATCAATAAAACGTGTTCAACTGATGCCTATACATATACTGTAGTGCTGTTTCATTTCAGTTGTGGAAAAATGCAGGTTTTGGGTTTTTTAATTAGCGAATTTTGGTTTGCTTTTTTTAATTGGAGAATTTTGCATTTTTAAACAGAGGAAACCAGAACCCCTGCTCATAAGTGTACTGTCAGGTTCAGGGCGTGCCCCCGGGCATGAACAGATGGTGAGTTCTCAATCCCTTCAGTGCCAGAACTTGACACTATTGGGGTGCAGAAAAGTCCAATGAGTCCAGAGTGCCTAAGGCCATGTCGATATAGCAAACTTACCATGGACAGCAGCAACACTCTCAAACATGCCACACTACTCCATGCAGGCTGCCTCTTAACTGCTACCAGGAAAGCTGGGGTCACAAATAATTTTCTTAAGGTAATTAGCACTGCTGAGTGACAGTTCTAATATGTCCTGTGGTACTGCATGGATGCAGCTGCGCTGTTTCCAGTGAAGGAGGCAGCTTGCACAGGGTATCTTTAAGGGCACCTCTGACAGGCAAAGTGCATTTGCTATGTAGATGTGGCTTAGTTGACCTGAAGTCCTACGTCCTGTTTTGCACCCACTCTTTGTTTATCTTGGGTTGCACTGCATTGGGGTGCCGCCTGTTCTATTCATTTTGCTGCTTAACAAGAGTAAGTATGCCAGAATTGGGCAATGAGGAGCCAGTCCTGGGTTGGACAGTCAGAAAAGAACCAACTATAAACATGTGATTCAGGGAGACACTGGCTTAAGAGTTCATGATAGACAAGTGAGATTCTCTGCAAGTTTTGCACCCTTTGCTGCTGCTATTAGTTCAGCACCATCAGGGTACCTGCTGATGTACCATGAATACAGTACACATAAGAATAGATGCAGAGAAGCAGCAGGAGCAATTGCCCCAAGCTACTCTGTGCTCAAGGGGGCTAAAAAAACATGATTTTCCCACTAGGAATACTTGCAGCAGCAGGGCACATACATACATGCACACGTAGCAAGAGCACCTCACGATGCGGCTGGGTGGGGGCCCCAGGGCCACACTGGACTAAAGAACAGAAGCAGCATAAATGTGTGTTCAGTTGGTTTCACCTAAACAGTTGTTTTTGTAAGCCAACTTGTGTATTTTTGTTACATAAACACGTTTTAAATCTACCTTCATGCTCTCTAAGAAGTGAAAGCCATTAGGCATTCCAGTTTCTACAGGTAATGAATGGTAAACAAGAGAATGATGTGGTGTAACAGTGGCCCCTAACCCTTGCTGCTTTAAGAGAGGAAGACAGCTGAGTGAAAACCAACAGTGAGAACTGGGCAGCTGAAAGGGAGAAAGGAGTAGTAGCTCCAAAGCTGCAGGTCACTTACCTGAAGCAAGCTGGTAAATGAGATAGATAGGCTACAAGGGCTGAGCTCCAGACAGTGGGTTAAATAGTGGCTGCAGCAGATCTGAGCAGACTGCTAATAACTGAGCCAATAAGTAACCCCTGTTCCTGAGTGTAGATCCAGGTTCTGCAGGCACTAAAATCGTAAGGTTACTTCACACTTGATTTCATGAACCTTTCTTAGTTTCATTTCTCCAAGCTGTATCAGGGAGGGGGTGGAGTTAATATAAACAGAATCAGCAGCAGACCAGGAGCTATAAGAAGTTTCCTCAGCTCAAAGGTATCAATCTGGTAAGACTTTCCTACATTATTTTTTGTTATATCATTTAAACCTGAGTTGGCATCTGTGATATTTGTATGGTGAAAGAGAATATTAGTTAGTTTGTATTAATTACATATACTTAGCCTGGCATCTGAACTACGAATACTATTAACTGTAGACAAAGGCTCTCTCTCTCCCCCACCCCCACCCTGCTTTCTAGACCAAAATAAAAAGAAATAAAACTCTGTATCCTGAATTCTCCACTAAAAGCATACAACTAAAAGTAATCAATGCAGTCATTTGACTTCTACTTAAGGGGATATGCTTTGTAGCTGCAGGTCATGATTGTTAATGCCATATAAAGTAGACGATGCTGTAGTTAGCTCAGTTTCATTTCCAGCTGCAGTGACTCAGCTCTAGGAAATTAAAGGAACTGCCCACAGTACCATAATACACAAGAAAGAGAAAGTGTTCTTGTAGTATTCCCAGCAATAGGGATCACATGCATCCACTGCAGGAACAATAGGAGCCGGACCCTGAGTCAGGACCTGGGCACATACTGGCAGGTTCCCTCCAATACAGGACTTTTGCTCCATTTTTTTCCAAGGACCAGGATGCTGAGACAGTCTCTGAAATCCAGAATTATCCCAGCCAATCCAGGACATATGATCACCCTAAATTAAACCAGATTGTAGCTGAATTCAGAATCTGAACTAAGCACACTCAAGCAAGAGGAGGGGTTTAAAACAGCATGAGCTGAGTTTCAGAAATAAGTACAAGATATATAGATACCCACAACCAGAACTCCTTTTATGCCTCCTCTGAGCTGTAAAATAATGAGTTTGTGGTAGAATTGGGGTTATGTATCCATGGTGGTCCAGGAAAATGCAAGAGGAAAGGATTTTTGCGCATGATGTCTTTTATTGGATCGACTATCTATTTGGAAGGGATGGAGTTAGGGCAGGAGTGGGAAGATTTTGGCCAGGGGCCGGATCTAGCCCACCAAGCACTTTCATCCAGGGTCCCCTCCCCGCAACAAATTGTGCCCCACCTAGCCCTTCTGCCCATGAGAGAGGGATCGAGGTTCCCACGTGTACACGCAGCCCCAAACATACCCTACTCTCTCATTCCCATTCTCGTGAGCATAGGGGCCCAGCCTGACCAGTGTGCAGCTTCTGCGTGGGGCTGCTGCTGCAGCCCCTGGGTACTTGCTCCTCTTCCCCAGTCTCCTTCTGGCTCCGGGCAGCAGGTAGGTAAGCAGCGGAGGTGGGACTGCAGCTGGAAGGGCCCCCGGAGCATGGGATTGGGGCTGGCAGTAGTGTGGAGCCAGTGCTTGGCGGGGCGGCAGCAGTGCGGAGCTGGGGTGGGCAGCATGTGGGTGTGAGGGAGGTGGAGAAGGTGTTGAGACCCCCCCCCCCCCCCACGCTCTGCCATGGCATGCAGCCCCAATAGGTGATGGCAGCAGCAGCAGGCGGGGCACTCAGGGCACAGCTGCCAATGGGGCATGGCTCTAGCCAGTGCGGCATGTTGGGGCAAGGGGTGCAGTCTCCCCCAGACTGTCTGTATCACTGGCGTTCCCCATCATTCATGTGCAGCGCACACACCTGCCCAGCACAGCAATGGGCTCCAGCCCACAGGGCTTCTCTCTGGTGCTGCACAGCCCAAGCAGGGAAGGCACCTGGCTCCAGCACCTGGGGCTTCCCTCCCTGCTGCACTGAGTGCCCTGCCAGCTGCTGCACCATGGGGGGTGTGGGGATCTCCCCACATTTGCCCCAACCTCCTTCACACCCTGCCCCCACAACCTCCCATGTATACACAACCCCCCCACATTCTACCACACACACTCATTGCCCCCACATACCTCACAGTCTGCACCACCACCCCCCACACACATGCCCACCATACGCACACACACCCCTCCACTTTCTGGTCCCAAGATGGTGACAAGGGGGTGGGGCAGCTGTCAAGTGGTGGGGCTACCCATGCGTCCCTCATTAGCTTGCCAAAACTCACTAAGTGGCCCTCGGGCCGAACTAATTGCTTGCCCCTGAGTTAGGGTAACCATATTTCCTAGATTTGGGAAGCTGCCCCAGCATCCCAGCCCTAAATGGTAAATATACCCTAAAGCAAGAGCCAGGAACATGCGGGTGTGTTCCCACCAATGTGGGACTTATACTTCAATTTTCTCCAGGGAGCCCAGCCAGTGGGCAGTTCCCTGGACCAGACTCTGCTAGGCTGCAAGCAGAGTTACTTGCACAGTAAAGCATGGGGTGGAGGAACCGCAAACTGGTTGCCTGGTCCATTCCTGGGAACTGTGGAGTCAGGGGTTGGGGGGGAGAGGGGGTGTCCTGCCTGGTCTCACTCCTGGGAGCTTCTGGGTTGGAGATATATGTGTGTGTGCACACGTGCATGTGTGTCCTGTCCTGGTCCTGCTTTTGGGAGCTGTAGTGGGTTGGGGATGGTGCATGCACATACACCATGCTGTCATGCCTAGCCCTGCCCTCTGGTACCCCCATCCCAGATTTCCCTCAAATGATTATGGTTACCCTAGATAAAGTCAAGCTTTCAGATATAAAGTATCCTTTCTCACCCACAAAAGTCCTTGCCTCACATTAAAGGTTGTTGTCTTGCCCTGGTGGGTCAGACCAACTCTCAGGATCTCAATATTGCACTGTTAGACAGGAGGGTGACACAATTGCACATATATAAAACATGCACAAATCAATTAGGTAAATACACACACACTCTACCAGCTCAGACACACACACATCCAAACCAGCCTAGGCACATGCATATTTATTACCAATTCAAGCACATACACTGTATACCCCAAAAGTTAGACACAGATCACTAATTCGTATATCATGCACACAATGCCATTATATATACACACACAACACCCATACACACGCGTTCAAAATAACCAGTATAAGTTCATGCACACCTGTCACCAGTTTAAGTCCATACATGCTACATACACCAAATTGAGACAGAATTAGTTACCAGTTACCAACACCTGCACATCCAGTACACATACGTGGATTACTAATTCATATACCGCACACACAATGATATGTATATGTATGTATGTGTATTCACTAATTCACACACATACCACCCACCTACACACAGGTGAGTTCCTAAGTTGGGTGTTGTGACGTGTATGTATGCATGTGCTTGGTGTACTTGGGATACCTGGGGAAAGGTTAAGGTAAGAAAGAAGTGTAGGGAGTTAAAGTTACCAGGACCAGGATTAGAACCAGTAGACTACAGGGGCCTGAGCTGAAGAACTGAGGCTGGGGGTAACTTTAGGTTAATTGATCTTAATTGATTAAAAGACAACACCCAAAGCCTGCAGAACAGGGAAGCATGCCACACAGAGTCTGGGACTGGAGCCAGAGCTACAGGGGGAGCTGAAAAGGTAGGTGCTGGAGAGGGAAAGTGGGATTAAGGGAAAGTGTGGGTGTTAAAAAGGGGCTCTGGGTGTGGGGGAGCCAGAGGATAGCTCCGAGGCAGCTAGAGAAGTTGAAGACTGGGGCAGTAGGTGCTGGGAGCTGGAGAAAACTACAGGAGCTGGGAAGCTGCAGGGGGGGGAGCCCGAAAACAGAGAAATGGACAGGAGAAAAATCACAAAAAAAGCAGCAGGAGAGACTGAAAGGCAGCAGGGGCAGAGGGGTGGGGGGCTGAAACTGACAGAGACAGACTGGAATTTAAGATAACGAAGGGACTGGGATTCAGGAAAACATGACTCAACTTGGGGTTGCAAGTGACAGTGGTTTTATTGAACAGGGGAGATGGTGACACAATGCCAAATTGGTTCCCTTGCACCAACACACACAATGGCAGCAGGGGTTAAAGAGGCTTGGTGCAGGGGCTAAAGTCCACTGAAGTCCAGGAGGAGAGAGAGAGAGTCCAAATTGTAGGAGGTGTACAGGTAGTATCTACCTATCCAGGCTGGAAGGGATCCTTGTCCTGTAGGTGTTGCCCAGAGGGGAGTCACGGGCAGGGCCTCTGGGTGGATAGGTGGTGTGAGCATGGTGCTGTTCCAGATGTAAGTGGCATTCCCACTGGGTCTGTCTTCACTGCTCCTTTTTATAGGGGCAAACCTTGTGTGACCCTAGTGACAGGAGGCATGCCCAGGCAAGGGTTAGCCCTTGATGTACTGAGCATGTGTGCTCCATGCAGGGATGTGCAGTTTTGCGTGTCTGTAATGGTGAGAGTTGCTGGTTTTGCAGGGAGGGTCCTTTGTCTTTCAAATGCCAGTCTTGCCTCTGTTCCTGGGTGGTCCGTGGTTCCTGGGCGAATCAATGCGAGGTGATGGTCCAGTCATTACAGGCCATTCAGTAGAGGCCTGCTACCATTGTATTTCAATCATTTCCAATCACACTCATTCATCGGGGAACCAATTTACATGGGAGGGGTAGGTGACTCATACAGTTGCAACATGAGATGCCCAGGCAGAGGACAGAAGATGGAGGCTTGACATAAAAAAAGAAAAAAAAAAAAAATAGAAACTTGACATGACTTTGGTTCACTTACAAACACAGGCCTAAACCATACAATATCCATATGAAACAATACAAATCAATATGAAAATGATGATAATACAATATAAAACAGTAAAAATCAATACAAACTTAATAATTATACAATATAAAACAGTGGATATCCAAAACCAAAAACTTGCTACCAAAATAGAAATGTTTAAAGCTTATCCTAAGTTTGAGCTCACTTATACTTATCTATAGGGAATAGAGAGGGAGAGAAAAAGTCAGAAATGGTTGGGGAAGGGGAGGGAATGCATTTTAAAATAAATACAAAAAAAACCTGGGGGTTCTGTTACAGGTGAGTGTTAGTAATTCCCCTATGAGGGAATATGCAAAAGCCAAAATGTAGCCAGTTTGCAGTTGTATGTGATTCACTGCAGAGGATTCTTTAGTAGGAGTGAGAACAAGTTATATTATTATAAGAATTGCCTCACTGAAATAAATCATTTTTCTAGTTTCCTCTAAATACTACTCTGAAGATGTAGGGCAAAACACGATGGACAGCTCCCTAGGGTAACTTATCCCTCTGGATCCTTTTGTTCACGCTGCTCTCCAGGGAACTCTTCTCCCCAGGACCAGAGTGCCTCTGTAGCCCTGGAGCCAAACCTTTATACCTATTAACTCTACCCCCATCCGATCACCAGATCCCTGCTTCTAGGAGCCAGGTGCAGGGGTTCCTACTGAGCAATCTACAGGCTTGCCTCTCCACAGCCCTCCTCCCTACCAGTAGACTCTCCTAGTCAAGTACCTCTGCACTGCCTTGCAGTCAAGCCAGCCTTTCTTCAAGCTGCCCTCCACACTGTCTTGCAGCCCCTTCAATACCTGGATCTACACTCAGGAACAGGGGTTTCTTATTGGCTCAGTTATTAGCAGTCTGCTCAGATCTGCTGCAGCCACTATTTAACCCACTGTCTGGAGCTCAGCCCTTGTAGCCTATCTATCTCATTTACCAGCTTGCTTCAGGTAAGTGGCCTGCAGCTTTGGAGCTACTACTCCTTTCTCCCTTTCAGCTGCCCAGTTCTCACTGTTGGTTTTCACTCAGCTGTCTTCCTCTCTTAAAGCGGCAAGGGTTAGGGGCCACTGTTACACCACATCATTCTCTTGTTTACCATTCATTACCTGTAGAAACTGGAATGCCTAATGGCTTTCACTTCTTAGAGGGCATGAAGGTAGATTTAAAACGTGTTTATGTAACAAAAATACACAAGTTGGCTTACAAAAACAACTGTTTAGGTGAAACCAACTGAACACACATTTATGCTGCTTCTGTTCTTTAGTCCAGTAAGGTTGGAGATACCAGATGAGATCTTCAGCTGATATAAATTAGTGTTTTGGCGTCAATGAAGGCACAGTAATAAATACTGACTGGGGATCTTTCCTAGTAATACCCTGGCAGAATGTGTGAACCAAATCAGAAGCGCTCTTTTTGATTAAAGAAATGCCACCATATGGCCTATTCTTTTGTATTTTTCATGATGGGAAAACAAGCCTAAGATCCACAACAGCATGACAGGTAGGACAGAGAAGAAAAGAAGAACTTCCATTCTAATGGTGATAAACCAACAACCAAAGGTATAGCTTTGTAATTACTATATAGTGACAAATAAATATCAGAATTATGCAAATCATACCATAAAAACTTCAAAATACTGTATATGCCTCTCCTAAGAATGCTAACAAAGGTTCCAGGTAGTGCCATTTGCAAAGGTGATTTTTGTGATATGGAAAAATAGAGGAGGAATTAGACCAGGGGTGGGCAAAATACAGCCTTCAAGGCCATTCTATCTGGCCCATGGGGCCCCTAAAAAAATTTTGAAAATTAAAATTTATCTGTCCTTGGTTCCTGTCAAAAATGACAGGAACCAGGGGCAGTAGGACCCAGGGGAACCCTCGGCAGGCTCCTGCAACAACAGGGCCCACCTGGCCCCACTCGCCACAGCTGGAAGCCCCACCAGGACCATGGACCATGTGGCTGCACTGGCGCAGGAAGCCCAGGTAAGAAGGGCAGCGGATGGGTGGGCAGGGAAGGAGCTGGTACTGAGTGCTGGGAAAAGCGGCCCCTTGCCCGCCCTATGGCCAGAGCTCCCTGCTGCAGCCACTCGCAGCCTATGTGGGGTTGTCCTGAGCAGGCACAGGCAGCCACGCATGGGCTGCGAGCGGCTGGAGCAGAGAGTGCCAGCCACGGGGCAGGCGAGGGGCCGCTTTTCCCCGTGCTCAGCACCAGCTCCTTCCCTGCCAGTGAACAAGGGGTCAGGGCTGTGTGCTGCCCCCCCGGCCTGTACCACAGGGCTGGGGAGGCACTGGGTGTGAGCAGGTGCAGGAGCAGGGCCTACACCAGTGTCCCAGGGCTAGCACCAGCAGGGCCCAGAGCAGGGCAGTAGGGGTCCAAGGTCCAGGGTGGCAGGGGCTCTATGAAGCCAGGACAGCTCCCCGCTCTCCCTATTAGTACAGCCCAACCCCACAGACACCTGCCAGCCTGCGCTCTGCTCTGGGCCACACCAGTGCTGGCCCTGGGACATTGGTTCCAAAACATTGGGACATTGGTCCCAAGATGGTGACCAGGGGCGGGGCACCTGTCAGTGTGTGGGGCTACATGCGGCCCTCAACAGCTTGCCAAAACTGTGTAAGTGGCCCTCCACCCGAAATAATTGCCCGCCCCTAAACTAGACTATGATTCCAGCTCACTCCACTTGAGCAGCTGGCTAATAGATTAATTGTGGGTGCTGCTAATGACTGCCTAACAGTTTAAGAACTCAGGTTTATTTACCTCTGCAAGTTACTGTGCTCAGAGATGTGCTTGTCCACTGTTCCTAAGAATCTGAGCTTTCCAGCATGCTTTTAATGTCAATAGATGAGGATGTTTTAGACTAAATTAATGGGAACATAACAGTACATTCTAATGAAAAAGGACCCTTGTGCAAAAGGCCCTACCAGGTTCCCTCTCTTATGCTACTAGGGGCTGAGGGCAAGGGGGTGGGGGGAAGAAGTCCCACTGCAGCACCTCTACAAATCTTAGCAGGTGGCAATGACATGAGACATTTAACCTAGTGAGCTATGCATATTTCTTTCTTCACTGAGCATATGGAATACAGTTTCCTGACTCTGGGGTAAATGTGAAGTGACTGCCAAAATAGTTGATTCTCTTCTCACTAGAGAGCTATTTACTATGGGTTGATGCAAAGAAACTGCTGGTATAATGCTTTGCCTAATTTCACTGAGACTATTTACATGCTTGAACTCAGAAGACAAGGCCCTGCTTTCACTTAAGAAGTAGTTTCTCATCCTCTTTTTTTTATTTTTATCAGAAAGCAGAAACTTTCTTGGGCAGCGAATATGAGGAAAAGGTCCGTCCTTGCATTGATCTCATCGACTCTTTGAGAGCCCTTGGAGTAGAAAAGGACCTTGCTTTGCCAGCAATTGCCGTGATAGGAGATCAGAGCTCTGGAAAAAGCTCAGTCCTAGAAGCACTGTCTGGTGTTGCTCTTCCTAGAGGCAGCGGTAAGAATTTACCTTGTGGTTTTTCATTTCTGAAGCATCCAGCATTTGCCGGGGTATAGTGTCTTAAAAGGAAACTGAAGGACTTTTTTGAAAGAGACAGGAAGCCTCTGTGACCTGGTAGGTTGAGCATGGGCTGGGCGGCAGAAGAGATGCAAAGGCTCTGCAAAGGACTTTTCACATGATTGTTGACAGTTCACATCATTCTCCTGATCCTAATTGACCTGTTTGAGCAAAACAGGAATAACAGCAATGGTCTTACACATCTTTGAAATGAACTCTGAGATTTCTTGGGGTGAAAGCTCATCTAAAACTCCTTAGAGTTGGCTCTAAGGACTCATACTGCAAAGAACGTTAACTATGAGCCCCAATACTGTGTAACTGAAAAGTAGCAGTGGTGTCTTTTGAATATGAGATCACATTTGCAATTGTAGTTAAATAGCTTCCCAAGGGGAAGGGAATATTGCCTTTCAGTCTTTATATATGCACTGGCCAATTGCCCATCAAGAATGATGGTTGGGGGGGGAGGACAGCAGACAGGGATGGAGCCCCGTGCCCTGCCCCCCATCCCCTCCCCCCAGTCTGTCTACTGTCTCCAGGGATCAGGGCAGGAGGGTCAAGGCCAGCTGCTCTGGCCTCACCTTCCCCACCCCGCCCCAGCTCTGTCCCCTGTGTCCCCACTGTCATGGCAGCAGGCTGCCTTCTGTCAGAACACTTCTTTGCACTCTGATTGGCTGTTTGTCAGCCAATCAGAGCGCAAATAAAGCGTTACAGTCAGACAGACAGACTTAGGCTTTTACAATACGGAATTGTGTTTCTGTAATATTGCAGGAATTGTTACCAGATGTCCTTTAGAGCTCAAACTGAAGAAAAGCCATGTTCCAGAAGACTGGAAAGGGAAAATAAAGTACAAGGAGGTAGAGCAAGAACTATATTATCCCTCAGAAGTGGAGAAAGAAATAAGAAATGGTAAATATACCCTGAGATACAAGTGGCACTGGTATACTTTCATAGATTTCATAGACATTAGGGCTGGAAGGGACCTCGGAAGATCATCGAGTCCAGCCCCCCGCCCAAAGGGCAGGACGTCAGCTGGGTACTTGATCCTGTCTGGGGCAGCAGGAGAAACTAACCAGGGGTGCTCAGCCTCCCAGCCTGCTGGCCAAATCCAGCCACAGGCCCAGTGTAATCTGGCCTGCAGGGGTCCCCATGGATCCTATGGAGAGCTATATGAGTCATGGTCTTGTGCACTAGATTGGGAGTGAAAGGCCCAGTCCTGGTGTGTGGGGGCTGCATGGAGACCCTGGAGTCTGATTCTAGCCTGGAGTCTGATTCAGGTGGGGTGGCATGGAGCCCTGTGCCACCTCTGCCCAACAATGATTGGGCTCTAGGGCCTTGCATTGCCTCTGATTGGTCACTGCACGCCAAGATCAGACCTCAGGGACCCACTCTATTCCTCCCTGGGCTCCAGCCAGGTGGCAGTGGTGTGGGGCCCTGGGGCCCAATTTCTGGCCCACGGACTGCCCTCACACCAGTCATTTGGTCCATGGGGCCAAAACTGTGAGCACCACTGAACTAGACTATTTCTTGAAGTTCCTTCCAGGTCTATCTTCTGCAATTCTGTGGCATACTTTTAATCTGGTAACTTTCCATGGTCCTGAGTCTACAACGTGTCACTGAGAGGTGCTTCAGATGAGTCAGAGTTGATGGCTGTGCCTGCCTTAAAGCCCAGGAGTTTATTGCAGAAGGGAGGCCTATGTTTTCAGTGGCATCAGCAAAATGGGCATTTACTCTGACATTTTGGAAATTTGTGCCTAGATAAGAGGACATCATCACCAAGGATCTTGGGTTTTCTCTGTTTAAAAATCACAAATTCTCTAATTAAAAAAAACAAAACTCTTTGATTAAAATGAAATGCCACTGTATACAGGTATCAATTGAACACAACGTTTTATTGATATATTTACAATTTTAACCAATTTGGAAGCCTACCTATGCCTCAATCACTATAATAAAATAAATCCTAAGTACCTATAAATTCTAGTATTTGATTTTGGGTTCTTTATCATGGAAAATCAGAGCCTCTTCTACTCTCTTCCCTCACCAGGATGCAGGGCCAGGCCCCTTACTTCCAAGCCACAACCCCCTGGCCCTGCCAGTTCCCCTCATTCCTTTCCAGCAGACAGTCAGCGACCTGGGGGGCATCCCCCCATGGCCAATCCCACCGACCCGGAAGTGGCAGCAGTGCACCATTGGCACTTCCAGGCATGCCGCTGATGCTTCCAGGTGAGTGCGATCAGCCATGGGGGGACCACTTTTCCCGGCGCCTCCACTCCCTGGCTAGCGCTCTCAGGGGGGCACCAATGCTCTCACCTACCTGGGCATGCTGGCGGTCAAGAGATGCACATGCACCTCCTATACATTGCCACTAGAGCTCTCTCACTCAACCCTGCCTGGCCTTCCTCTGCGCTGCCCCGGCAGGTCCCACCTGCTGCACTGTAGAGGCCCCAGGGAGAGGGCAGCAAGGCAGGAGGCCTGAGCCTGCAGGAAGCAGTCCACAGCTGCCCCTGCCCTGTGCACAAATCTGGAGGGCACAACTCCATCCTGCTCCCCACCCTGTGACTGTGCATTCAGGCCCCAGGCACCAAGACCTACACCCCACCTGGCTGGGCGGCAGCAGCAGCCCCAGCCCTGCCTAATTTTGTCCAACTCCTTCCCTCCCTCATTTCCTCCCTCCCTAAGAAGTCCTCAATCCCCCCTTCCCTCCCGCCAGACTTACCTGTGGGAGCTGCTCTCCAGGCTGCCTGGTGGCCATGTGCATGTGTGAGTGCCCACAAGACAGCCCCTTGAAGGCTGGAACACTTTGCAAAAGTGGAATATCCTCATGTTTCTCTGTTAAAATGAAAAAATATGTATTTTTCTCAGTCAAAAGGGGATATCGCATTTTTTTTCCCATTTTTCTGTGGGAAACGGAAAACCTGGATCCCTGATCATCACCTACTAATTTCTGTGGCATCATGGGTGTGCTGGGCACTTTACATTTAGGTAGAAGTTCTTGACTGTGGATGGCAAGCAGGTAGTTAGTACCATACTGCTCTCTGGTCCTCATATTTGTTTTTTTTCCCTGTAACTTTAACTATAACCATGGAGATACAATGAGCAATTTACAGTCCTCCAGCATCCCTAGATACCCTTCTCCCACACCCAGAGTAGGGATCATACCAAGGTATCCTGGCTCCTAGCCACACCCCTGCTTACCTGCCTTTTAGTGGCAAGTCAGAGCTGTGCAGGCAAGAAATGGTTTTAACCATTTTAACCTAAACATGTGATGTTCTAACTTTACACCGCTTAATATTCCACAGATTTAGTATGGCCTAAGTGTAATGTGTAATTTCAGCCTGATTAGTTGAAAGGAAAGTACCATTTAATGGAGGAAGGGACTTCTTGAGCCCATTGTCAAGAGAAACAAATTCTAGTACTATGTCCTTTTTATTTCAAAGCAAGTTAGCCAGTCTGAGTAAATACTAATGATCTCCTAAATCTTTGATTTTGTGTCTTATACCTTGTAGCCCAGGATTTAATGGCTGGCAAAGGAGTGGGCATTAGCCAAGAACTAATCTCCCTAGAAATCAGCTCTCCATATGTTCCAGATCTGACCCTAATTGACCTCCCAGGGATTGCAAGAGTTGCTGTGGGGAATCAGCCCCAGGACATTGGAAACCAGGTAAAGCACGCAGCAGTTCCAGGCTGGGAAGCTGATAAATTATAGCAGTACAGTTGAACATGTCTTGATCCCTAAGTATGAAGTTTTGCCAAAGGCACATGACTGAAACATATTAACTCTCCCAAAACTAGTTAAGCTATAAAGAAAACAACATGATTATAGTGGAGGAAGTGCTAGTAATAGGGAAGATGATTGTATGTTGTATATGAAGCAAGTTGAGGGGAAAAAGCCTTGCGTGCATAGCTATAAGTATGCTTGGAAATCCCTGTGTTCTCCCCAAGAATTGTGACGGAGTACAGAATTAGGAAAAAAGGGCACATGAAATCTTGTATAATGTCTCTCTCAAGTATATAGTTGGTCCAATAAAAAATACCATCAAAACAAACATTACCACTACCATAAGTTTCCATACCCGATTACAATTGTGTGGCCACAAATCTCAGATATACCATACATAACAGGAATTCTGCACCTCATTCCTTGCCATGTAATCAACTTTTGTGACTTAATTTCATTCCATTACAGATCATAAAACTTATTAAAACATATATTACCAAACAAGAAACCATAAATTTGGTGGTGGTACCCAGTAATGTAGATATTGCAACTACAGAGGCCCTAAAAATGGCTAATGAGGTGGACCCTAATGGGGAGAGAACTCTAGGTAAGTAAAAATATGCCCATTTACAAAGAAAATGGAGTGGGGTTGGGTTATGAAAAAAATCCATATTAAAAAAATGGTTGGTAATAAACCCTGGGGAGATCAATCATTTTCTTTTGTACTCCACACCTATGTTGCTAAAAGAGAAAAAATGTATATTAGAACCTACAGTGGAAAAGTAGCAGAGGATACGGTCCTGTGCTTTGGCTGTGGACATATTTGAAATTCATACAAAATCTTCTCATTTATTTTTTGTTTCAGATAAAAATGTCAGATGCTCTAAGCACAAATCCTTAAGGGACTACCAAAAAAAAAACCCCCACAGCATTTTTAATCCTTTCTTGTGTGAAATGAAGTAGTATAACTAGATGAGAACCAGTGGTGCGCTAGCGCCAGGTGCTGATTTAGAGGTGGCACCAGAACTGTGGCCCCTGGTGAGTGCACATGGTAGCAGCAGCAAGGGGTATGTGAGAAGCCTGCACCATGGCAGCAGCGGGGAGGGTATGGGGAGTCAGCACTGTGACAGCAACAGCTGGGGACTTTGAGTTTCTGGAGCCAGGTAAAATCCTCAGGGACTTAGCGCACCGCCCCCCCTGCTCTCTGGCATTTCTAATTATATGTTTACTAAAATGTTGGGAGTTATGCCTCTTCTGTGTTCCTGAAAATGTCTATTCTAAAACTTTCTGATTTGTGAATCATAGAAAATTAGGGTTGGGATCTCAGGAGGTCATCTAGTCCAACACTTTGCTCAAAGCAGGACCATCCCCAAATAGATCATCCCAGCTAAGGCTTTGTCTAGCCAGGCCTTAAAAACCAAAGATGGAGAGTCTACCACTTCTCTGGGTAACCTGCTCCAGTGTTTTACTACCCTCCTAGTGAGAAAGTTTCTCCTTATATCTAACTTCAACTTCCCTTGCTGCAACTTGAGACCGTTGCTCCTTGTTCTGTTATCTGCCCCCACTGAGAACAGTCTAGCTCCATCCTCTCTGGAACCACCCTTTGATGTGCAATCCACTGCTGTTTGGATTAGGCTTTGTGTCACATCTGCATCCAGCCCCTCTGGCTTGTCCCGTCCACATGCACAACCATCCCAAATGTGAATTCTCAGTGAGTACTCTTTCTCCACTGACCAGACATTGTATGTCTCCAGTGTGAGTGGCTGTAGTCTTTGATGCCTAATCAGTAATTACCTGACTGGCTAAATATAAAAATGCAATTATATCAAATATCAGGGTTCATACAAACGTAAAAAATAAGACTAAACACAGTTGAAAATTAGCTACGAGCAGAGACCTAACACTCTATTAATAAAACTAATTCAGGAAAACATCTACACATGAGATTCCATGAAAACTTCAAAGTATTCCTACTTTTGGGATGGGTTCGTGACAATCACCTGATCCTTAATTATGAAACCAAAGGTAGCGCTTCCTTCAAAAAGGTGTGTCAGCCCTCTGCAAATAATAATTCTCGTGTTGCTTTTCAGGAATTCTGACCAAACCAGATTTGGTGGACAAAGGAACAGAAAGAACTGTTGTTGACATAGTCCGAAATTTAAGTGTTCCTCTAAGGAAGGGTTATATGATTGTAAAGTGTCGTGGACAACAAAACATCAATGACAAGTTGACCCTGGCTTCTGCAATTACAAGAGAGAGAGAATTCTTTGAGGAGCACGAACATTTTAGGTTGGTTTTTAAAATTGATTCACGCTGATTAGCTTACAGAGTTTTCCCTATTAATTGGTAGGGGGGAAAAAGGTAAAGTAAACGTGATCAGCACAATTTTTTTCAGTAGTAAAGCCTAGATTACATAGGGATTGGGTACAAACAAGAAGGTTATCTGTCTGCTTATTCTCCAGCTAAAACAGGTAGATCTTGTTTGCGTCACTGGATGAAACTGGTTGGTATTTCACTAGCAGTAAAATACTGCTTCTTGTGGAAAGGTAGAAGAAGAAGAGGGACTATGACTCAGACCAAGGACAGATACCACATTTGTGTCAGGAAATATGCCCCTTTCCTGGCACAAAAAGTGAGTTTATGGGTGTTCAAGCAATTTATGGCAGAAAAAGCAAAGTAATTCCACTACAAATGGTTAGCCATTTATTTCAACCAGCAACCTCTCTCAAGAGAGACGTTTTTAGGACCACGTGTACTATCTGTATGCTTACACTTGGTGATATAAAGTCTCTAGGACCCTCAGTATCCTACAATCCCCCACTCTCCCTACCCCTCAAAATGGGAGGGAGAGGTAGGCAGCTCAGTGGCAAGAGGAAAGGAGACTGGACAGTCACCTCGCTGGGGTCACTTGACCCCAGTTGTCTTTTCCTGCCTGGTGCAGGGGGACTGGACCCGATGATCTACAAGGTCCCTTCCAGCCCCTTACAATGTATGAATCTATGAGCTGCTGAAGAACCCTACTGGGGTCCTCACTTGAACAGTCCCAGGACACTTTTGGGACTGTTCAAGCAGTGTTGCCAGTTCCTGCCACTCCTTGTACAATTCCAGAAAGTCCCAGGATTGTATGAGAGGCAGCAGGAATTCCCTCACCCTAAGTCTATCTTCTCCCCTTCTTTGACCTTCTGCCAATCAGCAGAGCAGATGGAGCAGACAGGCATAAGTTTGGGGAGCAGGATTTTTCACTTTGGTACTCTAAACAGCAATATAATCACTCTCAGCTCCTGCAGAAAGGAGATCCACAACTGAGTAAGCCTATCTTTATGAGAAGAGGCTGAGGAAACTAGGCTTATTTAGTTTAGAGAAGAGAAGACTGAAGGGGGGATTTAATAGCAGCCTTCACCTACTTGAAGGGGCTCAGAAGAGGATGGAGCTGGACTCTGCTCACTGGTGGCAGATGACAAAACAAGGAACAGGGGTCTCGAGTTGCAGCAAGGGAAATTTAGGTTAACTATTAGGAAAAGCTCTCTCACTAGGAGGTTAGAAAAGCAGGTTGCCCAGAGAAGTGGTGGAATCTCCGTCTTTAGAAGTTTTTAAGACCTGGGTAGACAAAGCCTTGGCTGGGATGATCTAGTTAGTGATGGTCCTGCTTTGAGCAGGGGGTTGAACTAGGTGTGACCTCCTGCAGTCTCGTCCAGCCCTAATTTTCTATGATTCTGCAATTCTATACCACCTCTGTGATGAGTCTAGAAGTACTGCCAAGAAACAAAACCTGCTCACTTGCACCCACTTCATACATAAGTGCAAATATTGCCCAAGATCTAACTAGCCCAGTATCTTCTCTGAGAGGGGTAAATACTAGCTACTTTAGATCATTCATGCCAAACTCATCCAACCAAAACTCATTCCAGCTCCACAGCCACTCCCATTGGCCAGATGACATGGCTTTGTGCTCCAGATCCAGCCTGCAAGGTTCTTCATGAGACAGAAAATTTGGTGGCAGGATGAGCAACAACAGCATTTTTTGCCACAGATCTCATGGGAAGCCCTGTAGGGATATTGTTATGGCTTCACAAGTTGGATCTGACCCGTAGGCTGGGTCTTTGATACCCTGCTTTAAAAGAAAAATATAAGAAACAGGGTAGAATGAGTCATACCTGTCATACTCTCCCATTCACTGTAAGTAGTTTGTATCCCTAATTGTTGTATTTAATAGCCCCAGTGGACCTGTCCTTTGAATATCTGTCTATACTTTTGGCCTCCACATGTTAATTATGCTAAAGAGGTATTTCCTTTTGTTTGGTTTAAATGCACTTCCTGATAATGTCATGAGGCACTCTGTAGTTCTTGTAAATGACAGTTCCCTGTTTATTATTTCCACATCTTTTATTATTTCAAAGATTTCTCTCATATTCCTGTCTTAGTCATCTCTTTTTCCAAGCTGAAGAGTCCCAGTCTGTCCAGTCTCTCCACATATGGAAGCCATTCTGTACCCTGCATCTTCTTCATTGCCCATGTCTGTACCTCTTCTCTAAAAAGAATCAGTTCAATGCACAGTGGCAGTCAAAAGGCAAAACACAAGGTTAGGAATCATTAGAAAAGAAACTGAAAACAAAATAGAAAATGTCATTGTGTCATTCCTGATACACCTACCTACTGAATACTGCATGCTGTTTGAAATGATTCTTTTTAGAGAACATTCCACAGTGGTTAGGTCTCTCCAGCCTGGAGAAGAAATGACTAAGGGGGAATATCTGACAAATCTATAAAATCGTGAATATTGCAGACATACAAAAAAACTAGAACTCTTGATTCCAAAAAGATACCTTTTATTAGACCAACTGGGAAATCACAAGAAAATTGTCCTTCTCTGCATGCTTTCAGGTTCAAAGTCCCTTCTTCAGGCTCTGGGAAAAGTATAGATGGTACAAGATGGCAAAAAGTCCCCATAGGTAGGAAATAAACTTCATTTTTGCACAGAGGGAGCTGAAGATGGAAGGCTGTCCGTCTGGGTCCATGAGTACAGGAATTATGTAGGAAAGCAGAAAAGGGAATGCAGATCTTCAGTGCTGCTGTTCAGTGCCTTAACTATAAGGCCCTTCTTCGTTCCTTAGGGTAGATTTCTGAAGTATATAGAAGTGTATAAAAATATGAAAGTAGTTGCATAATAGAAGCGCAATGGGTATTATATGGCATTCTCAATATAACAAGCAAAAAAGTGAAAAATTAAAATTATTTAGAATTCAAAAGGCAGTTAAAGAGTAAATTATTTTGTACGAAAAAGAAAATGGTCTTAAACAAAAGATCCTCTTGAAGCATTTTGTCAAGTTCAGTGACTTAGACGAGGGGGTGAACAGCACCTTATTCAAATTCGCAGATGACACTAAGATGTGGGGAGAAGTGGGCACACTAGAAGGGAGGGACAGGCTGCAATTGGATCTGGATAGGTTACAGGGGCGGGCAGATGAGAATAAGATGGGATTCAATTCTGACAAGTGCAGGGTACTGCACCTAGAGAGAAAGAACCAGCAGCATACCTACAGGCTGGGGAACTCCATTCTTGTCAGCACAGAGGCAGAAAAGGATCTTGGAGTCATTATAGACTGCAAGATAAGCATGGGCCACCAATGTGGGGATGCAGTCAGGAAGGTTAACCTCACCCCGTCATGCATTCACAGATGGATCACAAGCAGGTCCAAGGAGGTGATCCTCCCCCTCTATACGACATTGGTCAGTAGGAGTACTGCGTCCAGTTCTGGGCACTGCACTTCAGGAGGGATGTGGACAACATCAAGAGGGTCCAGAGGAGGGCCACTCACATGATCAGGGGGCAGTAAGGCAGACCCTATGAGGAGAGGCTACAAGACCTGAACCTGTTCAGCCTGCACAAGAAAAGGCTGGGAGGGGATCTGGTGGCTGTCTATAAACTTGCCAAGGAAGACCAACAGGCAATGGGGGAGTTCCTGTTCCCCCGAGCACTACTGGGCGTAACAAGGAATAACAGCCATAAGTTGATGAAGAGTAGATTCAGACTATACATTAGAAGGCACTACTTCACAGTCAGGGCTGCTAGGATCTGGAACCAACTTCCAAGGGAAGTGGTGCTTGCTCCTACCCTGGGGGTCTTCAAAAGGAGTCTAGATAGACACCTTGCCGGAGTCATTGGACCCCAGCATTCTTTCCTGCCAGGGCAGGGGGTCGGACTTGATGATCTGCTCAGGTCTCTTCCGACCCTCCCTACTATGAAACTATGAGAGCTGTGCTGAGTAGCTCTTTGATGTGCAGATCAGGTAGAATTTCTTCCCTGGAGTTGTCAGATGGTGTTAACCAGGTCTTCAGTGGGTTCATCACAGTAGTTTATTAATTCATATGAAATCCTTTGGGATAAAATAAGCTCTTATGTATACTGCAAGTATAAAAAGGTATTATTTTATTGTATATTATTTTATTATATATTATTAAAATTTATTATTTTATTGTGTTTTATTATTTTATTGTATTCTTTAATCTCTTTCAGCATTCTTCTGGAAGAAAAAAAGGCTACTATCCCTCTTGTGGCAGAAAGACTTACACAGGAACTGATAGATCACATTAATGTAAGCTATCAAATTAGAACTACTGGTTCTTTGGAAAGGTATTTGATAAGGCACAAAATGAGAGAATTTTTTTTTAGCTCCTTTGCCAGGGTATTTATTTTGCTGGACAGACCTTTCTGAAACCTTAACTAGCTTCTAGAAAATTGAACATAACGGGAACTTTTTCTCCCACAAATACGTATTTTGTAACTAGTGATTAGGCATAAAGCAATTTACATGCATTTGTTACATATGGTCAAACAAAAAGGAAATTTTTTTATTTAATTATTTAACAGTGGGTTATTAGTGACTGTCTGAATGTACCTCTGTGCCATTACCTAGGTAGATTAAAAAAAAAAAAAAAGATTGATACTTAACTAAAGGTTCCATGGACTCTTACCGTGGGTTAAAGTTTAAAAAAAAGCAAAAGAAAACTTGGCCTCACTTTGTTAATATACAATGACAATGTACGTTGTTAACTAGTCAATGAGCTGTTTTTGTTTCTTTTTTTTTTTTTTTCTTCAATTCTTTCCTTTTTATTTTTCCTGACCTTCAGAAATCCCTGCCAAATTTGGAAAAGCAAATACAGCACAAACTCCAGGTTGCAAGCAAAAAGTTACAAAAGTGTGGCCTAGGCATACCAGAGACAGCTGAAGGGAAGATGCTCGTTCTAATAGAGGTAAGTATAAATGTGGATTTAGTAATACATTTGAATAAAAGGCAAATTAGCCTTTGGAATCAAGAGTATATTAGACGTTCAACTCTTTGTAGACTGTGTGGTCATGAAACCACCAAATAACTATACGCATATCCACATGTGTTTTTGTTAATTTTAGAAAATTAAACCATGCAACATTACTGTTAATTCTCATCTTTAGCAACCCAGGATGCAAAATGAACCAGATTTAAAAAAAAAAAAAAGACACTTTTTTTTTTTTCTGTCGTGCAATTATCAGCTATCATAATTGAAGGGGAGCATCCAAGCTATCAGTGTCCTGAAGCATGTCCTGGATTATAGAGTATACTGCATTAAGAAAAAATACTGTGGGCATCAAAGCTAAATAGAAGGTTTACCCAATTAAGATCCAGCTCTACAAAGCTATATCCAACAACAATATTTTGCCCTGAATAGCAGTAATTTTTAGAAGTAACATTGTTTGCCAACTGTACTTTAACCAAACCAGGTAGTCCTAGAATTAATATACGAAGCCACTCCTTAGACAATGAGACCGTTAGGATTGGGGTTACACACTAAAACAGGGCTGACCAACATGTAGCACTGGATAGCCTTTTTGGGTGGTATGAAACAGATTAGAGAGAGAATAGGCAGCACAATGGCAGATAGAGAAGGAAGCAGAGCAGCAGATTGGGCAGAAGAAAGGGATCTGTGTGGCATATGGAGCACGTGGAACCAATTTGTGGCATGACTACCAAAAAGGTGATGCCCCACTGCACTAAGTTCTCCAAAATTTTACTTATGGGGCCTTTATTTAATACATCCACTGTCTTGTGAATCATTGACCCCATTTTTGTAACAACCCAGCATCTCATTACAGCAATTGCTTGCATGGTAAAATAACATTAAGAATTACCATTTGTTATCTGTATTACAATTGCATTTAAAAGCTCAAGCACAGATCAGAACCCTTTTACACTAGGTAGTGTACATATGAAGAGAGAGATTTTTGTTCCCTGTGCAGCCTAGACAGGACAGACAAAGAGTACAAGGAAAACTGGTACAGGGAGATGAGTGATAGTGTTGAAGTGATGTAATTGTGATGGTCCAGGAAATATGCAAGACGCAAGGATTTTTGTGGGTTATATCTTTTATTGAACCAACTGCATGGCTGGGATAATTGATCCAATAAAAGACCACCATAATTCATCATTAAGACACAAAAATTAGTGCCTCTCAGAAAGATGAAATAACTTGCCTGGTGCTACCCCCACAGGGAACTGACAAATCTGGGAATATAACCAAGCCTAATGAGTCTTTGGTCTCATAAGCTTGTTCAATGGCTAAAATACTGCCCCATCAGTCCTTCACGTATCACTGACAAAAAAGGTGCAGATCATCAGCTGTTCAGAGTTCACAGCTTGAGTACCAGGGCTGAAATACACATCCTATGACCTTTGGCTGCATCTCAGAATGTCATTTCCATATTTCCATGTACAAGCAACTTGCAGTACATGAATGACAGTTTTGCCAGGGAATAGCATGCAACTTTTCACCCTTTATTTCCCCTCCCGACTGTAAAGTTTTGCACATGTACCATAATCACTAATTACTCAAGGTCTGCATTAAGTCTTGTAGTTATTTTTAAATGGCAGTTTCCCATCTCTTTACAGAAAATCAAGCTCTTCAATCAGGACATCATGAATGCAGTGCAGGGAGAAGAGGTTTGCACTAACAAAGAGAGTCCTAAACTCTTCACAAAAATTTGAAAACTCTTTAATGAATGGGAAACAGATATTAATAACAATGCACTGAATAGTAAGTACTAAACTTTGGCACTGCGCCTTCACAAATTCCTAGCCAAGTCAACAGGCTCAATGTGTACACAGGTCAGTTTATAGGAAATAATTTATCTTTGTCCAGGATTTTTTCCAGTAATGAGAGAGAGGAGTTCACAGTGATAATTTCATATTTGGAACCAAGCTTGTTTAAATTTTAGGAATGTTCAAGTCCAGAGTGTGGTGTGAGCCAATTGCTGTTTTTAAATGACCTCTAATCCCAGTACAGTTCTAATTGAAATAGTATCAACCCTGAAAGCTAATACTAATGAAAGTGAACCCTGAAGTAACGAAAGTTTAACTCCAAGGACGGTTTTCTGCTGATTGTTTCTAAACTTGTCAGTGGGTTGACTGACAAAAATAATAGATGCAAGTAAAAAATCTGCCATAAAATTACATGGGTTATTAATCAGTCTAAAGATAAATGTAGTTCTTATTCCATGAAAAGCAGTGTTACTGTTGAACTTGATTTTAGGTTCTGCATTCAGAAGCATCTCAGGGAATTAAGTGCCCAGCTTCCTTATGTCCATTTGATATCTCATCCTATTATATACAACCCAGACAATTCAGAGTTCTTTAATGCACTGACTCTACCTCTGCCTCCTAGATAATATACAAATCTAGAAAGAATTTTCTCAACCACTCACAGAGCATATCTGTAGCAAGCAATCCTACAGGTCAAAACTGTGCATCTACTACCATTGTAACCCAAGTGCTGCTGTAGCTCTTCTTCATTCCAAAGAGTAAATATAAGGCCACTAAGTAACAGTATAAATCCTAGATTTACCACATTTTTGTAGTGTAAAAATAAAAATTCTGGAATCATCTGAGATAACAGTGCTTCTGTTTTAATGCTGTAGTGAAAGACCTCATGAAAGAAGAAATTTTGAAATTTGAAAATCAGTATCGGGGAAGAGAGCTCCCAGGATTTATCAATTACAGAACATTTGAGACCATTGTAAAGGAGCAAATTGGGTTGCTAATAATTCCAGCTACTACAGTGCTGAAGAACACAACTGGTGAGTTTCATTCTTTGAATTTCTTATGAACTTTGACTATAGTTGTGGTACTGATTACGACTTTTAAATTTACTTAGCACTAATACTTAGGACAAGATTTTAAGTGGCATGAATCAAAATAATGATAAAAGTAATTCATTGAGTGCTGCTATCTGTTTTAATACTAAAACATTACATACCAATGTAGCCATTGTTTTGGATGAAATCTATAAATGTGTATATTCTATGAAATATCAAGATTATTCAATGAAACAAAGAATATCTGTTTCTTTAAATGTAGGTAAGAGATGAAAGAATTTCTGCTAAAATTATCCTTCATATTAATTTCCACATTACATCAACACCTTGAAGCTGGTATATTTTTCATAGATTGAGCCCTGAAAGAGCCATTGTGACCTCCTGTGTACTGCAGATTACAACACTTCCCTGAATTAATTTCTATTTCCACTAAAACCTATATATATTATAAAAACATGCAGTCATAATGGAGAACACACAACTGCACTTCATTCAGAAGGAAAAGCGGGGGTACTTGGAAAGTGCGCCACTGTCCCACGTACCCCAGTGTCTCCGCACCACCACCACATACCCCCTGGGGCCTTCCCAAGTACCCCCCGGTTGACAACCCTTGTTCTAAAGGTTAAAAGCCCTCACTCTTTGAACTTTGCACCTGATTTTAAGATTGAATGTGTCTAGCTTCACCTTTCAGCCATTATATTAGGTTAGAACTTTCTCTGCTAGATTGCATATCAAAGATCAAATAGTGAATGTCAAACACCTGCTCCCCAGGGAGAAATTAAGTCTGCAAACAAATCACCCCTTAACTTCTTTCCTGAGATAAACAGATTGAGCTCCTTGGCCATGTCCACATGCACGTGGATGTTTGGTTCCCTGGGGACAGCTAGCAGCGGCATGCCTTGTGCCACTGCTAGTTGTCCCTGAGGAATGCCTGTGCCACGTGCCCTCTGGTGCATGGTAAGTTACTCCAGGTGGAGGAGGAGAGGTTGGGGTCAGCACTGGGCTGGCTCCAACAGCCTTACTTGGGGTCCTGGAGGCCTCCTGGGGCTACAGCAGCAACAATCCTGCCTTGCAGAACCTGACCAGCAGCTGGAGTGTGGCTCTGGCTGGCCAGGTTCTGGTTTTGAGTAGCGCACGCTGCCCACATGTGCACTGCTCCACTTTTTTTTCCTGCAGGTTTTTAAAAACCTCTGCTCCCTTGCAACATGGAGAACAGCTGAATGTGCACTACGTCGTGCCACAGACATATCTACAGCACCACATACTACACAGCTGCGCTCGTCTGCACATGGCCCATGAGTCTGTTACTAAAGTCTTTTTTTAATCAGTCTTGTGACTCTTCTCTGAACCCTTTCCTTTTTAACAACATCCTTCTGGGACAATGTATGCCACAGAGGCATAGCAAGGTAGCTCCGTTCCTGGGGTAGCCACAGCACTTAGGGCAACACCAACTGCCACACTGCCTACGAACAGTGGTGCAGTCAGCCACTGGTAGCTAGCTTTCTGCTCCCTCCCCCAACACAAACGTGGTTCCCAGAGATGCTACCCTGGTTATCTGACCCTCAGTTACATTACTGATATGGCAGACCTGTAAAACATTCCAGCAATGGTTGTACCAGGGCTAGATACAAAGGCAATTTGATATTCCCTAGTTTATATATCTAGGAATACAGGACTAGTATCAACTTCCTGGGCCTTCAGGTACGGTCTTCTGCATTTACAGAGCTGTTTGTATCAACAAAACATCTACTTGAGCACACCACAGACACAAAGCACCAAAATGAAAAAGCTATCCTGCACCCTATGAAGGGCTCAGGAAAGACAGAGGTGCCTGAGCTTGCATTCAGCTGATTAAATACACAATTCCCCAGTCCTTTTAGTGGGAATCAAGTTCCTGAAATATGTAAGGGCTCGGTATATGTTTAGTGGAAGTGTTATAGATTTTCAAGGCTGAGATTCACAACCAACAAATGGGTTGGACTTTTACAGGTGTTTATGTGATCACATGCATTGTTAGAGTAGAAGGGATTGAAAATATTTGCAATTTGTAAGACCACAACATAATATTACCAAATGTTCATACTAGACAGAAAATAAGTGCACTGATCAAGAAGCTTTCAAATTAAAACCTGCTTTAAACTGAATCTGAATGCAATCTGCCAAGGTTTTGCATGGTTCTTTCTTATGCTCATGCCATTAACTTATGATTTCCTTCTGATCACAGATTCAGAGAAGTTTAGGGCTGGAAGGGACCTCATGAGATCATCAGGTCCAGCCCCCCTCATCTTTTCTTTTTTTTTTTCTTTTCTTCTTAGACCTTGTACGAGATGCTTTTACTGAAATTGCTGTGAAACACTTTGATAATTTCCTTGCTCTTCACAGAGCAGCAAAGGTAAGGAGCTACATAATGTGTCTCTGACCCAAGTCATAATTAATGGTTTATGTTTAAATCCAGGCTTATTTCTGGCCAATCTACCATGTAGCTGTTTTAATTGCTAATGGATTCTTCTCAATGTTATTATATTGAGAAGAATATTCTTATTATAAGAGAGTGAATAGCATATAATGGAGTTTTATACAGTGAACAAATAAAAGTAAAGATACTGAACAAAGTGCCATAGGCTATGGAATTAGAGTCCGATTCCAATCTTGAAGGAAGTGGACAATCATCACTTTCCCTTTATCAGACCACTTCTGTGGCGACTGATTTCAGTGCTCCCCTTTGTTGTTGTTGAGGCAGTAGATACAGATGGTTGGGTTGTACTTCCTTTTATAGGTTGCTGAGAGGTGATAGGTCTCAGATGCTAAAAAATATCTTCCCTTTTTAATGACAGAGTAGCATTGAAGACCTAAAACAAACACAAGAAGAAGCAGCTGAAAATATGATTCAAACCCAGTTCAAAATGGAAAGAATTGTCTACTGCCAGGACAGACTTTACAGTGGAGCTTTAGAGGAAGCTAGGAGGCTTCCTCAATCTACTCAGCGTTTCCATTCGTCTTACACTCTGGATTCCCCAAAACAGTATTCCATTAACGAAATGACTTATCACTTGACTGCATACTTCAAGGTAAGTCTCTCTCTTTTCTTTTCCAATCAATCTTGCTTTGTAAAAAAGATATACTCATGGAAAAAGTAGGGAGTCCAAATAAAGGGAAGGAAGTCTTCTGGCAAATATTGAATTGGTAGTATGCACAGAAGACTTATGCCCACAACGAACATTAAAAACATTCCTTCTTATTGCTTTTTGGTGCTTGTTCTCACTGTGGTTCCAAACCTGCAGTGAAACATAGTGTAATCACTTGCAGCTAGGCATCATGGTAGTCTTACTGCTAAGAGTAATACTATATTGAGAAATCATATGCTACAGTCATTCTAGGGTAGAGATACTGGAGACAGATTTAAATGAACCAGCTTGGGGTATGTTAGCAGAATATATGTGACAGCACAAAGGTCAATAAAAGCTAATTTTACTCTTCTGGGTTTTATGTGGCCAGGGCTAGACTGTGTAAGCTTAGGTAGCTATTGTGTCATAGGCTGTCTGGCTTAGTAGTTAGGTTACCAGAAGAGGGACAGAGACAGAGGCAGAATCCAAAACAGAGGCCAAATCAGGAGGTAGGAAGCGGGACCATGTTACCAGATCTAAGGGGTACTGTCACGGCAGGGTCCTGTAGGAGGGCCGTGATCTCCTTAAGGCCCTCTCTCCGCGCCAATTCGGCCCAAGGGCACCCTCGATTCTCGCCCGCCACGTCTTTGCTGTTTAGTATATGTTGGGAGGCTGCCTTACGACTCCCTGGGCACGGATAGCTGGGACCTCTGTCCCCGTATGTTCCCGGACCCCCTGGGGGTCTCCCGGTATGATGGGTGCTCCCCAGGCACCCTAGCCTTATGGGCTACACGTGGCTCCTACCACCCCTAATACCACGCCCCAAGCTTCGCAGATGTGATAGACGTTGGTGTGTCTCACTATACGTACACTGCCCCCCCTTCTCTGGGGCCTTCTCTCATAAGGCACTCCCCTCTTCGGGGCTCGCCGTGCCCACCTTGGGCTTCCCAAAATGCTGCCCCCTTCTCTGGGGCCTTTTCTAGTGCTGCCCCTCTTCTCTGGGGCCTCCCCTAAAAGTGTCGTCCCACTTAGGGACGCTTGCTCGCTTTGGGACTCTATATCGAGCCTCTGGTCTTTCAGGCCCACCACGCTGCTTCCCCTTTTCCAGGACGCTGTGCTGCTAACCCCTTTTCCTGGGGCCACCACAGCACCCTGCCCTTCTCTTGGGTTTTCTGCAGCGCTAGCCGGTTACTGGGCTCATCATGCCCCTCTCGGGCTCCTCACATATTGCCCCTCTCGGGCTCATTGTGCCCGCCTTGAGCTTCTTGATAGTGCCGCCCCCTCTTCGGGGCTCACTGTGCCCACGCTGGGCTCCCTAATAAAATCTCCCCTCTCTCTGGGACTTGTTGTGCCCACACTGGGCTTCTCTAGAGTGCGCTCCCCCTTCCTGGGGCTCGCCACGCCCACGCTCAGGCTTCCTAGTAGTGCCCCCTCCTGGGGCTCGTTGTGCCCACGCTGGGGCTTCTCAAAATGCCCCTCTCTGGCGCTGGGGTCTACGCACCCCGTAAGTTACGCCCTTACTGGCGCCGGGGTCTACGCACCCCCTTGTGAGTCCCTGATGAGGCCTCCTCCAACCCCTTATAGCCTCACCCAAACCACCGGTGTAATAGCAACAATGCAAATGCAAAACACAAGCCTCTAAGCTATAACATAACTATAAGCCGCCTGACTACAACTTAGCATCATGGCTCAAGCCTCCAGAGCTATCATGAGCTATACTTGCGATCAGGCTTCTACCCATAACTCAACTGAAGGAGCTCCTGCCTCTCCAGCTGCTGGCAGGGAACTGCCAGCCTGGCCTTGACTCTTGGCTTTATAGGAGCCAGGCCCTGCCCCCTACAGGCAGCTGACTCTGATTAGTTGCCCCGGCAACCCACAGCTGTACTCCCTAATCACCGCTAGGGCTCCCTATGCACTGCCAGAGCTTTTCCTCTGGCAGTCTTCCCCTCTCTAGGAGCGGGGCAGCGAGGTGCGCTGTGACAGGTACCAAATCTAGAGACAGAGTCCAAAGTACAGGCCAAGTCAGGGTTCAGGAGCCAGAGACCAAGTTACTAGATTCAAGAGAAAATCCAAGAAGCCAGAGGCCAGGACCAGAGCTGAGCAGGGTCAGGAAATCAAAGAGCACTGGGTCAGAGAGGCTTACCAGAGCAGACCCCCAAAACTGTTGGCCAGCCAGCAATCTATGGCCACAGGTGGAACCAAATGGGGGAGGCCTCTCCCCAGGGGCCAACCAAGAGCTCCAAGCAGTGGCCAGCCAGGACCACCAGCTGGGACAGGGCTGCCAGGAGACACCCCAGGCAAGTGCAGCCAACCAGGAAGTCAGCCTAAGCTGGGCTGCCTGCCAGGGCCCCTAACAGCTTGTTCTAGAAGCTGTAAACTGAACAGCAGTAGTTTCTCTGTGTGTAGCATAGACAGACCTGAATTTCAATCTGGTAGCAGGTTAAATGGAAGGAAATGTCTTATTTTAGTGAAATATACTGTTATATACTGTTTCCCAGCCTCAGCTAAGGAAAACTCTAAATATGATGTTTGTGAATTGCAGAATCAATCCCATTTTGTGTATTTCCTTGCACATCCTTCCCCCTTGATTTTAAACCTATGAATTCTCTTCTCTTAGGGGGCAGGTAATCGACTCTCCACTCAAATACCTTTAATTATTCGTTCCTATGTCCTCAAAGACTATGGTGAAAAGTTACAGAATGCTATGATGCAACTTTTGCAAGATAAAGACCAGTTCAACATACTTCTTAAGGAGCGGAAAGACATGTCCAGTGACAGGACCAATTTGAAGGAAAGTATTAAACGTCTGAGAGAAGCTCAACAACATTTAGCAAAGTTCTCGATTTAAAGTAGCCATGCTTAAGCAACGGCACATTTTCTTTCGTTTTTATGCCTGAATCTTTGGAGTTGGTGTTCAGTTAGATGTAGGATTTTATTTTTTGTACGGTGTGTGTATTTTTGCTGTAGAGACTCATTGGAGACTCCTGTTTGGTGAATTATCCTGAATATGTTAATAAATAGTTGAAGTATGTATGTTTTCTTTTATATGGTGTGTCATTACTTCAGCCTCATTACTCTTTGGTTTATCTTGGAAGCAGACAATACATTTCTGAAGACATACTTGTGGGAGCCGAGGGTGGTCTAAGGCTATGGCCAGTAGCCTGGACCGTCAGGTGGGGTTTTTTTCCACGACGGAGTAGAGTTAGGCACGGAAGCATATTGGTTTTACAAAGAAAGCTCTACTTACACTGCCGATGGTCACAGTGCAGGAAAGAAACTTGCTTGAGTTGCAGTTGTGCACAAACAAACACAAGTGAGATCTCTTCCGAACCGCACCGAGATGAGTCGTTGATGTATGACTCCGCACGAACCGAAATGCCAACACGGGGGATACGTCAAATTTCCATAATGACGGGGAGTGGCTAGAAACTGATCAGGCCCCTATGTCCTCCTCCAAGACACACGTGGAGTTTGCTAGGCTCCACAGAGCACTTGGAGTTCCCCACAAGATGGTTGTGGAGTCCTCCAACTTGGGCGGAAACTGCTCTAACCTTTTATACGGCTAGCGAGCCAATTGCTAGCCGCCACGTAGGAATACTTTAGAATTGACCAATAGTGGGACACTAATTTGCATGTGTGTGGCGGGAATTCTTTGCACCGGGGATTTCTCTCTGCAGCTGAGAAATCCACCGTGCAAAGAAAGCTTCATGTGGCGGGAAAATTCCAATGTGCCGAGGCACTAAAAATCATTGGGTTATGACACTACTGATAAGAGTTTTCATTAAAATATGAATCTAATCTTAAACATAATTAAATATAAGGTTTTAAATGTTTTGTGTTATTCCATAAAAGTAAATCACATGTGCAAGTCATTGAATCAACATGAGATCCCTCTAGAAAACTTCTGTGCATGACACACAGAGGTAGCTGCACCTGTTGGAGATGATAGAATTTTTGTATCCCAGGGTAACACTGTAATGAATGTTCTGGCAAAAAATCCTTGACGGTGGGCTGGTAGAGGAAATCACAATGAGCCAGACCTTGTTTCACAAACTCTTCCTCTTCTTTTTTCAAAACTCTCTTTTTTGCTATTGCAAAACTTCCTTTTTTTTAGAAGCTTCTTCTTGTTAAACAACAACAAACCATGAAACCTCCCAAAAAACTAAGCAACAAATTAAAAATTATAAATAAAAAAAGAAGATGAACCTAGGAATGGTGACAGATTAACACGAGTCTCCAGGCTGCATTTCACCCTGAGATGGCAAAGGACTGGAGACCACAGAAAAGAGAGAGATTACTATTTTCAAGTTGTTTCCTTCCTCTTGTGAGAGTGCAGAGCCCCAAAATATTTAATATCATGCCTACCAGGAGCAGTTTCTTTGGATGTAAGACCAAGGGCTACATCTTGGAATTGAAACTATTTCCATTGTTTTGCCCGCTGGAAATGAGAGCTATTATGCTTAGTTGAGGCTGCCTTCAGATTCAGTTGCTATCTGACTCCTATAATACAGCTGCACCTGCAAACCTTAATCGTGGGTCCCCTGGACCCAGAACATTCTCACCTGCTTGTTCCTTTAGACTCTCTGCTCCCTGGCCCCTTCCTTCTCCAGCTCAATAAACTGGCAGTAATTTCAGCATTGGCAACACATTGGGGGTGCCCACGGGTGCACATGTACCCCCTGAGATTGGCAATGCACACCCTAACAGAAGTGCTGCCAACGCTGCCAGTGGCACCTATGGGCAGTCACTGCTCACCACCCTCCCCCACCAGCTGCCAACACTGCCAACAGCATGTGTGGGTGGTAGCTGACCGCTAGTTGGTGCTTGCCATCCCCTCCCCTGCCTCCAACACCGCCACGGCTGCCTGTAGAGCCGGTTAAATTCTGGGTTAGTAAAATGCACTTGAAGACAACAGTTTTGAGCTAGCTGCTCTGTTGATCAAAGAACTAGGCAAAAATAGAAGGGCTTAATTTAGCTTGCTTTTTTGCAGGGACTTTAACGGGGCACAAGCATGTTCTTAGAGCTTTCCTGAAGCTGGACCTTAAGAATGACTCACAAAGGTGCCATGTTCAGGAGCCTACAGCAACATATGGCCTGAGGACTGGATCCCACAAACCCAGAGAGCTGAAGGGTTTTGTTTGTGCCTGTGCCCAAGCTGGGGCTGGGTAGTGATTCACTGGCACTATGCAGCTTCTAGCTTCACCCATGTTGTAACTAGGAGGTGCGGAGAGGAGGGCAGAAGAGGGGCAGCATCATTGCCAGCTGTCCACTCCAGCCTTGGCTCAGTTCTCCACCACTTGGAAGCAACATCCACGCCACAGCTTGGGAGCATGGGGCTGAGAGAAGCAGCAGTGGCATGGGTGCAGCTCCTGGCTGCCTAGTGCCAATGCAGATGCAGACAAAAGACCCCTGCTGCTGCTGCTGCACTATGCTGCTGCTGACAATCTTCACCCCAGGGTACTCAAGGAGCTGGTGAGCATCATAGCCCAGCCTCTAGCACAGATCTTTGAAAACTCTTGGCGCTCTGGTGTAGTGCCCAAAGACTGGATGAAGGCCAATGTGGTGCCTATCTTCAAGAAAGGGAGGAAAGTGGATCCGGCTAACTATAGGCCCATTAGCCTGACTTCTATCCTGGGGAAGATCTTAGAAAAGTTTATTAAAGAGGCCATCCTTAATGGACTGGCCGATGCCAACGTCCTGAGGGATAGCCAGCACGGGTTTGTTGCGGGTAGGTCTTGCTTGACCAATCTCATTTCCTTCTACGACCAGGTGACCTATCACCTGGACAAGGGAGAAGAAATTGATGTCATATATCTTGACTTCAAAAAAGACTTTGACCTTGTCAGGAAGTGATGTGACTCCACCAGATTGTAATTAGTTACATTAAGTGACATGACTACCAGTGAGTGGTATTCGGTGATGCAGTGGCGGAGGAATGAGACCTTAACCTGCATTATCATGCGGACAGTGCGTGATCGCTAGTAGCCTAACCAATCGAGTTACCCCTAGAGCATGACTGGCTGGACCAGCATGCTGAGGCCTCCAGAATGTTCCATCAAGGGGGGACCCTGATTGGCTAGGGAGTCTATAAAGGGGGTTGCGCGCCTCGGCGCAAGGTCCCCAGACGCTCCCGAACTCAGGAAGACAGCCTGATTACCTGTCTTGTCTGGACAGACCCCTAGGCCTCTAGCTAGATTCCTAGCATAGGCTACCACAGCTTATAGCTAGACCACGCGCTATCCGGAACGCCCTGTGTGTTGCCCAACTAGGCATCATACTTGTACTGATAGTATTTTCAGCTGCAGTCGACCTTCACGATTACACCTTGCTTGTTACTCGCCACTACCCATCATCTGTTCGTTCTCTGCACCACGTCGTCTGTGTCCACCTGCTACTGTAAATAGTCCTTGTAATTAGTTCCTGCATTCATCAACTCGTTAATCATCTTGTTGGTTTGTAAGTAAACTTATGAATTTTCTTCACCTATTAGTTGTCACGCTTTTTTCCTCTCTCACACTTGGCACCCCGAGCGTGTCTGGGTTGGGGTCACTACTCAGTGCCCCACTCGACACGCAACTGAGGCCATTTTCCAAACACCATCCTTGAATTATGGCCCACAGACCTGGTTTCCCATAATCACCTCTTAGAGAAACTGGCCGATTGTCGCCTTGGGTCCTCCACGATCCACTGGCTGGAAACCTGGCTCCGGGGTCGGACCCAGAGGGTAGTAATTGATGGAAGTCACTCATCGTGGTGTCCTGTGACCAGTGGGGTCCCCCAAGGCTCTGTCCTTGGACCCATACTGTTCAACATCTTCATTAATGATGTGGACACTGGAGTCAGAAGCGGACTGACCAAGTTCGCCGATGACACCAAACTTTGGGGAAAAGCATCCACACCAGAAGACAGGCGGGTGATCCAGGCTGACCTGGACAGGCTCAGCAAGTGGGCGGACGAGAATCTGATGGTGTTCAACGCCTATAAATGCAAGGTTCTCCACCTTGGGAAGAAAAACCCGCAGCATCCTTATAGGCTCGGCAGTGCTATGTTGGCTAGCACTATGCAAGAAAGAGACTTGGGGGTCATCATTGACCACAAGATGAACATAAGCCTGCAGTGCGACGCTGCGGCTAGTAAAGCGATCAAAACGCTGGCTTGCATCCATAGATGCTTCTCAAGCAAATCCCGGGACGTCATTCTCCCCCTGTACTCGGCCTTAGTGAGGCCGCAGCTGGAGTACTGCGTCCAGTTTTGGGCTCCACAATTCAAAAAGGATGTGGAGAAGCTTGAGAGAGTCCAGAGAAGAGCCACGCGCATGATCAGAGGTCAGGGAAGCAGACCCTACGATGACAGGCTGAGAGCAATCATTTCAATCAATTTCAATCTGGTAGCCCGTTAAATGGAAGGAAATGTCTTATTTTAGTGAAATATACTGTTATATACTGTTTCCCAGCCTCAGCTAAGGCTCTTTAGCCTGGAAAAGCGTAGGCTCAGGGGTGATCTGATGGCCTCCTATAAGTTTATCAGGGGTGACCACCAGTATCTGGGGGAGCGTTTGTTCACCAGAGCGCCCCAAGGGATGACGACTAGGTCGAATGGTCATAAACTACTACAAGACCGTTTCAGGCTGGACATAAGGAAGAATTTCTTTACTGTCCGAGCCCCCAAGGTCTGGAACAGCCTGCCACCGGAGGTGGTTCAGGTGCCTACAATGAACACCTTCAAGAGCAAACTGGATGCTCATCTTGCTGGGATCCTATGACCCCAGCTGACTTCCTGCCCTTTGGGCAGGGGGCTGGACTCAATGATCTTCCGAGGTCCCTTCCAGCCCTAATGTCTATGAAATCTATGAAATCAAAGCCACCTGGCCCAGGTCAGACCGGAGCCAGATTGTTCCAGCCCAAGGCTTATAAAGGGTGCTGGTTGCTGTCCTAGAGAATTTACAAGCTCCCCAGGAACGGGACTCACTTGGCTAAAGAGCTTTGGTGAGGAGGCTCAGGGCATGAAAACTTCAGCTCCCCGGGTGAATATGAGAAATGCTAATTTCCTCATTCACAAATCAGAGTGAGGGAACGTTTATTGTTAAAATAGCAATATTCAAATTTTGAGACACTTGGGGAATTGAGAAGTTCTTCAAGTTAAGGGTTCTCTACCATAATCACCAAAATTAACTGAATTACCACATACAGGTGCGTCTTTCCTATTCATGTTTTCCTGTTTAAATAACTTTAGTAATTTGTTTTCTATAAAACAGGTTACAAATCATAGCCAAGTTACTGACACAATGACTGTTTTTGACTTTTCATGTTACCTTTCTCTTTGGATCAAAACCTAGTTCTCACTGATGATTAGGGACACATTCATTTTTCACTTCTTGCTGACAATTCCCATGCTGCTCCTCCTCCTCCTCACGAATTCTTGCTCCTCCTCTGTCTCATGATACGTAAAGCATGAGTCATTCTCTGTATTCAGTGATTTTCTAGCAGAAGCATTTCCCATTCTCCTTTATTAAGCCATTTCATGGCCTCATCACCTTTGTTGGAGACCCTTCTGTATACAAATCCAGCAGGTTCCCATTGTACCCAGATCAGGTGCTAAGCTTCATATTGCAGCATGGGAGGAGTAAGATCTCACGGAAGATTTTTATTGGGTTGGGAGGTTCCCCTGGGGCAGTCAGTACAAGATTCTGCTGGACCAAACATATTTGAGAGGGCTATACATATGTTCCTGTCAGTTAATGTGCGTGACACATGCTGAGCGTCAAATGTAGCTGCAGTTGCCTTGCAGTACTTGAACCACAGAAACTCCTGCCCACCTGAGGAACTCCATGACACTTGTCCCTTCCAGTTCCGTCTTGTCTCCTTCAAGAATTATAACTTGTCCTTCCAGTTGTCATTCTTTTTTTATTTTTTTTCTCTTCTCCTCCTTTACCTTTCCCTATCAAATTCTCTTCTCTTTCACTTGTTTTCAGTCTCTTCCCTTTCCTACTCTTCCTCTCTGTATTATTTTCCCCAGAAGTCTTTTCATGCACTACTTCTTGCTTCTCTACCAATCCCTCCTACTGCTGTCTTCGTGGTTTTCCAGGACATGACATCTGAGTTTCGATTCTTTCAAACAAAGCAAACTCAATTGCATCAAAACTCACTTACTGAGGATGAAAGAAAGGGGAACTTCTCGTATAAAGTCTGAATAATGAAAAATTGCACGTGGGTCATTTGGGGACAGAAAGGGAAGGAGGGGTAAGATCACGAGCCAAAAATGAAAAGGGAATGTCTAGCAAGTCACTGGTAAAAGGAGTGTTCTTGACAAGAGCCAAAGAAAATAGGACAAAACTTGCCAGTTATTTACTTATGCATTACCCAGGGCGGTTTCTATTTACTTGCTGCTGAGCTTGCTCCCCGGGAACCTGGCCCCAGATTACATCCATGTGTCAGGTGACTGTCCCCGAGCACTCACACCCTGGTCTCTAACAGTAGCAAAATATCAAGATTATCATTGATTGGTATTGCACTACCACCTCTAGGTATCCAAAGTTATTGTGGCTCCATTTTCTAGGTACAGTACAATACAGTGAGAAACAGTACCTTCCCCAAAGAGTTTTTAATATAAAACAGTGGTGCTCAATGTTTTCTGGCCCATGGAGCTCCCTGTGAGTGATTCATATGTAGGAAAACAGTTTCAACTAATTATGGATGGAAGAGTGTTAAAGTTGGATAAGGTTTGCATTTGAGGGTCTCACAAACCTGGAGAATAATTCAGATAGCCACAAGCTTAAAAGAACATGCCAGGTCACAGCAGGAATGACATCTTCCTTTGTTAAATAAAAACGTCATTCCTTTGCCATGCTGTCTGCAGGGGAACAGCCCGTGGTGTAATTCAATTCCACGACAGTCTGTTGCTGAGGTCAAAAAAACAAGTTATATCCAGGAGCAAGTGTTTGTATTGTTTGTGGTTGCATTGCAGTGAATCCAAAGCATTGCCCACACGTGCCTGAGGAGGGCTTCAGAGTTCCCTGAGCAAGTGGCAGCTAGAGGACTGTCCCACCAAATGCGGTGCCATCCCTTGAGGCCGTTTGGTTAATGTGGCCACCCAGCATATGTCACTTACAGAGAAACTGTACAGGGAGGTTTTAGAAGTGACCAGGGCTCTGGTGAAATGAGCCGGAATCAAGGCAGCCTGGTATGGAGCTGGGCAGTCTGTAGGCTGGTATTCGTTCACTTTGAGATGTCTTGACTACAAAAACAAAGAGCTATGGAGACTTTCAGAAATTCTTGTGGTCTTGTTTAGATAAGAAGACAATGTTCTTTTGACATTGAGTGACTATAAAGCAATCTCAACTCAAGAAAAAATAAAGCTGAGGGAAGGATAAATGAATCTGCTGACTCAGACAGCACCTTGGATGGAGACTTGGGTGGGTCCTCAAGGTCACTTTACTTAGCTGGAAGATAACATGAGGTGAATCTGCCATGAGGGCTCAGATCTCAGCTTCTCATGGTGTTGAGATAGTCATCACCAAGAATCCTATTTTCATGGACAAGAGAAACCAGTGAAAAAGTAATCATTAACTTGTATGACCGCCTCATCAAAGATGAGAAGTATGACAAAAGTTCATGTTCCACTATTGGTGAAGTGGCACTTTAGCTAAGCTTTTGAGAAATCTGAGGCCATCTGGATAGGAAAACACAGAGGTTCATCCTCATCTCCCAAGTATTATGCCGAGATAGCTACTAGAAGATCCTGGACTGAGCTCCTAGACAGATCAATATGCTTCAGCTCCAGCAAATAGCCTTATATTTCAGGAATAGAAAACAAGTTAAGAGAAATATTCTTTGGACATATAGCCTGCAACTATATGGGCTATATGGGCTATCAGGTAACTGTGTGGTATATAACTCTGATATAACACTATTTAATCTTAATTAATGATCCAAATTGTTTTTAAAAAGCCAGGCAGGACTCGTAGTAGAGATGATATCTTTTAGTAGACCAAAAAGATTTTTGCAAAAAAAAAAATTTCTTTAATTGCAAGCTTTCGGGCACAAACACCCTTCATCAGGCATTGGAGAAAAGATTGTAAAAGTTCTTCTGGGTAGAAATGAAAGTTTATCTTTCATAGGATTTCACAGAGGAGTCAATAGATGGAAAACTCCTCTGGTCAGTTCATAGCCGGTATGAAGCCTCTCACCTTCTGTGAGGATCTGTGATGATGCAAAAAAAAAGTAGTATTATATCAGAGTTATATAACATACAGTTACCTGACAGGTTTGCGCGTATAGTTGCAGGCTATATGTCCAAAGAATATTTCTCCTAACTTGCTTTCTATTCCTGAAATTGTCCTTAAACCTGGCTATGTCCTTAGACCAACACGGCTACAACCTACACCCCTGTAACAGTATGAACCTGCACTTTTGCACCAGGGTCTGTTACAACTCCCTGGTTGTCACAGATTGGCCCACAGACCCACAGAGTAAAAGAACCTCATGTCTATCTTCAGGTTCTCTCATATATATATTGCAATTACTCATTTTTAGCTAATGGTACAAGAAACCACAATCCCGGTTTCTAGAGATGCCATGTTTTTATGTCAGTATCATGAGTTGTGGAGGACTGATGCATTGTTTTCAAGTGGTTGTAGTTGGCACTACTTACTTAGAGAGTACCTAAAAGGTAAAAGCATAGAGGCCTCAGCAATCTTGCACTAAAGCAAGGTTGGCCAGCCTGTGACACAAATGTCACAAGTGGCATAGGCAGCCTCTGTGTGTGATGTGGCAGACTGGGGAAGGAACAGGCAGCACAGTGGCAGATAGGGCAGAAAGCAGAGTAGCAGACTGGTAAGGAATAAGGAAGCAGAGTGGCCCTTGGAGAGGGTGCAGACTAATATGTGACATGCCTGCCAAAAAGATTGGGCCCCACTGTATGTATGAAAGTATCTATAATTACTGCATCTATCACGTTTACGTACAAGTTGCTTTAACCATAGGTGGATATAAGATGTGAGAGTAAGTATAACATGGATGCTGAAAACAATTGAACATTTCAATTCCCTGGAAAATTCCATAGAGGAGGAGAAGGTGTGGCACTATAAGTTTCCTTTTTCATTTATTTTCATTTCTCGTGATTACCTATGGAGAATAGTAGGGAACTTGTTGGAGAGGGATGAGGAACTGAAATATGATCTACATAATTATCTCATAGTTTCAATTCTCTTCCTTTCTGTCTGTGCTGTGGGTGGAGTTAGGAGCTAAGATAAGGGAATGCAGTCTTGTGAACACTTTCACCTTGTCCAAGCTGCTGTGTAGGTAAGAGTCTCTTTCATCTTCCTTTTTAAAATAGTGATGTGTACATCTGTGGGTATTTGGAATTCATCATTTTAATAGCTGAATGTACATCCACTGGCAGATACTACACAGAAATCCAAAACACTGGGCACAAGATTTCATCCTGGCTATAATAAAAAACTATTAGCATTTTTATCAGCCAAGGATACAAAATACAGCCATTCTTTCTTCTTCTTAAGGCTGTGTTTCTGAGACAGTATTTTAATGTGTTAAAGTGTGGTGCATTTGTATAATATGAATTTGTATGTTGAGAGTGATAGAGGGGTTTTTTTTTTTTTGTAATATTCAGCTTGATAGATAGGTAACACTGTAACTGTTTTCAGTACTGTGAGTACTGTAGGAGGTCATTTATGTGTAGGGAAGTTATATGAGGTTAGAAAGTATAACCTAGAACAGGGGAACTAGAGGCCAGACTTCTAAGGCAACCAGCATGGTATAGCAAAAAGAATAGTGTCTCCTTTTGGACACACACATTTTCCATATCTCTGTTTGCTTGTATACTGAAATATGTTGTTTGCTACTTCTGTGAGCACTGCAGAACCAGGACAACTACCTCTCCATGGTCATCAAAACAATTATTAATCAGAAAGCAGGTCAGAGATACACCTTATAGACTAACCTTATAGACAGAGTTGCTTAAGTACTGGCTAGTATTTACTGATAATGAAATCAGGAAGTCATCACATAATGTATTTAGTGTATTTAATGTATTTACTTATTTATAATAAGTACACTGGAAGACAAACATCGAAAGACACGCAAACACTGGAAGACAAACACACAAAGGCAAAGGTCAAATTAAGCCAGCATTATATTAATCAACAAAATACAAAAAAGTTCTGGGCATTATTATCTTTTACTATCAGCCTATCTTTTGTCTGACACTTTTTTTATGACCTGTTTTAGAAGGAACCTTGAAAAGCCTTTTTTTTCTATTGCCTGCTCTTGAAGTTCAGCACAGAGATTCATTCAGTGGGAAGCTGTCCACACTGGCTCAGGTACCAGAAGCACTATGCCTGTGGCTCTGTGTAGGCTAATTTATTCTGTTTCTCAGCTCAGTGTTGCTGAAGTTAGACTGATTCCTGTGCTCATGCTAAATCACTTAAAGGATTCTCAGGTAGTTCTGGGTTACACTGCAGTCTTCAGAGTAGATATACCTAGAGAAAGATTTGTGTTGTCAAGTCATGGGTTCCCTCGCTGAAATATACCTGCAGCAGATGGAAATCAGGCTGGAGATCAGGAAGAACTTCCTCACTATTATGTGGGTGGTTTATGTCCCTCATAGAGAAGTCTTCCTAATAGCCAACCTAAATCTGTTTCATTGTAATTTAAACCTGTTCCTTCTTGTCAGAGAAGAATCTGTCACCACCATCTTTGGACTAGGATCATTCTGCTCATACCCATTTGTTAACTACCATACTGATAAAGGTTCTCAGATCATTTTTATCAAACTATATCATTGAAGAAATAGCTGTTACCCAAAATGAAGAAAAGAATTCATTTTTTTTTCTGAAATGTTTTATTTATTTATTTATTTATTTTAAAGACTAAAATACTTCAAATAGGTTTTGAACCTCCAAAGTGTTTCATTCCCAGTTCTTCATTTTTAAAAAGGGGGCTTCCACAAACCAACACAAAAGGCCTTTTATGACCAAGTAACTAAATCCTTGGATGATGGTGTCACTGTGGATGTAGTCTTTCTGGACTTTAAGAAGGCCTTTGACACTGTCTGTCACCCGATTCTCATTAATAAATTGAGCAACTGTGGCATTGATGCCTACACAGTTGGATGGGTCAAAAATTGCCTGATGGGGCGCACCCAGAGAGTGGTGGTGGACGGGTCATACTCAACCTGGCGGGATGTGAATAGTGGGGTCCCCCAGGGCTCGGTCCTGGGGCCTACACTGTTCAACATCTTCATCAGAGATTTAGACGAGGGGGTGGAAAACATGTTGTCCAAGTTTGCCAATGACACCAAGATGTGGGGAGAGGTGGGCATGCTCGAAGGGAGAGAGAGGCTGCAACTAGATTTAGACAGACTACAGAAGTGGGTGGATGGTAATAGGATGGGGCTCAATGTAGATAAATGCAGAGTGCTGCACCTGGGGAGAAGGAATCCACAGCATACATACAAGCTGGGGAGCTCCCCCCTTGTGAGCACAGAGGCGGAAAGGGATCTTGGAGTCATTATTGACTCCAAGATGAACATGAGCTGCCAATGCCAGACCGCAGCCAGCAAAGCCAACTACACCTTGTCGTGCATCCAAAGATGCATCTCAAGTCAGTCCAGAGAGGTGATACTCCCCCTCTACACAACATTGGTCTGGTTGCAATTTTAGTACTGCGTCCAGTTCTGGGCACCGCACTTTAAGAAGGATGTGGCCTGCCTTAAGAGGGTTCAGAGGAGGGCCACCCACTTGGTTGGAGGGCAACAGGGCAGGCCCTATGACGAGAGGCTGAGGGACCTGAACCTGTTCAGCCTCAGCAAACGGAGGCTGAGGGGGGATTTGGTGGCTGCCTACAAACTCATTAGGGGAGATCAGCAGCAAATAGGAAGGGCCCTATTCCCCCCAGCAGCACCTGGGGTAACAAGGAACAATGGCCAGAAGCTGCTGGAGAACAGGTTCAGGTTAGAGATTAGGAGGCACTATTTCACTGTTAGGGTGGCTAGGATCTGGAACCAACTTCCTAGGGAAGTGGTCCTCACTCCTACCTTGGGTAAATTCAAAAAGAGGTTAGATGAACACCTGTCTGGGGTCATGTGATCCCAGCATGTGCTCCTGCCAGTGGCAGTGGGTCAAACCAGATGATCTGTTCAGGTCCCTTCTGACCCCAAACTACTATGAAACTATGAGGGTTGTTTGGGGGGTTCATGGTGTCATGTATAGATATTTTCCTGAAGGTGATATACTAACATAATATTTAGTTTCTACGGGCATGTTTACATGTTGCAGTATGGTGACATTGTTACTGCACCATATTTTAGTACTTCCTTTTGGAAGTACTTAAGCACAGCATAGTAATCACCCATAATGCACTGTACTCACGGTGCATGGTTATTTTTAGCAGCTACTTTGCTGTAGTGGCACACTATAATGGGGAAGCATGCCAGTATGGTGAAGTAGCTGCTGGTCACATGTAGACACCTGTGAATGCTACATTGTCGTAGCAAGGTAGCATCATGTGTATATGCACCCTATTTATAGCTAATGTTAAATTGTGTTCTGTCTTATCATTTTTCTGTTTGTATGAATTTCAGTATTTGATACAAATGTATTTCTGTATTTTTATTACATGGTTGGGATTGAGCAATATAGTGATGATTAAGATCAGTGTTAGTCTCAGACAGTACTATTGTTACATCCAAGGAATAATCACTGAGAATGTGCATGGCTGTGCATATTGCTGCATAGGTGAGCTGAGGTCCATCCACAAATATACAATGGGGAAGGCTGGTGGCCAACCTGACCCCTGGAAACAGTCTAATCAAAGACTGGTATTTCTCACATTTGAAGAAAATAAGTGAGAGACCATACATCACTGGGATAATTGATAGCTAAGGATAGATGGATCAGAGGTGCACTGGTGCAGTTGCAGCCCTCTGATTCCTTATCCATGCAAAGTTTAAAAACAACTTTCTGACAGTGGGAGCAGCATTTCTAGTTATTAAATGGAAGTGGTATTATCTGACTAGCCCTGCACACTGATGCAGTACAAATAGCCATTTGTTTTCATTGATACAGCCTAGTGATTTGATTTGATTTGATAAGAGACAAGACAGCTTGAATATTTGGGAAATAAATGACAGGATAGTTTTGAATTTCACCATTGTTGTTACTGCTGGACGTTGAATCCACTCAAGATAATAGAAGGATAATAATAAGGATATTATTTCAGAAGCAGTAAGGAAGAGTTGTTTGACCCGGCCTTAATCACTATTTGGTGAAAAATTTATACACAAGACCCGTGGTTGCTATACACCATCATCTAACAAAGGAAAAGAAGAAGCCAGGGAGCGTGCAATTGCTCACAGCCAGCAATGGAAGCACAGTCAACTACTGGACTCTTCGGAATCAGTCCGTCAAAAATAACTTTTCCAAAAGTATTCCAAACCCCGTCAAATACGGGTTTTGCAGCAGAGTCCCCATCACAGCTACAAGCAGCTCCCACACTTCCACTCTCAAGATCTCCCATACCAGTAGTCTCACCTCTCTCAACAACTACACCACCTCCAGAGAGAAATAAGAGTATTCAGCAAGGGCTGGCTACAGAGCACCATATCGAATCTGAGAAAAACAGACATCAGAGAGAGAAAACTCAGCAGGGGGAAATCTACGCTTCTGAAGAAAAGAATAAGGTAAGTCAAATGTCTTGCACCTGTGTGGAACTGACAGATGCTCTGGGATGAATGCTCAGATACTGTAATTTAGAGCCAGATTTTGAATGGCTGGCTTTATTTTTGCGCATAGAATTTGCAGACACAAATCAAGCATGTTTCTCTCTTTTTGAGTGCAAACCTGGGCAAGGATCCTTCAAACAATTGTATGTGTAGCCCAGATACACCCAAGGGTGTGCCCTGTTGTCAACTGGATGGGATAGGTGGACAGGCAATAGTGCTGTGAGAGGGATGCTGTCTTTTGGGTTCAGATACCTCTATCCTCAGTAGAGCCAGGCCAGGCAAATGTTACTTAGCTATATACAGTTTAGTGATTCATAATATAAATATAAAATACACCTGAAAATAAATATTTACAAAGGATAAACAATAAACAATACTCTAAAATAGTTGATGGTCTGGGAACTGACCATCCTCTGGGGTGTCACACCCAGCACCAACACCTGATAGGGAAACCCTATAATCAACAAGCAAGGTGAGTCCCCTAGTCACCCCAGTGGGAGGAGTGATAGATCCTGAAACAGGAAAGCACAGGTAGGTTAAGGCATCACTTCAGTGAACATCTACAGGCAACCCAGCAGGTAAGCACAGGTAAGTCAGGTAACAATGCAGTAGGCACATACGGACAACAAAGCAAATAAACACAGGTAAGTCAAGGTACCATTTCAGTAAACATATACAGGCAGCACCCAGGTAACTCAATATGAATATCTTAAAGAATACTCATAATTATATTAACATCAACATTATATCAATCACAAAATATGAGGTGCATTCAATATCCCACAGGGTGTCCCGTGGAGCCCCTCTCTTTTTAAGTCCAGGCTTGGGTTTACCTCCTAGTAGAGAAGGAAGGCTCCAGAATCTCCCCTCCCTCTGACAGCACCGGGCCTTCATCCCGCAACCCGGGACCTTGTATAACTAGCTCCCGCAGGGGCCCCTCCCCTGGACGTCGGCTCCCTGTGGCCTCTCCCCAGTAGTGCCTCCAGCTCCTCTTGTGGCCAGGCGCCCACTCTGGGTACTCAGGCCAAGCTGCGCTGCCTCCTCTGGCTATCGGGCCTCGCACCAGGGGTTGTCCTCTCTCCATGCCCCTGTGCACTGAGGGCTCTGTTGGCTATGCCAAGCAGCGCTGCCACTGGCTTCAGCCACCTGGCCTCATGCTGGGGCTTCCCCGGGCCCCACTCTGGGCACTGAGGGCTCTTTTAGATATGCTGAGCAATGCTGCTGGCTTCGGCTGCCCGGCCACATGCTGAAATCCCAGGCCCAAAATGCCTTAAGTGGCTCCTAGGGCTGAGGCTCCATGCACCAGTCCGTGCACCACGAGGTGGCCCAAGCGGTCTTGAACCGCTCCGAGGGCTAAGGCTCCATGCACCAGGTTGTGCACCACGAGAGCCTCCTGCTGCTTGAATCTCCGAGCAGCATCTTCAGGGGTTCTGGATGATCGCCCACTGGGCAGCTCTCCCCAACTCTGGGGGGCTCTCCCACAAAACTATGGGGAGCATCATAGGCCATAGCCCTGCATGCTAGATCTGGTGCACAGGGAGGCTTAGAGCCCAAGCCCAGCATGCAGGATTCAAGCTAGGGTAGTGTGGGGCCCCCAGAGCCTGATCCTAGCTGGGCGGGGGCAGCACAGGGCCCCTGGAGCCTTGGGGGCAATATAGGGCCTGAGCCAGCCCACAGACCAACCCTGCACCATTCATTTGGCCCCCAGGGCCAAAACTGTGAGCACCACTGGCCTGATGCTTATAGACCTTGCACAGGGACTAGGAGACAGGCATTCTAGGCCTCCTGCTTTTCTGGCATCAAGCAGTTGCTGGTCATGGTTTTTGTAAGACTACAGTTTCAGGAACTTATGCACAGTTACATAGTTCCCAAGCAAACCTCTTTCACCTCAGTGTCCACATTACTGTACTGTGGTCTTCTAAGCATGCTCGGAAAGGAACCATAGGACAAGTGTAGCTTTTTAGGTGAAAATAGACTCTAAAATCTACATAAATGCCAAAAGTGGCCCTTTAGCACGTAAAGGTGAAACTGGATGTGTTTTACAATGTAGAATGTATTACAAAATGCTTGTATCTTACATGTAGGTGCATCTACACAAAATGTTACTGTGCAGTTGGCTAATTAACTGTGCAGTAAACATCTCAGAGTCTACACAATAGGGCACCGCTATTATGGCCCACAAAATTAATAAGCTCTGTGGCATGGTAGTACTTGCAAATATAAGTACTACCCTGCTGCAGAGATTTTTTGCTGCTGATAGATGTGATTTAAACTTTAATTTCATTTATGTTCTTATGCACTAATTAACTAAAACAACAGAAAGAAGAGAACACCTTGTATAACCAGTATGAGATGAGGATCCGCCCCTGTATTGATCTCGTTGACTCTTTGAGAGCCCTTGGAATAGAAAAGGACCTCGCTTTGCCAGCCATTGCTGTGATTGGAGACCAAAGCTCTGGAAAAAGCTCAGTCCTAGAAGCACTGTCTGGTGTCGCTCTTCCTAGAGGCAGTGGTAAGAATTTACCTCATGGCTTTCCATCTCTGAAGTCTCTGATAATTGCTGGACAGGTTTGTTTCTCTTTGGAAATAGCATACTTGTGAAGCCAATTTATACCTTTACCATCCCATCATATGGAAAACATCATTACAAACAGAGCTGTGCAGAAAACAGAATTTCTGATTCACAGGAAATTCATCAGTTCTGGTATGTGACCTCACTCTAAATTAACCAAATCTTAGAATTTATCATGAAACACATTTTTTAAAGAAGAAAGGTTGGGGAAGGGAGTTAAACAAAACACTTAGTTTCAAACAAATTGAAGTATTTTGTTCTGTTTAACAAAAGTGAAAATAAACACTGATCAAAATTGAAAATGAACATTGAAATTAAAAAGTGTAAATTGTTTCAGTTTGTATACACCTTTTGGCAAAATAAATATGTTCTTTTTGCATTTTTTTCATCAGAAATTTCTGATGAAAACCATACTGTCAGAAAATTTATGATCAGCTTTACTTAAGACCATGAGTCCAAGCTGTCATTCAAAGTCATGCTTTTTCAGATAGGCAGGAAACAGGTAGAGGTCTGATAAGTAAAAGCGAGTATTGGCAGTTCCAAAGGATGCGCGTCATAATTCTTTGTATAAAAGAGTAGGATTTGCAAACTCCAAACTAACTGAAAAAAACCTAACTTCTTAGACATCACTTGGTCTTTATCATGTTTGCCATAGCATATTTTTTCTGCTACCATTACACTTGACCACAGAACCCAAGAATAATTTTAGGGAAATATTCTTAATTCAGATAATATAAACATTTAGATGACTGCAAGACGAAAGGGGACTTCGATGTTCAGTAGTGTTTTCATAGCCCTACTATGTTTATGATTCTATTCTGACCCAGTTTTTAAACAGCTGTTTCAAATGTGTATGGTATCTGTAGTACATGTGCTTTAATTATATCTTTTCTTTTCAGAAATATTGCTAGTTCCAAAGGTATTGTCCATATTACAAAATTTGAAATATCTTTCAAATAATTATAACCTTCAAAATGGGAGAAATTATTTCAGTATTACCACTTCAAAGTCCAGCATAATAAATAGGATGACTTCTCTCTTCATTGATCCATCAATATCCAACATAATTTTCCAGCTTTCACATATGGCACTGAAAAAGCTCTGTGGACAGCTGTGAAGCTTTAAAGACGGGCAGCTATGAAGCTTATGCATACTACAGGAAGAGTTATATTCTGTGGTGTTCTCTGCATATATTAAAAGCAGCAAGTATGATCTCTAACATGATTAATTCTACCTCTGAACTTCTATAGGTATTGTTACCAGGTGTCCTTTAGAACTTAAACTTAGAAAAACACCTGAACAGGTGTGGAAAGGGAAAATTAGTTACCAGGGTATGGAGGAGAAACTCGAGAATCCTATGCAGGTGGAGAAAGCAATAAGAAAAGGTATGTTCAATTTATTCCATTCTGATTCCATTGTATTTCTTTACTTTATTTTTATGTTGTCCCCCCAAAATAGCCTCAGAACAGCTGACAATAAAAAAGCCATAAAAACAGATAAAATAGTACAGGCAACCCCTGCTTAATGCTATTTCGCTATAACACTCATTTTAAATTGATACCTGATTTCACCTAGCACTCAGCAAGTTTCGTTAAATGCTCGCAGTTGCCCCCACCCAACAGGTGAACATTATTTAAAGTGCCATGAGTTACAACAGGGGCCTGCATGTCTGTCAGTGCCCACAAAATGCTCATGGGATGGAATGAACAAAGGTTAGGCACCACTGCTCTGCACAATATTCTCAGCCTACAGAAGATATAAAGTATGCGACTACTCTCCCATCCTCATACAGATCTAACTCAATATCTCTCACTTGAGATTGGTCATAACTATACGCAGTCTGTATTTATATGTATATTCTTTGATTATTTTAAGAAACAATGAAAAAAAATGATGAAGTCAGAAAAACCACTAACGTATCCAAAAGTCTTGTCCAACTTATAAAATAGGTGTAAAAAATACTTATCTGCCTCCCAATGCTGTCAGCAAGTAACTAATGCTTGCAAAACCATTTTGAAGATGAGCAAAGATTTGTGTGAATACTTAAAGCCAAATCCTACTTGAAGTCAACCCTATGAGATTTGCCATGAAGAGATCTCCAGGCAGGATTTGCTGCCAAATGGCTTCTTAAAAGCAAACCTGGGACAATATGTGTTTGTTATGCTCAACTCTGAAATTCCTTAACATGAGTTTCTAAACACTGTTTTTGTTGCTTTGTTCTTTTTCCCCTTGTAGCCCAGAATATAATAGCTGGTGAAGGAGTCGGTATTAGCCAAGAATTAATTTCCCTAGAGATCAGTTCCCCAGATGTTCCAGATCTGACCCTTATTGACTTGCCAGGGATTGTTAGAGTGGCTGTGGGGAATCAGCCTACTGACATTGGAGAACAGGTAAAGCACATACATGTTCTTCTCTGGGAATCAGTTTGAGCTGTAGAGGTCCCATGCATGAGTTGCCTTAAACAGGAGGCTTTGCTGGAGGATGCAGATAGTACTATATGGCATAGTTAATTATTTACAGACTAATAAAGAGCTAGTGAACATACAGAATGGTTACTGGAGACAGAAAATGCTGGAAAGATTGCACTGTAGTACTGAGATACCAAATCACTTTGGGTACAGGCAGAATGGAGGTCAGTAAGGTTAATTTATCTTATTTCTCTAACTAATTTAAAGCTAGCTTGGGCTTTTTACACTACACTGCAGCATGGAATACATGACGGTCAAACCTGTCAATGAAATTCAGCCAAAGGACAGCTCATACCTTAAGAAACATCTTCCTTGTGTATTTATTACACACTCTGATCCTCATTTGAGGAGCAAGAAAATGATAGATTTGTTCCATTACTGACTGAGGCATGTTCTAGTGCTTCCTCAAATAGTGGTTCAGATTCTAACTTCAAAAGAGTCCTCAAGTATTTATATAGTAGTACAAATGAGAGCAGAATATGACCCATTTTCAGTTTTTTTCTGAACCTTGTAGAATATTTTGTGAAGTGAAAAAAGATAATGAGACTGACAAGTTTCCTTAGTTAATTTTAGGAAAAAAGATAACAGGAACTAATTTGTGTAAACCAAAATGAGTTATACCACAAGATCAACACTAGTTGTTATGTGGCCCTACTGTTAATAATAGCTGAGGGCGGGATGATGATGTATATTATGCACCTCCATAATGTGGCAAAAAAGTAGGCAAAGATTAACATTTTTTTAATGGGAAGGTTCAGGAGTAGATACTGCAACAACATTAAAGAAAATGCAAGTGAGATTTCTTTACAGTCAAGAATTCAGGGCAGCAGTCATATTATTCTATGATAAAATTGTCATAGTAATTTTAAGACTACTTACTGCATCCACAATAAATTTGTTAGTGTGATATCACCTACACATTTCCATTGTCCTTGAGTGCTTTCATTCTCCAAAAATAAAAGGTAGATAGAGCATTTTACTTTCAGGATGTGCAATAAAATTGGGTTGAAGGGAAACATAAAAGACAAAGAAAAGAGTTACCAAAGCTCAGAGTAAGCAATTAATTTAATTAACTACATACAGGTAGATCTGTGTGAGCCTTTGTCAACACACAACACATTGACTTGAAGTGAAATGAAGTCACCCAAATATCACATAAGAAATTTTTCATAACTTTCTCATGAAAATGCAAAGCAAAGACATAGCGCTTTCTTCTGATGGACGTGCTTTCTAGATTTATACTTTTAGTCCGACAAATTAACATCAGGTAAATCTTAAATATAACTTGTATATTTTTTCTGGTTATGCATTTTGATATGGAAATGGTTGTCTTATACAATGGCCACTTCTGAGAGTAAAATATAAATAATATTTTCATCATCAAATAGATTGTTTACCCAGGCTGACATTTCACAAAGCTGATGAGACAGCAATCTGTCCTCATATATCCATAGTGTGTATGACATTCTATCTTGTCAGCTGAAGAAGTGACTGGTTATCCCCTGGAAATCATCATATGCTATATGATAACATTAACCATTATTTCATTTCCTTCTTATTTATTGCAGATCAAAAACCTAATTAAAAAATTCATTGTTAAACGAGAAACCATCAATCTGGTGGTGATATCCAGTAATGTGGATCTTGCAACAACAGAGGCACTGAAAATGGCTCAAGAGGTAGATCCTGAGGGGGAAAGAACTCTAGGTATGTTATAATTTCAAAAATGCAACTTAGGGAAGAAGTAGGTTATATTTCATGGAGTCCTCTCGTCCTTTCCATCATGTCTCAATCTCAATCCACTATACTAGAAAAAGAACAACCTATAGAAATAATATCAATTTTGCCAACAGATAAAAGGATGGAATGTGAGACTATTACTTTTTACAATGTACATTAAATTTAATAATGCAAAGCCATATCACTTAGAAACATTTTAGAAAAGGGAAAAAGGTTACCACAGGAAGATAGGAAAAGTCACTTCAGAATGACTTTAGAATATACTGTATTGTTGGGACTTGTACTTAGCTTGGATTCTTGTATTGAGTACTTTTACAGTTTCACAGACATGATGGAGGGTTTTTTTTAACCCAAAAGCTTGTCTCCAACTCATCCAATTATTCAAGCTGAGGCAATAATAGCTCTTATCTCACCTAACCAACCTTGCCTCTTTCACATCCCCAGACCATCATGGCTTCAACAACACCACAACTAAATACCTTGATAGATTTTCTCCAACTGTAATGTCTATGTTTCTCTAATGTTCTCATATTCATTCACAGGGATCCTGACAAAACCTGATTTGTTGGACAAAGGAACAGAGCACACTGTGGTTGATATAGTACAAAACCGTGTCATCCTGCTGAGAAAGGGTTACATGATGGTTAAATGTCGTGCGCAGCAAGACATACAGAACAACATAACCCTGGCTTCTGCAATTCAGGAAGAGAGAAAGTTCTTCGAGAATCACAAATATTTTGGGTACTTTAACAACAAATGGCCTGATCTTTAAGTTGGTGGCAAGATTCAGACTGATTTGAGTGAGACTTCATTGGGGCCCATAATGAGCATTATACTTATTTTCCATTTTTATGTAGGATTGTTTTCCAGTGTGAGAGAGTTTGCACATCACATTTTTTTTTCTTAAATTGATCTACTTTTGAAGTTAAAAGTTAAGTTCCAATCTAGAAAAGAACATTTTGACTTTTAAGAACTTAAGTAGAACCAATGAAGTCAGGTTGAGCATGTACTTAAATTGTTTTGCTGAATTCAAAACAGTTCCTATCCACTAGAAAGTACAATGAGATTTGCAGAAAAAGTATGGGCAGCTGTCAGAAGAATACCATCCTCTGCAGTAATTAATACATCAAGAGAAGGTGGAAGTAGCTTTATTTAAGTACTTCTATCACATATGGCAATGTACCATGATTTCTCACAGATAACGTGTCCCCAAATAAAATATGTATGTAAATGTTTTTGGAAGGACGCTTCTAGAAGGACGCTTCTAGAATTGTTAGCATTCCCCAGCTTGATCAAAAGAAACAATCAACCCTTTTTATGTTTCAGAACTGTGCAAAAAAGACAACACTCACTTTTTCTGCAAAAACAAATTTTGTCTGTTCTTTACTCTTTTTCAGAGATCTTCTGAAGGAAAAAAAGGCTACTATCCCCCTTTTGGCTGAGAAACTTACAAATGAACTGGTGATTCACATCAGTGTAAGCTAAAACAGAGAAACTTTAGGCTTTTACATTGCTGACCATTAAAAACCTAAGAGTTGATGTCATAACTTGGAGGACTAGGCTTGTCGAAAATACTTCTGTAACTAGCTTTTAACTAGCCTGACTTGATGACAGTTAGGAAGTTTATTGAGCCTTTTACTGGGGATCAGAAGACCTGTATTCTGTTCTCAGCTTTGCCATTGACCCAGGGTTGTCCAAGTGGCAGCTGACAGGACACATGCAGCCCACAAAGGGTTAATGTTCAGCCCCCAGGTTTCTACCCAGCTGCTGCCCCCACTTATCTCTCTAAATGATGCTGCAGCTGGGGTCTCTAGGCTTATGCACCTCTTCCCCCCATCAAGTTTCACTTCCTGCTCCTGCCCCAGGGGCAGGGTGGCCCAGCAGTAGTGTGCATGGCAGCAGCCCATATGAATGGTGCATAGAGCATGTGGCCCAGGGGGCCACAGCTTGCATTAGTGCAGCTCCCAGGGTCTGGGGCCTGTGCAGTGTGCAGTCTGAAGACACCTGGAACTTAGGGAGCCCTGCCTTTAGTTTATATGCTGACAATAGACATATCACTTAATCTTTTTCTGATTCAATTTTCCCTCCTTTAAAGTGGGTATTATGGTTGTGGAGTGGTCATAGAGTCCTGGTCCTCCACACTCACTACAGAGGACTTAAGGGAAATACTAGTGAGACAACAAACCAGGTTGGACAGCCCCTCTGGAGCAGAGAAAGGAGTAGGGGAAGAAGGGGCAGATTATGACCCAGCCTACAGCTAGTCCAGGGCTGTGCGAAATAGCAGTGTTCCACTTTGACTTCCATTCCAACATTTCAACAGAACAGTGTTTCATTTTGAGTTTTGTTTCATTTCGAAAGCACTGTTCCGTTCCGTTTAGTCGAAACAGTTTCGCTGTTTCGAGTCTGTTTTGACATTTTGCCCATAGGAGAAGCACAAAACAGCCTATAACTTTATCATTTCTTGCTTGATTCTGATGAAACTTGCAGGGATGTTAGCCCCTTCTGAGGGCATGAAGCATGCCAAGTTTCAAGGAGATAGGTGCAGGGGTTTCTAGGAAACTGTACCTCAAGCTGCTGATAAACAGGAGCCGGGGAGCAGGAACAGCGTCCTGTGATCCGGCAGGCAGATCAAGGGCCCGCACCCTCAGGAAGAGTCCGGTAGAGCCCCTGCAGCCCTCCTTGAGGTGCAGCTGGGCTCCCAATCTGCCTGCCAGATGACAGAAAGCTGCTTCTACCACCTGGGACCCAGCACTGAGGAACTGAGCCTGGCTGGGGAAAGTGCCTCCTGCTGCTGGGCTCAGTTCCCAGCGGTTCACATGCTGGGGAACTCAGCCTGGCTGGAGGAAGTGCTTCCTGTCACCAGGCTCTGTTCCCAGTACTGGAAAACTCAGCCTGGCTGGGGGAGGCACCAAGCAGGAGTGTAAAAGCAGCACTGACTGATACTTCTGTGTTTGCTAAGATAAGTGATAAGAGCTAGAGAAGACTGTTGGACCTGTGAGAGCAGGAAGTGATATGTATATGTCCATGGCCACTCAGAAATGTTCTAGTTCTTTCAAAGAATGGAGTTGTTCTGTCCATTCAAGAATTTCTCTTTTCCTCACTAGAAATCTTTGCCTGCATTAGAAGAGCGAGTAAGTGAAGAACTTCGAAAAGCAATTGAAAAGTTACAGAAAAATTGTGGGAGCGTACCTGAGGAAGAAAGTGAAAAGATGATGTTACTCTTAAAAGTAAGTATAAGAATCACTGCTGCAAACCTGGACTTAATATATGAGGGCATTTGGCTCATGGTGGCCAGTTTGGACAAAGCTCTTCTACCTAGTTCTGTCTCTTTACTATGGATCTTCCTATCCTTAAGAGTTAATAATGAACTGCTGAAAAAGCCAACATTTCACCTTATATACACTAAGGCAGGATGGAGGAATCTGAAATGGCTATCTTCAAAGATTTTAATGAACATATTCATAAGCATGTCTGAGTGTCTACAACTAGAACTGTATCTGTGGACTTATCTACACATGCATTCATGCGCCATTGCTACTGTGCATTAAGTTTAGTACCTTTAATATGAAGTACTACATAAATGCACAGTAGCCAATGCTAATGTGCAGTAGCAACGGCGCACAGTCTTTCTGTGATGCTTATTGTACAATAGACTAATTCTACTATGCATCAGAGCATTAGCATGGTTTTTGCCATCACACACTAATGCACAGTAGAGTTAGTCTACTGGGCATTGAGCATCTTGTGTAGATGTGCCGAAGGCAGGGCAGTGTGGCAGGGCAGAAGGCAGGGCAGTGTGGCACCTTATAGACTGATTCTTCAAGCCAATGGTCAATATAAATAATGTGTAGTGTGTGTTCATCCTTCTCTCCTGTTGGGTATGCTTCATTTTGTATAAAGAACTTGAGTATTCATTGAGTCAGAGGCAAGGATTTAGGTAAGTATGTACAGTATATGCAATAGTGTTTCTAGTGAGGGGCAGCTGCAGTGGATTTGCAGAAACAAGAGGTATCCAAAGCAGAAAAGAAATATAACTGAAATTTCCAGAGAAAAACCATACTTTAACTGCAAATGACTGAAATCCTACTGAACATGCATATAAATTAGTTCTGCTGAAATGTTAAAAATGTCCAAGATTCTTTTTTAATCTCATAAATTATTTTAATCTCGTTATAGAAAATAAAAAGTTTTAATACAGACATCACAAATCTGATTCGTGGAGAAGAAGACTTATATGAAACTGAAATCAGAATGTTTTCAAAAATCCGCAAAGAGTTTCAAGAATGGGGGAGAATACTGGATGTCAGGTCAGACAAGGGTAAGTACAGAGGAACGGCAGCTGAAGCTGCTCAGAAATGTTCAGTTGCACTGATCTGGACTGAAATTATATGAAATCTAATAGACTATGTTAAGCTGTTAAACAAATGACACTTAGATGCTTAGAGAAAGATCCCAGAGAGTGGAGATGGTCCACTGTGTTGCAACCAATAGTTTTCCCCCTGGCTTCACTGAAGTCAATGGAGCAAAGAATATGTATAGGAGTGCAGGACCTGCACCAAGATGCTTCCTCTTTTTTCCTTAGCCTATGGTTCAAAGTTTGGGGTAGTAATTTGTGGGTTCCAAAACAACTGCAGGCACCAAAAGAATAAATCCTTTTTACAGATAAACCAAGCTGCTAATTGCTTACTGAATTTGAACCTGAAACTATGAAAATTACATGCACAAATAGGCCATTAGTAGGGACTCAATGCATTTCTCTCTCTTTCGGAATGCCTACTTTGTTTTCTGTTGGTAAGTATGTAGTGCTCCTTTCTATCTAGCAGCTCCTCTTCACATAACACGTTTTATTTCTTGATGCATTTCTCCATTATATGACTAAAATTAATTCTAAATTAGTAGTTGTGAAATAGAGGTGCATGCCACTAAGAGATGAATTCATTTAGATGTATGCGTATTTATTGACTAATCTGTCCATCATGAACCCATAACCCATTAATCTGAAAGTATTACAGGACTGAAAAAAGGTAGGAAAGTATGGAACAGAAGGAAATAGCAGATAGGAAGAGGGGACATCTAAAAATGGCAGGAGCACACAGCAAGTGAAAAACTGTAGTTTCTTTGTAATGTTATTTAGTCCCCTTGCCAATTAGTGAAAGTTACATGTATATGTATATGGGAACTGCACTTGTATTCCAAGAAAAATGGAGACAATTATGCCTGCTGTTTCCTTGATATTGTGGTTTGAGGTCTACAGATAAAAAATATTGTGTATGAGGCAGGTATTTGTGCTTACAAAACTTAAGTGACTGCAAAGTTCATTTAATGATCCTAATTTCAGTATATCATGAAAGAGCTACAGAAAGTAATAAAAATAACAGATAAAGTGAGCTTCATATGGTAAAATATGTTAGAAGATGTTCATGTTGGCTGACCAGTTTAACAAAACCCTGCATACCTTGCTCCTAAATCTCAAACTGCCATCCAAATGACATTAAATTAAGCTTTTATTTTACATCTGCATTGTATGTGTATATACTCATACATTTCTGGTATGTCTTAGGGGTTGTAAAAAAGGGTACTGTAAGAACTGAGAGCAGCGCTGTTAGTGATGATTTGTTATCTCCCTCCTCCAGTTGCTCATGATTATACTATAATTGCATAATCCACCCATACTTCATCAATTCCCTAAGAAGAATTTGTATTCAAATCAGGGATTCTCCACCCAGATTTGGTGGTAGGGGAGTCATGGCACCATTCCCCTGCTGCCATAATTCCAGGTTCATAGGGAAACCTGTGCACTGGAGAGCATAGTTTCATAGTTGTTAGGGGCTGGAAGGGACCTTACAGATCATTGGGTCCCACCCCACTCCACTTGGGCAGGAAAGGCTGCTGGGATCAGATGATCCCAGCAAGATGGGCATCAAGACGCTTTTTGAAGATCACTAGGGTGGATGACTGTACCACCTCTGTGGGGAGCCTGTTCCAAACCCTTGGTACTCAACTTGTAAAGAAGTTTTTCCTTATGTCTAGCCTGAAGCTATCTTCAATCAATTTGTACCCATTATTTCTTGTCCTCCCCTGGGGGGGGGCCTTGGTGAATAGATGCTATCCCAGGCCTTGATGTACACCCCTGATTATACTTGTAAGCTGCCATCAAGTCCCCTCTGAGTCTTCTCTTCTCCAGGCTGAACAGTCCCAAGTCCTTCAGCCTCTTCTTGTATGACCTGGTCTCAAAGCTTCTGATCATGTGTGTGGCCCTCCTTTGGACTCTCTGAAGCTTCTCCACATCCTTCCTGAAACACGGTGCCCAGAACTGGATGCAGTGCATTAGCTGAAGTTTCACCAAGGCCGAGTACAGTGAGAGTATGACATCCTTAGCCCTGCTTGAGATGCCTCAGTAGATGCGTGCCAGTGTTTGATTAGCTCTGCCAGCTAAGGCATCGCATTGGTAGCTCATGTTCATTTGGTTGTCTATCACGACACCCAGGTCTCATTCAACTGTGGTGCTGGCAAGCGTAGCACTGCTGAGCCTGTAAGTGTGTTGTGGATTGTTTCTCCCTAGATGGAGCACTTTACATTTCTCCGTATTAAATGACATCATGTTCAGGTCTGTCCACCTCATGAACCTGTCCAGGTCGGCCTGTAATGACCCGAAGCCTGTCTTCAAGTGTGACCGCATTCTCCCATAGTTTGCCAGTTCACTTTTAATACCCGAATCCAAATCATTGATGAACATGTTGAAAAGCACTGGTCCAAGTACTGAACCCTGAGGGACACCACTAGTCACCTTCTGCCATTATGACTCAGTTCCGTCAATCAATACCCTTTGGGTCCTACCATGGAGCCAGTTACCTAGCCACTGGACCATAAAGTAGTCGAGGCTGCATTTTCCCAATTTTACCATGAAGACATCGTAGGAGACTAGGTCAAAAGCCTTTTTGAAGTCCACATATATGGTATCAACTTCACTTCCCTTATCCAGATGGCAAGTTAGCTGATCATAGAAGGAAATGAGGTTGGTCTGGGATGATCTGCCTGTAACGAAGCCACATTGGCTATCCTTCAGAATACAGTAAATGTTCTGTTAACTGGCATTTTACAAGCCGGTATGCTCAATTAACCAGCGTGCCGGCTTGTAAAATAAAGTGAAACTGGAAGTGCCCACCGTGGCACTTCCGGTTTCTCTGAGCCCCCACGGCCCGGGGCAAAGCAGCCTGTGCTGCTGAGTCCCCACGGCCCAGGGGCATGACAGGCTGTGCGGGGTCTGCCTCCCTGTCCCACAGGGCCTGCAGGAGGGGTGGCGATGCCGTAGGAAGGGCAGAGGGACGCTGCAGACGCAGCGGGAGAAGCGGAGGCCTGGGCCACTCAATTAATCAGCATATTTTGTTATCCGGCACCCCCCCATTCCCGAGGGATGCTGGAAACAGAGCTTTTACTGTACTGCCTTCTGTTAGCCTGCCTGTAATGGATTCTTTGATAATTTTCTCCAGGATTTTGCCAAGGATTGAGGTCAAACTGATTGGCCTGTAATTTCCTGGGTCCTCCTTTCTTCCTTTCTTAAAGATAGGCACCACACTGGCCTTCTTCCAGTCTTCTGGGATCTCTCCCAAGTGTCACAAGTCTTCAAATAACTTTGCCATATATTGCGCAATGACGTCAGTCAGTTCTTTAGCATTCATAGATTCATAGATTCATAGATGTTAGGTTTGGAAGGGACCTCAATAGATCATCGAGTCCGACCCCCTGCATAGGCAGGAAAGAGTGCTGGGTCTAGATGACCCCAGCTAGATGCTTATCTAACCTCCTCTTGAAGACCCCCAGGGTAGGGGAGAGCACCACCTCCCTTGGGAGCCCATTCCAGACCTTGGCCACTCGAACTGTGAAGAAGTTCTTCCTAATGTCCAATCTAAATCTGCTCTCTGCTAGCTTGTAGCCATTATTTCTTGTAACCCCCGGGGGTGCCTTGGTGAATAAAAACTCACCAATTCCCTTCTGTGCCCCTGTGATGAACTTTTAGGCAGCCACAAGGTCGCCTCTCAACCTTCTCTTGCAGAGGCTGAAAAGGTCCAGTTTCTCTAGTCTCTCCTCGTAGGGCTTGGTCTGCAGGCCCTTAACCATACAAGTTGCCCTTCTCTGGACCCTCTCCAGGTTATCTGCATCCCTCCTGAAGTGCAGCGCCCAGAATTGCATGCAGCACTCCAACTGTGGTCTGACCAGCGCCCGATAGAGGGGAAGTATCACCTCCTTGGATCTATTCGTCATGCATCTGCTGATGCACGATAAAGTGCCATTGGCTTTTCTGATGCCTTCGTCACGCTGCCAACTCATGTTCATCTTGGAGTCCACTAGGACTCCAAGATCCCTTTCCACTTCCGTGCCACCCAGCAGGTCATTCCCTAGGCTGTAGGTATGCTGGACATTTTTCCTCCCTAGGTGCAGCACTTTGCATTTCTCCTTGTTGAATTGCATTCTGTTGTTTTCTGCCCACTTGTCCAACCTGTCCAGGTCTGCCTGCAGCTGTTCCCTGCCCTCCGGCGTGTCCACCTCTCCCCATAGCTTTGTGTCATCTGCAAACTTGGACAGAGTACATTTCACTCCCTCGTCCAAGTCGCTGATGAAGACATTAAAGAGTATTGGTCCAAGGACCGAGCCCTGCGGGACCCTACTGCCCACACCCTTCCAAGTCGAAACCGACCCATTCACCACAACTCTCTGGGTGCGACCCTCCAGCCAATTCGCCACCCACCGGACTGTGTAGTCATCCAAGTCACAGCCTCTTAACTTGTTCACCAGTATGGGGTGGGATACCGTATCGAAGGCCTTCCTGAAGTCTAAGTATACGACATCCACCCCTCCTCCTGTGTCCAGGCGTTTCATAACCTGGTCATAAAAAGAGATTAGATTAGTCAGGCACGATCTGCCTGCTACGAACCCGTGCTGGTTTCCCCTCAGCATAATTTGTCCTGCCAGGCTCTCGAAAATGTGAGCCTTGATAATTTTTTCAAAGATTTTGCCGAGGATGGAGGTGAGACTGACTGGCCTATAGTTGCCCAGGTCCTCCTTCCTCCCCTTCTTGAAGATGGGGACCACATTGGCCCTTTTCCAGTCCTCCAGGACTTTGCCCATGTGCCACAAGCATTCAAATATTCCCGCCAGTGGCTGTGCAATGATGTCGGCCAGCGCCTTCAGCACCCTCGGATGGAGCTCATCCGGGCCTGCCGACTTAAAGGCATCCAGTTCTTCCAAGTGACTGACTCTGCACCATTTCAGGGTCTACGCATGGTAGTCTGGCGCCTTGCTGCTGCCTCTCTACAACCCCAGTGAGAGACTTGTTGTGCCCCTCGCTTAGGAACACTGAGGCAATGAACTCATTGAGGAGTTCAGCCTTGTCCCCCCTGTCCATCACCAATTGCTTCTGCCCATTTAGTAGGGGTCCTATTCCTCCCTGGGCCTTCCTTTTACTCCCTATATATCTAAAAAATGATTTCTTGTTGTCCTTTACTTGGGATGCCATCCTCAGCTCCATGGTAGCTTTGGCCCGTCTAACTGCCTCCCTACAAGCGCAAGCAGAGGAGGTATATTCATCTTTGGTGATCTCTCCCTGTTTCCACTTTATATGTGCTCCCCTTTTGGCCCTTAGGCTGCCCTGGATTTATCTGGTCAGCCAAGGAAGCCTCCTGGCCCCTTTCCCTCTTTTTCCTCACATCAGGATCGTCTCGCTTTGTGCCCGAAGGATCGTTTCCTTAAGGCACAGCCACCCTTCTTGGGCTCCCATCACTTCAAAACTCCTACTCTGCAATGCATCCTTGACTAATCGCCTGAGTTCATCGAAATCAGCTTTCCTAAAGTCTAGCACTTTCACCCTACTAGTTACCTTACCCACTCGACGTCTTATGGTGAATTCTATTATTAGGTGATTACTGTCCCCCAGATGGCTACCGATCTGTAGGTCCCCTACCATGTCATCCCCCGTGGGTGTAGTCCATCTAGTCCTGCTGACTTGTAGATATTTAGCCTTTGGAGGTGCTCCCCCACAAAATCTATGCTAATTATGGGAGGCTGGTCACCCTCACCATGATCATCCTGTATCCTGTCAAGTAGGCTAACAACCTTGGACTTGTGGAATACCAATGTGAAGTATTCATTCAGGAGATTGGTTTTGTCCTGAGTGTTGGTTATCAGTTGTCTCATTTCATTCATCAGGGGTCCTATGCTTCCCTTATTTTTTCTGACTTCCTACATATCTAAAGAAGGACTTTTAGTTGTCCTTGATTCCAGTTGCCAATTTGTATTTGGTTGGTGCTTTTGCTGTCCTGATCTGCTCCCTATACATGTGCACTGGTTTTGAGTATGCCTTTTTGGTAGTTATTCCTAACTTTCATCCCTTGTAGGCTTCTCATTTTAATTTCAGAAGGTCCATGACTTCTCTGTTGAGCCAAAGGGGTCTCCCAGCCCTTTTGCTGCCTTTTTTTAAAAAGGGAATGGACTTCCTTTGAGCTTTTAGAATTGCTTCCTTGAGGAATGACCACTCACTTTGTACTCCCTTCCTCATTGGGCCATGGTCCTGCAGGGCCTTGCCCACTAATCTCCTACGTTTGTGGAAGTCAGCCTTCCTAAAACCAAGGATTTCTAACCTACTGGCCAATTTCCCTGACTTATAGTGGATGGAGAAGGTGATCATCTCATAGTCTCATAGTCACTGTCACTTAGTTTCCCTTCAATCCTCGGGTTGCTCACTGGCCCTCCACGAGGGTAGTGCAGAGCCCTGGGCTTGATCCCAGTGAATGGAGTGGTGCAGGGCCCCAGGGCTCAAACCTATTGTGCAAAGCCAGATCCCAGCATATGCAGGGCCAGGCAGAGATTGTATGGGACTCTGGGGCTTCATCCTGGCATGCAGAGGCAGCTTGGGGCCCAACAGCCTATTCCTAGTGAGCAGGGCCTAGTGAGCATGTTGGGGAGGTATTGAGCCCCAATCTTAGCATGCAGAACATGGGGCCAAATCCCAGTTTGTGGGCCCAGGCAGGGGCAGCACAGGGGCCCTGGGCCTGATCAAGCAATGCAGAGGTAGTAGAGAGCCTGAATTTGGTGCACAGAGCCCAGGTCTGGCCTGGGGCCCACCTGGACCACTGAGACTCAAATCCAAGACAAGGATTGCTTTCTCCATTTTGACTGAGGGAAAAAAAAACTTGTTTTGGACTCACATAACTATAGTCCACTTCTGTTAGTTGTGGGGTACCAATATTATTCAGCATGGTTAAATTCCTCTAGTAATGACAAGGCTTTAGTGATAGTGGTACTAGAATTTACGTAGGAATCTAGTCATGGCTTAGACATCCTGTGACGTGGCTGTTGAGTTGTTTTTTACCTTTCCCCGAAGCACCAGATATTAGTCACTTCTGGAATGGTATCAGGCTTAATAGATCAGTATTCTGATCCACCACAGGATCAGCTTCCTTCTCCTTCAGTTTCTATGCTTTTCTGAATGACCACTATGCCTCAGTCTTAGAAATAGGAATGGCATATTTTGGATCAATCTTATAATGCATACTGGATACATCAAGATGAGACATTGACTGCAGAGCTGCCTAATTAGCTCCACAGTAAAGTCTCAGAATTTACATGTGTGGCCCTATTAGACCACAGTAAACTAATAAAATTCTGCTGTAGGATAGTACTTGTCAACACAATTACCATCCTGCGTTGGCATTATTTACTCCACCTCAATGTATACGTAGATGTTGATGGAGCTGGCTGGGGCACGCTGATGGGGCTGGCTTCAATGTGGGGGCTGCCTGCCAGTTAGCCCTGTACTGAAGCACACTTGTGCTCCAACCAGCCCCTCCACAGCATGCTGAGCCAGGTCGGAGCAGCCCCAGGGTGACAGGCTGGCCCCCTAGGGCCCCTGCTAGCTAGGGCTGCTCCAACCCAGCTCAACATGCTGTGGTCCCAGGCACACATGTAAATGCAGCACCCAGGAGCAATGAACTCCGGCACAAACTGAGCTGGAGTTTATTCATTTGAATTAATAGCACGTGTAGACATTCCCACTGTGCATTAGTTCTTTTAATCTAGTGAGTTTTAATTTTGGGGGGGGGGGGCCACATACCTCTTTACCTGCACAATATTGCTGCTCTAACCCCTCTACACCAGATATATCTCTGTCAACACCTGTGTTAACTCATGGCAACACTATGGCTCACCTGGCACTGACCAATCAGAAGTAGGGTTGTGCAAAATTTCGCCGGCAGTTTAATTCTGACACTGTTTTGACAAATTTTGAGGTTGAAACAGCAAAATTGGAATGAAACAAAGGCCATCAAAATAACCTCTAAACAAAATAAGGCTGATCGAAACGTTTCGAAAGTTGAAATGTTTTGACCATAGGCTGGGAACAGGAAGTCAGTCCAGCTGTCCTGACTTCCCATCCTCAGTGCAAGATCCGGCAGGGGGGAGGCAGCCAAACAGGGCTGCTTCCCAATGCCCCATGCTAGATCGCACTGGGGGCAGGAGGCAGCCTGGCTGGGCTGCTTTCCCGACCCTGTGCTTGATCGCGCAGGGGCGGGAGGCAGCCCAGTAGGCCAATGAAGCACGGGGGTCAAGGAAGTAGCTCCGCTGGGCTGCCTCCCACCCCCAGCGCGATCAAGCACGAGGGTTGGGGAAGCAGCTCCGCTGGGCTGCCTCCTGCCCCCAGCGCGATCAAGCACGGGGGTCGGGAAAGCAGCCCAGCTGGGCAATCTAGCGCTGGGGATGGGAAGTCAGCCCAGCTGGTCTGACTCCCCATCCCCAGCGAGACTTGAAACAGTGGCGAAACAGCTTTTCTGTTTTGATTCTAAATGAAATTCGAGACAAAACACTGTTCTGTTGAACTGGCGAAACTCAAGGCAAAACGGAACAGTGCCATTTTGCACAGCTCTAATCAGAAGATCTACTGCCTTTATTAAAATGTAGGCATGTACGCCTTGCTTATTGTTTACTGTGTATCCCTAGGGGTATTTGCATCCCAGTTTGAAACCCACTATTTTAGTCAAAAGCATCTTTAGAATAAAGACTTAAGCTTCTTTTTAAAATTGATTGTTTTGCTTATAAATTAATTAAAATAATATTGTTTTTAATGTTATAGTAAAAAGATCTATACAAGAGGATGTGTGGAGATTTGACAATCAGTATCGTGGAAGAGAACTCCCAGGTTTTATCAATTACAAGTCATTTGAGGACATTGTAAAGAAGTATATCAGGGAACTAGAGGGACCTGCCCTTGAGGTCTTAAGTAAAGTGATTGGTGAGTTTCATTTACTAAGTTTATTCAGAGCTTCAGAAGTATTAGTCTGTCTATGTTTTGATTGATGTGGCAAGAGTTGCCACATCTTGGCACATGTACTCAGGACATTTCATGGAGGGAAAAATGAATACGTAACAAATTGATTTCACTAACTGATTCTTCTTTGTCAAGATCTCAAATCTCTGTGCATGACCTTCAGATTTTGACAGCACTATTTTCAAAATGTCCAGTAAGTTTTGAAAAAAATAGAAACTTAATGTGATAAGAAAATTATATCAATCTTATGGTATGATGGAATTAAAATTGTATTGGATAAGCCTAGCTATGTAGTAATGTCATTTGGATCAATTAAGGAGACTGACCAGTTTTCTTATTAATCAGACTGCTGCCATCATTTTATGTTTTTCTTTTCCCCTCAGATATTGTCGGACAGTCTTTTACAGAAGTTGCCACAGCTAATTTTCCAGAATTTTTCAATCTTACCAGAGCTGCTAAGGTGAGATAAAAGACCACAACAATACTGAACGGCCTTTTATAGAGCATATTTACTCCTTTACTCTTGGTCACTTTCTAATTTAATTAATTTTCCTTAAGCAACATATGTAATCCTACAGATGCTTACCATATTCAAAAAGTAATAAATAACAAAGAAACCTAATATTAGAAAAAAATTATTTGCAGAAACACTGAAAGTGTTTATACTCTCCATTGATATATAAAATACACCTTTCCCAGTTAGATGAGTGGGCTGCACCATATTACACTCTCACTAAAGGGTGAGGATAGTTGTAAAGAAGTGTACATGAATATGACTCCTAATCTGCTGTTGACACTCTTTCCAAAGATGTCAATTTTGAGGAAGAAGGGCAAACCTTACATGATGCTGTGGTCACCCAAATGAGCTAGCTGATGTCTTTGTATTTGGACAACATCAAGGCTTTAATGACCATAATTCAGTCATTCAGTTTCTGCTCAAAGAGAAACAGAGCTCTAATTAAACTGTACTGGTTTAGCTGGACTCAAACTGCCGATCAGTTATTTAACTGACAGGAAGGCTTGCCATGAAATCTAAATCAGATTATATCAGAGGAAAGATCTTTCAGCAGAACACCAAGGTTGACAGACTGCAGGCATCTACTTATTTTAAGTCAGACTCAAGACACTTTATGGACCCGTGTGGGAGGTGTGTGAGTCTAGAGCAGGGACAGAAATGTGTTGATGTCATGTTAAGAAAGAATATGATAGTACTGGCCAACACTGCCAATATCTGTTCAATGGCAAACTGGTTGTCAGCAGCAAGGCCTGGTTGTTGGTTAGTAGCTTCTGAGAGTTTTCTTCTCCATCTTCCTTCACAGGGCAGAATTGAAGACATTAAAATGCAGCAAAGAGCAGAAGCTGAAAAAATGATCCAAAACCAATTTAAAATTGAGCAGATTGTATACTGCCAGGATAATTTTTACAGAAAAGCTTTAAGAGATACCAATGTTAACAATGTTGAGGAAGCACTTAAAACTCTGAAATTCCAGGATGTTAATGGAATTGTTCCAGATAAGAGCCCATCCACTGTTGAACTGGCTTGTCACCTGGAGGCATACTTCAATGTGAGTTTCTGGATTCCTGTAATAGCAATTCCTATTTCATTCTAAATTCAACAGTGTATAATGTTCATCCAGCCCCACTGCAGTCAATAGAAGGGGTTCTCTTTTGGTTTTAAGAATATGGTGATACCAACAGGAAGATGGCACATATAATCTCCCACTTGATGTACATGCACATCTGTCAGAATTAACTGAAACCTTGAGTGGCCAATGGAAAAATATGGGCATATTCTGGGGTGACCAGAAAGGTTGGGGAAGGAATATACATACTACAAAAGTAGTTTATTGGCTCACTCTGTAACAGGAAGTTGTGAAAGCAGAGGTCCCCTTCATCTTGAGCTTCCTTTTTCAAGCTACTTTTCTTGCTACTCATCTTCCTCTCAGATTATACCAGTTTCACCCTCAAAACTTAGATGGTCCCTGAATTCAGACCTTAGCCATAAAAAAGAAGTCAGAACTCTGGTTTTAAGCTGATTCTCAACCTGTTCTGTAAACTGGTGTCACCAACTGACGTGCTGTGGCATTCACTTAGACACCCAACTGTATTTTTGGAGTACAACTAAGCTAAAAAGGTGCATCTGTCAAATGCTGAATACAAATACTGAATATAGTTTGTTATAAGCAGTGAAAAGACTTCTCTTCGTGAAAGCACAATGGAAACTAACATATTGCTGTAGTTACTAGAATGGGGTATTTTGGAGGCAGATGCTATCAAATAGGATGCAAAGAAAATAAAGTAGAGTTTGTTTTTGTGTCACACATCCTTGTGGTTTCCTAAAGTGAGTCAGACTGTAATGGATTACATATTAGTCAGAGTAGTGAGTTAGCAGTTAAGAGCCTTGATACTCTCTGCTATATGACACAAAGCCAGGAATATTAGGAGTAAACTTTTCAAAAGTGATCAACCCCTATTTTCAGCAGTGACAGGCACTTGAAGTTGAAGTCTCAGAGGGAGCGAGTGGAACTTGAGTACATTAAAATGCTCAGACTAAAGCCCATTGCCTTTCAACACAACTTATATTGTTAGATGCCTGCAAATTTTGAACATGGGGCCTCAGCTATTAAATCAGTAAGCATCAGGTTTTAAAGATGCTATGTACACATTTAAATCCTCTAAAGTCCTGTTTAGCAACTGCTGAAATCTTGAGGGTGCCTAAAATCTATGAGCAGCTAAAATATCAGGACTTAAGTTTCATAGGTACCTAAAGGTCTGCTTCTAAGTATTCTAAGAAATAGCTAAGCCCCAGGAGTACTGGGCAACTAGGTGCCAAGCTTAGGGTTTCCATACTTCCAGTTTCAAAAAAGAGGACATGTGTCGGGGGGGGGGAGTGAGAGTGAGAGAGGGAGGGGTGGGCAGTGATATGCCTGTGCCCTGCCCCTCTGTCCCTCACTGCCAAGCGACAGCCCCCTCAGCCCTGCTGCTGCCCCTTATTCCCAACCCACAGTACTCTGCGCCCCCCAGACCACGCTGGTGCCCCCCACTCCAAGGATGGAGATTCCGAATATAAGTTCTCTAGGTAGCCTGTGGCGGGCCAGTAGGGGTGCTCCTGCATTGAGCCACCCACCTCACTGCACCTGACCACCTTCCAAGCTCTAAGTACCTCCCTGGGGGTGCCTCGCGTCTGGCCGACCCCCTTCCTGGAGCACACCCGCTAGCCTGGGGGTTCCACTGCCACTACCCAGGGCTGGGCTTGATTCTGGCTCTGCGCACCCTGGGAAACACAGGCCTAGTAGCCCTTGAGGGTACTTGATTCACTTCAAGAAGTTGGGATGCTTCCCTCAGTCAGAAGCACAAGTAGTGGTCTCCCTTAGTCAGCCAAACCAAGGGGACCCCAAGGCATAATCTAGACCCACTCCCAATAAGTCTCCCATACTAGGTACAAAGGAGAACTTTATTGGTTACAGAGGGTAGGGTTAGAATAGGGTACAGGGTAGAGCAATATCAGAGAAATCTCATAGAGCAAACTCCCCTGGCTGGGCAGCCTTTGATCACACATCTGAGTTACTACAAGCTATATATCTCATTAGATCTCAGGTAGCTTACACAAGCATCATCCAGAGGCAGGTAGAAGTTCCCTCTGGAGGCAGGCAGTTCCTTGATCATGAGTTTTGAGAGAGAGCAAGTTTCAGATGGTACAGCTCTTCTTCCTCTCTGAGTCTTCCTCATGGCTGCCACCCCCTCCTCCCGGGCAGTCCTTAACTTATATAGCCCTTGTGACCTCATTTACCTGGTCCAATGGAGGCCAGCACCTGTTCGCTGTCAGCCAACCAATTTGAAATGCATCACTAGTTGCTGGACAGACTGGCAGTTCCTAGCTCCCCAGGGAGCAAGCCCCTCACCCAGGTATGTGATATCAGTCACATAGGCAGAGGGAGCAGGTTTCCCTCCTCCCTCAGGAATGTATCCAGCTCAGGTCACCAAAAGAGATTAGGGTAAGGTGTGTATCCTCTGCTGGACCCACCCTAACCAAATTGTCACAGAGCAGAGTTTCTGGGGAGAAACAGAGGTATCCTTCTGTCACAACCTGTTCCAATGTTTGAGCATTCTCATAGTCAGAAAGTTCTTCCTAATCTCCACCCTAAATTTCCTCTGCTGCTGCTTGAAGCCATTCCTCCTAGTACTGTCCCTTATAGCCAAAGGGGAAAGTCTATATCTATCCCCTCTATAATCACCTTTCAAGTATTTGGAGACTGTTATCAAATCTCTTCCTGTCCAGTCCTTTCTCATAAATCATGCTTTCCAGGCCTCTAATATTGTTGCCACTCTCTGCTAGACTCTTTCCAATCTGTCCACATCTTTCATAAAGTGGGGCACAAAATTGGTCATAGTACTCCAGGTAAAGCATCACCAGTGCTGAATGGAGTGGAAGAATCATTGCTCTCAATCTGCAAGTGGCATTCAAAGTGAAAGCTCAAAAACAGCAATGAAAAGGAATTTCCAACCTTCAACTAAATATTTTTGGGCGTCTTTACACGTGCTATGGGGTGGGGAGGGCACTTTAACTAGAGTGGTTCTCAAGAGCTGCTCTAATTAAAGTGTATTCAGCATCTTGCGCTTCAAAATGACAGCGGGGCGCTTTTACTAAAGCTCGTTTGACTTGCAACTGAAAGGACTAAAGTGCCAGACTATCTTCTAGATCAGACACTTTTGAACATATTGTTTGATGGATAGGCTTCCAAATTGGATTCCATTAACAGTAAAATTATTTATAAAATGTTATTTATTAGATGACCCTCTACTACAAAATTAATTTAATTGTACAAAGGACATAGCAGTAACTAGTATAATTGATGTTTATATTCCTGAGGAAACCTGTGGTTGAAATTTAGAGCAAGTCTCATTCTGTCTTTAAAAAAAGATTAAAAATGAAAACATAGCTCTTGGATTTTGTCATTTCCAGTCTAATTCCTGAGGTTAAAAATCACTTGATGAAATTTGAAGAGCGCAGCTTTTTGTTATTTCTTACTAACTTTGGATAAATAAGTTGCTGTCCTTTCCTCCCTTTACTAATTAAATTATGTAATTATCTCTTTTCAGGGAGCAGGTCATCGCCTGTCCAGTCTAATCCCTCTCATCATTCAGTCCTTCACCATTCGGGACTATGGAGATAAACTCCAGAATGCAATGCTGCAACTTCTGCAAGAAAAACAGCTATTAGACTGCCTGCTCATGGAGCACAAAGACGTGGCTGCCGAGAGGAATTTTCTCATGCAACAAATTAATCGCCTCAGAAAAGCCCAGCTTTACCTACTAAAAGTCTCTGTCTGATAGCATCTGTGACTTCTTCAAATAGCACTCCTTTTACCAACAATATGTGTAACAGAGTGTTGTAAAACCTTTTAGTCACTTTTCTGAACTCCTTAGCTTTTAAAAGACCTAGCGCTAAAATCACAAATTGCTTAGTTTTGACTTAGTTTACATAACTGAGAGTGGGCTCATCTGTTAACTATTCAACTAGTCTTGAATCCTTAATAAAATGTTATTATTATTATTACCTTAATAAAATTTTAATACCTATAATTTGTTAATAAATTTCGGTAGGAATCGTCTCAGATTCTCTCTCCTAACTATCAGAAGATATATTCCCAATTTGTTTTAGCAAACTGGGGACCAGGGGCTTGCATCAGCGCCATGCCAAGATGACAGTGTACCAACACTTATAAATCAAAGTCTTGCAATACATCACAGCCTTTCTAAATCAAAGCCTTGCTCATGCCCGAGTTCCCAGAGTCCTCTTCTCTTTTCCGGACTGTCGCAAGCGGCGTTCTCTTCTCGCAGCACGTCGCAGTTGTCTTCTTTCGTACTGACACCACGCGGGCGCTTCATTGGAAAGCCCGTGTGATGTTGTATCCATTTACGCGTTTGTTATTGCTGTAAGGACTGAGGCTGGCTGGCTGCGGACAGGGGGACGTCACAGCCCGAACGGCTCATCGCGGGGAGGGGGAGGCGCTGCTTCCGGAGCTGCGGTGACGTCACGTGCGCGCCCTAGTGCCTCTGCCCGCCCGGTGCTTTACGCACGTGGTGTCTCGCCCACCGAGGCGGCTGCGCCCATCGCCGAGGCCCGGTCCGGCCCGGCTCCATCTCCCGTGCTGCTGAGCACCCCGCTGAGGCCCGAGTCTGCCGAGTCCCGGGACAGCCCCGCTCCCCGCCCGGCCAGCCTGCCCGCCCGCCCGCGGCGCCTGCCCCCCTTCTCCCCCCTTTCCTTCCTCTTCCTCTTCTTTTTCCTTTCCTCTCCTTATCTCTCTCTCAACCTCTTCCCCACCATCACAACATGCTTAACAAAAAAGAAGGCCCACGAGCACAGGTAGTACATGAAGTTTTATTGATTGTCCCCAGGTTTAGACTTTTTAGAAACCCTGGTATTTACTATTAAAAAAAAAAAGCGCAACATTTATGATTGTTAATTATATTAACATGCAGTATGTCCTGCCATGTACCCTTCGCCCCAGTTTTGTTTTTTCTGGTGTGGCCACCTCCAGCACCTTGTGGATGCACGTTGCGGATTTTTTTCAGTACTCTGCCCAAAAATGTTGCTTGCCCCTGGTTTGCACTACCTCTTTTCCAATGTACACCTGGTTTATATGGCTACCATAACTGATAAAACAGTGTTTTATGATTACTACTTGTTTTGATGTTGTTTTATTGCATAGTCTGTTACCTAGGTGTATGAAAAATTTGCTGGTGGTACTTAAGGTTGTATCATTTCAAACTGGTGGTACTGCCTGTGAGAGTTTGGGAACTGCTGCCCTAGCAGGTAGCAGAATTGCCCTAACAGGTTTGCTTGATTAGTTGAATGACTTCTACAAAGGGGATTGTTAACACCTGTGAAGTAAAAAACAACAGGTCATTAATGGGCCATTGACTCCCTGGCTGTCTGAATAGTAATACCAGTGATACCCTGCCCCCACCTCTGCCTGCAACAGTAGGGATAGAAGGGAGCAGTGTCCCAGATTTCATATTGTCCCATGTAGTCACCCTAGTTATGTATACCTTTATGGTTTGGGATATGGCTTAACCAGAGAACTTGGGGAGTGGATAGAACTGCTAATTATCATTGTGTTCTTGGGCCAGGACAACTGCAACTCCCAGTAGCAGAAATAAGGGCCACTGGTGGGCTGGGCACCCCTGGGCGTTGTCAACCTGTGATGGGGGCAGTCAACTCTACAACAGCAAAGGCATCTGGAAGTAATGGCCCCTCAGGCCAGTGGAACTCCAGGTACCCTAAGCACACTAGAACTTCCTGGAGGAATCTGGTGACCCATGATTTCATAATTCATAGATTTCATAGACATTCGGGCTGGAAAGGGACCTCAGAAGATTGTCGAGTCCAGCCAGCCAGGGGCAGGAAGTCAGCTGGGGTCAAAGGATCCTGGTAAGATATGATAAACATCCAAATGTCTCTTAAAGCAGTCCAGAGTAGGTGCTTGCACCACCTATGGCAGCAGTCTGTTTCAAGCCTTGCAGGGCTCAGACAGTAAAGAAGTTCTTCCTTATGTCCAGCCTGAAATGGTCTTGGAGAAGTTTGTGACCATTTGACCTTGTCATCCCGTGGGGTGCTCTGGTGAACAGGTATTCCCCCAGATCCTGATGTACACCCCTTATATACTTACAGGCAGCTACGAGGTCCATCCCCACCCCGGCCCGAGCCTGTGCTTCTCCAGGCTGAAGAGTCCCATGGCTCTCAGCCTCTCATCCTAAGGTTTGTTCTCCTGCCCTCTGATCATGCATGTGTCTCTCCTCTGGGCTCTCTCAAGCTTCTCCACATCCTTTTTGAATTGTGGAGCCCAGAATTGGATGCAGTACTCCAGCTGCAGCCTCACCAAGGCCGAGTACAATGAGATGATGACATCCTGGGATTTGTTAGAGAAGCATCTGTGGATGTAAGCCAGAGTTTTGCTTGCTTTACTAGCTGCAACTTCACATCGGTAGCTTATATTCATCTTGTGGTCAGTCATGGCCCCCAAGTCCCTTTCGGCCATGGTGCTAGCAAGCGTAGCACTGCTGAGCCTATGAGCATGCTGCAGGTTTTTCTTCCCAAGGTGGAGTACCTTGCATTTTTCAGTGTTGAAAGCCTCCTCAGGTTTTCGTCCGCATATTTTCTGAGCCTGTCAAGTTCAGCCTGGATCACCGCCCTGTCCTTGGGTGTGGACGCTTCACCCCAATATGGTGTCATCAACAAACATCTACATTGATGAAGGGTAACAATTCTCCCTCACCCTGGCCATCCCATCCCTTGGGGCTGGTGAAAAACCAACACAAAATACCCATTTAGTAAGTTGGCTTTTTCTTGGGTGTCAGTTGTCCCGTATGGTTTACCAGGGGTCCAATGTTACCCTTGCTTTTCCTCTGGTATCTAAAAAAGAATTTGTAGCCGGTTGGAGTTCAGTCACAGCCTTGGCTTTCCTGGTTCACTCCCTACAGGTTCGGGCCAGTGCAGAATACTCCTCCTTTGAGGTGGATCCAGTCTTCCATCCTTTATAGGTCTTTCTTTTAGACACAGAAGGTCCACTAGTTCCCTGAAGAGCCAAGGGGGCTGCTGTGCCCTTCTGCTGCCTTTCCTCTGAGATGGGATAGACATTGCTTGTGCTTCCAGGATCGCTCCCTTGAGGCACAACCATTCATCCTGAACTCCCCTCCTCTTCAGACTGTGGTCCCTTAGGGCATCACCAACAAGCCTCCTTATCTTGTCAAAGTCAGCTTTCGTGAAGTTGAGGACTTCCGCATTGCCGACTGACTTGCCAGCTTTACGGCAGAGGGTGAAGCGGATCAGCTCATGGTCACTTTCTCCCAGCTTCCCTTTGATCATTAGGTCACTGATTAAGTCATCCCCCATTGCCAGTACCAGGTCGAGCAGCACTTCGCCTCTCATTGGCCCATAGACTTCTTGAGTCAGATAGTTCTCATCCACACACGTGAGGAGGCTTTGTGGCCATTTGGATGTGGCTGAGTGCTCTTCCCATGAGATGTCTGAGTAGTTGAAGTCTCCCATGACAACCATGCACCAGGAGTGTGCAGCCTCAGTCAGTTCCCTGGCAAATTCCTGGTCGAGCTCTTGATCCTGGCTAGGAGGTCTATAGTAGATTCCCACCATTGTGTCTTTTGTGCTATGTTCACCACACATTTTAACCCAGACAGTCTCCAGTCATCCACCCTGGGTGCTAGTGTTGGCTTGCAGGGATGTGTAGCTTTCCTTGACATTGAGAGCTACACACCCACCCCTTTTGTCTACACAATCTCTCCTGTACAAGGTATAGCCGTCTATATTTGTGGGCCAGTCATAGGCGAAGTCCCACCAGGTCTCCGTTATCCCTATGAGATCACAGTCATTCTTGTTGAGCAGGAGGACCTGTTCCTCCTGTTTATTTCCCAAGCTCCTGGCATTGGTGTAGACACATAAGTGTCCCATTGGGGGCCCTTGCCTTCCCTATGGCTCGCTCTGGGGTTGGGGTAGGGGTGGGTTCCCTTGAGTGCCTTAGCCTGCTGGATTTGCAAAATTTGCCCAGTGGGCTTGCTGTGGCAGTAGTCCCACCCCCCCCCCACCCCCCCATCCTCCAATGTGCTTAGTTTAAAGCCCGGTGGAGCAGGTCAGCCTCCTCCTCAGTGCAGTGAGGTGGAGGCCATCCCTTCCCAGCAGCTCACTGCCTCTCTCCAAAGAGCAGACTGTGATTGTGGAAGCTGAAGCCTTCATGATGACACCAGCGGCACAGTCTTTGGTTAACTACCTCGATCCTCCTCTCCCTCCTCAACCCATAGCCCGAGACGGGGAGGATTGAGGAAAACACCACCTGTGCCTTCAACACCTTAAGATCCACCCCCAAAGCCCTGTAGCGCCTCATGACCTGGCTGGGATTGCTCCGAGCCATGTCATTCGTGCCCACATGGATAAGGAGCATAGGGTAGTGGTCAGTGGACCGGATGAGTTTTGGGATTCTCTCGGCTACTGGGAAGCAGCAGACCTCCCGGGCTAAGGGGTTGGGGCGGCAGATCGTGCCCTCAGTCCTCCTCAGGAGGGTGTCTCCCACAATGACCACTCTACGAGTGGCCTTAGTGAGAGCAGGGACGGTAGCTGTGAGTGAGCCTGTGCTGCCTGCAGGAGCTGGCAGTTCTGCAGGCTCTGCTGGCAGCAGAGGTTCGTACCCATTGCAAAGCTCCAGAGGGGAGGGGACCCTGGCGCAGCAGGCCCTGGGGCCATTGACCACCTTGGTCCAACCCCCTGGCTGGACAGTATGGGAGATCCTCGAGTCTTCCCTTGTCCTGGAAAGCAAGGTTGGTCTACCCTCCGCCTCCAGGGGGTGAAGGGCCTGGCAGTAGGAGTCTGTCTCCTGCTTGCCATCCCAGATGGCGCCCCAGAGACTCCAAAGTGGAGCAAACCTCTCAAGGGGAGGTGGCCATGCTCCCGGTCCCATGTGCCAGGAAATGTGCCAGACAGCCCCGGCAGCTGAGAGCCAGAGGCTCCGTGTGCGTGGGGCCTGGAACCACGAGCTCCATCTGGGTGGAGGCCTCAGGCTCCGAGGGGTGCGGCATGTGCCCATCCGCATTGTGCCACTGGTAGCCTGGCCACCGATGGGACTACCTTCCCTAGGACTCACTGGCAGGGCCTCAGGCACTCCCTTTCACCTTCCTGCACAAACTCCTGCACTAAACTACTGCGCTGGGCCCAGAAGCGCACCTGTTTGCATGTCCTGTTTGTGAGGCTCCGGCCGCGTGGCTCCCTGCAGGGCTGGGCCAAGTAGGAGCCGGGGGGGGGCACGACCCTCCTTGGCTCCACTCAACTGCCCCACAGCTGGGCTACGTCCCTCCCACCACAGGCCCCTGCTTACCTTCTGGTAGGCTGGGGGTCCCTGGGCTCACGGTGGCGCAACAGGCTTCCACCCATGCATCTCTCACCAGAGCTGGGGCCTGAATGATTCTGGTTTTTCTGTTACAAAATCTGAAATTTTCTGATAAACCTCAAAATCTGTTTTTTTCTGTGATTAAATGAAATGCCACTATATATAGGTATCAGGTAAACACAATTTTTTTATTGATATATTTACAATTTTAAAGCAATTTGGAAGCCTACCACTGCCTCAATCATTTATAATAAAATTAATTCTAAATACCCACCTATTTTCATGTTTGATTTTGGTTTTCTTCTCATGGAAAATAAGAAGAGGGCTCCCCCTGTCCCCTCTGCTCACCCAAATGTGGGTCCAGTTGCGACTGTTTCCCCCCTCCCTGCAGCTTTTTTGCACTGAGCAGCCCTGATATGCTGGCATCCTGCCCATGCTGTTATCCCTCACTCCCCAGCCCCAGTGCCCTAGCCCTGCCTGCCAGTGCCCCTCACTCCTGACCCACAGCCCTCCCCTCCCCCCATTCCTGTTGGTGCCCCTCACTCCCAACACACAGCTCCCACTTCCCCATCCCTGCTGGTTCCCCTCAGTCCCAAGCTGCTGCCCCCCACCCCTGCAGTGTGCCACTATGGTTGGCTACTTCCCCATGGTGGCACCACTCAGACTTAAATGATTAAGCTATGCTGAGTCAATAGAATTCAGAACTGATTTGGCCCAAGGCACAAAATTAAAAAAAAAAAAGTTTATATAGCATATAAGTAGATGACAAATGTGTGTTATCGAGTACCTGTGCTAAAACTTGCAGGAGTTTCAAAAAAAAAAAAAAGTAACATGCATTAATTTTGGATGAACTAAATGCATGGGTAGTGTATATAAGACATACAAAAAACTAGAACTCTTGGTTCCAAAATGATACCTTTTATTAGACCAACTGGAAAATGGCAAGAAAGTTGTCCTTTTCTGCAAGCTTTCAGGATCAAAGTCCCTTCTTGCCATTTCCCAGTTGGTCTAATAAAAGGTATCATTTTGGAACCAAGAGTTCTAGTTTTTTGTATGTCTTTTTGTCTCACTAACATGGCTACCAAGTACACCTCTGAAACATGGGTAGTATATGCAAATTACTACAGCTATGTATAATTTCAAGGTTATTGTTTTCAAATTTGCTCCTCACTTTTACATGCTCAGGGCGAGTAGGGTCTGACAGTAAGGAAATGGGAAAGTTGTTGAGTGGGGAGCTGGGGTGGAGTAAAGAGCAAAGGGGCTACCTGACCCACTATATTTGTTTTCCCTGCTGTAGCAGTAGGAGGGGGACAAATTCAAAGTAAACCTCCAAAAATTCAATTCTATACCTAAAAAATTATAATGTATAATTTTTCTATATACAAAATCTAATTATTGGGGGGCATTGTCATATAATTAGGGTCCTTTTTTATTTGAGTAAATACAGTGATTTCCAGTTTAGAGACTGCTCTTGTTTTAGTTTAATTTTCCCTTGTTATATTTTAAGAATAGGTGAATGTGGTTGCAAGCCAGAAGCAAGAAAAGAAACCTACTGTATTTTTACTTCCATGGTTTCATTTCTTCTGTTTTTGGTCATCAACTATAGGTGGAGTCTAGCAGCTAAGAAAAAGAAACAGCTATTAGACAGCAGTTTTCCCTTGGTCCAAAGCATCAGACAGGTAACAGTTTCTCTCTTCCTCCTTTTTAAGGTAATTATTTAGAAGTCTGTGAATGTATTGAATTTATCCTTTTTTGGTACTTATATGTACATAAAAAGTAGACACTGCGTGGGAGTCTGAAATAAGAGAGTGACTTGTTACCAGGCAAAAGATTTGTCTTTGTGCTTGAAATAAAAACTATCGGTGTCTCTGCCAGCCTCGGGGCTCATAATTCAATCTACACTCGGGTCTTTCTTTATGCAAATTAATTTATATGCGACAACCTTATTTATACCACAAACTCGCTTTGTGCCAGCAAAATTAAGCATTGTGGGAGGGTGAGTGAGGTGGGTATGCAGTGCCATCACGCACTTGCCTCAGTCTCGCATCATTCATTGTTCTGTGCTACTTGCACTCCTATCGTGGTGCATCTATTTGCCTTTATTATTGAATTTAGTGAAATGTCATCTAACCAACTTTCTAATGCATCTCCTAACTCCCCTCCTGAGCCAGCCATGAAGCAAAAAAGCAGGCTGGTATGTATCCCTATTCATTGCATATAATAATGGATTCACTTTATGCGAGGCTTTTTTGGAACGCAACCCTCGCATAAAGAGAGACCCGAGTGTAGTTTTTGCTTCCTCTTACTGGAGATGCAGGTGAATGTTCGGTATGAGGATGTGTATGCTAAGGGGATTAGTATCTCAACCTGGCTATCACAAAGGATCAAATTTCAATCAGAACAAGGGGCAGGGACTGATCTTTGTTAACTCTTCCTAAGCCTATCTCATCCATTCAGTCGGTCCAATTAAAGAAATTGCCCATAGAAATCCTTGCCTCTAACTTACAGCAAGTAAAAGCTAAACAGAGGTAATTTAGCCCTCTACCATTGAGGCTACATGGATGTGTACAGAAGTTGCTTTTTTACCCTTTAATGTGCTTTATCACCATGACTTAACAAAAGCACATGGCTTTACAGCACTTTAAAATGGGTGCAGTACTTTAAACTAACCCTTGGTAAATGAGGTGTTAAATTTGAAACACTGGATTTTACAGCACTTTAACAACCTACAGTGCTTTAAATAACTTCTGTACCCTGGTCAAATTTCTGCCCAGTGGAGAAGCCCCAGGAGGCTGTGGAGTGCCCCCTGCCTCCTATCCTGAAAAGTGCAAGGAGGCTTAGAGACCCCATCTCAACCAAACTTGCCCTTCTTTCATGTTTAAGAGCACTGTAACTTTATACTACTATAAAAAGTGCTCTAAATTACAGCACTTCTCAGAAGGTGAATGTTGTAGCTGCACTGGTCAAGAAGAAGAGGCAGCCAGGACTCGTAGTAGAGATTATACCTTTTATTAGACCAACAAGAATTGTGCAAAAAAAATTAATTAAAGAATTTTTGTTTGCAAAAATCTTGTTCTAATACAAGGTATCATCTCTACTGTGAGTCCTGATTCCCAAGGGGATTAGCATTTCAGCCTGGCTACCACAAAGGATCACATTTCAGTCCGAACAAGGTGCAGGGAATTACTGCAAAGCAGCTCATGTTTAGTAACTCTTCCCAAGTCTGCCCCAACCATGCGGCTGGTCCAATGAAAGAAATCACCCACAGAAATCTTTGCTTCTAGCCCACAGCAGATGAAAGCTAAACAGGTAATTTAGCCCTCTACCATTCAGGCTCCATTGCTCCAGATACTCTTTCATTCTTATAGGCAGAGGAACAGTTAGAGCAAGTCACCTGCTGAGCTGTAACCCCTCTCCCCCACTTAACTCAATTTGATCCTTTGTTCCTAACTGTTTTCAGTGCTGGGAGAACTGCATCAGTCCACTTCATGCCAGTTGTGTGAAATGTTAAGTTATGAAATGGGATTCAGGTGTATAAAGGATTGACATGACAACTTATTCAAGGAATGACTGAATTCAAGGACAGAAAGGCTTTATTTACTACAACTATTCACTGTTAAATAACCCTAAAGCAAAGTCCAGTATACTTAGCTGTAAAAGTGGTGGTATTTCATTAATACAGGAGAAGAGGTGTTCTCAGTCTTGTCAGCTTCTTAAAGCGTGGATCTGTTAACCAGAAGATAATCTGGGCACAGTAGCGGTTTTTGTCAAAATGATTTCTCATTTTTGAAGTGCACCCTGTTAGCGACTTTGTTCCTTTTTTATACCCCTCAGCTCAGCATCTTCAAAGCTTTTTTGTAGTTGTGTAAATTAAGTGAGAAACCCAAGCAATAATTAACAAGAAAATCCTGTTAATCAAACTATTCATTATTGGTTATCAGAAAGTCCCAATTTTGATTGAATTATATTCCTTGGTAACAGGAGGTTATAGTGTATAGTTCTCAAAAGACCAAGGAGTTAAGCGATAAAGTTCGTGTATTCAGATTGCAGGGCTCAGCCTACTCTTCTACTGTTCCCTCCTGCAATCCCTGGAAAGGTGTAATAACTTATAGATAACACTCCTAAAAGTATCCACACATTCTGTTTCTACTAATTTGGGACATATCAAGAAATTGATTAACAACTGGGAAAAACACAAAGGTTTTGAGGAGTTATCCTTGAAAGATCAAGGGAACCACTGAGGCAAACAAAAGTAAATCAGGAGGAAACGCCTATCAAAACCCATATGGAGAATGTTTCTTCTTACACACAAACATGAGTTAATTGCAAAGAAATAGTTACTATAATAATTAGTCAAGAATAGACATTTCACACAGTCACATACCAGACAAAGAAGCCTGCTTAAAATCAGCATAGGTAAAATAAGATGGAAGTGATGCCTCATTATTTCTTTTCAAAAGATCCAGCCAGAAACTTGCATCCTCTTGCCCTATGCGGATGTCATCAATATTTTATATTTTAACTTTTGTGAGTAGGCCCAGCTCAGCTTAAGCTTCACAGTCATCAGAAGTTAGAAAGGATTACAGAGGGTATGTCTACACATGCCATTAATGTGCAGCAATAAACTCCACAGCTTATTGCTTCCAGGAAGCTCCTGAGTGCACGGTTTATGTGTACACTTGACCCACAGCACATTGAGCCAGGTCAGAGCAGCCCTCACTGGCAGGAGGCCTGGGGCAGGGGGTCAGCCTGCCAGCCTGGGGCTGCTCTGACCAGTCTCCATGTGCTGCAGAGCAGCTGGCTAAAGCACAAGGTTGCTTCAGCATAGGGCTAACCAGCAGACAGCCCCCACACTGAAGCACCTTCATGCCTCAGCCATGCGGTCAGGGTCTTTACTTGTGCTGCTGCAGAGTAAAAAACTCTGCAGGAGGGTAGGGCTTGTATTTACAAATACTGCTGTGGAGTTTATTTGTTTCCTGCGCCCTAATGGAAGTGCTCATTTAGACACTAAGATATTTACTGCTGAGCTAATTAGTCAACTCCACAGTAAATGTCTAGTGTAGATGCACCCACAGAGTGCAGGGATTAAAGGCCATAGTTCTGAGGCAGTCGCCACAGTATTGCAGGAGGAAGTCTGTGCCTTCGTTGGGCTGGACAAAAATTTGAATTTGGATTACATTTGGGAAAGAGGGTGTATGAAAACTGCCCCTTTCTCTGACAGACATAAATTATATCAGTATTGAATGACAGAGGTATGAGCTGTTCCAATGTGCCTACTCCTACAGCAATACAAGCATTTTTTTCAGGGTTAAAGTTACAGTGATTTAACTCACTTGTATTGCTACAAGACAGGTTACATCAGGGGTCAGCAACCCCCCGGCACACGTGCTGAGCATGGCACGTGAGGCCATTTTCCTCCGCGTGCATTGGGGCCGGGGAGGCAGCAGCTGTTTGCAGCCTCCCGGCTGCAGCCAGCCTCGGCTCTGGGTAGCTGCTGCCAGCCAGGAGCCCGAGCTGCTCCCAGCAGGCAGCTGGGATGCTGCAAGCCCTGCTGGGAGCAGCCCAGGCTCCTTGGCTATCAGCAGCTACCCAGAGCCGGGGCTGGCTGCAGCCGGGAGGCTGCAAACAGCTGCTGCCCCTGGGCCCCAACAGCGCTCCCCGCTGTGCTGCCCTCACTGCTTCTGTAGAGCAGCATTAGAACCTGGTGAGGCAGGGCACAGCGGGAGGTGCAAAAAGCTGCCTGCTCTGAGCTTCCTGCTGCCCTGCCACGCTTCCCCTGCAGGCAGGGGCAGCAGTGAGGGGCACAACCCTGCACTGCTGCCCACGCTGCTCCCATGCTCACAGGGGAAGTGTGACAGGGCAGCTGGGAGCAGGCAGCTTTCTGTGCCCCCTGCTGTGCCGGGTGTCAACACTGCTCTGCAGAAGCAGCGAGGGCAGCACAGTGGGGAGCATTGGTGGTATGTGCTGTCTCCCCAGAGCCCAGGGCTGGGGCGGAGAGGCAGATGTTTGCAGCTGGCCCAGGTTCTGGGTAGCTGCTGATAGTCACAGAGCCCAGGGTGGGGAGCAAGGGGCAGCAAGGGTGGGGAGCAAGGGCTTTGGGTGGGAGGTAAGGGGCACAAGCAGGGCATCCTGCCATGTACCCCCTGCCCTCATTTTGTTTTTCTGGCATGCAGCACTCTGGCACCTTCCAAGGTAGGTATTGTGGAGGGTTTCTGCGCTCTAGCCAAAAGATGTTGTCTACCCCGGGTTACATCATAACCATGAATATCCACCCCTGAGCAGCAGCAGCTTCCCCTCCCATTCTGAAGTGGATAAACATTAGGCCTCTCCATAAAGCTCTTATTTTGTACCCAGTGCTACTTTTCTTAGAAAGATAGGTAGAGAAGAGTGGCAAGGCTTCTATTCAGGGTTATGAAAAGAGGTGTTGATGCACAACATTATTTACAGGCACTGAAATCAGTGGGTACTATGTAATGTGTGGTGCAAGCACCTATTCTGGGTACCGTTAAGAAATGCTTGGATGCTTATCTTGCTGGCGTCATGTGGAAGAAGGTTATTTCTTTTGCATGAGCAAAAGAAGGACCTGGTTGGTAGTGGGTGATGAATGTATGTTTATGGGAGATTTGACTGTAAATATGATGACTCCACCTCTCCACTGTAGTAAAGGAGGCAGTTAGCCATATTAGTCTGAAGTCAGGTAGAAGGCAGGGCAGGGTGGCACATTAGCAAAGATCCTAGTTTTCTCTGATTAAAACAAATCCCCAGTTTTCAGATTTAAAAAAGTAACCCAAAATTCACATTTTTCCATGGTTAAAATGAAACACCACTAATATTTATATAAATAGTGGTGTTTCATGAAAAAATGCAGATTTTGGGTTACTTTTTAAATCTGAAAATTGGGATTTTTTTTTTTTTTTTTTTTTATCTTGAGAAAGCCAGGATCCCTGCACATCAATAGATGCTGGCTTTAAGGTGCCCACCTGCCCTGCCTTTCATTTGCCCCGTTTCCAGAGGCAGGAAAGGGAAGACCATGCTGAATTACTCCAAAATGTTTTGGGATTACTGAAAATGCCTTTTGAAAACAAAATTTTGGGACTCCTATAGCTGTGTGGGGAGCCTGCTCCAATGCTTTTTAGTACCAGTTTTTTGGTAATCCAAATCCAGTGTGTTGGAGCAGACTCAGTTAATCGAGTTTGCTGGATCACAGAAATTGATGTGCTCCAGCACCCTTCCGCGTCGCCTGTATCAGTGTCCCCATGGGTCCCTGTGCTGAAAAAACCGGTGGCGGGGTGCTTTGAAATAAAACACATTCAATGAGCTTTAGTTCAAAGCTCCCCGCTGCCATTTTTTCAGCCTGTGGACATGCAGGGATGCTGATGCACATGACACACGGGTGCTTTTAATTAGCGCAGCTCACTAAAGCAACCAGTGCTGCATCCCAAAACACGTGTAAATATGCCTTTGGTTTCTAGTTTTCTACTAAAAAAAAATGGCACACTGTAGAAAATTTGGGGGGGAAAGGAAAATATTTCAAAATCCCCTTTAAAACACAATTGCTGTTATTTCGTGTTGTTTAAACAACTTGGCAAACAAGTGCAGCAAAAATAAAGGACCAGTACCTCGATTAATGTAAATTGGTACAGACCATGGGTCTGAAAAGATCCGTGACAATTTCTACCAGATGTGGAGTGGCCTGATTAAATAACAGGAGTGGGGAGCCTTTCACCATTGTTGTTACTATTGCAAGCTGAATCCAGTCAAATTTATTTATGATTTCAGGAGCAGCGCAGAAGAGTTGTTGTTGTCAATTACTATTTTGTGAAAATTTTATGCAAAAGTCCTGCAGCTGCCGTATACATTCAACTGACAAGCAAAGAAGAAGAAAGCAGGGAGCGTCCAGTCGTTCCCAGCCAATTATGCAGCCATCCTCTGGATTCTCTTTTGGGCCTATCCCACCAAACCTGGTATTTACAGAATTTTCAACACAGCCAAATAAAGGTGTTCCAGTGCCAGTTTCAACACTGCCAACTGTGCCTTTTACACATGCAAACCAAGCAAACTCAATTTTTGGAGTCCCAGGTGGGTCAAATCCAGGTCTGAATGTACAGCCTCTACCACAGTCAAAAGCAACTTTGCCAGCACTGTTCCCGCCAGAGTTGAAAGAACCTATACCAGTAGCACTGCCTCTGTCAGCAACCTCGCTAGTCTCAGGGAGAGATGAAAACATTCAGTATCTTACAGATAAAGTGCAGCAGCTGGAACTTGATAAAAATCATCAAGAAGCAGAAAAGCAACAGGAGGTAATGTTTCCTTACCATGAAGAACAGAACAAGGCAAGTCAGATTCCTAGTGCTTAAGGGTGAACTGACATGGTCTTTGAACTTTGTTTTCAGAGGCTATAGTTTAAGGTCAAATTTTTGGGAGCCAGCAGGGGTATAACAGGCCAGTACTGCACCAAGGGCAGCCCCTTGTCTCCCCTCTCCATCCTGTACCTTCCTTGCAGTGGATCTGATGGCAAGAAGGGCAGAGCAGTGACAGTCGCATAGGAGCAACTGCTAAGAGAGATGTCACTTTATTTTCTTGCCCCCAACACTCATGTCAGTGAACATTTAAATGCCAGTTTTCAGCAGCAAAAACATGAGGTGACATCTCCCAGCAGCAGCAAACCATCGGCTGCTACTACTGTACCACTGTCTCTGCTCTGCCTTCCCCACTGCTGGCACTCAAGACACTGCAAGGAAGGCAGGTGGAGAACGGGGATTGAGGACAAGAGGGTGAGACACCCCCTGGCTCCATTCTAGCCCCCCAGAGTATGAGACTGTCCCACTCACACCCCATTGTTACACTACTCATAGCCAGTATCATTTTTGAAGAAAGTATTTTTAGGCAGATCAGTTCTCTTCTGTTTTGATTGTAGTAGGGAAATCAGCACAAAATCTTTAAATGCTTGTCCTGGGTGAGTAAATTCTGTTGACTTCTCTTGTACTCTGTATCTGCATCAATCTAAGCATAAGCATTCCTATTCACAGGAATGGAGTGACTGCACCTATATTTCATTTGTAGATGTAAAACATGGGAACTGAAAAAGCAGGAGGACCACAGCCTGACTGCAGCTTTGCCCTATAGCATTTATGCCATTGAGTATTCGCATTAGGAAATGTGAAACAGAAATCTCATGACTGAGTTTTTACATAAGGTTTCAGTGTATGAAGTAAAATAGCAATTCTCAACCAGGGTGCCATGGCACTGTTAGGTATGCCAGCACCTACACATGATAAACCCAGAGATTTCAAATAGGAATCTATAGTTTTTGAGTACTTTGCAATAGAATTGCTCAAATTTTTTTTGGTAATCCAAAAATGAGTGAAAGCTAAAGGCTTGAGTCTAAAAAGGCCAAGAATTGCTGCAACAGAAAGTGGTAGAAATAAAAAAAACCTTTTGTGAATATTTCCTATTGTTTTTTAAACCAAAACATAGGAAAAGTCTACTGCAAAATTAATAAAACTCTTGGGAACAAGTACATAGTTAAATAGTATTTGCTTATTAGATTATAATTTTGTAATTAAGATGATCAAAGGGCTCAATATATGTCATTCGTTGATAAGTACTGCCTTTGATAAACAGACTGTCATTGAGGTTTGCAACAATAAGGGGTCTGCTGAATTTGAGGCAGTGGCCAGCTGATTTTGTGGGCAGATCACAGGGTCGGCTGCCATTTTTACAGGCTTATCCTGGCTGGGGGTCCTCCCACTCCACACTGCTGAGGGATTGGAGAGGGTTGTCCATCATAGAGCTTCACCGCTGATTGGTGGAGAGGGGCAGGGCCACATGATAGGCAGCCCTCAGCCAATCCGCAGCAAGGGACAGGGGTGGCAGCCATCTTACCTACTCACTTTCGTGCCGGCAGTCCTGTTAGTGCCAGGCTATGTGGCCGGGAGGACAGCTTACATTTAATGTTTAGTAAGTTTGGGGTTTTTTTCCATGGATTTCACAGAGATCACCTGATTTCATAGTTTCCTTGAAATCCACAAAATTGTGACTTGATTAGATCCCTAGCAATATTTATTTACTGATGGAGTGTTTTTAACTGAGGGTATTGATTAAACATTTAGTTTATTTCCCACCTTCATGCCATATTTTAGGTTAAGATATGAAGCTACCTCACCAGATAAGTCATCAAATATTTAGTTTTATCAAAATGGCTTGGATGCCCTAAATGCAGGAGCCTGCTTGAATCCTGAAGGGAAGATTACAGGATGAAGGAGAGAAAATTTGGAAAAGACAACAAGATGTCAGACTGTCTGCACATAGCTGGGAATCCTAAGCAGTAGTTGAAATGCTAAATAGTTTCTAAGGAGCCAGTTTTAGTTTATTAAAAATTGATTCCTCGTTTGTTTATTACCCTTTGCACACAATACCTGAAACAATGTTACATAAATGGCTCGTACAGAAACATCCATGGGGAGTCTCCCCAAATTTTTATTACTAAAACCTGCATTATTTTCACTACATATATTGCAGTACATGTACTAGGAGGTTATTAGCTTTATAAATATTATAAGCAAAATAAAAGTGCATTTACCAAAGTAAGTGGACAGAGTGCATTGATAAGTGTGGTGTTCCTGCTTTTCTGCAACTTATAATGTGTACCTCAGTCACTGGTGCAAGTAAACTAATATTTGCTGCATTTATTGTGTTTTATAATGTAAAACATATTTCTGAAAGCTTGAACATTACAAAGCTAAAGCGTGTTATGAAGTATAGATTGTTGTTGATATATTTGACTTATTTATATGCCAATATGAGTTATTGTGTGGAAACATTTAACTTTCTCTATGCTCTTATGAAGTGAGCTCTCATTAAATGTCATGCTATTCTATCAGAAAGCAGCGAACAGCTTGTATGGCCAGTATGAGGAGAAGGTCCGTCCCTGCATTGATCTCATTGACTCTCTGAGAGCACTCGGAGTAGAAAAAGATCTCCCTTTGCCAGCAATTGCTGTCATTGGAGACCAGAGCTCTGGAAAAAGCTCAGTCCTAGAAGCACTGTCTGGTGTCTCTCTTCCTAGAGGCAGCGGTAAGTATTTACTTTTATGCTCATAGGTGGTGGAAGGCTGGGTGGGGCTTAGCCCCCACAAATGCAGGTAGCCTAGTCGTGGGCTCCGGGCGGCTGCAGTGGCAGGGGGAGGAGTGCATACACAGACGAGCAGCCGGAACTTGCAGACAGCTGGGAACTCAACCCAGTCTGGACCATCCCACATCCAGCAGATAAATGTGTGGATGGGAAGGGACGCAGGGGAGGGGAGGGAAGGACTATGGGGGTGTAGATCGAGGCCCTGGGGGCGGAGGGTGAATAGGGCCCTTGTACAGGGTGTGGGATGCTCCAAGTCTGGGCAGCTCCAGGAGCACGGGGTGGGGGCGGTGTCTGCCACCCCCGGGGCAGGCACAGGGGGTACATGCCCCCCGATCTGTGCATGGGGCAGAGAGCTGGGCTCTGCTCCTGCTGCCGGTGCCCCAGCAGCTACGTGACATGAGTGGTAGGAGGTGTGTGGTGTTGCGTGGCTGCTGAGTTACCGGCAGCAGGGGCAGAGCCCAATTCTCAGCAGCAGCAGCTGCCTCTGTGCCACACACAGATCAGGGGGCACATGCCCCCTGTGCCTGCCTCAGGCAAGGGAGCAGGGTGAGCCCGTATCCCTGGACAAGCTGCCTGGGCCCAGAGCATCCCACAATCTGCCTTGGCCCTGGGGCTCCATTCACCCCTGCCCCTGTCTCTACCCCCCCACTCCCTTCCCTCACCATGGCAGCCTCGATTGGACCCCCCACCCCTTCCCCATAACAGACTTACCTGCTGGGGTGTGTGCATGCTCAGCACCCTCCCCCATCATATTTTCTTCCTCTGCCTATGATTATGGTTTTTCATCTCTGAAATCTCTCAAGTTTGCAGAGGTTGCAGTCAGGCCTTTGTCAGATAAAGAGCTGAGATTTGGAAAACTGGAAGTGAATTTTAGATTCATAACTCAAGGTATCCCCCAAAAAAACTTTGCCATCAGAAAGTTTATGATTAGTTTGACTTGCAATCACACACTCCGGTTGTCACTTAAAGTCACTTCTTCTGAGTCAGATGAGAAACATATAAAGTTGCTCTCCGAGGTAAAGGAGAGTGTTTGTAGCTCATACAGATACCAGTCTTCCCTCTCTGCATAACATAATACTATCTGCTTATTCACTGCTAACACAAAAATGTCTGCATCAGTAATAGGTGTTAAGTTTTGTCATGTTTTCACATCACATCCAGTTTTTGTTTTATCGTTATCTTAGATTTGCATGCATCAGTAAATATTTTTTAGGGAAAAACGTGTTAAGTTCGAGAAAATTATTCATTTAGATCCCTGAAGTTTATAAAAAAGGACTGATACTGTAGCTCAGCAGTGATTTTAAACCAGAGTGCTTCCAACAAGGCTGCCCACCTACACATGTAAAAGTATTAATGACATTCCTAGAAGAACTGCAGAAACCACCACAATCTTAGACTGGCTCCTATTTGGTGAAAAGTAATGTGTCTCACACAGAAACATTTTCTGATAACATCTGCTTTTTAAATACCCCCCCTTTATGCAAACATGTCTGAAGACATGGCTTTGAATTCAGTTTTCCATAGCCTGTAACTAAAAGGGGTTTTTTTCATCACAGCTGGAGGAGGATTTGAAATTTGGACCAATTAATTAGGAAGTCCATTGCATTTTTCCCTCTTCATGTTTTCACCATGGTCTGGCATATCTTAAGTTGAACTGTTATTGGGGAGAGGGGAGGCATGTGCCACTGCAGCACACAGGGTTAAAGCAAAAGTGATTTTATGGAGTGAAATCAACTTAAAAGCTGCTACTGTTGTTGCTAAGAGACTTATACTGGCCAAAGCAACTGTGTAGCATATGATTTCATATGTTACACAGGAAGCAAACTTTGAACACTTGTGAAGCTTTAGGCATTGTGTGTATTTGGAGAGGGATTATATTTTGTGGCAAACTCTAAATCTTAAAAGCAACAAGAATGATCTGACTAACTCAATTTGTAAATCGTTATAGGTATTGTTACCAGATGTCCTTTGGAACTCAAACTTAAAAAGACAACACCTGAACAGGGGTGGAAAGGGAAAATTAGTTACCGGGATATAGATGAGATACTCCAGAATCCTGCACAGGTGGAGAAAGAAATAAGAAAAGGTAAGTTCAGTTTATTCCATTCTGATTCCATTGTATTTATTTATTTTATTCCTATATTGCCCTCTCAAAAATAGCCTCAAGGCAGCTTACAATAAAAAAGCCAGAAAAACAGATAAAATAGTACAGGCAACCCCTGCTTAATGCTATTTCGCTATAACGCTCATTTTAAATTGATACCTGATTTCACGTAGCACTCAGCAAGTTTCATTATAATGCTCGCAGTTGCCATTTTGTGTCATCAAATACTTTTGGTTTCACTTAACGCTCATTTCACTTAATGCTCTGTTTTTCAGGAACCAATTAAGAGTATTAAGCAGGGGTTGCCTGTAAATGATAAAAACAATTCCCCACACAATGCCACAGAACTGCTATAAGATTCTCACCTTTTCATCATTTTCTTCTTTCAATATGCAGAACAATACTTCCCAAATTAACACACAGGTAATAACCATTAAGAATGCCAAGAACATGGGGCCAAATAATAAAAGCAGAAAAATAATACTGTATTGTAGTGTATGTTATATATCATCTACATTGATAAGAAATAGTAACATGGAGTAATAAAAGTGATATATTTGCCATTCTTGGCCTCAGTGAAGTTCCATCAGGGTTTGTCATATCTGCTTACAGTAGGCACTCACCTGGATGGCATTTCTCTGGAGGTTTGGCTGTAATGCAGTAATGGTTTAATGCCTCATCTGATCAATTCCAAAATTTCAGGGAGAGTTCAGGACCTTCATGTTTTTTAACTAAGTAAGAAAAACTGAAAGGGATAAATGCAGGACACATGGAGTCCCAGCTATTATTTTAACATGCCAAATTTTCTAACAGTTCTGCATGTGTCTGTCTATATTTCAAACACATCTTAATAGCTTCTGAGTAACCCTACTTGTCCTCCCTATAGGCTAGGTACAGACATTCAAAATGTGGTTTTCTGTAAGTAGCATAGTGTAGATCAGTAGTGAACAGAACATGCATTCACCCTTGTTGGGAGGGGGTGGGGAACACAAATCTTAAACTGGGTCCCACCATTTTTAACCAGTCTGTGTGCACCAGACTTCTGTTCTGTTAGGGGCAGAGACCGGTTTCCAGTTACTTTTATACTCATAAAAGTGCAATGTCTATACCTGGCCATTGAACTTAACATGCTGTCATGGTGCAAAAATAAATGACATAGCATCCCAAAAAGGAGTAATGGTGAAAACAGACATACATCAAGAGGCAGTGGCATGAGGGGCCTGGTGGGAGAATTAGAAGCACCCAGAAACTCTGTCTGAGGAAAAATTGGGGATAGTCTCATGAATTCCCTGAAGCAGGAAAAGGTAAAAGTCATTTGTATAATGAAATGGAAGGAGCCCTTAGCCTCCATGAGAGGCTTGGCTTATAGAAGATACTACATACTGTTTAATCTTTATGCATCCAAGTGACTCTTGCCACTGTGTGGTGGCAATTTTTGACATTTCTGCACCATTTGGATTCTGTTTCCACTTATAACAGATAGGGATTGCTTTGTACGTGTACCTGTCAGAATAGACTGGAGGAGGGGAGCCCTCCCACCTTGCAGCCCACTAAGCTAGTCACTACAGCCACTTGCTCAGGGAGCAGGAGACCTGAGTACCAGGCCCTCTGACTCAGGGTATCCTGTTTCACAGCAAAGTACTGTAACTGTTAAGCCATGGGGAGTCAACCTGCATCATGGGTGCCACAGGTTGCATGGGAAGCCTCTGTCTGCAGATTGAGGAAGTGGACAGGCAACACAGTGGCACATAGGACAGGGAGAAGAAAGCAAAGAAGCAGTTTGGTCAGGAAGCACAGAGCAGGGAGCAAAAAGATGAGCAGCAGATCAGGTAAGGGTGTGGCATTGGACTGGAGTGGCATTCAGGAAGGGTGCAGGGCTAATTTGTGGCAGGCCAGCCAAAAAGGTTGGTCCCCATTGGTCTCAACATTTCTCAGAGATCTCTCCAGCTTCCCCTTGAAGCCCCATGGGTTGCTAGGAGGACGAGGAAAACATCTCTCCTGCCCTACTGATAATCTGTTTGTCCCCAGAAGCTTACGGCTTGATTGTCCCTACTGGCTTAGCTTTTATAATTGCATACATTGTTAATGGTCATTACTTTATCCAGTTCTGGTTTATTTGTACATGCTTTGAGGTTTTCAAGAACTAATTAAAAATTTGGTAAAGTAATCAAGTAAATGACATCCAGGTCAAATAAGCAAATCATGGTGAAAAAAGGTTTCTTATGAGACATGATTTACTTTGATATCATAGAACACTATCCTCGCATTATCATCTGACAATATGGTTAGGCAGAAATAACAAACCAGTTATGTATGTATGCTTTTCTTTGACCTGTTCAGCTTGGACAATGTGATCTAATAGGTAATGTAAAACCCTGGGAATTGATATTCCTACGTGCTGTTCTTGGTTCTGCCTTTGATTGTTGCAGACGTAGTTGAATGTGGAAACAATTGTATAACAACTAAATATTTCAGTAGCTCACTATTGCATCGTATCATCTGCCTCCATCAGTCTTCTTTGGGTATATGGAGATTTCTCAGAAAGCACATTTCTCAGTGATTATCAAGGCCCACATCCTCTGAAGGACATTAACCATGGCCCAGTAATTTCCATAGCATTTTTCATGGGTAGATCTTTAGATCTTTTAGCCTCCAAAAGCTTTCGTAAAAGGAAACATGGGAGCAACTCATGTTCTCCAAATCCATTATGCTCAGCTGAAATTCTAAGTTTCTGAACTCTGCTTTCATTGCCGTGCTCTTTCTTCCTTTGTAGCCCAGGATGCAATGGCTGGTGAAGGAGTGGGTATTAGCCATGAATTAATTTCCCTGGAAATCAGCTCCCAAGATGTTCCAGATTTGACCCTGATTGACTTACCAGGGATCACAAGAGTGGCTGTGAGGAATCAGCCAGAAGATATTGGAGAACAGGTAAAGCATTTTCACCTTCCTATCTGGAAAACAGTTGCAACAATAGAGATCCCATGCACACCATGCTATAGGGCACAGCTAATTCATCACAAACATCATGAAAGAGAGAATACACAAGACAGTTGCTGAGAAAGGAAATGCTCTGATCGCTACTGGACACAGCAGTGTACTGTAGAGATGCCCATGCTACCCCAGATACCAAGCAGTCTAATTATGGCAGTATCAGTAGCATAAGGATGGGTGGGTAAGCAGAGCATGATCCCTGAGCACTGCCCAAGAGCAGGATGTGCCAGAATGGAATGGGGGACACCTGTCCTTCCTGTTCCCCCCTGTACCACTTGACTCCAGCTCCTACCAGGAAGGTCACGGTGTCAGCAGTGGTGGAGGAACGGGTCATTTAAAGTCATGCTGGGGAATGTAGGTTCTACTGTGGTGGGGGAGATGTTACTTCATATTTTTTTTATGCCAAACATTTTTGGCTGCTGTGTGTACATATCTGCAGCAAAAAAAAAAAAAAAGAGGTGACACCTCCTCTTAGCAGCAGTGAATTCCAGCTGCTGTTCTTGCAGTGCTGTCATCACTTTTCCCATCCCTGCTGCCAGACCCACCAGAGCCAAGAAGCTGAAAGGTGCAAGGGGAAGAGAAGAGTGGGATTGTCCAGGCCATAGTCCTGGCCAATTATGCCTCTGGAAAGTATGGAGCTCTTTTACCCTGCTTCTGGTACCTAGCCCAGCTGGTTTAAAGTAAGCTTGGGTACACTACGCTAAAGTCTGGTGTGTAACTATAGGCCTAAAATGAAACATGTGCTGGCCCTATAGAGATCATTGTGTGAAAGGATGGCTAACAACTAAGGAAACCTCTTTCTAGCATATTAATACACATTATCATCCTCAGCTGTGGAACAAAAAAGGCAAATTGGGCGCATCCCCATGAGCATACAAATGTGGTTTGCAGCACCTCAAAGCAGTCTGAGGTGCTGCAAACATCACCTGGTGTACATGCAAGCATTCACTGCTGCTTAGCAGCACTGTGCAGGGGGGTTTACACCAGGCAATCCCGATACCAAAAAACCCCACCTGCTGCTAAAAGAACCAACGTGGTGCCCATGGCAGCAATGTGCACTGCCAGAAACCAGAGCATGACTATCCAAAGCCACGTTCTGGCTGCTTGCCGGGCTCCAAGCAGCCAGATCGCCCTTGGCTCCATTACTGGTTCAATGATTTCTCAGTGCTTCATCAAGTAATGGATCAAAATCTGACTTCAGAGGGTCATTGTGAAGTCACAGTAGTATAAATGGGAGCAAAATATGACTCACTGTTTCTGTTGGTTTTTTTTATTTCTGTTAAAACATTTTCTAAAGTTAAAAGGATAATGCACAAAAGTGAGAGAGACCCCCTTTTTTAATAAGGTAACAGAAGCTAATTTCTGTAATGCATGTGAGAAGACTGGAAGCTTAAGGCTAACTCGATGTAACTTTAGCATGAATAGGAGCTAAAGGATGGTATATAGTCTCTTCCCTCAAGGAACATCTAAATAGTAAATTGGAATGAGAGCAGACATAGATCAGTAAATCTTTATGAATGGGGTTTTGGGGTAAGTATTGTAACAGCACCAAGTGGTCTTTCTTATCCAGCCAGAATGCAGGGCAGCACTCATTCTCCTTTATAATAAACTTACTATAAATATTGGTAGGACAACATCACAATCAAATGGTTGGTTTGATATTGTCCTGAACTGGGTATATTTTCTAGACAAAAAAATAGAAAAGATAGAAAGCATCTTAACTTAGGAAGAGGACAAAAATATGATTGAAATGAAATGGGAAAGATGTTTCAAAACTCAAAATAAGCTATTAATTTAATTCAATAAAAGTAGATCTGTGCAAACCTTTAGCAATACACCCAAATCCATGAAAAACCCTGTTAATTTGGGGGTTTATACAGAGAAACAAAACCAGCCAAATACAACATAAGTTTATTTCTCAAATCTTACTGTACTGCACAGAAACAATGCTTTGCTTTCTTTTGATGGATACCAAATCAAGACCAATCATGTAGCTCTACATTTAATTTGATGCTGGTGTGTCAGTATATTCTGACTTCATTTTTTTTATTCTAACATGCACTTTGACAACAGAATCTGGGTTTCTCACACCGTGGCCACTGATGTAATGAAATGCCACTAATATTGTCATCATCAAATATTGGAGTTGGCAACCTATGGCCCACAGCCAGGATCTGGCCCACAGTCATGGAGCGTCAGCAGCAGGGGGTACCTTGTGTAGGTGCTCTCCTTATGCCACCATGAGTATGAATGTCAGCTGCGGAAGCTCTCCCTGTGTAGATCAGAAGAGACCTATCCGCTGCAGGTGCTTTCCCTGAGCAGCCAGGGAGACATTCGGTAGACACAGCAGGATCCTAATGCCTGCCTCCTGCCTGCCTTTAATCTAGGGAGGGTCATTCTAGCCCACAACTGGAAAAGGTTTCCTACCCCTGTTCAACTGTATTGTGTATGTGAGCTAGTCTATTTTCAGACAGTTTCACAGAGTAGATCCTTTTAAATCTAGCCAGGTTGTAAAAGAGGTTTGTCTCCTGTCTCCATTGAAACAACAAAAGAAAAAATGCCTGCAGTTATATACCTTGAACATTTAAATTTTATCTTTGGGTAAAAGACTGAATTCATCTGCAGAAATGTCTATAGCCACTTTCATGAAATATTTCATAATGTCGAGGTACCTCACTTTAATTGGAAACTGGTCCATGCTATTTGATAACATAAGCCTTAATACATCTTTTTCTTTCCACACTAAACTGCAGATTAAAAAGCTAATTAAAAAAATCATTACTAAACAAGAGACAATAAACCTGGTGGTGGTACCCAGTAATGTGGATATTGCAACAACCGAGGCACTGAAAATGGCTCAAGAGGTGGACCCTCTTGGAGAGAGAACAGTAGGTAAGATGTATGTTTAAAAATGCACCTGGAAAAAGAAGTTATATTTCATAGAGCTCTATTGTTTTTCCCACCATGGTCCAAGCCCACAATAGGTTATAAAAATATATAAGCTATATAAAACAGCATACAAAGAGATAGAAGGATACTAATAAGAATAACTCAATCTTGGGCCCTACTGGGCACATCTATATATGTACTTTACTGCAGGCTCGACTAATTAGCTGTGCAAAAAAAGGTCACGGTCTATACATGCCATATTAGGGTGCAGTAAATTAATTAACTCTGCTGTAGGATAGCACTGCCTGGGATAAGTACTAGTCAATGACAGAGTACTTACGTGTGCTCAAATGCATGTATAGACTGTACCAGGGTTGGCTGGGGCATGAGGGTGCTACAGCGCGGGGGCTGCCTGCCAACTAGCCCTACACTATAGCACTCTTGTGCCTCAGCCAAGAGACTGCCGAACATTACCACCTGGAGCCCAGGGCTGACCCCCCAGGCTCCCTGTTCTGGATCAGCTGCTCCTGGGTGTAGCATCTTCATGGCTAGGGTCAGACATTCAAAAAGCCTGAGCCTGAATTGATTTAACCTTTGCAGGTTAGTCTAACGTGGCTAGCCTGAACCAATTGGAAACTGGACAGACATTCTCTCTAGACTGAGGAAATTCAAGCACATGCCTGCAGTGGCTCTGGCTAGAAGCCGGGGAGCACTAGAGCAGCCCTCCCTTCCCTTGCTCAAAGTTGAGCTGAGTGGGGTATGGCCAGGCCCCAGCAGGACTTTCTCATTAGGGAGGTCTGCCTGCAACATCCCAGGCTTTTCCCCACTGGCTGCTCAAGGGGTGGGAGAATTGTCAGCTCCCAGACCCTTGCTAGCACTCTGAGGCAAGGGTGCGTGTGGTTCTGGGCGCACATGAAGATACTGTGTCCAGGAGCAGCTGACTCCAGCATGAATGGCACTGTAGTTTATTGCTACATGCTAAAAGCCCATGCATCTGTTGATGATATGGAGCTTTTCAATCTCCCTCCCTGCTTGTCAGACTGTCTGCAGCAAACTGACAGGAGAGCAAGGTAGCCCAGAGCTGAAGAGTCTTTATCACCTGCTTAGCAAAATAATAGGCTCTCTCCACATTACTTCAGACTTTTCTTAAACAGCTTACTGGGTTGATCTGCTGATTAGTTCCAAAAGCCCTGTTCTGTCTGACTGCCTGTCCCAATGAAATTGAAAAGAGATGCACACAGACACCTCTTGGCATTATCTAGCACGCCACATGCCTAGGATCTGTAGACCTGGGGTCCATGCTGTGGGAGATGGAAAGGGGGGGATTCCTGCTTGAGCAGTAAGGGGGGCAGAGCAGGGGGAAGCCAGCAGACCCTGCTCTGTCTGCAGTCTCCTGTTGGTATCTTATACAGCACTAGCTAGCGTACCATATGCTGGCTATGGGCCACGCTGTGGAAGAGGGGAGGAAGCGATCCCTGCTTAAGCAGCTAAGTGGTGGGGGGTGGTGCATGGGGAAGCCAGCAGACCCTGCTGTGTCTGCAAGTCTCTGCCAAAGGAGCTCTGCCCAGGGAGCAGAAGGAAGAGTCCAGCCCTGCTGTGAAGCAGAGACCCACCCCCAGTCCAGAGAGCATGCCAGGATGCTGGGGGTGTTTGGTTTATCTTAAACCAGCAAGGGGTCTGGGACAGACATCGCATAAACAGGTTTGAGCCAAATCAGTTAAGTCTGATACTACATTCAACCAGGTTTATCTCAGACTGGTTTCAGCCATTTTTCAACTGGTTTATGTGCACTGAGCATCTGTTCTGCTACAGATTTAAATCAGTTTCTGATCACTTAAACTGGTTTATGTGTAATGTCTGTCCCTAGCCATGTGTTCCTGGGACTGCCCCAGCTCAAATTGCTGTGGTTCTGGGCACACACGAAGATACTGCGCCCAGGAGCAGCTGACTCCAGCATGAATGGCACTGTAGTTTATTGCTACATGCTAAAAGCCCATGTAGACGCACCCACTGGCATTAACAATGCTTGCAAACTTCTAGAAAACTGAAAAGTTCAAAAGTTAATACTGGGAAAGCCTTGTTATTACTAAAATATCTATAAGGTGTGGAAGTCTGGGAGGAATCGGAGGTGTTGATTGCTTTTCACATTGTAGATTTCTTTTTAGAGTATAAAGAGTCATTATTAGGAAACATTTTAGAAAATGAAAACAGACACATGAAAAGAATGGAGAAGTTCGTTTAGAATTTTGTGCTAAGGAATTTTCCTGCATTGGAAAATTAAATATCCCAATAGATATTCCTCCTCTTTAATTTTTGTACTCATACAATCTTCTCATTGTATTACTTCACAGGGATCTTGACAAAGCCTGATTTGGTAGACAAAGGGACTGAGGAGGCTGTTGTCGATATAGTACGGAATCTCACCATCCATCTGAAAAAGGGTTATATGGTGGTTAAATGCCGGGGACAACAAGACATTCTGAACAACCTGAGCCTAGACTGCGCAATCCAAAAAGAGAGAGAATTCTTTCAGGATCACGAATATTTTGGGTAGCTTTCAAGCAAAGTTCATTATGTTACTGGAAAGACTTCTGCTGACTTCAGTGCGCTTAGATTACACCTATACTAAAGATTATACTTACTTTTTTGTTTTGTTTTTTTTTTTTTGTTTTTTGTGTAGTATTACTGAATGTGCAAAGAAGACTTTAAACATCAAATAATTGCTTGTAAACAGAACTTCTGAGATGCAAGTTTGATTCAAGCCCTAACCCAGAAAGGAAAGTGCTGAAATTTAAGCACCTAAGTAGTTCTAATGAGGTTAGGTTAGATGCTTTAAAGCCTTGTGCTGAATGAAAAACTCAGGCCTATTCACTGAAAAGTATAACAAAACTTGTAGGCAAATTATGAGTGATGCCTAGAGAATAGTGTGCTCCATGTAAGACAACTGTATGGCAATTGATACATCAAGGCTAGGGACAGAAATTACACATAAACCAGTGTAAGTGTTTGGAAACTGGTTCAAATCTGTAACACAACAGAAGTTCAGTGCACATAAACCACTTCCAAAATGGCCAGAATCGGTTTAAGATAAACCTGGATGGATGTATCAGACTTAATTAAATTAGTTTATTGAACTTCTGTCCCAGATCCCCTCCAGATTCAAGTTAACTCATAGTCCCCCTGCATCCCAGGGTGCCTTGCACCTCCTGCAAACCCTGCTTGTAGGATGGGTGGGGTAGCCTTGGCCCAAGCTGTCTGCTCCAGCCCAGCTGGGAGGCATGCTCTAGTGCCCCCACCACCATCTCCCTGGCTTCTGGCCTGGGCCACTGCGGCCATGGGCTGCATTTCTGGAATCAAAAGTGAATGTCTGTTCACTTACTTATTGGTTCAATCTACACAGCTTAGACCAAGGGTGTCCAACCTTTTTGAATGTGGGGCCGGATCATGAACTTTTTATCACCCAGTGGGCTGGCGAGCCATATTCAAAGACCTCACAGGAAGTAGTATCACATCACCCCCCCCCCCCCCAAACAAAAGTACAGTGTTTACTTTCATTTCCCATCGCAGCACCTCGGGCCTCAGAAGACAGCTTGGAGGGCTGTGTGGCATATGTTGGACAAGCCTGGCTTGGATTAACCTACAAAGATTAAATTTATTCAACCTCAGGCTTTTTGATTCTCTGTACTTAGCCAAAGAGAATGTTTGAAGCTGGAAGTAGGTTCAGTAGTCTTACTGCACACAGCAATAGATACATTATTATTATATAATAAATTATATATCTTTCTTGAGAAGCAAAATTTGTTTGGTAATATCATTTATTGGACCAATTGTGAAAATGAGAAGAGACTTAACAAGCTGTCAGGCACAAAATACCCTTCCTCACATCTAGGAAAGAAGCAGAGACAGCTTAAATTAAATAACAGATAAAATCATGGCTTTTGCTTAACCTCATTATTTAAATTATTTAAATGGTTTCTTAATAAAGGAAGCAGGCAGTAAATCTGTGGAGCAATGATGAGTCATCAGCAGTAGTTACAGGCCAAAAAAGGATAGTTATAATAGATAAACCCAATTACTGAAAAGAATCAGGCCATTCAAAAGGTCCCTCCTCCCCCTCTTTTCCCTCTACTACCAATCTGAGTCACTCAAGCACCCCAAATTTGGTGGCTGACAAGGGATGGGAGGACAAGCAGGCCAGTATTTACTCCCAGGTTTCCAGAGCCCTGCTAACTTAATGGTTCCAGCAACCACACCAAGCCGTGCAGGCTACAATTTAACCTCCCACGCTGCACATGCCCTGCAGAACACTGCTTGGACAGCTTTGCACAAAACCATTGTCTGGTGTTAAATCTATGGTTTTGAGTGTTTAGTAGAGCCATGAATTTTATTCCCAAGTACTGTGTTGTTTTTCCTTGAGGATAGGCTGAGATCAGAAATGGAATGGTTGTTCTGTGAAAAGTGCTCTCCCACTGATGACTGGATAAACTTGTATTGCTTTTCTGTGAGAGCTCATTTTGGAATGTAATGGTTATTTAATTACAGCCACATAGTTTCCTTGGGGCATTGGATGAGGTATTTCATATTTTATGATAGGCATGGGTAGAATGATTTGTTGGGGGTGGTGGTATTCTGACTGGTGATGATGGAGTGTGTTGGCAGGTCATAGGCAGACAAGGGTCCTTGGGTGAATCTGATATCTTTTATTAGACCAACCCAAATAGTTGGAAAATAATTATTAAGCAAGCTTTCGGGTTCAAAAACCCTTCGTCAGGCTAAGGAGGTTTCAGCAGTTGGTGTGCGCTCTTCCTGGATGGGCACACTTCCATCCAGGAAGAGCACACACCAACTGCTGAAACTTCCTTAGCCTGACAAAGGGTTTTTGAACCCGAAAGCTTGCTTAATAATTATTTTCCAACTATTTGGGTTGGTCTAATAAAAGATAATCAGATTCACCCAAGGAACTTTGTCTGCCTGTGTCCTTACACCAACATAGCTACAACCTACACTCCTTTAACTTGGCAGGTCATGCATTTGTTGTTTAGGTAGGGTCTTGCTCTGGTTGCTGATAAGCAGAGAGCTTGCTTCTGATGGGGAGTTTGGTGAAGTTAGGGGCTGATTTGAAAGTCAGGGGGAGAAGTTGAGAATATTTCCCTCAAGGTATCATTTTCTTCATCAATAGATTATAATTTCTTAGTTCTGTTCTTTATAGGTTTCAACGTGGAATGGTATCTGACAGCCAAGTACAGGTACTCCTCACTTAACGACCTACCTGTTTAACGACCGCGCGGACTTACAACCAGTGAGAACTGGTCGTAAGTACAAGAACTTTGGTTGTGGAAACGGCAGCGCAGCATCTCAAGCCTAGGCACGCAGTATCAAGGGGCCGCTCCTCGCTTATCGACCAATTCGCTTAACGACCTAGTCACAGGAACGGAACTCGATCGTTAAGTGAGGAGTGCCTGTATGACCATCAGCGGGGGGGTTTTTTCTCTATCATATTAGTTTTGTGCATGGTACCGAGGGGGTTTGTTGAAAGATGTGTTTTGTTTCGCTCATGGATTGTTTTTGTTGGGTGAATGATTCTCTTAGTTGGTGAGGTGCATGTTGGAAGTATTTTCAGAGTAAATGGAGTAATATCTGAGAGCCTGGCAATAAATGACAGCTTTCTTGGTGTGTTTGGGATGATTGCTGACCTTGTGGAAGTGTGACAATTCATAAGGGGTGTTTTTTTTGTATATAGTTGTTTGTTAGGGTGCCAATCTGGATGTGGATAATGGTATGGTAGTGTCGTTGAACTGATGTTAGTGTGAAAATATTCTAGAGAGAATTCGAAAGGCAGGATGTTAATTGTTGAAGTTGTATAGCATCAGGAAGTGGCTTCAGGTATTCAGTCCAGGTGATGATGTCATCTTTGTATTGTAGGTATAATAAAGATTTGGTGGTGAATTTCTCACCACCATAGTTTGAGGATGCTTCAGTTATTGAAGGTAGAATTGTTGAGAGTGAGGATGAAATGCATGAGCTGTGCAAAATGTTTTGGTTAGGAATCCCAATGGGCACCTATACACGTGCAGCAAGGCTCCTCTGATGTGTTGTCATTACAGTATGTCGGAACAGACGCGATTAATCGAGTCTGCTGAAGGGTGGCAATTACCACACTCCAGCAGACTCCAGTGTCATGTGCATCAGTGCCCCCGTGCTGAAAAATGGTGGCAGAGAATCTTTAAAGCTTGTCAAACGAGCTTTAGTTAAAGCACCCCTGCCAACCTCTTTCAGCGTAGGGATGCTGATACATGTGATGGTCCAGGCACTTCCATTAGAGAGGCTCTCAGACCCACTCTAATTAAAGCCTCCGCTGCCCTCCCCCGCATGCTCTTGGCACACGTGTATAAATGCCCGATGTTCTCAGTGCGTCCCTGTGCATATTTCAGGCAGGGATGGATGGATGCTAACATTCTTTTATGTGGCTTCCTTGTTCAGCAAATAGCTCAGAGTTCCAAAAATAATTTTGTGCAAAAGCAGTTTTGTAAGGAAATCATAAGGCTACTGCTGCATTTTTGTAGTATTCCCCAGCTTGATCAAGAGAGTCTGCTGTTACCTGTCTTGTGTTTGAGGGAAATACAAAAAAGAATGGCAAACAAATCCCAAAAAACAAACAACCCCCCCACATTGTTCTTTTCTTTGTAAATTAAAGCTTTCTATTTTCATTTTTTTTTAATTCTCTTTCAGTGTCCTTTTGGATGAAAGAAAGGCCACTATTCCTCTTTTGGCAGAAAAACTTACAGCAGAACTTGTGCTTCACATTCATGTAAGCTAACAGAGAAGCTTTGCCTGAGCTGTTACTGATGTAAAGAACCTAAAAATAGGACTTGATCCTGCAGTTTTGGAGACCAGTATCCCCACCTCAGCTCCCCAGCTGCAGATTCTTAGCTGCACTGTGCTGTGAGCTCTCCCAGTACCATTGGTTGTGCCTTTCTGTCTCTGGGGTGAGAGCAGGAAGCAAAAAAGTCAGAGGAGAGAAGGGGAGGCTATAGAAGTCAGCTGCAACAGCACCTGGAGTTTAAAGTGGGAACAATGGCTGGATGACAGCCTAAGGCCTGTACATTAACCCCTAATAGGCTGCTAGGTGGACAGCCCTGGGCTACACTAGGGCTGTCTGGCTGCTCTGGGGTCATCTCCAGTGGCCATTCTCAAGCACATCAGTCTCAGGTTGCGAGAACAGCTGTAGGGATAGTGTCTTCACTGGTAGACTTGCAAATCTGGATTGTGCATGTGACAGCATGCTCAGAAAGGGCCAGCTGGTGCATGCCACTACGTTGGTGTAGACATGGCCTGCATCTCCCTGAGATTCAACTTTCCCATGATGTCCCTGCCAGCTCTAGTTTTGTACAATCTTTAAAATGAGGGATTTGAATTCCTTTGTAAAGAGCACTTAAGATGCATGGATGAATAGTGCTATAGAAGATAGCAAATATCATTATCATTGCTGACTCGTGAGAGCCTTGTTTCTTAAAGTAAAAAAGAACCTTTTTTTAAAATTTGGGGTTACTCATTACACTTCTAAAATTTGTGTAAAAAATAAGGAACTGGCAGCTAAGGTGCACTGGTTCTCAAAAACAGATATTGTAGTGACCTTGCAGGATAATTTTTTTTTAATTTAAGATTGAGGAAAGAATCACTGACAAGCAGATTTAAACCTTCCCCTTTTTGAGCTCGGCTCTTTCTGTACTTAAAAGAAAAGATACAGGGTACAGAGCATTCTTGAATTTAAAGAACAACCCTCTGTGATACCCAAAATTGTTTTATTTCTTTCAAAAATTAAACTTGTCCAATCTGTTCATGTGGGTTTTGTTTTTTCTTCCTCCCTCAAGAAAAATATCCCCAGATTAGAGGATCAAATAAGTGAAGAACTCCAAAAAGCATCTCAAGAGTTACGCAAATACGGCAAAGGCACACCCAAAACAGATGGCGAGAAACTGTTTTTCCTTATAGATGTGAGTATAAACATCACTTGATTTTAAGATGGAACAAAGAGAACTGAATTAAGAAATCTTATCTTGTCAAAATCATGAACTTTAAAGGAGAACAAAATAATTTCTGATATTAAAGCTTTGGCAGGTTTTCACTGCTTACAACACTTGTAAGATTAAATGCATCCCCGGATGCGGGACGTGCACAAGCATTTACTCTCTGCCACTGAGCGATAAAGATACTTGCCTGGATATGGGCTTGTGGTCTGACCCAGGATGGCATTTCTTATAGTCTTATGCTCATTTTTATGAATTAATCGTGTGCATTTTGCTCATGGTGTCCATCTTGAACCAGTGCCTTCTGTCTAGTTCTTTCTGGTCTATATTGTGTGTCCTCCTGTGATGAATGGCTAATAGTGAGTTCCTGAGAGAACCAAAGTTTTGGGTTACATAAGTTTCACAGTAAAGCACATAAGGGGGAAGAGGATATGAATATGCTTAAATAAAACTTTAATTAATATATTGATGTATTAATATATTGACCTGACTGCTATTCTTCTTGCTGTTTATGAAGAAAACTAGGCCACTTCAGACTCAAGGGTTGTCACGAGCAGCATATGCTTTAAAAATTAATGACCATAGATTTTCAAAATTCAAGTACATGTGGCAAGCCACACTTGGACATCCAAATAAAGTAGGCCGGCTTTCAAAATTGCTAGGCCCTCAGGACTGTATAATTTTTTAATGCATTTAGACCTTTAACTTCCACTGGAGTCAAAGGAAGAGGCTTTTTTAATGATTCAAAGATAGGTGCCTAAATACCTTTAAAATGCATTCTCCGCCCACTTCCATAAAAATCAGGACACTGGGGGCAGAATCCTATTTCACTATATCCCCAAATGGCATTTACCCAGCTGGGTAAGAGATGTTTTTGACATGTATCATTTGTGAGCCTGCAGTGCGGGGGGGATGTTCAAGCAGACATGTTGCTGTTGAGCATGCTCAGAAGGCCATGCTCTGGCTGGGCAGCTACCCAGTTCTAGACGTATTTATTTGAGCATAAATTCCAAAATTGTAGTTAGGCAAAATGGAGGGCACTTGGCTTGGAAATAAGAGACCCAGGTTCTAGTCTGCTCTCCCCTGGATTTGCGCTCACATCTCACCCAGCACAGTGCACCAAGGACTATGCCAGAGATGAGGTATCATCCAGTCCCTACTCCAGCTATCCTCTTAAAGCTGAACTACTGCACCTTTTGTATTTAATAATCTTAAATGCCAGCTACACCTGTGTTCATTGGCTTTGCATGTATTTAGCTGAGTAGAATTTAGTAAGTTATTCTGGTCCATAAAAAGAATAGAATCAAATTCATTCTTTCTTCCCTGTTCTGGCTTTGCAGAAATAGCAAGACTTAAAAGCCACAAAAAGAAAATAATTCTGAACTTTTCAGAGATTGACCATGCTTCAAATTAAATTAGCTTCAAAAGTAATACCTACTTACATAAATTGGACCTGTTATGAAAGTGTAATAATTTTTCAAGGTTTTCTTTCATTATAGAAAATCAAATTCTTCAATCAAGACATTGTGAATTCAGTGCACGGAGAAGAAAAGGTGTCTGGAAATGAAAGCAGACTGTTTACAAAAGTCCGCAAGGAGTTTCAAAAATGGGGGAAAACACTTGATGAGAGTTCAGTGAAGAGTAAGTAAAGAAGAATGGCCAATGAAGATGCTTTGAAATGGTCAGTTGCACTTATTTGAACTGACATGTTAATAGAGATTAACATTTATTGAAGTTAAGTAATGTGTTTACTATGCTGTGAAGTATAACTTGCCTGGGGGAAGACTTCCAGGTAGTGCAAACTGTCACAAAGATTGCAGTGGAGCTGGTGGAAACCCACTGAAAATGTACACCATCCAAGACCATGCTCCTTGTCTGAATAGTTATGCTAAAGAAGGTTTTCCCATGGTTTCAAATTTGGGAATACCAATTTATGAGTTATAAAACTCACTAAATGAATATCCATTCTTACAGAGAACTCAGCCTAACTGCAGACTGAAATCAAATCTACACAGTTTAGACCAGATGCATTCCCATGGGAAGGGGAATAAGTAAAGTTAGAAATGGGCATATCCCGTTGACTTTTTTCCATCAGATACCCAGAACCAACTACTTTGAATTCAGTGGGGGAGTATGATAATTGGAAACATGGAACAGGATGAAATATTGCACACCCACACACAAAACAGAAGGAAATGGAAGGCTAGAAGTAAAAAACTGTAGTTTCTTTGCAGTGTTGTTTAGCCCTGTTCCCATTCCCAATCAGTGGAGGTCCAAGCACATGTGATGTGCATAATTGTTTGTAACAACTACACTTACAACTTCTTTGGTTTTGTGGTTGGAGATTTATGAATAAAAAGCACCTTGTCTGAGACAGATATCAGTGGCTGCATCTACACAAGATGCTGACTGCACAGTTGTTACTGTGCAGCCATTTAGTACTCACATAACTAAGTACTAAATGACTGTGCAGTAGCATCCTAATACAGCTTCCTGGTGGCGCTGTGCAGTAACCTTGCAGCATCATGGTTTGTGCCATAGGATGCTGCTGAGCGGTACTAATAAGCTACTGTGCAGTAAGCATCTCATGTAGATGCAGCCAGTGTTTATAAAATTTAAGTCACTGCAGTGTGAGTTCATCTCATAGTTATAGCTGCACTGCATCCTGAAAGAGCTGGATGTAAATAATAGAAATAGCAAACAAATATAATGTCTCGTAAGATAGAAGACAGATAATGCAAATCCTTAAGTGGGCTAACTTCTGCTCGTCTGGTGGAGAACTACCCATGAAAGAATTGGGGTGGAAATTCCCTTTCTGGTCTAGTCTTTTCCTAAAAAACAAACAGGCTATTACTTACTTAATTGGCTGTTCCAGTAAGCTTGCATGGCCAAACTACTATAATAGCTGCTTACTTTGCAAGCTACCCCAGGATAGCTTGCATGTCTGTCTTCTTAACTGGTATAACTCACATCAGTTTACAATTAGTACAGTAGTTGGTCGTGGAGCTGGTTTTGTTCAATATCTTCATTAACGATGTGGAAGATGGGATGAGCAAGTTCGAAGATGGCACCAAACTGGGGGGAGCAGTAGATAAAGGGTGCAGCTACATGTGCCCCTATGGCACCATTGCTTTTTGTCTGTCATTTAGTACTTCCTTTTGGAAATACTAAGTGATGGTGCAATAACAGCCTGTACAGTGCTGTGCACACCGCACAGTTAGTTTTAGCTGCTACATCCCTGTAGTGACATGCTGTACTGAGGGAGCATGTCACTACAGCAACATACCTGTGGCATCACAGTTTTTGCCTGTGGATGCTATGTCACCATAGCATGTTGGTATGGCAACATAGTGTCCACATGTAGACATGCCCATGCTGGAGGGTAGGGCTGGGTTTCAGAGTGACCTAAATAAATTGGAGGATTGGGCCATAGACATCTCATGAGGTTCAAAAAGACAAGTGTAAACCTGCACTTAGAACAAAACAATCCCATGCACTGCTACAGGCTGTGGATCACTGGCTAAGCAGCAGCTCTGCAGAAAAGGACCTGGGGGTTACAGTGGGTAATAAGCTGGATATGAGTCGAGTGTGCCCATGTTGACAAGAAAGCTAACGGCAAACTGGGCTGCATTAATAGGAGCATTGCCATCAAATTGAGAGATGTAATTATGCCCCTCTATTCTGCACTGGTGAGGCCACATCTGGAGTGCTGTGTCCAATTTTGGGCCCCCACTATAGAAAGGATGTGGACAAGTTGGGTAAAGTTCAGCAAAGGACAACAAAAATGGTTAGAGGGCTGGGGCATGCAACTTTTGAGAGAACCAGGCTCATTTAGTCTGCAGAAGGGCAGAGTGTGAGGGGATAGTAGCCTTTAACTACCTGAAGGGGGTTCCAAAGAGGATGGAGCTAGACTCTTTTTGGTGGTGGCAGATGACAGAACAAGGAGCAATGGTCTCAAGTTGCAGCAAGGGAAGTTTAGTTTAGATATTAGGAAAACCTCTCTCACTAGGAGAGTGGTGAAGCACTGGAATGGGTTACCTAGAGCGGTGGTGGCATCTCCATCTTGGAGATTTTTAAAGGCCAAGCTCTACAAAGCCTGGGCTGGAAGGATCTAGTTGGGGATGGTCCAGATGCAGGGCCATCCCTAGGAGGGGGTGAATTAGGGTGACCATCCTGGGCCCCGTGCTTTGGGGGGCCCCGCAAACAGTGCCATACAGGCCCTGCTGCAACCACCATGTGCTGCTGGCTCTGCCACCACCGAGTGCTTGCCACCCCCTCCCCTGCTCCACTGGCTTCCAGTACTTCCAAAAGAAAGCACAGCGCAGTAACAATGTCACCACAGGGCAACATATAGACGTGCCCTATGATTCTATAAGTCACACCAAGTATAGTCTCTCATGCCTATTAGTTAGAAAGGTATGTTTCTCTACACTTAAAGTTTTACAAATGGTGCTGGTAGAATTTACCAAGAAAACTAATCACAAAAAGCTTTCATTTTTACCTGTAGCATCACCTAATGGGGCACTTTTGAAAGGCTATTGAGATATAACAGATGAGTATTCTAATTGTTCCTGTTTCCACTGTGTCCTTTTCTGTGGGTGAAATGGCTCATCCATATAAGTAGAAATAACATAGTTTGGGCTCTGGATCACAGGAATGAAAGTGCATGAATGACCAATTGGATAATAGGTTTCTCTAATCAAGGGCATCTTCAGAACAAATAACTAAGTTTCTTATCCCAAATTTGTAGCTTTCTTTATAAAATTAGTTGATTTGGTGTACTAAAAATAAATTACTTTTAATGTTTTAGTTCAAAAAATTATACATCATGAAGTATGGAGATTTGAAAGTCAGTACCGTGGAAGAGAGCTTCCTGGTTTTGTCAATTACAAGACATTTGAGGACATTGTCAAACAGCAAATCAAGGAACTAGAAGAACCAGCTGTTGATGTATTGAAGACAGTGATTGGTGAGCTTCTTTTACTAAATTTGTCCTATGTTCTGACTGTAGCAAGAATTGTACACTGGATACTTTAGGGAGTGAAAATTAATATGTAACAAATGAATTTCCCTTTGCTGAGACCTCAGATATCTGTGCATGACCTTCAGACTTTAACAATGCTACCTCCAAAACTGAAACGATTTCTTAAAAAGGTAGAAACTAATAACCATCATGAGAAAATGAAAGCAATGACACACAGCATGGTGAAATTAAAAGCATACTACATATGCATAGCTGCCTGGCAGCATCCTTTTGGATAAATATGGAGAATGACTAGTTTTCATGAACCTTTTGCTATCAACAGCTACGAATCATGTTTACATTGCTGCTTATTTCTCCTTTTTCTTCTCAGAAATCGTCCGACAGCATTTTACAGTTGTTGCCAAAGTTCATTTTGATGATTTTTACAATCTTAACAGAGCTGCCAAGGTGAGACGCCATACATAACTTTATAAAAGGCAAAAGCAATACTGAGTGGCATAATAAATAGTATATAGGACTGTATTTACTTCTTCACCCCTACTTGCTTTTCTTCCTTGTACAACTACGGACATTATTTTTGTGAAGACACTAAACAGTGAAGTTACAAACTAAAAATAGCTGGCAATGCTTACATATAAGAGTAATGAATGTGTGCAATAGTTTTCTGTAACATTTCATTTGCTGTTAAACACCATTTCCTACTTGAATGGGCTGCACTGTATTTATTAAATGTGTATGGCATCAGTGCTTTCACACCATCTCTCAGTTAGGAAGGGGATTTTTTTCATAGAACTGATTGAGAAAAAGGCCCAGAGACAAATATAAAAGATAGACTCTTGCAGCTTAATTTTCAGAAGTGAGGAGCATCCTCAAATCTTACTGAAGTGTCATTTAGGCTACAGTTAAGTGAGTGGCTTTGGTTGAGTGAAAATGTTTAGAGAGATGATTGTGAAGGACAGTAACCAATAAGGGGGGAGAAGATGAAACAAAGGTTAGTTGTGGAAAGCCTTGAAAGTGAGAACAAATCAGAATTGGATTGTGAAAAAGGATGATTGTATTACCCAAAACTCATTTTTTCTATTGAGATGCAATGTAAGTTAAAAGGGTGAGGTAAGGTACCAGAAAGGCCAGAAAAGGGAAATTGTTATAGCTAAGTCACTAAATGATCAGAGCTTGGATAAAGGCTGGCTGGCTGGAACTAGAGAAAAGAACAGACTTTGGAGACAGCACAAAAGAAAGAAAATTCTGTACAGGCATATTCATCTATGGAGGAGAAACATGGTCAAAATGCTCCCAGTGTGCAGGCTGTAAACAGCATTAGAAGTCACTACATGTTGCAAGGCAATAGTTTGAAATGAAGGTATCATGGTACCCCCCCCCACTCACCGGACGTGCCTTGAGATGCAACACAATGTTAGCACTGTTAGGTGTGCAAATAGGATTCAAAAGATAAACCCAGAGATTCCAAATAAGAAGCCATAGTGTTAAAACTATTCTGTCCTCTTGTGCTCTTTGAGTTCTTTGCAACAGAAGATTTACTCTGTTATTTTCTGTAGTAGAAAACAAACAAGTGAAAACTACAACATTTTTCAAGGGGTGCCTTGAGTCTAAAATGTTGAGAACTGCTGTTGCAAGACAACTTGCTGCATGTTGCCTTCAGTGGCCCCTGTTCTTTTGCACATCCTACTCTCCTGGAGTGCCTAGCCCTCTGGAAATTCAAACACCAGACATTTGGCTCTCCCTGTCTACACATTTGATCTGACAACAGGACACTGACCTCTTATAGTCACTGAGAAGGAGCCAAATTCTGACCCTTTTAGCCGCAGCGAGATGAGCATGGACGTTTGTTTCCCCCACCTACCACATGGCTGCGCTCATCTGGATGTAGCCTGGGTGCCCAATATAAAATGGTTAAGCGCTATGATTGACAGACTCAGATATCATGTTGAATGTTCGTGCTCACACAGGGCTGGCTCTAAAGTTGTCTCTTAGTGAATTCTGAGAGCTTTCGTCTTCCAATCTTTCTTCACAGAACAGAATTGAAGACATTAGAGAGAAACAAGCAGAAGCTGCTGAAACAATGATACGAACCCAGTTTAAAATGGAGCAGATGGTTTACTGCCAGGACAATGTTTACAGTGAAGATTTAAAATCTACCAGAGAAGAAACAGCTGAGCAGGCAACAGGCAAAACTACGATGTCCAAATTCAGCAAGTTCAATTTTGGAACCATTCCACTTCATAACCAAAATTCTGTCAAGGAAATGGCTTATCACCTGGAGGCATATTTCAATGTGAGTGTATGGATTGCTAGAAGACTAGTTTCTATGGCATTCCAAGTCCCCTAGCTTGCCTTGTTAATATAGACTCATTATAATCAATGGCATGAGTGGTTATTTTAGCAGCAATTAAACTGCACTTAATTAAATACCAACAGAGCAGCCAATAGGTGAAGAGCTGTTACATGCCTGCTAGAGGGCTCAAAACTGTGAGTATTAAGAATAACTTTATCAAGGTATGCAAGCTGTGCTTTCAACAGTAAGAGACATCTTTGACTGCCAAGGAAGCTTGAACCCCAGGGGATTGAACAGTTAAGTCACTCAGACAAAGACCCTTTCACTTTTAATGAGACTTGATCTCCAAGGTGCCTGTCTGTTTTGAAAATGGGACTTGGGCATCTAATGGCTCCTCTAGATTATAAGCCTTCTGCTGGCAGACAGCAGACACCATAGTACAGCTGTCAGGAGCACCTCACCTTCATGGTGTGCAGTACATGCTGGAAAGTACCTTTTAGCTATTCAAGGACTGCAGCAACCAGCAGAAAGCATGGGCCTAGCTACAAGAATTTTGTAGCAGTTCCTGGCAGAAGTCTTCTGTTGCTCACACAGCTAGTATTGCTTTGTCAGAATTCTGTCAGTCACTTCAGGGGAGCTAAGAATTGATGCACTTCCTTTTGCCCACACAAAACCATTGTCAAAACCATGTAGAGTTCCTCATGCCAGGACTAAACAGTGCAAAGGACTTAAGCACCTACTGGTCACATAAGGTACCTAAAAGCCTAAAATTTAGATTCTCAAAACACCTACTCAGCTGCCAGCTAAACTTTGAGGTGCCCAATATCCATAACCATGTAAGATTTACCAGCAAGTCTCATTGAATTTAAAAGTTAGATCTGGGGTTTCTCTGTTTCTTCCAGACTAATTCACAAAGGAAAGTAACTTGATGTAAAATTGGTAGAGTGTGTTTTGATGCTTCCTACCAACTATAGATTCCCTCCCTCTCCTCTTTGCAAACTATAAATCTCTCAACCATCTTCTTTCAGGGAGCAGGTAATCGTCTTTCCAGCCAAATTCCTCTGATCATCCAGTCCTTCATCCTTCAGGACTACGGAGATAACCTACAGAATGCAATGATGCAGCTCTTACAAGAGAAAGCACAATTAGGTTTCTTACTTGAGGAGCGGAAAGAGGCAGCTGACCAAAGGAATTTTCTGAGTGAACGGATTAATCGTCTTACAAAAGCTCGTCAACACCTACTAAAATTCTCTGTTCTGTAGCAGTTACATTTTAAATGCCGGGGGTCTCAACACCATTAATTCTTCTTGAAAGAATCTGCAGCAGTTTATCCTTGTGGAATTGCTTATCTGTCTATAGTGGCCTTTTTTCAAAACAGATCAATAGCTGAAATAAATAATTGCTTACCTGAGACTTAATTTGCATAATTAACTTAAAGGAATGCTTATATAAAATGGATCATAAGCAGGCGAGCGTAAATTTTGGAGTATAAGTTACTTAATACTTGGAAACAAATTTAAATCAGAAATGCAAGTTTACTAGAAAACCAGTGAGGGCAGGAGCTTTCATATGTAAAACACCCAACATTTCAGTAGATAAGAAACCTGTAGTTTAATTTCTGTAGATCAAACTCTTGTACACACTAGTAACGTCACTGTTGTGGGATCATATTACCGCTCCAACATTCATCTCATCAGTATGAGAGAGGAGTCATTCAGGATGGCAGTAATGTCAACTGTATCAGCTTGGAAGACAGAGCTAAGAGGTTGGGAATGGGATGGGAAAGTGTTAATTACTGTTATCAACCAGGTCGTATCTGTGTACAGACCAGAGAACTAGTTAAATGCCTGCTACAAGCAAGTAGCAGCAGCTGTGTGCCACCTTATTTCCCCTGAAATTAATAGGAGTTTGCCTTTTGATGCCTAAAATATTCCCTGACACTTTGGAGGTGAGCAAGATATAGCTTTCCAAAGACCTGCCATCAAGTTAAGCAGGGGGTCCCACTTGGCTAAATCAATGAATAAAGGCAATCTAATATACCTTGACAGCCTTGTGCTGGGACATGAGCAGAAACCTTTCAAATCCCATCCCCCTGTCCCTCAATCATGGAAGCAGGTTATACTTATCTGATGCTTTTCTGGAATTTGTTTGATTATATTACAAATCAAATGTGTGTAGGGTGGGACAGTGAAAGAAGGCATGCGCCCCCTACCAGAAGTCAGGCCACAACTGAGTTTAAGGACCAACAAAAAGTTTAAGTCAAAACAACAAAGGTTCCACATGACCCTCTTCACCCCCATCCTGTGCTTTTTATCAGGTAAATGCCTAAATAGAGCCAGGAAGAATAAACAAGCATTACCAAAGACGGAAGTAAAAGGTCTACAATATAAAATTTGTAAATCATCATTTATTAGTTAAATTACTTATGTGCAAAATAAATTTGTACCAAGATTACTTGTCATTGTAAAAAAAGTCATTCCACTTCAATTTCATTCCTAGAGAAAATAATTAATTATGGCTTTTCCTTCTGATAAGTTATAGGATTTTAAAAAGATTGCCTCATCAGGTGGCACTCTGAGTCAACAGATTCTCTCTAAAATGTGGGCAGTTAAAAGGTACAGTTCAACAGGAGCAAGCAGGCTCATTTTTTTCCACTAGAAGTAGAGAGCAGATTGAAGCAGCATACTGAATTTCAGTACTTCTGATGACTGTAGCCATGTCACATTTATAGCTACAGCATTTCCTACTCCTGTAATATATATATATTTAAAAATACCATTAGGTTATTGGTCTCCTGTTAAAATATACATAAAATATACAGAAAGTTCTTTACATGTCTGTATAAGAAAATAAAAGCCAGATTATTTAAACACTGAGGTAGTCACGTGTAAACTTTGGAACAGCATTTTCTCATATCTGACTTCCACATTTTACCAGCTTTCTGCATCTACATTTGTTATCCTTGTGATGCACTGCATGCGATACAGCCTCAAAGCAAAGCTTTGTTCTTTGCCCCTCTCAAAAGGACAGAGTTCTCAAGGGTCAATCTGTTAGTGGCTTCCAGTACATAAACCTGAATATGCTGCTCAGTACACTGTCCTTGCTACAAGTCAGAAGAACTGTTCCCAGCAGCTTATGTAGGCAGCCTGGCTTTTAAAGGCTACTTCAAATATTTCTCTTGTGTGTCAAGCAAAAACCACAACAGGAGTAACATAACATTAGGCAGGAGTGAAGGACAGGGACACACATTACTGAGCAAGGCTGATCCAAAGCAAGATCAGCCCAGCTGAGTGCATCACCCAAAGTCCTGAGGATTTTCAGCTACCTGAGCACAGTACCAAGACATTTTCTGTGCCTCTACTCTCCAGTGTGTGAAACAGTTTCCCTTATACCCTACAAGGGGCACTCATCATTTCAAATCTCTAGCCAGCCAGCAGCCCAAAGATTCACATTCACATCATATTTATATTAAACATAAGCCAGGTGGCTTGACACTTGCTTTAAATTCCAACTTTTTTTTTTTTTTAAATAAAAGAGTGAAGTTACAAGGTGATTACACTTATGATTATAAAAATGAATGATTTTCTAGCCCAGATGCCAGAAAACGTGGGACATTTCAGGGAGCAACTGCCAGAGCAACATTTTATCGGCTCCCGTGTCAAAGGAAGACAGTGCTTGTTGCGAGAATTTTACTTCACAGACTAAACCAGTCAGTCACTGTAACCAGCACAGAACTGAGGGTGCAAACTTTTGCATTACTTTCAAAGTAAAAAAAAGACTAGAGAAGGAGTGCAGGGGAAGGGGGGGGGGGGGGGGGAAAAAAAAAAATCACTTGCAAAAAGTAAATACAGTAGTTAGACATCCAAGGTAACCAAACGTCACTTAGGATTGTTCCTGAAAGCACGGTTCAGCAAGAATGGCAGATACCATCATCTGTTTGCCTGTTTAAAAGAAAATAGGTGGGGGGAAGGAAATGTGGTTAGTATCATGTGTATTTACTCTCCAACAGCAACAAAAAAGAAGAGAAAAAAATCCACTATAACTTCAATTAAACAGCATCTCTCTTATTTGAAATCATAAAGCCAGTTAGTAGAACTGAAGAACTTTAAAAAATGCAGTGTTCCTTTTGATACTTTAAATGATTAAGCCCAATAAAGGGCATTATAGCCACACAGAGCGCTTTACCTGCATGTTTCTGTAAATCCAAGCCGTAAACATGGTCATATTTCCATAAACTCCAGGTCTATTGCGAGTGGCACAGCCAGTTCCCCAGCTTGTGTCACCAACTAGCCACCACACAGAGTCCTTCGCTGTTACTAAAGGGCCTCCACTGTCACCCTGAACATAAAAAAACAAGCCACAAGCGTGCTATTAATGAACAAGTGTAACAAGAAGTGGACACAGGCACCAAAGATGGGAATGAGTGAATAAAACAAGACAAACCAACCCCAGCCCCCTCTCTTGAATTTGCAACACGATGGGACTCAGAAGCCTGACTGCAATGTTCAGTGCCATAGCAATGATATTTGGTGCCTGAGGAAAAGCATGCAGTGGCAGTCCACCCTCACACCACGCACAGATCTGGGGGGGGGGGGCGGGGCACATGCCCCCCAAGCCTGCCCAGGAGTGCACGCAGCAGCAGAAGCCACCCGTGCCCCACCCCCCCACCCTCCCAAATGAGGTGCTCACGGCTCTGCCCCACGCCCTGCTACGGCTGCGAAGCGCCTGTTGGCGCTCCTTCGCTTTAGCACCCAAGGCAGTTGCCCCACTCACCCCCATCCCCTCAACCCCCTTGCTATGGCACTGGCAATGTTGCAAAGAAAGGTCAGCGAGTTTTCTTTTTTGTAAGACTTGTTCATAGCCACTACCATAATGCCCTTGCTAGCAGATGCTCAAATAAAAAAAAAAAAAAAAAAAAAAGCTGTTAATATGAGCGGTGTTATTACCTGACAGGAATCAATTAGTCCTTCTAGATATCCAGCGCATATCATAGTAGGCAAAATGAGGCCATTATAGACTAACCCAGCATTACACCTGGAAGGCTCTATCAAAGGCACCATCACAGCATTCAAAAAATTTGAGGTTTTACCTAAAGTTGGAAAATGCAGATGCATAAAGGAACTGGAGCAAATGGGAAAACGCGAGAGTAGTTTGCAATGGCACCCCTGATCAAAAACAAGTCAATACTGCTTTGGGATGCGTGCTGAAGTTCACAGTTCAATATAACAAAAAACTGAAGAAATTTTCAGTGTCCCTCTAAGAGGAAGAGAATTTATTTCAACCAGCTGTACACATACAGCTGCCTCACAGCTGTGACCCCCATGATGTTATCTACAGGGCTATAGAAGGGAGTGGGCCTACAAAGATGGAGAGGCAAACCCCTGCAGCAACTCCAAGCAACCTCATGATTAGGTAAGGCAGCGGGGGAAATCAGCTACCTCCTCCTCCCCCATCACTACCCAAGATCTTCTATGCCCAAGAAGCTTCACTTCTCCCTTTGAATCATGCTGCAGTGACACTGCTGTCTCAGCCTTAAGATGGGAAGAGCAGGAGGGTATTCAGCCTAGAGTTTATACCATGCTGACCATATCCCCATCAAATACAGCTCACACATGAAGGAACTCCTGTAGAGTGCACGCTGCTGCGCCATCACAAAAGTATGGCCCATGGTCACTAAAGCCTCTGCCGATAACACAGGGACTGAAAAGATTTCTATTGCTACACTACCAAGAATATTTTCCCCTCTCTATGATAATCCTTATACCCCAATATAAACATTAGCTGAATTTGCAAATACGCATTACAAGCATCTCCACACTAGCAGAAATGTTGACTCAGCAAACTGTTACTGTGTGTACGGCCATATCTGCATAGCAAAAATGGCCCTGGCCAGCAGCACCCTCAGAAGCATGAGGAAGCTGGGCTAAGCAGACTTCCCTCTAAACTGTATGCAGTGCAGCCACATCTACTTGAGGCAAGCAAGCTGGTCTTGTCACTTGGCAATGCTATTTATTTGACTGGACATAAAATGAAAGCAAACTAGTTCTTTGTCCCCACCTTTTAGGTATGCACATCTTACCTCCTTGTTGTAGGGCTCCCCATCCAGATATCCAGCATGACTGATTAGGCTGGAACATCATTCCAGGGTTTGGCAGACAAATTGGTGCTACAAAATCTGTGGAATAAGAACATGGCCATAATCAGTAAACCTAGATGAGTGAACATGAATAAAGATTCAACAGAAAGTTGTCTGAACAGGACAAGAAACACCTGGATTGAATACAAGAGAAACTGAGGGCTCCTATGCATTTGCAAGGAGCCTGCTTGCTCCAGCAGCCTCTAGCATCACGTGCATCAGTGTCCCTGTGCTGAAAAATGGTGGTGGGGCATTTTAAACTAAAGCTTGTTCAACGTAGGCGGAGGAAGAAAAAAACTGGTCAACTGAGCAAGCATGCACACATGCCCACCCCACCCTCCCCGGGAAAGTCGGGGGGGGGGGGGGGGGAGGCGGGAAGGGCCACAGGTTGGGGGGCAGGGAGGAGAGGAGCAGCATTTCCCTGCTCCAATTGCCTCCCAGCCCTGACCGCATCAGCCCCAGCTGCCGCACTGGTCCAAGCGCCGGCCCCAGCTGCCTCCCCATCCTGGCCCCAGCGGTCTCGATCTGCTCTCTGTCCCCACCAGCCCATGGAAATAAAAGAAACCCAGATTAAAAGAAACTTACCTGCCTGTGGCTGGGCCAGCTGTGAGCGCACAGGGTAGCCGAGTGTGCACACCCCTCCCCACCAGCAGCCAGGCTGCTCTAAGGCAATGCCTGCTGCTGCCCTGTGTCTGGGGGGGCTAAGCCCCATTAGTCCCCCGCTTCCACCGCCTATGTTGTTCAATGAATTTTAGTTCAAACTGCCCCCCTGCCATTTTTCAGTGCAGGGATGCTGATACATGTGACACTCTGGGTGCTAGTAATTAGCGTGGCTCTTGGAGCTGCACTAATTAAAGCACCCCTCACACCTCCTGAAGCATGTGTATAAATGCCCCAGGAGCCCATATTAGCACTTCCTCATATAAGGGCTCCTTCCCTGTACTTCAGTTTCCTAGCAAATAGGTGTTGTGGTCATGAAGACTGTCAGGTGGAGAGCTCTGTCAGCCACTCCATCCAAGTTTGGTACAAACGGCAGAAGGGCAGGCCTCCTACCTGTTTCTCAGTTTTGAGTTGAACATCTTGGGGGGTAGATATAGCCAATCAAGCAGCCATTACTTGTTTAATTACTTAAGAGGTTAGTGACAGATTTTTGGACAGATATTATTTTTGGGAAGGGCAGAGAGAATGACAGAGACAAGAGACATTTTTTTTCCCCCTGAGACATGGCTTGAGGGCACAACTCAGTTAAAAACAGAACAGCTTACTTGGGCACCAAATATTTTCTCTGCAGATCATATTAAAAGTAAGTGCGACGCTTCCATTGTAAATTCCAAATGTATTGTGCACTAGGCTGACTAGCACGGAAGTGTGCTAAACAAGACCATTCACATGCTATTCTTGGCAAACTGACTTGCCTCTCTCCAAGCAGCAAGGCAAAACTCTTTTATGTTATTTTCACCTAGTCTTGTGCACCACTTTTCATCAGTGCATCCTTCTAGAATGTATTTAAATTTCAGGTAACTTAAACACTGTTTCATTGGCCTTTATCTAGGATGCTGGAGTAGAACATGTCATTGCCATAATGGTTCCTCAGGCATCCCTCCTTGGGTTTGGACTATGATACTTCTTCCGGCTGTCAAACAGCAATTTCACATTTTAAGAAGGGCCTATATCTGTTCTGCACTTTTTGCTACAGTGTGGCAATCTGCAACTGTGCACAGTTCATGCAGGAACTGGAATAGTTCTTCATGTCTCCCCAGTATTTTCTTCTTGCAAACTTTGAAAGGCCTTGATTTAACCTATTGCATACATTTCAGTTTAGAGTGAGGTCATTTCCTTCACTGTTGAGTTTATATTTAAAAAGGAATTATTTTTTCTTATTTCATCTACTGTTTTATTGCATACGAACTATATATTGTTTATGGCAAAAACTAGGACATCTCAAACACTGATGGATTATTACAGAAGTTGTATGCATTAAGTTCTGAGAGTTTCACTAAATCCTTTTACTGTTTTTTGTGCCAAAAGAAAAAAAGGGACTTCATATTATGTGCATAAGGCTTGTGTGCTGCAACACATTCTAGATTGCATAGGAGGCTCTTCAAAGGTATAGGATGGTAACTGATACAATGAGCAGGTCATCAACATGTAGCATAGACTGGGTTTCTCATTCATTTAAAAAAAAAAAAAAAAAAAAAGGATAGTCTTCTGGAAAAACATTCCTTTTTACACTTATGACCTACCAGCTCTTGGGGAAGAGACATGCTGTAGTTGCATCCCTGCCTTACCCTCTACTTTCTTGCCTTTCTACATAACTCATGCCTTCACTGCATATCTTATTTTGTTGCAAATTAAATATTCATTTTTGAAGGTTACATGTTCAAGTCTACACTGAAAGGGAAAGAGGGTATTCTATAAGTGGCCTGAAGCAGTGTAACTAGGGTAGGGTGGCAGGGGCCAGCAGCCCAGGTGCTGACAGGGATAGGGAGTTGGGGGGGAAAAAAAAACAGCTTTTGTCCTGGCCATGCAATTGTGGCAGCCACAGTAACAGGAAGTTCCTGTGTGTGGTAGCTGCCCCAAGCACTCAGCTGCACTGTTATGCTGCTGGTAACCAGGGATGTTTGAAAATGGGGGAGTTACTACAGCTTTAAGATTTTACTTTCAACAATGACAGAATACATACTTGTAAAACTCACTGATGTCTGTAACTTCATAAGGGCAACATCATTGTCTTTAGTCTCTGTATTGTAATTTGGATGTGGAATTATTTTCTGTACTCTGTGTCCGCTTCTCAGACGCATTTCATCCTGTGTTAGAATCCCAGCAAAAACTTTCCAGTAAGATGGATCTGCAAGCTGTCTAGAAAGAAAAAGTAAGGGTAGATTATTCATTATTGTAGTAAACAAAGTGCATCAACTCATTTTGCAGCACCAATGTTATTTCAAATTTCAGGGGGGATTCTCCCCTTCCCTTTTTTTTTTTTTTTTTTTTTTGCAAGCTGGCAAGCACCTGCATTGAACAGTAAATAATGACCTAGGACATCTATTTTTCCCCAGTCTCTCCTTGGCTTGCTTATTTAAACTTGCCAACCAAGTATTAACCATTTGATTTATAATTGCAAATAATGTTTGAAAGATTGGGGGGGGGGGGGGGGAATCAAAAGATAATAGAAAGCCAGGTTTTATGCAGTTATTGCAGATATGCCTGAGAAGGCACAGACAACAATTTAGGGAGATGGTCACACTTTTGAAGTCATGTTGCCAGTGCGCAGACTGATAATGAAAACTATTCACTATATTGTGAATACTGGAAAGACATATATCAAATAGTTATCCTATTTTAAAGACTTGTTTCGTATACTGCTTATATAGTGCTATATTCTGCAACTTCATTCAGACTGTCTAAAACCAGTGGAAGATTGTATTACTAACTTCAGGATCAGGCAGTTCCTCTGCAGATAGTCTCATGTTTCAGTAGGCCTGCATATCTTCATAGGCACTCCCCAAAGAATAGGACAGTATAAGCCACCTACTCCTATACCTGGTGAAGTTTAATATCTACAAAATCTTTAGTGTTTTGCATAGCACAAATAGGAACTTAAAATTAGCTAGAGTCGCCATACGAGTGAGTTCTTGCATTACAAGCCAAGTAGAAAATTAAGACTTACAAGCAGTTTCTATATGGATTACTTACTAATCTAATTGCTAAGGCTCTCTCTCCACTACTAGCCCACCTAGAACAAAAAATACAAAAAGACTGACTCTTTTTCACTCTTGTTTAAACCAGGATAAATAAATAAAAAACACAAGCAATATTGTTTTCCTGGCTTCACTTCAGACTCTGAGCATTTCCAGGTAGTTAGTAATTCTTGTAATGGCCAACAAGGACATCTAAGTGGCTAAACTCAGGATATGTTTTACCCCTGAATATAATTTTTGGTGCCTCAAATGCTGTTTATGTTTTGTTTCTATAGGCTGTTATTTAATGAAGTGTATTGAAAAGTAAAATTTAACAAGTCTTTGGTAGATTGTATTAACTGAAGTTAGCACTGTTCTTCATGCATTACATTTGTTATCTATATATTTCACATTAATCTGATCCCCCAACCCAAACAGTCACACCTCCTGCCATGCCACACGTGCCTTGCAGGATGTATGATTTGCGGATCAGATCCCAGCTGTGCCATACTTGACAGCACAAGGTGAGCCTGGGATCATGAGCCTGGGCTCCCCCTGCATCAGCAAGTTGAAAGCTGGGTACCCAACAATCGGCCGACGGTCAGCTTGGCCAGGGGGCCACACTGGGGTCTGGAACCATCTCCGATGCAGTCCCTAAAGAACTGACAAAACCAGATGACTATTGGTCCAGTTAAATCCTGGCCAGTGCTGCTTGGGGAGGGGTTTAAAGTCCTGAGCAGGTTAAGTTCTTTGGCTATCCCCCTGACCCAGCCTCCAGGTGGGCCAGAAATCAGGTGACTGCTGGCAACACACTAACATTTAGGCACCCTACAAATGAGCCATAAAAATATCTACATTACACGTAGAATATTTTTATGGTTTGCTCCCCATTTTGAGGTGCCTTCAATTGGTAGCACATGTAGCACCCTTCCTATTTATGCCATGATTAATACATTAACTGCAGCATAAATGTAATGTGTAGAAGGGACCCAAGTCCTTTTTACTTTCTATATGTATTTGCATTGCTCGGGTATACATGGCAAAATTTAACTTTCTCCATTTCCTCAAGTCACCATGTCCACCATTCCAAAAGCTTATAACCAATGATAACTTGCTCAGTGCTATAGGTCACTGATTTTTGGAACTCAATTAATACAATACAATTGCTCAGGACTTACCCTTCCACACAGTGTGCTGCTGTCACTACCCATTCGGGGGTGATGAGGGAGCCTCCACATACATGAGTGTTCTGGATATGAAGGCTGACCTGCCATGGCCACTGCCCAAGTGATGCGGCACTTCCACCCACAATTCTGCCTTTAGGCATCAGGTTGTTACTGGAATAACCACACACTGAAAATATAGGGGGTTGTTAAAGCACAACAAAGAGTGTAAAGAGAACTTCTTCCCCACTGTCACGTCTTCCCCATCAAGGTTGCCAACTGCGAGTCTCAGGATTATGATCACACAAAACACCACTGGATTTTCTTATTAATTTTTTGTTCTTGCCATTAGCAAACAAACTAGAGAACCTAGACCCTTGCAGCCTGAAACTATTTGTTACTGTTAAACTGCTGTTTAAATGCATTATGACTCTCTGGTTGGGGCTGTGGTGACTGCCATCTCTAACATTTCAGACTCCTGCTTAAAATTTGAAGGGTCCAAGACAGTAGCAGACTCCTAATTGTCCTTAAATGATTCACCCACTAGAGGGCAGCATAGATCCATGCCAGAACCCATGCGGCCCATTTGCCTTTGGTTTCTTAGTTGTCTGTCCATAAGGAAACAAGACATCACCTAACGAAGTGTGCTGTGGCACAGCTGATCCATTTCATTGGGCGCAACACATGTTGCTCCTTGTTGGTGCAGGACAAGAGGCAGCGTGATCTCCCCGCTTCCTCTGCTCAGCTAGACCTGCTGACCCCCACCCCAGGATCACATAGGGGACCTGGTCTGGCAAAACTGGGAGGGACATTCCCCTGCTCAGACAGACTTGGTCCTGCAATGGCCAGAGACAGATCTGGCTGAGCAGGGAATCCGACTTCTCTGCTTATGGAAAGGCACTGGAGATTTTGTAAATGAGAAAAGTAGGCAGGTGCTCCAAGCCTTGAGGGTCTCTTAAGGACCGACAGCATTTGCTCAGAGTGGCTGGAGAGTATGAGCAGATCACTTTCTGCTCTCCCACCACAAAGCTAATAGATGTCTGCCACAATAAAGCAGCAGTGTCTAATACTACCATCTGTTGCGCCACTGATTTTCCTTTGATGTGGCACAACAAAAGGTGGCAACATCCATTAGCTCACCATTTGGACTGCCACAAAAATTTTTATGGGAGCACAAATGAAACATCTGTTTGCACCCCAATTTGGTAATTTTTTAATGGAAAGCAGGGTTGATTTTGCACCTTATAGATTAACCAAAGTAAATGATAGGTATCAAAGTGTGCGTGATCTACTTTGGTTAGTCTATAAGGTGCAAATCCCCCCTCCCTGATGACTGACTTCAAACTAAACATGGCTAACTTTTTTATTACCTGTCTGGGCCAGCAATCCCTCACCTCCTTTCTACAGACTCATAGGTTCAAATTCCACATTAATGGTCCCTCACATCATTCCAAGAGCAGGAAATATACTAAGCATATAGGTTGCTGAGGGGACCAGAAACAGAGGAGGTGGCAACCCACACTCAGCAGAACTGCAGGAATCCCTTTTAGCCATCAGCGTTCAGAAGGGAGTGGGGGAGAACGAGAGCTAGGGGTAAAAATGGGGCTAGTCACCCTCTCCCTACAAATGTTTAGTCCAAATTTTTAAATCAGAACTATTGTTTTCGGCATGTTAATAATATACCTGGCAAACCAGAGGACTGTTCTCCCTTCCCACTCAGTAAAGTTTTACCCAAAATGCTTCCTTTAAAAATAAAACACCGATACAGAGATAAAAAAACAATTAGTCCTATGCCATTTTATTAAAAGAGTTGGGAAAGGGTCTCTATTCCACCAAACTTGGAGGCAGGGGAGGTTGATGTATAGCAGTATGACTTTTACTTATTGTTTCTAAATGATTAATAGCAACTAAAGGGTGGCAAGTGGGGAGAAGGCAAGAATAAGTACAAATGTATGAATTTATACCTATGCCATATTCATGGTCTTGCTCTAGATCCCATAAAAGAGAAGCACAGCTCCCCACTTAACCATGGGGGGCACAGGATGGAAATCAAACCCAGTTATGGGAACCAAACCCAGTTATAAGCAGAACCAAAGAGAAAATTCTCGCACCACCACCACCACCTCTCTCCAGAAAGGAAGCATCATCTGGGTGACAAAAATCCACACACAGCCTTACAAAAAGCTTGAGAGAAAAATGAATCAGTGATAAGAAGAGATTAAGAAATTTGCACTGTGGGCCGGTTATTGCTTAAGTGTAATGCGTGCATGAGCAATGTTACTTGGACTTTCCCCCAAAACATATGATACTGGACTCTGGTATTCAACCTAGAATCCAGTCATACAGGTCTAACCTTATATGACAACTGCCAAACAAGACTAATCACAAGCAATTCATTCCAAAGGCTGGTATAGAATCATGGGGTTGGAAGGGTCATCTGGTCCAACCCCCTGCACAAATACAGGGACAATACTCCTAAATCATCCATGACCACTACTTACTTACCCAGCATCCTTTTGGAAACCTCTTGTGAAGGAGATTTCACAGCTCCCCCAGACACTCTATGTCACTATCTCACTGTTTTAACAATAAGAAAGTTTTCCCCGTATATCTAATCTTAGATCTACTTTGCTGCAAAATTGGAAGTCATTGCTTCAAGTCCTGCTCTCTACAGCAGTTCTCCCACTTCTTAAATAGCAGCTTTTCAGATATTTGAAAACCGCTATCATGTCCTCCGCTTTAATCACCTTTTCTGTAAGCTAAAATATGACTTGTTCTCTCATCCTTTCCTCATACAGATTGAATTTCAACCCCTTTGTTGCCTGCCTTTGGACTTTCCCTAACTTTTCCAAATCTTTCAAATATGGAGCCCAGAACCATACACAATACTGTAGATGTGATCTAACCAGTACAGAGAAGAGCGTCACTATTGCCTCCTATGTCTTACACCCAATACACAGATGGACAAAAACAATTTGTGACCCAGTCTACTTGCTTTCTATCTCCCCCTCACTCCCAAATTCCAGATTTAAAAATATAACCAAAAACATCTCTCCCATAAAAATAAAATGCAATTCTAAGGGTAAGAAATCTTGCACAGCAGATTTCCAGACAGATTCAGTGAAAGTGCAAATAGAAAAGGTTATATGTTACTGAAGAAACACAAAACACTTACTTATGCAGCGCAGAGAAACCACTGTTCCCAATGCACAGGAATCACTGTAATAAAAATCAGCACACAGCTATTTAGTGTTCATATGAAACAGGTAAAGTTACAATTTAACAGATGGCAATCACAGACAGGTCTCCCCAGCTGCCTCAGTTACCTTTGCTTCTTGGACATCACCTATGCATTCCTGCCCCCTCTTCATTCAAGAATCCTTACGCAATTGCTTCATCCCCACTTTTGCTGACTGCCCTCCCAGCACTCGAGTGCCTTTATCATTTCCTCCATTTACATCAGCATACAACGGAGGAATCTGGTTCTAATTACAACTGCCAGAAACACAGAACTCCAAGGCATATAAACACAATGAGTGAGGTGAATTGTGACTTGCCTCTGTAGCCACTGGTTGGCCCCAAATCATTCACATAACAGTATGTCAGAAAAAGGGGAGGAGGAGGATGGGAATTTTGCAAGTGCAGCAGCCTCTGCAGCAAAATCTGAACTGAAAAAACTCATTATATATAACAAAACAAAGTTTAAAAAAAGCAGTTGAATTCAGAGCCTGTCACCCTAGCAAGTATCCTGTTTCATCTGTATTCACATAAAACACAGTACCAAATATTGCAACTATTTTATGCTTGGTACAATTATCAAAACAAAAATTCAAGATAGTAATATCATGGCTGACTAGTTATATGACAGTTTCTACACCCTTTTGGAAGTGTGGGAGCAGAGGGAAATGGGGAACTGTTAAGGAAGTAGGTTTGCTACAGGAAACAAGGTGAGAAAGGGGGTGGGAAAAAAAAAAAAATCAGTGTCCTTAAAAGTTGTCAAACTTCTGAAATAGGATTTGGAAAACAAATCCCTAGAAAGATAGTGTCAGGAATAATTTAATAGATGGAGGTTTAAAGATGATGAAGAATAATTATTCCATATTAAGCACGGGACCTTCTCCCCCTGCTCCCAATCCTAAAAATAAGGTAATAATATAAAGGGAGGCTAGCCCTAATAAAGATGGAAGACGCACCACTTACAAAAAGGACAATGACAATGCAAAAAAAAAAAAAATTGTAGTAGTTTAGACTTAAATACCTGTTATACAATTTCTTGTACAAGTCTATATTCCCAGCACTTGTGTTCAGTCTCAGAAAGCTTTTAGCTCCTTTCTCAATTGCTATTCTCCCACTAGAGTAATAAGTATTTCTGTAAAGGAAAAAAGGTTTAGTTATAATAGTGATGCGTCATGTAGAAGACTAATTGAGAACAAAAACAACAGGCAATCCCATCAAAAAATAAATAGAAAAAAAGAAAGATTTTGCTTCAATCTAAAGTTAGATCTAATAGTTCAATCTAATAGTTATAGAACATTAAATAAAACCACAATTAAGATGTACAGCAGAAGAATTAAACTTTACTTTCTTCCATGATTGTTCTCAGTGCCCACTTACACCAAACAATAATGTTTTATTTTAAACTAATTTTGTCATGATCAATAGCTCTACCTGCTGCAGAGACTAAGGGTTATGTCTACAACACTTCCAGAGCACTCTAAGGAACACTGCCTACCTGGTCCCACATACGTATGCCAAGCCCAGAAGTGTGGAAGTGAAGCTGCATGGAAGGATACTGTGATTAAATGGTGGCACTCTTATGAAAGACCACCACGAAAAGTGATCAGTGTCCTCAACAGGTCAGGACTTTCTGTACAATACTTACCATAGTGAACTAGTTTGGATAAGGATGCATTTTATAACGCAATTTTATTCCCATGTTCTGCTTGCATTATATGCACAAACTTTCACCCTACCATTGATTGAATGTTATGTATTACATGCTTTAACATCATTTCATTTTGCTCCTGTGATAACATACAACCTTTTCTACATTGTGTCTCTTCTATTTATGAAAACTGGACTAGTAATTTTACAGCAGATATCCATTTTTAGGAGGGGGGGAGGGGGGAAACAACATAATGAAAGGATTGCCTTGGATGTACATCTTCATTGCTTTAGTTTCACAAGTAGGTTTATCATACTTACACATTATACCCCATGTCTTTACATGCTGTCTTTCCATAATCATCATTCCAGTCATCTGCACATACAGGATACCAGGATTTGTTCTCTGATGAGTAGACCTCCAGAATAAAATTGGGTCCATAAAGCCTAACTGCCACCAAGACAGACAACATTACTGACCTCATTCCTCAAAGCCCAGGACATTCACATTGCTAAAAAAGGTATTTTTATTTCCTGTCACTATAAACAAGCACCAAGAGTACCAAAATCAAAATATCAGAAAAAGATTGTTTCACATATTTGAAACTAGCTACTAAAAGCATTGGTCAGTGTTGCCCCTTATAGTCAGTTCCCCATCTGGTTTGGTCCTTCACATAGCAACAGGACAACTGCCCCCCACTCCCCACTTCTGAATAGTAAAAATAGGTTTGTGGGATTATAACAAATCAGCAAAAGTGCACAGAAATGCAGTACCTGAAGCTATCTTATATGAACTAGATTTCAAGTTGATGCTGTCTCTTTAAACAGATATTTTTGTCAAATTTTAATTTCCTGGAGGATTACATAAAAATGTGTTTATTTTGTCTAAGTCCACTTGAATGAGTTACTAGCTTTAAAAGGTATATTTACATTGTGTTATTCGTCTCTCTTTACTGTGTGATCTTTAAATTTTCCATGCCTCATCCAGAGGGTAAGAATGAAAAGCAGTAATTAGATAAGAAGGCAAAAACATTATGTTCTCTCAGCATAAAAGCTCAGGAGCACAGATCTGACATGGAAATGTTTGCTCTGCCCCTTCCAGGCATTAAATATAAAGATACTATGTACTGTACATGGCAGAAAGAGGGAAGAAAGCAGGTCAGGCAGAAGATAATTGCAAAGAGACCCAATTGTGCATCCAAATAAGGGGAAAAGGATATTAAAGCAAGCAGAGATAAAGTATACACCAGAGTACCAAAGGCAACATAGGGCCAAGAAGAGCAAACAGTACATCTCCAACCCAAAGTAATTTTCTTGAAAAACACACAGATATTAAAAAAAAAATCAAGACAGGTATATCTTTCGAAACTGTATCTTTATGATCTCCACCACGAGATATTCTCTTCAGATATCTTCAGCTCAGCATGAAAGCCTTTAACTATTTCTTTAACTGAAGTCATTAGCAAGCCTCCTACCCTGCAAGTTACTTAGTGTTCTTTGCAAAGCAAGGTTTTTGGTGGTGCCAGTATTGTTGATCTGGTGGGGGAGTGAAGGGAAATTCTTATGGAGGGATTGTAGAGAGGATAAGAAATAAGCCAACCCATGTCAACAAATTCAAGCAGAATCGTAGGAACACAATGATTTCCTATAGACCAAGTATGAGAGACGTCTTCAAGTAAGTTAACTTATAATTTTTAAACTAACCTAATTAAAATTGGCACAAGGCCCTGCACACACCCATATTTCAGCTTAGCAAGCCATTAGGAATAAACTTAGGATAAACTAAGTCAGTCTCAAGCCAAAATAGGACAGTTCACACAGGCATCTGAATCAGTTTAAATTGGTTTAGAGTTGCATCATATGTAAACGAAGCTGGTAAAACTTAGAAAAATACAGTTTTACCTTTGCATACTTGAGGTACCTACCACATCGGTTTTCATCTTCACCATTAGGACAGTCAAAGCGTCCGTCACACCACTGGGATAATGGCACACATTCTCCTGAAGACCCACATTCTATTGAAGAATCAAAACACGGATCCTGCACTGCGAAGAGACAAACACACAACCGTTAATTTATCTTAAGGTTCATTTATCCACAAATTATTACTTCTACTGACTTTTCCAGCAGCATAATCAATTTAGTTAAGCTAGATGTGGAAAGATCATTAACTGAATAACTTGGCGACTTCTGTATGAAAGAGGGCAAAGAGGTGAAGACAAAAATGGAAAAGTAGTTTAGGCTTTTTAATTATACATGTCATCATTAACAATTGTCAAAGCAGTTTTTATTTATTAACTCAGGGTTGTCCAACTTCTAAGCACACCAGGAGCCCCTCTCCCCCCACTACTCCATATACACCACTGTATCAGGCAGGCACTCCAGCCTTACCTTCAGCTTCCTGACTACAGAGTCCCGTGCTGCGTTGCGGCACTAGGACACCCCTGGCCATAGGTTTCCATGAGACCATGGGCTACACCATCATGCCCTTGGGGCAGGGACAGGAAGTGGAAGCCTGGAGACTTCAGCTGCTGCTGCAGCCATAGCCTGGTGGGAGCCCAAGAACCACAAATGAACCCTTCACAAGCTGTATGCAGCCCATGAGATGCCAGTTGGACACCCCTGTATTAGGCTATTAGATTTCATGGTAACTCCAGTGAATTTCAAACGCAGTGTTAAGCTCATAACTCACTCTGCCAGCTATAGCAAAAATTAAAGGAAACAGGGAAAGAAAATAGCTCTGTTTAGCTGCCACCTCTTGATAGATACCATTCTTACAGTGATTGGGATTTATTTAAATCAGTGGTTTTCAACCCATAATCCAGTGACTAGGTCTAAGGGGTCCACAAAAGACAACTATGATCAGTCTAAAGTATGTGAATCCCCACATTTACAATTAAAAAGGGGTCTGCCCCCTCCATTCAAAATTTCCAAGGGGGTCCGCAAATGAAAAAAGGTTGAAAACCACTGATTTAAAACAACACTTATTTTCACATTAAAATTTGGAAGTCTGTTCAAAATAGCTCCAAATTAAAGGCAACCACACATGCTCTCTCCCTCCAGGATTCCTCATTCACTTTTTTCAAGTCAGCCAACACAATAAATGAAAGGAATATGCAAACTTGTTTTGGTTCCGGGGGGTAGTCATTTGCAATTCAGGAGATTCGGCATTGTGTGCGACTGGTGCAATTAATATAATTTTCCTATCATCTCAGCAGGCATTCGCTATACTGCAGGTATTTTTAGTTTAAAAATTTGAAATTAATAAAATCTGAGTCTAGCAGTTTTACTCAGCATCTCATTCTACAAAAGTCTAAAGCCTCTAACTTATGTCATTCACTCTTTTGCTCTTTTCCCTGAAGTTAGGGAATGAAACAGTGTGGGAAGTTTTAAAATTTGTTTTGAATTTAAGTGCAGAAGCTAAATGCTTAGTTAATGTTCACTCAAAACCTTAGAGCCAAGCAAGCTCTGGAATCATTTAAACCCCAGGTCAAAAGTCTTGTAAGGGCCCTTTGCACCAAGTTAAACTGCACTTCACACCACTGTATCTGAAGTGATAACAGCTGTACAAAAGCTGGTGCTATAGTAGTAGCTAGCAGGAAGCTCAGGATGAGCTGATGCGTAAGAGTTGGCAATAGGAGTCAAAAAGTTGGTGGAGGTTAATTGTTTCAAATAAATTTACATGCCATTAAAAAAAGAGGAAAGGAAAACAGCAGCAGTGATGCTGGTTATAACAGATAAGTAGCCCTTCAGATTAAAAGGAAAAAAAGGATTTTATACCGGGGAAAAAAAGGAGAGAACCAAGACTTCCCTGTCCTAATTCACCATCAGATGGAAAAAATGAGACTTTCCAAACACAAGCGTGCCAAGACATTTTAGGTTTCATATTTTTAATATCATGCAGATCCTTACCAAAATACCAGATAAGGAGTGCTGCAACTACTGCACCTGTGAGGATTACTGCAACAGCTAAGACAATGCATAAGGTTTTCTTAACACCTACAAATAAAAAGGGAGAAAAATAAAAGTTAGGGAAGGAGGCTAACCTTAGATCTCTTATCTGGAATCTATCTGGGCAGAAGTTTAAGGCACAAATATCAGTCACTAGTATGCAGGTATGAACCCAGGCAGGCAAGGTTCTTTGGGTAGATGTGATATCTTTTATTAAACCAAATAAGTAGTTGGAAAAAAATTCTCATCAAGCTTTTGGGCACAGTCACCCATAGTGACTGTGCCCAAAAGCCCAAAAGCTTGCTAAGAACTTTTTTTCCAACTACTCAGTTGTTCCAATAAGAGATATCACATCTACCCAAAGAACCTTGCCTGCCTATGTTCTTAGACCAACACGGATACAACCAACAACCCAGGCATGAACCTGAAATTCAGAAGTCTCCATCGGCCCACACTCTTCCAAAGAAAGAAGGTGGTGCTTATGGAATATTTCACTCAGCTGGAGAGCATGGAAAGAAAGATCTTTCATCTATCAGGATATCAAACTACAGCAAACCTACATGGTAAGAAATCCAGACAAGTCTTACCTGATGTGCACAGTTTCTCAGACGAAGGCTTTGGCTGTACTACCACTGTAGCTGGATGTTGAGGAGGAACACTTGGAACATAATGTGGCACTGATGCAGGATGGCTTGTAGGAATGTACTGTGGATAGCCGCTAGTGTCTATAACGTGCCTAGAATTATAGGACCTTTCTGGCTCATAGCCGTGATTTTCATAGTATGGTGGTAGCCCCTAATAACAGCAACAAAAGAGGGAACCAAGAAATAAGAGGGGGTAGAAACATGTGCCGTGTAATATTGCAAAGTCAGAATACAGAAGTTTCTAAAAGAGTGTTTTTGCATAAGTGCTATTGATACAATAAAACCCTAATTCAGAAAGGCATCAGTCATGCAACAGAGGATTTACAAAGTCTACTGAATATTGGAGTGAAAGACAGACACACCTTCAACTGCAGAGAGACTACATTTAGAGACAGTTTAAATTAATTTTTAATACACTGCCCCTCAAATAAGTCTTGCATGCATATATTGAATTCTTTTAAAATGTTAAATGTTTTGCTTCCCTAGTCATATCTAATATTTCTTTTATACTGTGAAAAAAAAGACTGCACAGGAGAATAATGAAAGCAATTATACACCAACTATTATAGTCACTAGCAAATAAATCAGGAAAATAAAGAAATATATTTCTGCAAGCTTTCTTAGTTTAATTTTAGGGGGTTGTGACCATTTGAACAGTAAGATTTCTCAATGATAAACATAATTTTCCAGTTGACAGCACCCCTTTCATTCTAAATATCAGATCTAACTAGTGTTCTGCTAATATCTCATTACTTTTGTCAAATGCACTACACAACAAACAGAAGTTAGCCTAACAGAATCAAGGCCATTCATAATAACCATCAGGCTACAACTTGGTATGCAGAATAGTTTTTTATTATTATTATTTGTTTGTTTTCCTTCCAGCCATGGGATACAATAGTTAGAAGGAATCAACAACTATAAGTCCCGTAACTCTGCATCCTAAGTAAGTTAATTGCATCTCTTCTGTACACTGAGGCAAGTCTCTTCCTTGTTATACATAAAGTTCTTTGCTTCAGGTTTCCCTATAAGTCAAAGTTTAATAGACTAGATTATTAATTAGTGTACTACTCAGTCAGCTGTTACCCAAAACAGAATGTTTAACTACTTACTGAGTTTGAGGCCATCCTAGCTATGTCCGTAGTGTCTACACAAGTGAGAGAGAACCTGTAAATATAAAAGTGGCTATATATTTATGATAAGAAACAGTCAAAAAATTCTACATAGTAGTTTTCCATTGGAACATAGCAACGCAACAAAAGCTAAATAATTTTGAGGTTCTGTGTAGGTTTTAAGTTTTGGCAAGAAATCAACCCATTGTATTTCAGTAAGGTCCAAACATTACACAAAAAGCCAAAATATTTCAAATAAAATATTTTTGTGGGGTTTGGGACACACACACACACACACACACACACACACACTCTCTCTCTCTCTTTTTGTTGCAATTCAGGACAAAGCCAGAATTTCATACTCTCCAGAGGTCCCACAAGGTGGAAGTTCCAGTTTTCAACCAACTTTAGTTTTGATATAAATCAAGTCGTGAAATGTACTGTCCTAGGTACAGCTATAATTTCATCTATACAATCTATAGCTTCTCAATCCACTAGTAAGTGAGAGCAGGAAGTAAACAAACATCAAAGCACTATCACATCTTTAAAACACACCTATAATAAGCAACAATATTGTTGGAACAATAGTCACTGCTCTGTCCTAGCTAGACAAAAAAAGACCCCAGATACTTCTCAGTGTTATGGTTCTAACCCTCTACCAAGATAAGAGATTGAGAAGCATCAGAGTATTCAGAGCTGCAATGCTGCACAGGTCTGCTGAATTGCTCCAGACCTGGCTTTTATTTCCAAGGGCTTCTCCAATCAACTGCATAGGACCACCCATGTGCTCCAGCTGATTCAAGAAGTAGAGCCCTTTCCTGAATTAATGGCTGTTCAGCTGTCTGCTGTGGCATTTGCTAAAAACGAAATGGGTTGCAAACCACCTGGATACAAATGATCTAAAGTCTATTGTATTATCCCCACCCCTAGACCACAAAATCAGCCCTGGTTCTCGATTACATTGCGATGTTAGAACAAAATGGCATTAACAGTTTGTTTTCTAAAGAGAATTCAGTCAGACCACTGCCTACTTCAAAAAAAGGAAAAGGAAACGTCAGTTGTTTGTAAAGTGGGCAAAAGTATTTCAGACCAACTCAAGTCAGGCTTATTTGTCATGCAGGCCGTGGGCCTACACCAGTGGTTCTCAATCTTTTTAATATTCAAGGCACCCCCCCTTATCAACTTTTATGAATTTAGTATCAACTGGTTGAGAACCATGGTTGTACTGGCTCAGCTTACACCTCAGTGGTTCTCAACCAGCCCAATGAAACTGGACCATCCCCAGCAACTACTCCATAGCACAGTGAAACTGTCCCCCAGTGCCTGGTATTGGCATTCTGACACAATGAAATTGCTCCACACATTGCCGTTTTCAGGTTGTGGCAGAGGAGCAGGTGCTCTTTCCTCCATTAAGCTTAGTAGATAAGCTTAATGCATGCAGGAGCACACCCTCCTGCCTGTTAGTCACTTCCTGATCTGGCTCCACTGTCTCCTCAAAACAAGTGCACCAGGCAGTTTCACTTGGCTGCAGTGGCAGCACTGCGGCACTCTTGAGAGGAGTTACGACACCCTGGTTGAGAACCACAGCCCTAGACCCACCAGCAAACCACAAGCCCCCCCTCAATGGTTATTAGCCATATAACAATTACCTTCCTGGGACAAAGGACATTAAAAAAATGTCAGGAACAGGAGTGCAAGTCAAAAGCTAATAATTAGGTTTCTCAGGGGGAGGACAAAGGGGGGGTACATCTCACAGAGAAAACTGGATAGTGCCCACCACCCCTCAAACACAACTAAGGAGCCTATGGATAGCCTGCCACTGAAATTCTGGCCAGAGACATCCATGGATAAGTAAAAGAAAGACAACCATGCAGTTGCCCAGGTTCCTTCTGGCCAAAGCCTCCTCCTTGGTCTGGCAAACAGACAACTTGGCCAGGGCCAAGAGAAAGTTAACCAAAAGGTCCTACAACTTTGTAGGGCCACAGATGGTGAGTGCATAAAATAAAAGCGGTGGGGGAAAAGTGAAGCCAGAACCTCAGTAAGAGGTTCTTGAGGAGACAGTATGGGGACTGCATTCTGATGCACTTGAGATAGAGGGAGACCCTGGTTCATCATGGGTATCAGGGGAGTCAGTAAAGCGTGCCAGGTACATGGCCACATTGATAGCTCTATGCAAGAACTACCAACTGACGTCCCTGGTGGCTTCTGCGACTAGGATGAAATACAGGCCAGTCCACTGGGGAGGGATTCTTGTTCACAGCCAAGGCCCACCATCTTGTGTCTGGGCAGGTCACGAGGGCAGGATGTTGAATGGTATGGATCATGAACATGCAGAGCTTGTGGTGATGGGCTATTGGGAAGGGAACTGCTCCCCCAGCCTAAATGACATGGTGCAGTGAGGTGTTTAGGGGGGGGAGGAGAACAGGACAGCACAGGACAGTGCTGGTAAGGCAGAAGTCCCCCAGTCTTGTGTCAGGACCCTCAGAGAAAAGGCAGAAAGAAGTAGTGTTCCTTTTCAAAGTTGAGAACTCTAACAAGATTTCAGCTCAAAGTTCATCTTACAACAAGATGAACACAGAAAAAGCGTGCTTTATAAAATTGAGTATATTGACACAATGTTAAATATTCTACAGCAGCAAATAATTTAGCTGCAGAAGTGCCACACACCCTGAAAAGATGAACCATGGAACCACTCCTACCAGAGCAATTAAAGCTCAGAAAGGAACTCAACAGGTCATTGGGTAACACAAGGTGCTACTCTTTCCATGCCCTGACAATGCAAAGTTTGTGCTCGTGTATTTGCTGTGCACATTTACTGATCTACGCATATTGTCATTCATTCATCTTGCTGATGTTTATAACTTGGATCCCAGGACACTAAGGAAAGACCACAAAAAAAAAAAGTCAGCTGGCTCATTTATTAAGTTATTCTGAAAACTAGTCCCACGAATCATAATGACTTATTTTAATTGTCTTCTGCTTTGCAAGCAGTTTTCTTCCCATTTGTATGCTATAGACACTGCACCCTGATCAGAGTAAGGGTGGAAACAAACATGAACCTTCATTGCCTTTCTACTGCCATAAAAGGTTTTATGGCAGTACAAAGCAACATCAAACAGACACCCTTACCTTTTGTCTTGCCACAGTAGGGCCACAACAAAAGGTAGTAATAATATTATGCTGCTTTATTGTGGCAGATGTCTGTTTGTTTTATGATAAGAGAGTGTTGGCAGCTCTGGCAGCAGCTGCCCACACTCTCCTGCCACCCTGGTCAGGCAAATCCAGGGCTTGAGGGGCCCAGTCCTGTGCAGAATTGGGACCCTCAAGCCCCAGGAGGGCCTGCCAACTTTCCCTGCCTCCAGAAACATGCCCCCCATCAATCTCCAGCATGTATCCAGGAGTACAAAAGGTCAGAGTTCCCCACTTCCAGAGACTCACCCCAGAGATTGTCAGAGTTGCATCTCTGGATCTCCAGTGATCTCCAGCTTTCTCTCCTTCCACAGACATGTCCCAGAGCTCCCTGGGGATGTCTCTGGAAGCAGGGAAAGCCAGGACACGATGGTGCAGACCTGACTTTCCCTACTTCCAGAGACAAACCCCTGGGATCTCCTGGGTGTGCCTCTAAAAGCAATGAAACACGGTAACACACTGTCCTGCCTACTGATCTTGCGGGACAAGTGACGTGCTTTATCCAATAAAGTGGATAATTTGTTCCAGGTAATGGCCTGGCATAGCTGAGACATCCCCAGATGAAGCACATATTTCTAGTCCAAGTGATTCAGAAGGGTTTTTTAAATATACCAGTTAAATAGAAATGTTCATCATCCAAAACATGTAGCAATTCACAGACTTCAGCAAGAGGAGCGCAGGTCAAAGGACGGCAAAGGTTGGCAGAAACACCAGAAAAAATGATCCCGTGTACAGCTAGAATGCTGCATTTGCAACTTCTCTGTAAGCAATTCTCTTACAAGTGCAATATTCCTTTATTCCTTCCTCCATATATACTGTACTTTCTGAAAGCAAAGGTCTCGACATCTCTAGGCATTATCGTATGCATAAGCTTACTGTTGCGCCCATCACAACAAGCAGTTACTGTATATATTAACAGAACACAATTCAGGTTAAAGGACTACAAAATGCTTTAGAACGTATACATGAGTCTCACTTTACTCACTACTAATGGTACATCTGCTTGGAACTAAATTGTGCATTGTAGGTAGTCAAATTCACCATGTAGACAATACACAAGGTTCACATTTCCTTGGCAGCAGATTGCAACAGCACCCTCCATCAGCTAAGAATATAACATGCTAGTATAGCAATTTGGGGGGGGGGGGGGGGGGGAAGAGAAAAAGAAAAATACCCAAAGCAAAACTATAGGAAACACTTAGGCTAATGGAATGTTACTACTGTTATTCAGGTAGGATGATTGTATTGTTTGTTTTCTTACTTAGAAGTGCAATGGAAGCCAGAAGACCCAAGTTGTCAGAACATCTATCTTTGGTCACAGCCACTCTCCATTAGCTCTTCATGATGTTATAGTTGGCACATGAAGTTAACCCTGACCTTAGGAGAGGAACACTGCTGGAAATGATCTTCTGTTCTCTGGAAGAAAAAAAAATATCTATGAAAATTAAATGATAATTGACACCAGAAATACTGTTTCTTAAATAAAATTTAACCTTAGTCTACACTAGTGTCTCTCAACCCCTGGGTCACAACCCACAAGTGGGTCACAAGAATATATGAAAGGGTCGCAAATAAACTTTAAAAATGCATCAACAAACTTAAAAAATGGATTATCCTTTAAAAGGAGAAAAACATGGGAAACTGTGGCTTCTCCCTTGCAGGCTAGCAGAGTTCCAGCCTGCAAGGGGCTGCTTGGGGACCCTCCTGCCCATTGGCAACACATAGGGGGTGCACATGGGTGCATATGCACCCCTAAGAGAAGCACCGCCAATGCTGCTGGCAGTTGCCACTCACCACCCCCTCCCTCCCGCCACCGACACTGCGGTGGCTACCTGCAGTAGCTCCCCACTCGCTGCTGCCTGTGGGCAGTTCCTGTGCCCCCACCAGCCTCCAGGGCACACATCATTCATGTCCCTGCCCCACACACACCCCCACCTGCCCTGCACAGCCACCCCCTGCTCCACACACGGGGGGGCTAGGGCCTGGGAGCAGCAGGTCAGGAGTGAGGGGCACTGGGTCGGGACTGGCCATCAACGTTTACAAATGGGTCCTGGTACAAAAAAGGTTGAGAACCACTGATCTGCACCATGATGCTTTTGTCATTTTCTATGGTGGAACCTAGACCTCGTGGGATATATGCAGTAGGCATTTTTCCACTGCTAGAGTTACACCAGCTTCCCCAAAAGACAGGAGCTCAGCCCCAAAAGACAAGGCACGGCTGCATCCACACTAGGAAGTCTGCCAACATAGCTAAGTTACCTAAGCAAAACAACCTTTTCACACTCCTGACTGGCACAGCTCTATAGTAGAACTCTAATTTAGACAAGGCCCCAAAAGCAGCTTGAGAGAACAGAGTACATCTACAGTACTCCATGCACCCACCAGGTTGGGAGGGAGGAGGGGATGCCAGACCATGTGTATGTCACACTAGAAATGATTAACTTCCTAGAAGTTAAATTCACAACCAGTTTTAACCATATAGCGCTGATGCTGTCTGTAGGACTCACATTTTTTACATTATCCTGTGATGTGCTCCAAAGAATAGTTACACACCAGGTCCAATTATATTTTCATTGATTTCAACAGAAAGACACACTATCTTCACTAGCATGATCTGTAGGAATCGAGTGCAATGCCCTCAGAAACCTTTCCCCCCTGCTCCACAACAGCACTCTTTATGAAGGGATTTTTGAAGATGTCAGCCAGGTTGGACTCCAGCATCTTTGTTCTTCTTCTAGTTATTACCCTATGAAGGTAATAAACTACCATTAGTTATTAACTGGTGTAAACGGGAAGAACGAAGCTAATGCAGCAACACTTTCAACAGAGCCCTAGGTTTGAGTTCGAAGGCATGTCGACATCACATATTAGAACATCACAGAGTGGTACATGGACAAACTCTAACTGAAATACCCCAGATAACTGTATGCGGTACAACAACATTAGTACATTGCTCTGAAAAAGCTAATTGGCCCTGCAGAGATGCAGGGACTATTAGCCTAGGCAGACCACCGTGCTAAAACGGCTTTCCTGCTTCTGCTACCCATGCTAACAGATTTAAAGTGAGCTCAAGTGCATTGATGGTGCCATGTGCACATACCCCCAAGACCAGCCATGCAAAGTTCTAAACACTCCTTAGCTTGTGATGTCCAGTGAAATCATAACTTGAGTTGGTGTGGATGCAGGGCAACTCTAGTCACATCATGTATTTATAGCCACATATTGAGTGAGTTTATCATTCCATGCTTCTTAATTACCTTTAATTCTTTTGAACTATAGTTTTAAAATACCATTGAGAGTAGTCAACTTTCAGTCCAAAAAAGGAGTTTGAAAAACTCGTACCCACCACCGCAATGAATAGCACACTGTACACATGCACACCCTTTCAGGGCAGGAATCAAAAGTATTTATGCAACTAAGATGGGAAAGTTTTTCTATTTCAATCAAAGCAAATGCACTGCGTAGAAAACAGGTTTTGTTTTCAATGCGCATTCAGTAGATAGCAAGCGATTCTCCTTTGCTGTTAGTATTTTTTTAAGAAAGCTGTCCTAAGAAGATTTCTACTAAAAAGATCTTCTAAGAGTTTTATTAGAGAAATTAAATCAGGTTGCGACTTCCACACAATTCAGAACTCTGAATGACCTCATGACAAAGACAATTGGGCCAATACAGTAAAGACACTTGCATGCAAACATCACTAGTAAGAATTCTAAAAATATGAATTTTATTTCTCTGGCAACTTCTTTCTTCTTACTGCCAAGCTAGAGAGAAGGCATCCTCTCAAACAGTTTTTCCCTACAGTGTTTCAATGTAAATTTTGCATTCAATTCTATTGTCATTGCTTTTAAATTTATCAGATTCCTTATATTTAAAAAAAATATACAGTTTAAGAGACAGGTTTTTTATGGGTGATTATTTTTATAGGACCAATTGTATAGTTGGGAGGGCTACAGACAAGCTTTTCAGTACCAAAACTGGAGGAAGGGTACTCAGTACTGGAAAGCTTGTCTGTATCCCTCCCAACTCTAGTGGGTCTCTTCGGGTGCCAACAAATGTTCGCTGCACCCAGTTTAGGTTTAAGCTGCCTACACATAACCTGGGAGTGACGCATGCAGGCACTTGCTGCTGCTAGGAGTGGTGTGGGCAGTCAGAGGTAAGTAACTTGGAAGGGGTTGGGGTTAAAAATAGCTGGGGGGGGGTATGTGTGGGGAGGAAGGAAAAAAAAAGAAAGAGGGCAAAAACAGCACAGCCCTGGGACTGAAGCAAGTGGCTGGACTTCCCCAGCCCTAAGGCTGTGCTGAATTTTGGTAGGTTGAGTTAACCCTTCATAGATTAGGTTAACCCTTCCCCACCTAAAGTTAGTTCACCCCGAGGTGAACTAACTTACATGGGGGCACACCATTTTTGGGGTGATTTAAGCCCTGTGAACATCTGCACGACTGGGCATTTAGATCGACCCTAAACTTGGTTAGGCAAAAAAAAAATTTTTTTTTTAATCCTTGCTACTTGCATTTTTCCTAGACCATCACTGTTAAATATTTAGTTATTGTGCTGTATTTGAAAGCACATTGCATGGTAAGACAGACCTCTTGCAACATGACGTCCTTAAATATCTCCTCGGCATAGGTGCAATTGTTCATAGATGTCAGGGTCGGAAGGGACCTCAATAGATCATCGAGTCCAACCCCCTGCATAGGCAGGAAAGAGTGCTGGGTCTAGATGACCCCAGCTAGATGCCCATCTAACCTCCTCTTGAAGACCCCCAGGGTAGGGGAGAGCACCACCTCCCTTGGGAGCCCGTTCCAGACTTTGGCCACTCTAACTGTGAAGAAGTTCTTCCTAATGTTTAGTCTAAATGTGCTCTCTGCTAGCTTGTGGCCATTATTTCTTGTAACCCCCAGGGGCGCCTTGGTGAGTAAAACCTCACCAATTCCCTTCTGTGCCCCCATGATGAACTTATAGGCAGCCACAAGGTCGCCTCTCAACCTTCTCTTGCGGAGGCTGAAGAGGTCCAGGTGCCCCAGTCTCTCCTCATAGGGAGGGCCTGCAAGCCCTTAACCATACGAGTGGCCCTTCTCTGGACCCTCTCCAGGTTATCCACATCCCTCTTGAAGTGTGGTGCCCAAAACTGCACGCACTATTCCAACCACGGTCTAACCAGCACCTGACAGAGGGGAATTATCACCTCCTTGGTTCTGTTCGTCATGCATCTGCTGATGCACAATAAAGTGCCATTAGCTTTTCTGATGACTTCGTCACACTGACAACTCATGTTCATCTTGGAGTCCACTAGGACTCCAAGATCCCTTTCTGCTTCCGTGCCTCCAAGCAGGTCATTTCCTAGGCAGTAGGTATGCTGGACATTTTTCCTCCCGAGGTGCAGCATTTTGCATTTCTCCTTGTTGAATTGCATTCTGGCCTTGTTGAATTGTTCTGCATTACTAAACAAGCAGACCTGCTAGAGGACAAAGCACAGAACTGAAAGCCAAAAATTCCTGTTTTAATTCCTGCTCTGTTGAGAACTTTCTGTCTGACTTTGAGCAATCTGTTTCTGTGTTAGTTCCTTGCCACCCCAACCCCCTAAAATGGCAGCAATACTTAAGTCCACACAGGAAGTTTTAAGTCGGGGTAGGCAACCCCTGGAACGGGGCACACAAAGGCATTTTGCTTGGCACATGCACCTTAGCATGGATGGTGGGGAAGGAGTCAGGGCTGCACTGCCACAACAAGAATCAGGCCCCTCACAGCTCCTTTGCCATCCGCCCTTGGCATGCTAACATCCTACAAGTCAAGGTTTTGAGCAGAGTGCCAACAACACCTGCAAATATTGCCAACCCCTGCTTTACGTATTACTTTATAGTCGTACCATTCTTTAAAGAAGCAAAATGTTATTCATATTAGTTTCTTCAAACTTTATAAAGAAGGAAGAGAGAAAGACAGCTCTAGATTTGCGAGCAACACAACAGGTGCTAAAAAAAGCACTGCTGTTCTATAATTACCTTCACAAATCTTAATATAAGCAACATCGTTCACTTCAGTCATAAGACGAGAGAGTCGAACAAAAACATACTTCCTGCATTTGGGTAACAACTTGCTATCATATTTTATGCCTCATTTCTCGAAACTTTAATCTTATTTGCTCAGTCTCCAAGATATGAATCAGCAATAGAAAAATCAGGCTAGCTATGCAAGAGCCAACAAGGAAGGAGAAAAGACAAGGAAGAATACATAACACATGATGCAAATTAATAAGCACGTCCATAAAAAGGAGCAAGGTCACAGTCCTGACACACAACCACATCCAAATAAAACCTGCAAAAGACTGTATTTTCTTGCATATCACCCCTGCCCCCAAAATAAGAGAGACCTTGTTTTTCCAAAGGCAGAATGAAGAGACAGTATTTCCCCAATTATAGCTGCTTAGAGCAGGGACAGAGCTAACGAGTCTTCAAGACCAAAATAGGAAGAGAGAGACTAGGAGGAACAATTTTAGCACACGACAAAATTGCCAGAAGCAAGGTTAGCTTGATTAGTGGAACACTGAAAACATTAGAGAGGAGAGGTGCTCCTTAGCACCTGTGGAGTGAAGAACAATGTGCTATTAAGTCAATTGACTCCCTCAGGTGCTTAAAAAAAAATGCCATTGCCAGGCAATTGGTTTTAGAGCAAGCATCAAAGCTGGGTGCTACAATTCTGGACAGAAAAATCAACTTCCACATGCAAGACATACACGCCAATTTTGGGGGGCTGATTTTTTTGGGGGAAAAGGATGTGTGATATGAGAGAAAATATGTATTACATTACAGTAATAAAGACTCAAAGGTTCCAAAGAAAGAACAAGGTAAACTGAAATAAATCAAAACAATTTTGTCTGCTTTGCAGTCTCCCAAGACCCAGTGAAAAAAAAATCAGAACTCTTCTGCTAGACATTCAATGAGCAGGTAAGGAAAAAATGTGCCTGCCCCAAAGAGTTTACAGTCAAGAAAGACAAGACAAAGACTATAAACCTATTTCTACAAACAGGCCATTGGTACATAGAGATGTACTAGCTTGCCTGAGTTCACCAAGCAAGCAGTAGAACAACTCCAGTGCAGAGATTTGCCTTTAAAACAAAAGGTGTTACAGCTCTCTGCTTAATGATACCACCGAAGAAACTACCTTTTAAAACAGTTATTGTAATGTAATGGACCCCCTACAAATTTTCAAACCACCAAAGCTACTGAAGGATTTGAGCAGAGAAGGAAAGACCTTGTCTAGAGCAGCAGTTCCCAATCTGTGGTACACGTACCACCAGTGGTACTCAGACAACCTGTCAGTGGTACACGTTAACAGATTTATTAAAATGACTTTATATGACAAAAATTTGCTGTGGTGGTACTTAAAGTTGTATCATTTTAAATTGCTGGTGCACAATCTGTCAGAGTTTGGGAACCGCTGTTCTAGAGGTTTATGCATGGTCTTCTCACACATTGCCCAGTCCTTCAGTCTTTACTGCCTCAACAAGATACAAAAAGCAAGCACAAGATTCCTGTTGAACAAGCAGTACTCTGTAACATTTCCATTGGTCAAATATGAAAATATCAATTACAGTGTAATGAATATGTTGAAATATTCTATTTTCCATTATTTTAAAGGAAAAGAATTAATAAAATAATCCAATCTCAAGAGGTTCTCTTTCCAGAGGTAATATCAGTCCTTTTAATCTAGGCACAGAGACCTTCTCAACAGGGTGCTGAGACTTCCTTTCAAGGGTGACACTGTGGGGAGGGGGGTGTTTAATGTTAGCACTGTTAGGTTTGCCAACCCTTACGTAGTTCACAAGGTAAATTCAGAGATTTCTCACAAGAATCCACAGCATCAAAAGCACTGTGACCTGTTGTGGTCTCTCTAAATTATTTGCTCTAGTACAACGATTCTGGACCCTTTCAGACTCAAGGAACCTCTCAGAAAATGAAAGCTCTTAGTTTTCACTCTTTTGTTTTTTTGACTACAGAAAAAACAACAGCGCAATTCTTGTTGCAGGAGAAACCACCACAGGGCAAAATACTTTTGACACTGTGTATTCCTATTTGAAATCTCCAGGTTTATCTTGTAAATCAAGTTTATACATCTAACAGGGGCATCCCATTGGCACCCCTAGAAGGATCTCTAGGCACCCCAGGGTGCTGCATGCAACCCTAGCTAAGAATCACTTCTCTACTACTTTTCCATAGTCAGAAAACAGGAGAAAGGTAGGAGCTGAGATTTTCCAAAGAGCATCTCAAGTCTAATGAGGTTGAGAACCACTGGCCTAGATACATTCAGACAGCTTAGCCCATAGAGTTGAACACATCTCTGTGCAAAGGGTCAACACAAGATCTGCATCTAAGATATGGCCCACTTAAAACTCCCAAATTGGACATTTTCCTGGTACAGCAGCCACAAACTAGTCTTCTGTAAAAGGATGAATTCAATCAAGATACAGGAATTATGTTCATGTGCTCAGGGTTAAACCCATCACTCACTTTAGGGTCAGGAAAGATTGCTCAGCTCAAAATGGCAGGACCATTTGCTGCATGTGTGGGGGAAGGGGAGCTTGGGGTCACTTACTTTCCTCTGTGGCATGGGTCATGGCTCAGTTCCTCAGATAACTAGGCATATTTCACCTTACAGGTTCTTTGCCATCAGAGAGGCCCTATTGGCATGGACACAGTGCCTCAGTATCATGGCAACACTGCTCTGACAGGGTCTACTTTTTCCAGTGCATCAAGCTGCTGAGCTACAATTTATCATGATGCTTAAAAGAAGCAGTAAAGGAAGTGTTTCTGTTAATATTGTATGTGTACATTATTGGGTCATAGTACAGCAATGCTGCCCAGATTAAAAGGCCGAGAATCTCTTAACCCTATCCATACCAGAACTGTTTTGCTTCAAGAACTGAAGAACTGTGACAGTAGCAACAACTTTTATTTAAACAGAAAAAAAAAGAAGAAGAAGAGTATTCGTAATGCTACAAAACAAACAATACCCTGAAACTTAAATAGCATAGCTCAGTCATGCAATGTGATTTCAAATAATGATCACACAGGAAAGATCCAGAAGTTGAGAAGAAAAGGGCAAGAAAAACAAAGGACAAGTTTATTTGTTAGACAGATTTAAGTTGCAAAAAAATAGATTACAGCTAACTGAAATTTGCGAAGTTATATTTTTAGGGAAAAAAAACAAACTGAGCCTAAACAACATATGCTCTGGTTCTGCTCTATGTAAGCTAGTACTACAGAGACATGGGATCCAAACTGTGCTTTATTGCCAACTACGTGCATCCATATCCCATTGCCTTAAGCAGGACTGTGCATTGGAGTTAGGATCTACCCATACAGATCATCTGGCCGAACAGCTGTCCCCCTCAAAATACTATTATAGCCAATATCTTTTAAATAGGATTTAATGTTGTTTTACTTCCTGGTTTCACTGGTTCTTTTACAAAGTATACTGACAGAAAGGTTGAAGATGAAGGAAAAAGTAGCCAGTTAAAGGTTAAATGTCTCTGCCTGTGGTTTTTTTTGCCTAATTAAAAAAAAAAAAAGCAAACAATTTGAATTTCTCAGCTTTTGTGCAGTCCAACCATAATTTGAATACCTATGAATATATGTCCCAAGATCACACCTGTTAATTGGGAGGCTAAGAGCTCTCTATTTCATTCTTCTACTTCCTAACAAATACCATAAAGTTCTCTTGGGACAAGCTAACTACTTAGAAATCAAAATTCAACACATTTCCTTCCTCTGGTTTTCCCTAGCATGTCACATTTTCTCTAGGTTTCTGTTTTAGAATAAAAATTTATCAGAGGAGAATCTGTTTCATTTGGTGCTTTGTACAGTGTTAAGGACAATTCAACATGCATTTATTAAATGCTTATAATTTTGGACCTTTTAAACAAAGGGATCTGGAAAAAACGTGCTTATATCACTTAACTACACTAAGGAAACCTGGTCCTGGTCCCGTGCAAGAGCTAGGAATTAGTACTGTTAGCGACATCAGCAGCAGTCTTGTCATCCACTTCAGCAGAGTAAATTTTACTCCCCTGGATCCATTTTCATCCCATATTTGGATAGATTGGGAACAGGTAGCTTATACAAATTTCACCAAAGAGGCATGACACCTGTACTCTGAAATTGAGCCTTTATTAAGAGTCCATAGAACAGTCGCTATGCGAATATGAAACTGTGAATACTGGACTAATAAAGAATTCAGACCTACTCCCAGCACAGCCAGTTCTGTGCGGCCCGAGGCAAATCGCTTAATCTCCGTCTTGGTCTCCTCGCCCATAACTGTAAAACGTGGATAATGTTTTACCTCCAAAAGTATTTGGAGGCTCAGCCGAGTGTTTGAAGAGCACCGAGTACTTTTAACACGGGTATCTCAAAGTACTCTTATTATTCCAGAACATATGCCAAGTTTTCCTCATTCTTCTGACATTACGGGGAGGAGAAGGGGACAGCAAAGAAATGACCCACACAAGCATGAAAACACTGCGTGTTTTCCACCACTGTGGTACCTAAGAGACTAACTCTAGTGTGATTCTTAACCTTTTTAGACTCAGGACACCCTAGAAAAGTGCCAGCTTATATGTTTCTGTAGTCAAAAAACCAAGCAAAAACTAGCAGAGCAATTCTTCTGTTCCAAAGAACTCTGAAAGCCCACGACAATCCTGAATGCTTTAATACAGGGTGGGCAAAATGCGGCCCACCAGCCCATTCTATCCAGCCCGCGAGGCCCCTAAAAAATTTAGAAAATTAATATTAATATGCCCTGGGCTGCCTGTCATGCGGCCCCCGACGGCTTGCCGAAACTCAGTAAGCGGCCCTCTGCCCAAAATAATTGCCTGCCCCTGTTTTAACAATATACGTTCCTATTTGAAATCTCTGGATCCATCTTGTGAATCAAATATGCACATCTGACTGTGCTCACCCTGTGTTGTACCCCATGACACCCTTGAAAGGATCTCAAGGCACCTCAGGGTGATGCCACACCATGGTTGAGAATCACTGAATTAGGGTGGGTACAGGGCCACAAAGGGTAAGGAACCTAAATTACAGCAATTTAGGCCACATTCCACACTTGTAAATCTCTCCTTTTTAGAAACAACCCCACTGAAACCAGTAAGACTACAGATCAGGAGCAAGGATCACTTGTGCCTCCACATGATTTGACCACAGCTTCTCTTTTGCCTTTCGGACACCACTTCCACCAAGGAGGCCATATAAATAAGACGCGCCAGCTATCTCTAGCACCTATTACTGTCTTCCAATGCACCTACCAGTCTTCCAATGTATGCCTGATGGCTTGGCTTGCACTGGGAGAGGAGCTGAGAGCGGGCAAGCCTGGGTGTGCTCTCCCTTCACCCCTCGGCAGCACCCACTCTGCCTCTGTGCCAGGCAAGAGACTGGGCCAGAGGAACACCAGCTCCCGCCTGAGTGTCAGACCCTTCACCCAAGGCAGTCAGAGAAACACAGGACCAGACAAAGTTTGGCACCAGGGGCAAAGCCTGCAGTGACACCCTGCCCTCGCCCCACGCACGTATCCTGGGCGGGGGGGGCACACGCCATGCTTGCCTGGGAGTGCACACAGCGGCGGGGGGCTGCCCTTTCCCCATCCCCGCACCTCCCCAAACAAGCCACTTGCAGCTCCATCCCGTGCCCTGCCCTTGCTGGGCACCCCTTTGCTTTGGTGCCCGGGGCGGTCACCCCATTTGCCCCTCCTGCCCTACTATGGCACTGGGACCAGAGGGACTGGCGGGGCCAAGTCAGTGGCAGCTCCTGCCCCTTCTCCAAGGACTAGGAAGGGGCTTCCAGCAGTTCAGTGCTCCCCCCAAGGACTGGGAAGGCAGGTCTCCATGCCTGAACACCCTGGAGATCTCAGAGCAGCAGAGCCCCCCGCTGCCTGAAGAAGAGCGACTGCGCCCCAAGAGCTTGCCAAGCCCTTTCCACCAGCTGCTCCGCTGGTCGGTCTGCTAGAAGTTACATCCCGCCTGCCCGAAGAGGCTTTGCCTCACACCAGAAGCCAAGCGCGCTCTCCCCAGCCCGGCTCACACGCCTCGCCTCGCCTCGCCTCGCCTCGTCTCGTCTCTCCTCCCGGGGCCCGAGACCCGCGCTTCCCCCGCGTCCCCTCCCGGCCGCCCCGGACGGAGAGCCGGCGCTTACCTGGGCTGGCAGCTCGGCGGGCGGGCGGCAGTGCGCTCTCTGCCGGGGCCGGGGGCGGAGCCGGCCGCAGGGGGCGGGCAGGTGGCTGCAAGCACGGGCAGGGCAGGGCAGGGCAGGGCCAAATCCCTGCGGCTCCCCGCCCCTCGGCTGGGGGCCTCCCCCGGGGCAGTCCCGCCCCCCGCAGTGCTGCTACGGCGGCTTGCGCTCATCTGGAGCCGAGCCTCGCTCGCACAAAATGAACTTTCCCAACCCGGCAAGGCTGCTTGGGCATTTGCGTGTGTACCTTTTATTAGCTAGCTAGTCTATTCGCTACGTAGTACCTTTTGGGACGCTATTTCTGCTTCTGTTGCTCCCACTTTTAATCCAAACCTCACTTGCACAAAAGGAGCTTTTCCAAACCAACCAGGTTCTTTGGGTAGATGTGATACCTTTTATTAGATATTTATTTTACCCGATATGTATTAGCTATTTAAGGCGATATTTCTATCCCTATTAGTCTTACTTTTATCAGAGCCTTAGGTTCTTTGGGTAGATGTGATACCTTTTATTAGATATTTATTTTATTAGCTATTTCTTAGATATTTAGGACAATAATGATCCCATTCCTATTGCTCTTTTATCTGAGCCTAATTTGCACAAAATGAACTTTGCCAACAAGGCAAGGTTCCTTGGGTAGATGTGATATCTTTTATTAGATATTTATTTTATTAGATATGTATTAGACCAACTGAGTAATAATAAATCAATAATAATAAATGAATGAATCAGTCAACCAGTACATAAATAAATGAGTCTAATAAAAGGTATTGCATCTACCCAAAGAACCTTGCCTGCCTATGTCCTTAGACCAACACGGCTACAGCCAGAAACCCTTTTCCAACCAGGAGATCTTACACCACCTTCAGCTCTCCTGTGAAATATGAATTTTCATTTCCACCTAGGAGACATTTTTACAATCTTTGCATTCTCCTATGCCTGAAGAACGATGTGTGCACCCAAAAGCTTGCAAAGAAAGAATTTTTTTTTTTCAAATATCTAGTTGGTCTAATAAAAGATATCATCTCTACCACGAGTTCTGATTCATACAATAATTTTAACCCTTGTACCATGTACGATCAATAATAGTAAAGGTGCTCAAAGTGTACCATGGATTGTTGGTTGTAGCCATGCTGGTCTTACGACATAGGGAGACAAAACTCTGGGTAGAGGTGACCAACTAAATAAACACATAATAAAAAAACAATTATTTTGGAACTATTTAGTCAGTCTGATAAAAGATATTGCCTCTACTCAAGGAGTTTTGTCTGCACCATGTATAATAATTTCTGAGGCAGCTAATTCATGCAGCATATGCAAAACCCAAATCATTCTGGGAAGTTTTAACTTTTGGGTTCACTGTCAGCACTTCCTTATGACAGTTTGCTTCAAAAATAAAGAAATGCTTCAATCTGATGACCCAGTTCTCATTCACTCACTGGCAAGTTATCGTGAACAATATAAAGTAACTAAGTTTTATTGGCATATTTTCAGTGTACAATAGTTTTTCAGCAAATACAATAATTTTGAGCTTCCAATACGATAATTTCATATTGACGACCTGGCAGGACCCTGCCATTGCCTCCAGCCAGGCTGCAACGGCAGCTGCAGTGCAGGGGTGGGGAGGGGTCCTGCCAGCCAGACCCAGAGCCTCTAGCGCCTGGGCACCACTGAGGGGGCTCCCCAGGGCTCACCCTGCAGGAGAGCTGGGCCCCTTCTGCCACATGTGGATGGAGCCAGCGCAGCAGCTGACAAATAACCTGGCAGGGAAAATACTGTGACCTATCAGGTGGGTTTCCTAGTTGCAGGGGAAAACCACTTTCTTAGCAGGGAGTAGTACCCTGACTGAGCCAATGTATTAGCCTCCCACTTTCACTTCCAGTGGGAAGATCTTGGCTTTACGCCCGTCTCCAGGCAGAGTATCTGGGCAGTGTCCACTGACTCCTTGGATTCAGTCAAGGGCCAGTGGGTGGTGTCCGGTGTACTCTGCTCAGTGTCTCCCCTTGGCGCACTAGTTATTAACCTTTGACCATCATTCCCATCCCTCTTTTTGTTTATTATTTGTCCCCAGTAATCTGTAGACTCCCCATCTGAGGGAGGCTGATAGGTTACCTGGTGGGCCTTGACCCATGTCCCTCAAGGTGACAAATATGCCTGGCCCTGGCCAAACTGATCCATCTGACCAGGAAAAAGGCTCTGGCTGGGTGGAACTTCAGAGGCTACAGGACCACTTTCCTGCCCCTGGTCCATTCACAGCTGCGGGCAGAGTTTCACTGGAGAGTGTACCTTGCTCCTTGAACTGGTTTGGGGACCAGTGGGCACTGGCTGGCGTGCTCGTCTCAATGTGCCTTCCAGATCCCTTATTTTGAACCTGTGACCTCCGTCCCTTCCTTGTTTTCTTTGTTATTTTGTCCCAACAAATCCATTGTTGCTTTTTAAGGGTGGCTTATAGGTTTTCTTGGTGGGCATTGGCCCACAATCCCTTGAAAATAGCCACTAGGCCTGGGCAACCTCTTCCTGGCCCTGGCCAAGCTGGCCATCTACAAGAGCAGGAAGGAGGCTCTGGTCAGGGGGAACCTGGGCGAGTGTGGGGCTGTCTTTTTGCCACTCCTCCGCTCACGTCTCTGGGCAGTTTCACTAGTCAATGTCCACAGGCTCCCTTGACTCATTTAGGGGGCACTGGGCACTAGCTAGCCCATGCTCTGTTCTGTGTCCCCTTCTGGATCCCTTGATATGAATCTATGACCTCATTCCTCTTCCTGTTCTCTTTTTATTTGTGCAAAGAAATCAGCTTATAGTATTTTGTGATAGGCGTAAATCCATGATCAAACAGGCCAACCCCCACCCCTGCCTGAGGCAGGATTGTCCCTAGCCAAACCATCCTATACAATCCATCACTTTAAACTCAACATTGTCTTTCAGCAATAGCTGCTTTTTCAGCCTTTGGGTTGAAGGCCCATTGCTCTGTCTCAGATCACAGCTTCTAAACAAAATCTACATTTATACTGAGGTGGGTTGGCATTGTGATGGTCCAGGAGATAACCAAGAAGCAAGGGTTTTTTTTTATTGGACCAGTTGGGAGAGATGTTCATAGAATAATCCTAGAGAAGCAGGGCTGAGGGGGACCTACAGAAGGCATCTAGTCCAACCCTCTACCTGAGGCAGGAGGTCCTAGACAAATCCCTATGTTATTTGTTTTAATCTTGGTGTTGTGGTTACTGGACAAATCCCTAAATTTGTCTTTTAATCTCAGTGTTATGGTTTCTCTTATTTGACAGAGCATCTTTAAAAAAATGCTGGACATCTATCCTTGCTGTTTAATTGGGTAAACAAACAGTAGACCCTTAGGCTGGGAGTATCTCTCCCTGAATTGCGAAGGTCCTGATTTGTTAGCATAACAAAGATGGAACACCTGGCTTCTCTTCCCCTAATTTACACCCAGTAGAGTTGATTACAGTTTACAGATGATTACAGATTACAGTTAAGTGGTCAAACAAGAGAAGACAAAGGGCTTAACTCTGCACTTGGGCTTGATAGATGTTTTGGGTGCCCAAAGAATGTGAAGTGGAGTAGGCTGTATGTGCTTAAAGTGGCCTGTGTCTCTTGCTCCTGTCAGTAAGTCTGAACCCTGACATTTTTTTAACTGGCTTTTTGTGAACAGATTCCAGTTGGAGTGAATAAGGCCCCACCACATTTCCAGTCCCAAGAGTTTTCAGGTCCCCACCCAATGGCAAAATTTAAACCTTGAATTCATCTTTAAGAACCTACTGGGTAGTTGAATCCAGACCTATGAGCAAAAATATGTCTCCCATCTCCTCCCTTTTTAACTTCCCTAACTAAGGACAACCTGAGTACAATGCTAAATATGCAGAAAATATTTAATACATTTTATATTACTGCAACATCAGTGCTATCCTTGCTAAATTACGCTTTGCTTTGTAGAGATACTTAGGTGTGTTTAACCTGAAGTTGGGCAGAAGTCAAGGCAGAATGGCCTTGTGGGCTGAGTAATTCAGATAAGCATAAGCTTTCATAAGTAACAGAGGGTTCCTCAGTCTTGATTGTGTGATGTGCTGTCTTTCCTCAATCCTCTAGAAGCTTGTCTGCTGGTGACATCCAGAGGTTAAACTGTTGGGATTTGGAGTGGGATGGCCGCTTTGATAGCTTTCTTGTTCCTGCTCTCTGAGGACATTGACATATGCTAACAGTGACTTTCAAGGACTCAACATATGTGTTGTCCCTTTTCTTTCTCTTAGGTAAAAAGAGGCCGAAGTTCATAAAACAACTTCATGCATTTTTTTCTCCCATTTCAGAAACTCTTAGAAAATCTTCCTTGATTTTCTTGGAAGATGTTACTCATAAACGAGCCAGAAAGGAAATAAAGTTCTTGGTTGTATTTAATTGTACCTGAGGATATTTCTTTTACCTGTAAAGAGCTGTTGTCTCTTCATTTGGATCTACCCAAATACCTTAAACAGCTAGAGGTATTAGTGGGTGGTGTAAGGCACATAGCTCTAAAGCATAGGAGTGTGAGTGTTTCCAATGAATGGAGTTAATTTAATTTTAAAGGGTAGAAAAACAAGAGTGAGTGACACAACAATAGGACTTTAAAATCTATATATGATGACATGTTAAAGCCAATTATCCCTTGATCGAAAAGGTGAATGCATCTTTATAGAAGTTACTTGTTGAACATGGAACTTCTTTGTGGTGGGTAGGTACCTGCCTTAATATTAACACATGGCATGTTACTTAGATCCTCCACTATCCCATAGTGCTCTGCTCTCCCACCTCCAAAGGAGAAGGAGGGAGGAAGAATGACTAGCTTTCTGACAGCCCACCCAGCAGCACATTGTCAGGGAGGCTTGCACACAGCCCTATTACCATTGTTTAAAGGTTACCACATTTCCAGTTCCAGAAAAGAGGACACTTGTCAGGGGTGGGAGGTAATACGATTTGGGGGGTGGCAGTTTCTAACTGTTACAGTAAATAACAAGTGTTATTGCCTCAGAAATTAAATGTAAAACAAAAATAAAGCCACAGCACACCCCCCCCACCCCAGCAGTGACCCTCACTCCCAACCCAGAGCCCCCATCCCCCTGGGCCTTGATAGTGCCCCTTCGCTCCTAACCCACAGCCCACCTTTTCCCCCCCATACCAGGTTATGCTCATGCCCCTCACTTCCAACTTACAGTCCCCTGTCCCTGCCGGTGCCCTTCACTGCCAATCCACAGTACCTCAACCCCCTGGACCTTGCTGGTGTCTACCTCTCAGTCCCAACCTACAGCTCTCCCCCCGCACTTCCTTCCAGTGCCCCTCACTCCTGACCTGCAGCTCCCTGCTCCCCGCAGCCCTGCCAAAGGGGGCCTCCAGCTGCCCGCATCCTAACCGGGCCAAAGCGCAGCAGCTCCCACCACCCTATGGGGCCATGTGACTGTGTGTACAGATGCACATGGTGCTCCCTGCCGCCAGTCACCCCAAGCAGCTCCTTACAGGCTGGAAGGTTGCCAGCCTGCAAGGGGAAATCCATGGTTTCCCCCTTTAAGGAGGAAAATCCACGCTTTTCCACAGCAAACGGAAAACCTGGATCCCTGGTAAACACGTACACTGCTAGGGCAAACCAGGAAATGCAGCTCTACAAACATCAAGACTGAAAAAGGACTAGCAGAGCAAAATCCTGTATGTTTGTTTATATTTCAAAAAAAAGCTCAGACAGAGATCGGAGGACGTAAAAAGAGGACATGTCCGGGAAAATCCAGACATATGGTAACCCTACCATTGCTGCATGACAGGAGAGCAGCTTCCAGGTCCAGGAGTACCTGCCCTCTTTGAACCTGAAAGCTTGCTTAATAACTGTTCTCCAACTATTTGGGTTGGTCTAATAAAAGATATCAAATTCACCCAAGGAACCTTGTCTGCCTATGTCCTTAGACCAACACGGCTACAACCTACACCCCTGCCCTCTTTAATGTGAGACTGTGAGAGTGGAAAGCTCCTACCCAGCTTAGGGGCAGATCCAGGGGAGGGTACAGTAGTGCAGTCACACCCCAATGTGATTTTTTTTACTATTGGTATATGGAGAAGCTGGCTGTTCATGCAGCTGTTCTGGGGGGTGGCTGTGAGGGAGTTGGCATGACTCTTCCAGGCTCTCTCTGACTCAGTGCTGGCTGTAGAGAGCTACTACCGTTCTCTGGGCAGAGCAGGGTAGGGGTGGGGGTTGTGATGGAATATTTCAAGGACCACCTGAGCCCCCCAACATCAGCATTTCCTAATGCAGCTTGGGCTCCCTGCACTAGCATACCTAGATAGGGCAACCAGGACATGCACTCTAGGAGCTGATTTGGAGGAGGCAGCAGACTGGGGGCCCCAGGGAGCCCATGATGTGGTGAAAGGGTCTACAACCAGGGTACAGAGAGCAGGCAGCACCTACACCACAGTAGCAGCTGCTGGAATGCAGGCAGTTCCAGCCCTGTTGGGTACCACTTCCACTAAGCTCCATCCATGGAGCGTGCTGGAGCTCCCAGGCTGGTGGCAGGCAAGCAGCAAGGCCAGGCAGGCAGTGGGCTCAAGAAGGGTGAACCCATTGGCTGCCGCTGCTGTCTCCCTGCTGGGAAGGAGCCCCAGAGCTTCTCCTGTCCAGCTTGAGCTGGAGGCTGTGGGGAGAGCTGGGTGGGGTGCTGGGCTCAGTTGGGACAGGTGGGGTTTCACTCTCCCTGCCTCTGTTCCCAGCCAGTGTATGACATAGGAGAGTGTGGGAGAACCAGCAGGGGGCAGGGCCAGGAAAAGGGAATCTTCATGCTGCAAGTACTGTTGCCTGCCAAACCCAGCATCCCACACAGCTTCTTCCTGCAACTAGAGCCCCCAAGTTAGCAGGGGACACCCAGTGGGGCTGGGCAGGGAGCAAGGGCAGGAAAGAGGAACCCAGCCACCACTGCCAATATCCCTGGCTGAGCTTGGCACCTTGCACAGCTGCTCCCTGCAGCTGCATCGTCTAGGTTGACAGGGGACACCCAGGGAGCCAGTCACAAGGAACAAGGGACCCACCTGCCACTATACGCCACTGACTGAGGCACTATATCCCACTGACTGAGGCCTCTCTACCCCACTGCCTGAGGCCCCAGAGTTGGTCCTGCCCCACTTCAGCTATGGGCTGCAGGGAATGGCTGCACACAGGGGCTGGGCTCAACTGAGGACAGTAGCAACAATGGAGCACTTCACTGCTCTCTGCCCCCCACCACATTCCTCACTGGCCCAGGGACTCTGGCCCCATTCCTCATGGTCTGAGGGGCAATTCCTGTGGCCTCTGCCCCCCATCCTTTTCCAAATCCTGGATCTATCCATGACCCAGCCCCATGATGTTCGCATGCTATTTAAAGTCCTAGTGACAATGGGAGTCAAGGAGCAGCCCTCTATCCTCCCACGGCTGGAGACTGTGACTTTGTCACACTCCAGCCAGGGGGCTTTTATCATGTGATTGCCCATAGCTCACTCTTTTTTTTAGGTTTACACAATTTGTAGCACTACAAACATAAAATATTGGGGGGGCTCTGACACATCCAGGTATGTTTAATTTTGACAGACCAGCATTAAATATTTAACTGGTATCCAAATTACTTTGTAAATTCCTAAATAATGGACCAGATTCTCAGCCCTTCTAACTTAGCGTGTGCACACCTGACATGTTTAATATGTGGTAAACTGATTTTTATTACACCCTAAGCATAGAGCAGACACATGAAATGTGGACCTGCTGCATAGTAAATCACTCTGATCCAGAGTAAAATTACCCTTTGAAAAATGTGTGGTAACCTTGCCATGCAGTAAAATTACCATGTGAATATGAAATATTTGTCCATAGTAAGTTTCATCCTGAGAGAGCCCATGTGACCATGCACTGTAATAGCACCTACTTTGGCAGCTAGGTGGGGAGAACTGTTGGCGTGTCTGCCACAATCTATATAGTAAAACCTGGGGTAAATCACTCCATGGTAATTGTACATCTGCACCCCAGTGCAACTACATTGAACTTAACAAACCTCTGCTGATTTATACATCTGGGAACCTGGACTAATGAGTATGTCAGATGTCTGATTAATGTATGCTGGTAATGTAACGTGACACATGTTCCAGTAGTATTTTTCTAAATTCTTTGTACATGTACATTTTGACACTTACTTGCAGACCTACTAACCAGTGTTTCCAGACATGGATATTTTATTATTGGGTACCCAGATTTATATTTCAGCAGTGTCTTAATAATAGGAATGCCAATTATAGGCTATCATTCCATCTTCCTATGACTTTCTTGGTTTTTTATGACATGATTCTTACTATATGCATTATGTTCATTTTGCACATTCACTAATCATCCAAGCAATGCATTTATCTTCATTCACTCTCCCATATTGTTAATGCTGGGATAATCAGTGTGTAGGTTGCTCTGCTGTTTAGATTGCTGTTTAATGTTACATTCATGTTTATTAGTGCCTAGGTTAAGATTTGGGAATTGAAGATGAAACCTTCCCAGCAGAAGTCTTCTCAGTTCAAGGACCTTTTTTAAAGAACGTTAAACTGTACAGCATCTAGATATTGGTCAAAGACACTTCAGAAATGCTTCTAGATAAATTATTCTAAAGGCGTAGGTCAGTCCTTTAATAACAGGTGCATTTCTTTTTTAACCATTAACTCTGCTTTCACTGTTGATAAGGAACCATCTTTCTTATTTTCTACTGTATTTACATATATAATCTGAGTAGGAAGTGAATCTCTAGGAAAATCAGAATCCTTTGCTTTGACCCTCTCACTATGGAAGGCACATGGGGAAAAAAAGGAGGCAGTTTTGTAGGCATGACCAAAACAAGACATGCTGAAAGGCCATGATATATGTGGGTTAGATTAAATAAATTATCTTTGTTTCAGCTAGCTGTGAGAAAAGAAGCATGCATCCATGGAAAAGGGAGTGTGCATATGTACATGCATGTGCACTTTCTCTCAAGCCAGACATGCTTGAAGCAGAAGGTCCAGGAGAATCCCGGTGCCTTCTCAGAATTCTCTTCTTCCTTCAAGAGGTGCAAAAGAAATTGTTCAAGTGACAGCAGTGTTGCACGTGGTCTGCTGTAGGTCTTGGAGCGTGGGGGTGTTGGATCCTTTGTTCCTTCCACAGAGAAAATGAAGGACAATCCCTTGCCCTGTTGTGCACCCAGAAAACAAAATTAATGGAAAGCCCTACACATTGATACTGAGTCTCCTGTCCTACATTTAGGTTATTCCCACATAGGAAAGAATGAGGATTTTTGTTTAGAACCTGTTGGAATCAGGCTGTAGCTCTTCATTTTGTGCAGGGCTGAGTCAATTATTAGGACTCAGAATTAATCATGGTACAATGTTCCATAACCCTCCCCAACCTGTTTTTCTTTTTCTACAGTTTTTAGAGGAAGAAAAATTGAGTTTTTACGTGAAATTCTTCCCTCTTACCCTAGAGGAATAAGTCATGAGTTATAAACAACCTTCCCTTTCCTTTACCTGCCACTAAGGCTGTCTCAATGAGCTGCTTACCTGTTTTCTAAAACTAGAAAAACAAGAGAATAAAAATTCAAACAATGTCCTTGTTTTACACCCGGAGAAATCCAACAATGTAAATACAGCTGTGTTGTAACTGAGAACTGCATTTGGGCTGCAACCTGCGTCAAAATACTGGTGGGTCTGTTTTGAACACAAAAAATGCATAACAACTTTTCCATATTGTATAACTGCACAAAGGGGCCAGATTCACTGGCATGTGCTGGCTGCTTTGTGTTACTGAAGCATCCATAAATCAAGCATGATTGGCCAGTTAAAACAGGTTGGTGGTTGGTTTTAGTGCCAACCAGAGGCATAACAAGTCACTCAGGCTCCTGGGATAGCTGCTATAAATGGAGGTAGCAGTGACTTTCAGCTGCTGCTGGCACCACAAACTGAACAGCAAAAGTATTGATTCTAATTGATTTCTGCTGGAGTAAATGCACTGACCCATATACAGACAAATATCCTGGCAATCATAATGAAAACAAATACGCAATAAAATAAAAAGTACTAATGCCTGAGCAAGACTGATATCTTAGATTTAGAAATCCTGGCCCCGGTATGTAAATAGGCAAAATTTCCATTGCCTTCAGCAAAGGCAGACTTTCACTCTGGGAACCTGAAGTCTGTGCAAAGAGGTGTTTAAAATCTATGGAGAAAAAAAAAATCAAATATCAGTACTGAAGTAATTGAATATTGAGTTCAGGTTCATTGATATTTCCTCTGCTAAGGAGCAAGGACCTATGACACTTTTCTCCTTTTGGGTATTCACTGATTATATTGAGAAAGTATACTGTAGTTCAAATTAGCTGTGGATGATGTCTGGCAGAAAATCATGGTCATCTTCTATAGCATATGATTGAGAATCAGAACTTATTTTTAGTTCCAATTTGGCAACAGAGTTGCTGCATGGCTTTGAGTAACTAAGTGCTCTGTGCCTCAGTTTCCTGCTCTGTAAAGAGGGGTTAATAATGATACCTGCCAGTAAAGTTACTGTGTCATTTAACTCACTAATTTTGTAAAGTGGTTGGATATTTTTTTTCTGATAGAGTATACTACAAAAGTGCAGGGTAATGTCTTCATATCTTAGTTTATATTGTTACCATTCAAGGTTTTGAGTTGTCTTGCTGTGTCAGCTATATATGGCTAATTTATCAACAGAAATACTTCCTTTTAAATCCGAGAGAAGTCAGGAAAGGGTAAATCATTAATGATTTGCTGCAGCCAAAATACTGGTCCAGTTCCCTGGTTGCATCCAAACATGTTGTAGGTAACTGACAGGTAAATACCAATATAGATTTGAAAATGATACCATATAACAAAGTGAACAAACCAGTAAACAATCCAGAACCTAAAGCAGCAAATATTTACTCGATTAAATCTTAATAAATGTTATGATCAACCAACTCAAAAGCAACAAAGCAGGTTCCTGGTAACTTGTCAAAAAGAATATTTTAAATTTTCTTGATGCACAGTAGTGAAACTGCACACTATCATGAAGCAGTGGAAAATTTAGGCTCTGATCCCACAAAAAACATACGCACCTTCTAGCTTCATATATGTAAGTGGTTCAAATAGGGCTGCATAATTCAGCCCAAGTTCTGTGTGGAGATATATATATATATATATATATATATATATATATATATATATACACACAACCCTTTTGAAATGTTCATTTCTGAGGGCCTCTCTGCACGTATAAGTAAAGCCGAGATGAGATCTTGCATGCGTGCAGGAGGGTTGATTGTGGGATGATGCATCAGATCCCATCAAGCCTTATTCCTGGTACAAGGGAAGCCCGATCCCAGACTCCCCTTGCACCACCAAGAAGCTCCAACGGCTAAGGGCCCCTTCAGTTGTGGGACTCCAAGCTACGGGGGCTTCATGCACCCCTGAGGCTGGGGGATCCCATAGCCCTGGGGGTTTCATACACCTCTGGGGCAGCCATGCCTCTCAGCACCCAGCTTCTGCAGCTGTGGTGGTCACCATGTTGCTAGGAGCTACAGCCCTGGGGGTTTCATACATCCCTGGGGTAATCATACACCCCCTACCCCTGCAACTGGGACCCAACTGGATCCCAACACCCAACCTCTGCAGCTGTGGGATTCTGGTTCTCCATGCTGCCTAGAGTCGGCAGCTGAGACCGATCTCTAAATATTAGAAATAGCATGAGTAGAGCAAGGGTAGGAGAGACTGGGGAAAAATAAATCTTGGTTTATGCCAGGTTATTTAGCAATGCTTTATATGCAAGAAATATTGATGGTGAAGGTTTGACAGATTTCATCACCACCACTACCCTTTCTGGTAATCCCCGTCAAGTTTGTAACAGCTGCTGAACACTTGGATTGTCTGAATAGTTTGCAAACAGTTGGAGTAACTATGTACAGATGGACATAATCACTGTGTAGCTGGAACCTCTGGGTTTGGGGTTTTTGAAGGAATAGTCTTTTCTTTTTAATGATCTCTTGTAGTGTACAGCACTAACTATGACAGATGTGTTCTTTCAACTAAGTATCCACGTAAGTTCTGGATGGAAAAGATCATGGGCGACTGGTGCCTCCTGAGTCACAGGGGGCACTTGCCCTCCCCGCCTCCTGCGGCCAATTACACTGGGTGAGTTCCCCCGTGGCCAATTGCACCAATGCAGAAGTGCCAGCATGGGAACCACAGGGATCTCTTCTCCTGGAGGCCCCACTCCCTGGCCAGCGCTCTCAGGGGGGTACCAGCACTCTCACCTGCACCCCGGCCCATCACCAAAGTGGGGAACACTGCTGTCATGGGGTGCACCAACGCTCTCAGGGGGTGCACGTGCACTCCCGTGCAACCCCTGCACATCGCCACTGGAAAAGATGTCACTCATACTGCTTCCGACTTTTTTCTCTGTTTGTGGTATTTTGTTTTTACTGCTTTTGATTTGGTATGTGCTTCATGGACTAAAACTTCTTAATACCAGGAAAACTGTTCTTGCTGTTACTGGATGCTTCCCTTTTTCTACAGCTACTTGTGGGTTTGGGGCTTTTGGGGGCATGGAGGGGGTTGTATACTGATTTAAACAGTTCTTGCATTTACAACATTCAAATATTTGTAGACTGGTATCACATTCCATCTCTTACTCCCTCCAGTTAGTTATCTTTTCTCACTAGTCTCTGTCTCCTATCCTTTGATCATTTTTGTTGCTCTTCTCTGAATAGCTTCCAGTCTTTCGAAGTCAGTTGGGTAACGTGGTACCCAGAAATGCATTCCATGTTCCAAGAAGAGTTGTACCAAAAGTACCACGGGCTCACTAGCTTTCCCGTTTATGACAGAAAGTTTTGTATATGCTGTCTAAAATTGTGATAACTTTGCAGTATGTTTGCTAGCTATCTCCCCAGATATGAAATATCTGCACAATGTCATACAAATAATAATTAACCAATTGTTTTTTTAGATATTCTGCTTAGTCACATATTAATAGTTATTGTCAATGGCTGTTTTCACAGGACCATCCTTCCTTGCTAATTATTTAAACTATTTTTCCATATTCTTCTGAGAGGAATATTTTAAAGAAGACACTAATGGCAATATCTAAATTTAAAAAAAAAGTCAGTTTCATACAATCCTCCTGTGTGTGTATATGTGTTGTTACTTGTTTGTTTTTTTTTCTTTTAGCTCTTTTTGTTCCTGCTGGTAACTCTACATTTGCATTAACAATGGTTTCCTGTGAGTTTAGCATTGTTGAAATTATATCAGCCCAATAGCCCTGAAAAGATTCTCTGTCAACCCAGTGTGTCGCTTTAAGGCCGTTTAATGGAGTAAAACAGAGGGTACCGTCAGCCTCTTGCTGGGTAAAGGTAAGGAAGAAAGCAATGTATTCCACTGGCCAACAGCTTAGACAACATACAACATTTATTTGCCTTGATGTCCTACATTTTGCTGAGTTCACTGACAAGTGTCTAGGGTTGCAACAGAGAGCAAGGGAGTGGTCCAAACCTGCTGGAAAGTAAGACAAAGGGCTGATGACTGGATTTGAGGACAGTCCCTAGGGGACAGACAGAGATAGTTAAGATGAACTCTCACTTCAGAGGTCAGGGTGTCTGGAAAGTTAGGCCAGCCCAGAAGATTTCTTTGCCCAAGGATGCAAGTCTTTAGTTAAGCTAAATAGACATGTAGATCCTCTGTTGTTTAAAAAAAGTATTTTCTTATGTTAGACATTGTACCTGTGATCAAAAGTTTTATATATCTTGAAAGGTGGTTCTGCATTATTCTGCCTATAGCTGGTCACATGGTAAGGAGACAACCAGGACATGGACAGACAGGGCTTGACCCTAGAAAGCAGTAGTGTAACTATGGCAGGGCAAACAGAGCACCCCTTCTGGGCGCTAACTAGGAGGAGACGCTAAGATCTCTCTCCATCAGGAACCTTTGCAGGAACAAGGGAAGCCCTGTGCTATTGCTGTCCAGCCACAGAAGCAAGGCAGCAGAGAACCACACCATGGCATATAATATATCTGGAGAGCAAGGGGGTGAGTGGGTCAAGCAGGATGGTGCTCCACCCATCCCCAGGGAGCACCCCTCCCAGCCTAGGCATTTCATTTGCTTGCTATACCTCTGCTATAAGGTCACAGTCCAGAGGTTCAGAAGCAGATAAGATCTAGACAAGAGTTGTAAGTGAGGGGATCAGGTCAGGAGGCCAAAGTCAGGCAGGTCAGGCAGGTCAGGAGGCCAAAGTCTTTAAGAAACCAAGACATGGACAGATATTGAAGTAGAGAGGCACGCTAGTGGGGTCAGGCACAGAGAGCAGGGATCCAGACTGGATCCCTGTTGGCCAAGGGGTCCAGGGCTGTAATTGTAAGAGAGTAGGATGTGACGGTTGACAAACCAAAGCCACAAGCCAGGAGCCACCAGTCAGAAGACAGGGGTCTGGAGCCAGAAAGCTTGGAGCAGAGGAGTTGGGAGCTGACAGGTGTTGAGCAAAGGGGTCTAGGTTAGAGTCTAAAACCAGAAGCTGGGAACCAGGAGCCAGAAGTTAAGCCCAAACTAGACAGTGATGCATCAGTCCTGTCACATAACCTACTAGGCACTGAAAGAGCAGTTGCTGCTGTTTATAAGCAGACAGCCACACCTGTTGCAGGCAAGCTGGGGCCAGCTGGAAGTAGTGATGCCACTAGCAGCCAAGTCCAGCTGGGACTAATTAGCCAGCCTGATGCCCTGACTTGTGACCTGTGAATCAAACCTAGTCAGACCTAATAGGTTAGCATGCTCAGATATCACTCTAAGGGAAAAAATTAAAAAGAGGTCCTAGTAAGCAGGATCAAACATTGTTATTCCATTGTTAAATCCTTCCAGACCCTTCATGGTATGGTTTAGTAAAGTGGGAGGAACCATACTTCCTAATGGGGCTTCTGGAGGCATGTTGGTTCCATTAATTTATTGGGTGATGCCATCAAAACTGGCTGCTTACCTTAGCACCGTGGAGTGCACTGACTTCAGTATAAAAGAGGGTAATCATGTTGATTTGAATTTCAGCTGCTTAACGACCAATGGGCTGTTTATTCAAAGCAGGAACAGAGCTTGCTTCAAGGTCATGGTTAAAGCTTTTTTTTAAGTACCTAGTGTGTAATGCAGCTGTGCTTCTCAACTGTTTGCTTCCCATGTTGTCAGTGATCTTTGGATAAGGAGATGCATAAATCTAATAAATAAGGCTTGCATTTACAGACTTAGAGAGGTGTCCCCAGGACATGAGGAAGTGTACGCTGTGCTTTAAACTTGTCTAATTTCTCTCTCAGTTTACAGTTGGTTCAATAAAAGATATCACAAAATAACCTTTGTCTCTCATATGTTTCCTGGACTCTTGCTCCTTTGATAATACTCTCACCCCATCACACTTAAATAGGATTTTCGCAATGGTACTCTTAATGTGATAAAAGTGTAGTTTTAGACTATGCTCTTTCCTAATAGAGAGACTCCTGCATGCACTTTTTTATTCTGCTAAATGTGAACCACGGCTGAACGAAATGTTCCCCTAAGGTTTCTCTAGGAACCGACATGTACAACCTGTTGGAACAGTGTGTACTTCCTGGTGCTTGTATTCTTTTTCTGTTTGTCCGTGAGAAGGAACTAGAAGAACTTTTAACAGATTTATACTGACACAGTACAGTAAACTCAAACAAATTGGTCTTTACAGAACACACCCTATATTTTTGTCCCCGTGTATATGGAAATTATGTAAATGCAAATAAAATACAGATAAATCTTGGCAAAGATTTGGGTCCAGAATCCATGTCCACTGCCTGGTAGTATAGAAGTCTAAAATCATGCTTACCATTTAACTTATAATATTTTTACACCCACTTTCTCTCCCTCTCTCTCTCTCTCTCTCTCTCTCTCATGATTAAGATGCCAGAAGGTACATTTCTTAGTATGTTTAATAGCTTATGGGAAATGCTTTCTTCTCCCTCCTTTGATTGTTCTTTTTGACTGCTTTCTTCCTGGAAACAGGGAAGAGTCTTTTCTTCAGTACCACTTAGTAGCATTTTGCCATGAGTGATCCATATATATCAGCTACATCTAGGAGCATTCTGAGATCAGTACCCTACTTAGATCCAGAACGGCCAACAGGAGAATAGCTGCTAGAACAGAAGAACAGCTGCAATGTATCCAGCAGTTCTCCACAGCCAAGGAGCTTAGCTGCTTATGGTATACTAGCTGTGTATCATAGTACAGTATTCTGGCCACCTTTTGAGGCCTTCAGTCTAGAGCAGGTCTGTAGCCAATGGGGCAGATCCAGCCTATGGGATTTCTTGTGGACTGGATGACCTACCTCTGTGGGGCAGATTTAATCTATTGGGCTTGTTGCCACAGCTACTAGAGTCACTGCATTGGCGCAGCAGCACAACTCTGGAATTCAAGGCGTTAATGCTGCTGCCACATGAGGGGGAAGAGGGGAGGGAGAGAGAAGCCTTATTCACCACTGAATTTGGGACTTTCAATTCTTAATGGGCGCATCTACATGCAATACTATCGAGCAGTGGTTACCGCGCATTTATTTAGTGCTTGTATAAACAAGTACTAAATTAATGCGCGGTAACCAGAATTACTGCTTAGTAGAATGCCTCTTTAGTGACACAGTTGTGCAGTAGCGTAATAATACTGCACAGTAGAGTATTAGCACTGTTGGTGCTGTGATGCACTACTGCGCAGTATTATTCGGCTACTGCGCAGTCAGCATCTTGTGCAGATGCACCCACTAGTGACTCAAACTAACAAAAGGAGAAGTGGGGATGGCAGCTGCATTTACCACCTGAGTTCTGGAGCCATGCTGATGCAGTCAACCAGACTAAAGCCACCAGTGCTGCTCATGCTCTGGACCTACCCTGTGGAGACAAATGTCTTTGACATCTCTGATCTTGATTTGCTTTTGGCAAGTGCATTTGTTTTAAGACCTGTGTAGGAAAGAAAAGTAGTCCTGGATTGAGAAAACCTAAGTTAAGCATTTTGCTAAGATGTTTTCATTTATGGTTTTGCTGTTGGTTTCTTTTAAACATTAGATCTGGTCATAATCTTCAGATAATTAAATCTTCCAACAAAATGAGGCAACATTTTCATTAAAAGTTTTTCCTACTTTTTGACCAACTCTGCAAACTCCTAGGATGTCCCTGAGTACAAAAGGACCAGGATTTCATCCCTAATATTTAAATTGAAGTTCTATATTTTTTCCTAACTATTGAAGTTGGTCTAATAAAAGATACCAGATTCACCCAAAGAACCTTGTCTGCATTCTGGAATGTGACTCTTCAAATCATCACTTTTTTTTTAGTTCCATATTGTGCCTTGCTTGTCTCCATATCAAATCTGCTTTGTTTTCTGGTATCAACACTGTATTTCTAACTGTTAACCCTGCCAACTCAGTGGATGCATCTATACAAGATGCTTTACTGTGCAACAGGCTAATTTGCTGCACAGTAAAGTATTACCATCTACACGTGCACAGAAATTAGGGCACAGTAAAGTAATTTACTGCACTGCCAGATAGTCCCATCAGATACAAGTGGTATCTGGCAGCACAGTAAATTACTGCGCTTAAACGCACATACAGACTGTGATGTTGCGATTAGTTTACTCAAGCTCAAATTGAGCTGGAGTATGTTCATTTACATTAATTGCACATGTAGACAAACCCAGTCTGGGATAAGAAAACAAAAGTTGTGTTCTCTGTGGCTTGTGCATTATAAAAGTAAAGATCCTGTAGCTGACATGTTTTCTTGTTTTGTTTGTTAATCTCCCACAAATTTAAATGGAATTCAATTCACACTTTCTTAATGGCCTCAGTCCTCTTCTGCAAGGAGTATGATATTGGATCTCACTTTAAAATTAGCTGATGTCTTGCTTCTTCAAAGAGAAAGAAGAAGCAATTGTTGTTACCCAACAATTTGTGAAGACCCAAACAGCCCAGAAGAGGAAGAGGTGCCCTTATTTGCTTTTCCACCTACTGGAAAGAGCAGTGTGATGGCTGGTTTGGCTTGTGTTTTTTGCCAGGGGGGTGAAGTGTTCCAGTCTCTGAGTGCTATGCAGTCTCTGAATGCTAAACAAACCAGATAGCCCCTTGAATTTATGGCTTGCCCTGTGACCTCAATGCTGATCCCCGTGAAGTCAATTTTCAAGCCCTGGTTTGTTTTTCCTTCTCCCCTCTTGTGCTGCTGCTTCTATGCCTGACAGGTCCTCCCAGTCTTTGGGGCTGGTAAAGCCACTACTATTCTTCAATTTCTTTTAAAAGGTCCTTTCTTCTGTGACACCCACAAGTTTTCATTTTAAGGGTAGGAAGGAAAGCAATGTGTCAGTCCCTCCTCTAGATTTTTCAAGGCACCCTGCTTCTTCATGGCTGTCTGACTTGACTATAGTTCTCTGACATAAGGGCAGTCTTGTGTAATTATGGCAAGCACATAATTGGTATGAAATAAATAGCAATATACTAGTATTGCTATTAGGTTAGTAGTTATATTTATATCAACCTGCAATCAATTTGTCATAGGCTGCGCAAGTATCACAAAAACTAACATTTTAAAGAGGCCTTCCAAAAGCAGAGGTTTTTTTAAAGACCAGTTTGTTTTCTCCTGATGCAGCTATTAGAGTACTCTGTCTTTAAAGGAGTACAGTGTGCTTTCAAGCCAACAAAGCTCTGCATTGTCTATACTGTACTATGCAAACATGCTGCATTTACATGTGAACTTCCCCTCTTCAAGTTAATCTTGGAACAAATCTTGCCTAAAAGCACAAGATAGAAATTAAATACAACATTGAAAGGAACCAAGAAAGATTCCCCCATTTAATTACCACACAGGCAAAGGACAGTTAATGCTTTTATCCTGCTCTTCCTGTCAGTTCAGAGAACTGAAATTTTCATGAGCAATAAACAAGTATTCTCACCAGAGTGCCCTTGCCCAGGGAACCTGACCTCTCATGGTAGGTCTATACCCAGAGAATATGTTGAATGGAAGAGCTTTCCTTGAATCAGAAGGAGGAAAACAGGTTTCAGCAAGACTTGTGTTCTATAAATTGATGCGTTCTTCTGGTACAGACAAGCCCCAGGTGTTCCTTCTCACCTTGAGTTCAAAGGCCTTCAGGGCATGGTGAAAAGCATGTGATCATCCATAATTTTAGCTGATTGATATTAAGCTGAAGATCCTCTGTATACAAGAAATAAGAGAAGGATATATTGATCCATCCATCTCTCTCTCTCTCTCTGTGTGCATGTTCTGCATATTAACCACCTACATGACATAGCAGAGGGTACTGGCAAAATTAAATGAATACATAAGGTCTTGATTCAAAGCAGGACTGTCCAAAAAGGAGTGTGTGCTGTGGTTTGGTGGCTGAACTGAGAAATTGGAGGAAAGGAATTGAAACAGAATCCCTCTTTAAGTTTCCAAGAAAAACAAAAATCATTTTGGCTTGACCCAAACTACCAAGTTTCGTTCTGCTTTCAGGTTCTTTTGAAAAGTAAAGTCCAAATGTTTCGTTTAAAATATGTCACAACAAAATGTTTGCTTTTGTTTATTTTTTTAACTGAAATGATTTGTAGTTTGACAGTTATTAATATTTTAGCTCCTTCGAATTTTTTTGGTGAATTTACTTACTGTCTGTTAAAAAAAACCAACCTAAAACACCCAACATTAATCCGAAGCTCATTCAAACTGTTGGTAGTCTTTCCATTTTATTTCAGTGGTCTTTGGATCAGGAACCAAATGCTTATATCTGATCTATTTTCAGAATGTCTTTAAACTATTTTCAGATCAATTTTCAGAAGATCTTATTTTCATCAGATCTGTTTTCAGCATGTTACCTAATTGAGTAACTTGCAAATATTAAAATATTTAAAAATAGTGTGATGGGTAAGAATGGTTTAAAAACAACACCATAATAAAAATAATTCTAGGCTAAATTAATTACAAGTTGAATGAAAAAAATGTGATCTGTACATGTTAATGTCTTTTTCTGCACACCTGAATACCAATGAAACTGATATAGTGCAGTAATAAATACCATGGAAACAGAAATGGCTCTGGAACCCTAACATATTTATTTCCATCAAGAGAGCATTACTGGAAAACTTATTTACAGCTGCAAGGCAGAAAACCTGGTATAGAAAGGTCCATCTAAAGAACAGAGGAGTTCTAGTTGAACAGATTCTGTTTTACATTTGCAAACTTCCCAACTCATGTTACAACTCACATTACAAACTCACGTTACTCACTCCTGTATTGAACGTGAACTAGCTTTGGCCTCCATACTGCAAAAACCTGAGCATGTCTCATTGAAACTGGTAGATTTGTGTACGGAGGTAAAGTAACATGTTGAAAGGTTCAGGAATTATAATATTGTGGATCCCAGTCACCAAAATGCACATGCACCTTTTTAACTTCATACATATCAATATTCCCATTGATGTCACCGAGACTTCTCACATGATTGTACCTATGCACTCATTTACATATTAACAGAATGAGGTTCTGAATGCTTGGTAAAGAAAAGAAAACACTTTCTAGGCTAAAGGTAAGAAAGTACTTTACTTGACTGATATCTTGTGAAAAAGCTTATAATCTCACAGGCACCTGCTGCTAGAGAAGATTAAAATGGAGGAAAAGAATTGATTTTTGTCCCCAACCTGTTATTAACAGCTAATGAATATACATCCGGGAAAGTGCTTGTGGGCTTTTATTCCTGGCTTTGTTCTCATATTAACAGTATTACCTTTTATCTTCACCCTTGTACATGCAGTCTGTGGTTACTTGAATAATATTTAACTGTACACTCAAAGGAAGTTTTTAGCCATTATTTACATGGTGCATTTAATGTCTTAATTTTTAGAATAACGATTTATAGAAACTGTTAAAATGTTATATGGATGAAATGTGGACATATCGTCTTACATAAGCTGGAAAGTATTATAGAAGTTAAGCCTACAAATCTGTTTTTCCCTTGTAAAAAAGGAGCTTACTTTTTTCCCCCTATGGGCGTGTGAAGAAAATTGGATTTTAGAGAGTTAGCCAAATACTGCCCTGATTCACATCTATGCAGCCTCAGAGAAATCTGAAATTGCCACTTCTTGGAAATTACTCGGCTTTATAGGGGCTTTTCCTTGCATACTAGTTTTGCAGAAGGCATGGCAGGCTGGCACCTTATAGACCAGTGGTCACCAACCAGCAATCTCAATCATCTGGTCGATCGTGGAGCCTCTGACAGTCAACTTCCCTTCCACCCGGGCTGGGCTGGGTGAGTGAGGTCAGAGTCTGGGCAGCTTGTCCAGGAAGCAGTGGGGCAGGGCAGGGGTTGGGGGTGGCCAGGAGTGAGATAGGGGGCAGTGCAGGGAGGGGGGGCGCAGTAGATCATGGGGTGCCAAAAAGTGATCTTCACCATAAAAAGGTTGGAGGCCACTGTTATAGACTAACTCATTCAGTGTGTCATGAGCTATGCAGGGGTACTAAATAGAAAGAAATAAGGTCATTTTAAAAAAAAGGATAGGGAAATGGGGGTGAGAGAAGGGGGCACAGTTGAGTTTTACTTATATGAGCAATTCTTTATTGAATTCAGTAGGAATTCTTACACAGCCAGAGATGTTATAACACTTAAGTGATTGGAGGTTCAGAAGATTGTGCCTGATATTTCTTGCCCCCTGCCCTTCTCCTCCCCACTTTCCTCCCCCCCTTCCCCTCCTCTGCCTTCTATCAGTAGACTTAAAGGTGATTGGTTTTTCTGAGAATCAGGCTCTTATGTCTACTGAAGCAAATACCTGTGCTGTGTGTTTTGCCTTGAAACCTATTTAAGCATGACACTGACTCACTTCATTAACTCCCAAAGAGGTTAAATAAACTTTTAGTTCAGCAGGCAGAATGGGGGGAAAGTTGCATAGTTATAATGAGAAATGCATGTTTATTAGCATACAACCTACTTTTACCTTTTACTTGAAAGTAAAAGTCTGTAGCTCTTAGGCCTCCACCTCTCTGGAAGAGTCAGAAGTTAAAAGTGGAGAATGGCATGAATGGATTTTTAAAACCTGTTATCCATTAATACTAATTTATCCAAGGTCTCTGGAAAAAAAAATCACATCTGTAAATACCAGATCAAATGACACTGTAAACCATGCTGCTCCCCTAATGTGGTTCCATTGATGCTGGTGCAGCAGGTATGCCCGGGATTCATTTGGACCATTATGTGGTATGCATGACTTTATTAGTCCCTCCTATATGTCTTAACACGGGGGTGCCAAACTCACCTGCGTCCCCAAGCCAAATCTGGACCATGGAGTTCCTCATGGGCTGGATCTGGACTGTAAGAAGCCTCACAGGCCAGAGCTGGGTCCAGAAGTGGTGGCAGAGTGAGCAGCAAGGCGGTGGTTAGCAGGGTTTGAAATACGGGGGCGCTCAGGAGGGGCTGAGCCCCCCCCCCCCCCATAAGAGATGAGAGCCCTTAAACCCCCCCACCCCACAAAAGACAAGAGCCCCCGGCCCACCCCACACCTTTCTAAGCAGCTCAGGCAGTGGCAGCAGCAGCTCCTTCCAGCTTCCACCGCCGCAGACCCCCTGCAAGAGTCCAAGTGTAACTCAAAACCTGGCAATTAGTGGTAACTCAGGTTCTGCAGTGACTGAGTTCTCTGTGTGTGTCCCACACTAAGGATTGTTTGGTTACCGCATCCCATGATGCCTTCTCTCTCTTGCCTACCCAAAGCACCTGTTTTTTGGGGTCAAGAATTCAGTTTCTGTTCCTTATGCAATCTGTTTTAACCCCTGTTTCAGGTCAATGAGCCTGTCTGTTGACTTTAGTTAGATTTGGATTATGCTTCCAGTCAGGTTGTAGAGTGTTACTGCAGAGATGGCACAAGGCCTAACTAGCCAGTTGGTCAAGTGCTCTGAGATTTTTATAGGCAGTAGATGAGCAACCTGCTTGTTGTTTACTTACAATACGGTCAATGCTTAAGCCCCCAAATAGTGAGTTTTGCAAACAGTTATAAAAGGGAGGAAAAAAAGGAGACTTCTCTGGATGTGTACTTGATTGCTCAAGAGCCTGCTGGAAGATGACAGAGGACAGTGATGCTTGCAGAGATCAGGCTGCATATTTTGACATGAAAATTAATTACAGGTTTCCCTCGCTTTATGCTGTACATGTGTTCCTGGAAAACAGCGCATAACTCGAATTTGCATAAAGGGAACCCACTTTACAATGTTACAAGTAGGGATATGTTCCAACACCTTGACTGTACTGACCCCCCCAGACCCATTTCTACCACTTTTACAAGAAAATTTTGGTACTCATCAGCAACAGAAAGGTGGCTGCCGCTGCGTGCTGCACTTTGTGCACAGGAGCAGCTGCTCCGGGAGCAGTGCCGCTGGGCTGCACCGCACCCCCTGCCTGCCTGGTTGCAGGATGCACGTGGTGTCGCGCTGCTCCTCAGGCAGCTGCAGCTCCAGAAGCATGGGCACTGGCTGCCCTAAGTGGTGGGCTTCCACCATACCGATCACATAAAAGTGAATTTATGCCACATATAACGAATTTTTGCTATAAAAAGGGTCATCGCATAAGAGCGAATTCACACACAAAGAACCTGCATAAAGCAAGGGAAACCTGTTACTTATAATGCCAGGGTCAGCAACATAGGGCATTTTTACAAGTGCTCTTGGGTGAGGGTGGGAGGCACTTTAATTGGAGTGGCTCTTGGGAGCCGCTCTAGTTAAAGCATGCAGCGTCTCGGGTATTCAGTGTCCCGTGCTTCAAAATGATGATGGGGTGCTTTAACTAAAGCTTGTTCAATGAGCGGTGACACTGAATACACATGGCACCAAGGCTGCTGAAGCATGCTAATTAGCACGCTCCAGCAGACCATTAATCAGAGCATGCATTGGGCAAGTAACTAGAATGCATTGGAGCAGGTGTCTGGCATGTGTATAGGTACTGATAGAGTCTGTGAAGTCACTTGGCCTGCAGAGTACCAGGACTTTGCCTACACCTGTACCCATGCTGAGGCCAGGCCACTTCCAGCTGTGTCCTTGCCACTGCTGTTTCTCCATCCTGCCTCCTAGCCTCCCCAAGCTGCAGTATGGGCACAGCTAACAGCTGGCAGGGAGCTGTGGTGGATGCTGAAAACTGCATCCAAGTTGATACCCTTTCTCTCCACACCCCAGCTGCAGCACAAAAGTGGCAGCAGTGTAGACACAACTGTCAGCTTCCTTCTCCTCGCTGTTGACATGCCATGGAAACCACCTGGCCCATGTTGGACTGGAGTTGTGTTGTTCCAACCTGTGCCTGGCAAATGTTACCATCTGCTGTCATAATGCACCTGAACCCAGGATCTAAGCAATAGCATTTTCTTCGCTACTTGATTACCAGTATGATACCTCTTAAGTCTGACAGTGTTACAGTAATTAATCACCCAACTGCATTCCTCCTTAGTTATAGCCTAGACAGTAGGCATCTTGCCAACTACTTGCATTTTTTTCTTCTTTCTTGCCCTGTAGGCAGAAATTACACTTCACATCATCTGACAGTAAAAAATAATGTGCCCTAAAACCAGGGGTAAAGCTAAGGACTGGGTTATAGACAGTTTGGTCTAGTGGGTAGGCCATCAAGGGAAGGGCTACGGTCAGGAACTGGTGGAGCCAGAAAGCCAAAGTCAGAGCAGACCTTCAGACAGGACTGTTGTCTGGCCTACAGCATAATGCATAGTGGGACTTAAATGAGAAGACTGCTTTCCTCAGCAGCCAATTAGGAGGCCCTAGTAGTGACCATTTGGTTCATCAACTGGGGTAGGGCCAGTGGTGGATTAAGATTTATTGGGGCCCTGGGGAAACAGAAAATTGGAGGCCCCCCAAATCCAATTATAAACATGAATGTATCAAAAAGCATTAATAATTAGACCCATTAAATGTTTCCATGGTGCATTAATAAATAAAGCACAACATGCAATGTCAAAAGTAACTATACAATTTTGCTACACACAAAACTGAATGAAACAATTATCAGGGGCCCCTGGGCACAAGCCTTCTGGGCCTGCACATTAATCTGCCCCTGGATAGGGCTGCCAGTTAGAGCCTCAGGCAAGTTTGGCTGACTGTAATTAGTCCTGGCTGCCTCTTAGGTCCCCCAATACAAAGGTAGCCTTTTTTGGCCATGGACTGGAAAGACCACCAGGCAGGTGACCACCACCAGCATTTGTCCCCATAGCAGCATGAGGAGAGCACATGCACCTAAAGCACTCTTCAGCCGAACGCCACTGAAGCCCCACGTCTGCAGGCCAGATCCAAAAGTTCTGTGGGCCAGATCCAGCCCACAGACTGTAGGTTGCCTCTTCTAAACAGCCAGGGCCTGATTCTCATGTGCGTGAATGCTCTAGTATAAAGGATGATTTGGTTCTTTATATATTCAAGTGAGTTCTAGAAATAAATACATACTATTGAATCATAAACATATCATACCATGTGCTAGACTCCTGGGCCACTTCTAGACTACTAGTCTGTCCTGCCCACCTACAGCACTCTTGAATGTGATGTATTGCTCTCCACCTTCCAGTGGAAGCAGCATAGCTGTGCATACCCAGTGAACTAATTAGCTGTATCATTTAAGCATTAATAAACCCACCCTTGGCACCACATGCATGTAGCTGCACTGCTCCTCATTGGGAAGGTATTTCTCTTAGTGTGCAGAGAGTGCTGCTTAGTGTTTTGTGGTCTAGAAATAGGCTTGGAGATTCATAAGCAACGTGTCCTGTGGTATCCTGTAACTTCCTACACCGTCTCGTCAGTCTAGATTCCTCTGTTTGCCACAATTTTTCATGTTCTTCCTACTTAAAAATATGTAAGTGAAAAAAAACATGCAACAAGAGTCTCTAGAAGGAAGGAAATGTCTGGGCAGCAGAACAAGAATGTTCCAGGATGAGTTCTCTGCCTTGGTGAGACCTTGTGTCAATGTCATGTTCCGCTGTGGACAGACCTAGAGTTGTGAAAAGGGGGGGTGCAGATGGTGAAGCTGTTAGGCCCCAGCTCAAGTCTGGGTTCGTGCCCAGTATGCAAAGGCCAATAAAGATACCAGGGGTGAAAGTATAAAGAAGATTTATTGCTAGCAATAAAAGGTGCAAGCGGAATAATCTCACAGAACAAGCACACCAGATATGCAATACTAAGCCCCTTATATACAGGGGTTTGAACCTTCATAAGCATCCTTGTTTGCTAATTGGCTATAAAGGAGTGACGCAAGGAGTTCTTTACTGAGCATGTCTCTATACCCGTGTTTTAGCTATGTAGCTCATTAACATACATATATGTTTCATTAGCATATTTCTTCCCCACCTAGGGGTGTGATTTTTAGTATTTTAATGAGCTCTTTGTCCCAGTACTTCTGATTCTGCTTTTGTTTTCAAGCCTCCTCTATCTAAGACTGTCTGCTCCTTATCATTGCAGATGGGCATTTGTCACATAGCATTCACTTTTGCTTAGGCTTTGCATAGTAGTTTCTAGGTCAAACCTCACAAAGTGAGTCATCACATATAAAACAACACATATTTTTCTCCAGTTAAAATAAACTAGAAGCCAGGGGCCTAGGTCCGTATTAGTTAGTTTAAGATTGAAGCAAAAACAAATATAACTTAATTGGAATGAGTTAAAAACAGTCTACAGGACTATGAAATAGGAGCTTCACTGCCAGGAGCAGCTAACAGACAGCAGAATTACAGAACAAACGATAGCTTGATGGGTGGAACATCAAGAGCAATAAACAGAAGAGAGGGTGGTTAACACCTACGGCATGAAGTGTTTAGAAAGGATCGGGTAGATTATGAGCCACAAAGTCAAGTGACTCCCTCGGCACTGACTGACTAGAAATGCTGTTGCCACCCCCAGGCAGGTGATTTTAAACTTTGGGCAGAACAAAAATCAAAGCGGGGTGCAAGTGCACCAGTATACCTGCCCCCCTGGATCCACCCCTGTGTTGCCACAGACCTTATATATGACTTGAGTAAAATCCTAAGAGTGCAAACCTTTGCAACATAAGGCATTGTGGTACCTAACTTCTAGTGCATTGCCACCCACTGGAAGTCTGAGACCCAGATCAAGCGTCTCTGTACAATGCAGAGAGAGACTGTGATACCTATGAATGGGATTTTCAAACACCAGCATGCTAACAGGGGAGCAACCTATGCTAGGCAGAAGGAAGTGCCAAGAAGAGGGACTTGAGTACCAAACTGAGTTTGGAGTTAGATACCTTCTTTTTTGGGGTAGAGCAACTGCCTCCCCCTTTATATTCAATAGTCCAGTGATTCGAGCGCTCTCCTTGGAAGTGAAAAACCTGCTTTCTCCCAGATCATCACTCTGTTTTGACTTGGAGCAGGAGCACAAATCCAGGCCTTCTACAAGGATGCCCTAATAACCTGTTGAAAGTGTTTTCCTTTATAATTTAAATATTCATAAAACCAGAAAATGTAAGAGAGTGATTCTTGATTTTATACAAAGTAGAACAGCTCTAAGTCACGGACTGAAAGAGATCTACCTCAAAATAGTTAATAGCCTGGGGTCTGAGCACTCTCCTGGCCCATTGACTTCAAGTCTTTGCTCCAAATTGAGGATATTAGAGATTCAAACTGGCTGAGCTTTTGGAAGAAATGGGAACACCACCCCATATGATGTGCTGATATCTAGATATCTTTTGAGTGAGTCTTGATTCAATAGGCATGCTGTGAAAGCACCGGCTGGATTGGGCCTCACAGGTCAGACAGACAGACAGGGAACACCTGCTATGAGAATACTGCCAAAATTTACCATGGGGTAGGGTTCAAGTCAGCTCAGTAGCATCAGGCTGTAGGAAACTTGGATGCCATTGCCTAGGTACTTCAGACACGTGTTAATCTAGGCAGCACCTGACCAGGGATTGGAAGGGTCTCTGTAACACCTAAATGTTGGACTTTGGCACCTAATTCCCGCTGTGGATCTATACCTTGCCTCAGTTCCTGATCTGTAAAATGGTGAGGAAGATGGGATGTTGTGATGGCAAAGGCTTCTCAGAGGGCTCCAAGTCTGGTGCCTCCTCTAAGTCAGCACTCAGGGCTGGTGCCACCCTTGTCCACCCTTAGTCACTCTACTGACTCCCTGCGTGTTTGTGGAGCAATTATACAAGAGCCTTTTGCTATGCTGTTAGCATGGGAATGTACTAAGGCATTATGAAAATTGAACTATTGTTATAGTATTTGAAATTTAGTAGAAGCTGGAGCTTATCCATGAAGACAGAGTAGCCTGGAACAGCTTGGATCTTCAGCTAGAGTAATGAGGGATAGTTCCTTTGAAGTCAGTTGATCTGAGCCGACTTAACCCAGCTGAGGTTTTGACCCATGCTGTGTGTTAGAGCAAATACATAAAACTGAAGTTCTGTTCTGTAAAAAAACAGAACGCATCACAGGAAAGCAGTGGCCACTACCACATTCACATAGTTTTGGAGTTAAAATCCATTTTGTGTTTTAAATTACATCAGAGAACTGAATATCAGAACTGTTGGTGCTCACGCAAATTCTCTTTAAAGACATAAAATGGTTGTGGGGGTGTGGGGAGAGTTGAAAGTAAGAGTTATTTTAAGAAAACTAATTTTATTCATACATTATGATAAGGTGAGGAAAGTGTAAGTATAAGAAGCCAAAGGTCACCTTTAACAACATGTGTAAAGGTGGCTGATGAATATTATGGAATGATGTTCAACTTCTTCATGGACAGCAGACTGTAGGACGTAACCTGAGAGAATTACTCTTCAGGGAACAACATGCTGTTCATCGTCAGACATCTCTCATCTCATCTGGAATGCTGCTGGTACAGCATTCTTAGGATGACAGACTACAAATTCAATTTCTCTTTCCCCCTATTTTAATTCAACCATGGAAAAGATGCTTCTTAGAGAGGCTGGTGGTATATTTGTAATGATTTTTCATTTTATTAATATTGTTGGCACCGGTCTTTATAGAACCGTTCTATTTTCTTTATTTCGTGTTGAGACTGAATATAGTGCAATTGATGGAAATTAATATTGCAGTGAATAGCCTATGAAGAGAAAAAAATAGTAGAGCTTATTAGCTTAAACTGTGGTTCTGCTCTGAAAAGTAGTAGTTTAAAAGCAGCAATTTTGTATACATCAGCTATGTATCCTCCACGTATTCACCATGTTGTCACCCCCCATGTAGTCACTAAATTAAATAGCTATGACAGAAATAAGGCTCCACTATACTAAAATATTCATGTATGTGTTTATAAGATCAGGTCCTAAGCTTTTATTATTATTTCTGTCAAATCAGGAGAGCCATTACAGCAAAGAAAGGCTCATTCTATTACAAATTACATATGATCAACATAATTACATTTCCTATTTTAAGACTAAATCCTGCCTTCTGTTCTATCTGGGCACAGCTACATGAGATACTTAACTCTACATGAGTATAGTTTACTGCAAAGTAAGCATGTGTGTCTACACGTGCATATGCTTACTACACACTAAACCTCCCTAATCCCAAGTAAATTTGCTACCTGCAAATGCAAGTAGAAAATTTACTTGAGATTAGTAATGGCACAGTAGCACTCGTGTAGATACCTGACCAAGAGCAAAATCTGCTCCTGGTCAAGGGTCCACCGGGGGCAAGAGATAGCTCCCTGCTGCCAGGGCAGGGTCCACCACAGGAGTCCAGGTGGGGACTATATCCTCATGCCCTGGCAGCAGGGAGCTCCAAGCCTCCTGCTCTAAGATCATGATTGGGGAGCGGAGGACTGGGAGACCTTTATCTCCCAGCACCCGCTCCACAACCATGGAGCCGGTACTGGGAGATAAGAGTCTCCCAGCACTGGCCCCAGTCATGGAGCTGGCACTGGGAAACAAGGATCTTCCAGCACTGGCCCCACGATTGCAGAGCTGGCTTTGGGAGATAAGGGTCTCCCAGCACTGGCCTTGTGGTTGTGAAGCTGGTGCTAGGAGCTCCCTGCTGGTGGGGGCAGAGGAGTCTGTTCCCTGACCAGTTCCATGAGCACGGAGCTGGGCGAGGAACAGGCTGAGGAGCTTGTTCCTTGTTTAGCTCCACACTCACAGAGGTGGTCGGGGAACAAGCCCCCCAACCTGTTCCCTCTCCAGCTCCAGGCTTGCAGAGCTGAGCGGGTAACAAGCTCCCCATCCTCTGGTACGCAGGGCAGGGGCTGGGACCTGTCATGGTCAGTGATGGGTCCCATCCCTATGCCCCAATGAGGTGACTGAGGCATGGTGATTGGAAAGAGCTGCATGGGTGCGATAGGTCCCAGCCCCCTGGCCCAATTACCAGTGGGGCAGCTAGCAGTGAGCTAGCTGCTAGCTGCCCCACTGACAGATTGGGGCAGGGGGCTGGGACCTGCCGCTCCCCTGCAACTCTTTCCAAGTCCCCTGCCCCTGATCAGGCAGCCAGGGCCAGGAGCTCCCTGATGCTGGGGCAGGCGGACATAGTCCCCACCTCAGCAGCAGGCAGCCCCCTGGGGCCAGGAGTCAGCTGTCTCCTGGCCCCGAGCTCCCTGCCAGTCTCTGGGCTAGCACTCAAGGGGAGCTTGGAGCTCCCCCCAGTGGCAGTAGGTGCTCATTGCAGGACTGCAGGAAACCTGGTGCACAGAGCAGCAAATCTGCTCCCTAATTCCCACATGTGTAGATGCCTGCCTGTAAGCACTACCCCCAGAGTAGCCTACACCAGAGTAAACTTAAGCCAGATCAAATGCATGTGTAGACATGTCCACTATGTAACCTCTTCTTCCTCAGAGCTGGTCAGAAAAAGTGCTTGAATAGCAAAATATGGGTTTTTTTAATTCAACTATTTTTCACCAAAATGTTGTGGGGGTGGGGGGAGCTACTTATTTTTAGCTTTTGTTGTTTTGTTTTGTTTTTTTCAAATTTTCAGACCAGAGTGAAGTCTTGAACAAGAACAATGGGGGTTGCATAGATGTGACTGAAGGAAGAATTCAGTCTGCAGTATCTTTATGCTGGTGCTGATAAAGAGGTCAATTTTACAATGAAACTTTAGAAAATTACTTGCAGGAATTATTTGGAAAAGTATTATCTGCACCCATTGGTGTAAATACATCCATAGTTTTAACCCCTATACTGTTCAGGTTCAGTCAGCACCTTCGCTGATCCAATATTTGGTCAGTCGCATTAAATGTAAAACCCAGACTATCACTGTTACCTATAATTATTCAGTTTGGGGATATCTTGGCAGGTTTTAGTTTCTGGGCTGTAGGACTGGAAGCCACTTGAGCAACCAAAAGGGCAGAATCAGAAAATTAGAGCTGGAAGGGACCTCAGGAGGGATCTAGTCTAACCCCCTGTTCAGAGGAGGGCCAGCCCCAACTAAATCATCCCAGCCAAACCTTTGTCTAGCCAGGTATTGAAAACCTCCAAGGATGGCGATTCCACCACCTCTCTGAGTAACCTGCTCCAGTATTTTACTACTCTCCTAGTAAGAAAGTTTTTCCTAATATCTAACTTAACCTCACCTTACTGCAACTTGAAACCATTGGTCCTTGTTCTGTCATGCTGACCTCTGAATTAATCTGTGTAAGGATCTGTTTTCTTTGCATTTAACTTCAGAATTTCCATTACCACAAATAAGAAAACCTATGGCTATTTCTCAACGCGCTGCACTGAAAATGGATCTTAAGTAATAAATGAATTCATTATAAAAGCGCCTCTGGATATGTACACAATTTAATCTCCGCTTAAGCAAACACTGCAGTTGTGTGACTTTCTGTAAGACTGGAGGAGGGTATTTTTCCACTGGACAATTCTGTAAAGCTAATTTAGTGCTTGCATTTTGGAGATCACAGTAGTGGTCAGATTTTCTTGCCCACAACTGTAACCTTGCTGGCACAGGTATCTTCTGTCCCTCTTTTTTTGTTCATACACAGAAATAGCAGTCCTGTGACAGGTTAAAGCAGACTCTTTGGATTCAGGAAGAAGAGAGCCACTTTTTGCAGTAACCTATATGAGGGGCAAAGCCAATGTCTTTGCCTCAGAATATTGAGGGTGATGAGACACATTGCTGACTGACTACACTTCCCAATACAATTATATGTATCAAATTAACTGCAGTTTCCCCAGCCCGGAACCCCTCAGGGGTTGACTTCACCTCAGAGTTAAAGGCCCAGTGTACAGCAGATTCCTGGACCAGCTCCAATGCAGAAGGACAGGGAGAGTCTGGGGTTGGAGGCAGGGGAGACTGGGTTGTAGCTAAAGGGGAAGGGTGGATGCTTACCAGGAGTGAGAAGCAGAAAATGACAGCAGGAAACTGGAAGCTGGACAAGTCAATGGGGAGGCCAAGTCAGAAGTGTATCCTGAAGGTCAGAGAGGGTTCTCATAGAAAAGTAGGGTTGGAAGGGTCATCAGGATGTCATCTAATCCAACCCCTGCTCAAAGCAGGACCATCCCCAACTAAATCATCCCAGCCAAAGGCTTTGTTTAGCTCAAGGCAGGCAATTATTTCAGGCGGAGGGCCGCTTACTGAGTTTTAGCAAGCCATCAAGGGCCACATGGCAGGCAGCCAGGGGCAGATAAATATTAATTTTCTAAATGTTTTATGGTCCCCGCGGGCCAGATAGAATGGCCTGGCGGGCCACATCTGGCCCATGGGCCGCATTTTGCCCACCCCTGGTCTAGCTGGTTCTTAAAAACCTCCAAGGATGGAGATTTTACAACCTCTCTGGGTAATCTGTACTAGTGCTTTACTATCCTCCTAGTGAGAAAGTTTTTCCTAATATGTAACTTAAACTTCCCTTGCTGCATCTTGAGACCATTGCTCCTTTTTTGTCATCTGCCACCAATGAGAGTAGTCTAACTCAGTAGTTTTCAACCATTTTTCATTTGGAGACCCCTAAAACATTTCAAATGGAGCTGCGGACCCCTTTGGAAATTTCAAATGGCAGTGTGGACCCTTTTGAATTTTAATGTGTGTATTCACATACTTTTGATTAATCATAGTCATCTTTCCTGGACCACTTAGACATAGTCTGTGGCCCCCCAGGGCATAGGCACTGACTTTTATTTTTGCTGGGGGGGTGGGGAGGAGCTAAGATGATGGACATGTGGAAAGTTATATGCATTTCAGGTAACAGCCCTCTTCCTGAGGGGGGCCAGGGGCCTGAACGCGCTACACACACAGCACCTCTGCCCAGAGGTCTGTGGACCACAAGTTGAAAACCACCAGTCTAACTCTATCCTCTTTGTAACTATTGAAAGCTGCTGCTAAATCCCCTGTCAGTCATCTCTGCTCCATACTAAAAGAGCAGGTGGATTACTTGATCAGGTGGAGCAGAACTTGTTGCAAGTGGTCATGAAGAGGCAGTCTAGAAACTGGAGTAGTAAAGGAGACAGAAGCCCAAAAGTAAGCACTGCCGGTAACTGAGCTTCTGTGAAGAGATGTAAGATAGGAGGAAACGACAAGTTAAAATGAAGGCTAGTTGAAAGGGAGGTACCAGGAAGCAGGGTTGTAGCAAGAGGGCCAAACTAGGCTCAATAGCCTGGGTTGGAATAAAAATGGCAGTTACTGGGAGCATCTACACAAGACATTTACTGTGGAGTAGACTAATTAACTCCACAGTAAACATCTTGTGTCTACACGTGCAGGGCTATTAGGCCACAGAAAATTAATGAAATCTGCCGCAGGGTAGTAATTGTAAATGCAAGTACTATCCTACTGTGAAGTTATTTACTGTGCAGCAACACACATGTAGATGCTGACCCAGGAGTAAATTGCTCCCGGTCAGGCTAGCCAGCAGGAGGCCACACATGTGGCCCTGCCTAAACATGTGGCTCAGCAGCTACAGGAGCCTCATGGTCCAGCCAGCTCCTCCACTGCCTGATGCAGCCACTCACTGCCCTGGCCTGACCCCCTGTGGCCCCTGCCAGCCCAGGGCTGCCCCCAGGACCCCAAGTCACACTGCCACTGCCAGCCAGAGCCCAGGGCTGACCCCTGTGCCCCTGGCAGCTGGGGACCAACACCCAGTCAGCTACAGCCAGAGCCTGGAGCTCCCCCTGACTGCTGCAGGGAGGCAGAGCAGGGCAGGAGCACCCATGGCTTAAACCTGTTTCTCAACCCATGGGTCATGCCCCAAAATGGATCACAAGAATGTATGAAAGAGCCATGAACAAACTTTAAAAAATGATTCTCCTTTAAAGGAAAAAAATGTAGGAAACCATGGGTTTTCCTTTGCAAGCTGGCAGAGTTCCAGCCTGCAAGGGGCTACTTGGAGCCCCCCATGTCCCACACACCCACCCTCTGCCCCACACATTGGGGGGCAGGGGCCTACGAGTGAGGGACAGCAGGTTAGGAGTGAGGGGCACCAGCAGGGGTAGGTAGTTGATTTATACTGAAACTATTTACTGAGTCAGGACTGGCCATCAAAGTTTACAAATGGGTCCTGGTTCAAAAAAGGTTGAGAACCACTGGCCTAAACTGCTGTCCTGGGCACACATGTAGATGCTGAACCTAGGAATAGTTAATTGCAAAGCAAATTGCTCTGCAGTTTATTCATGCACATTAATTGCATGTGTAGATGCAACCAGACATGTTGCAACCCTTTGACCTAGGGAAGGCATCTAGGGTACAGGCACGGCTGGTGAACTCAGACTGGTGGGGTGGGTGGAGCATCCCATGGGAGTTGAGGGGGTGTTTTGTAGCCAGCCAGCAGCAGGGGGTGGGGGTTGCAACTCCCCCCCCACTCCCGGCCACCTGCAAACCCCACCCCGCTCTCAGACAGCTGCAAACCCACCCACCCCACCCCCCAACCACTAGGGTATCAGTGCCAAAATATTGGTCCAGATACTTACACAGTGCCAGCGATACTTCCAGGCAAAAAAAAAAGTTCAAAACAGGCTTTGACAGGTGACCTCTAAAAAGCATGTCTACATGAGACATTTACTGTGCGGTTGACTAAATAGCAGCACAGTAAACATCTTGGCATCTACACATGCACCCCTATTAGGGTAAAGTAAACTAATTTACTCTGCAGCAGGATAGTACCTGTAAATACAAATACTATCCTGCTGTGGAATAAAAAATTCTGCAGCAGCGCCCATGTAGAAGCTGCCCTAGCTGGCTGAGACATGAGGGTGCTTTGGTGCAGGGGCTGCTTGCTGGCTAGCCCCACACTGAAGCTCCCTTGTGCCCCAGCCAGCCCCTCCACAGCACAATGAGCTAGGTCAGAGCAGCCCTGGGCTGGCAGGCTGATCCCTTGGATCCCATGCCAGTTGGGGCTGCTCCAACCCAGCTCCTCATGTTGTGCATGGATAAACTCTGAAGGTCATTGCTCTGGAGTTAATTCCTCCCAGGCTCACATTCAAACAGTACACCCATAAGCAATTAACTCCAGAGCAATAAGCTCCTCAGTTTATTCAGGTGCCATAACTGCACATGTAGACATGCCCAAAGTGTATTTATTTACTGCTATGAAGTGTATTCTTCTAGTACACTGCCTTGCATTGTGCTTACCACCATTCTGCTCAGGCGTTTAGAAAGCATTTCGGTTCACATTTGAGTACCACGTTCATTGAGAAGATTCTATTTTGTGTGCATATCTCCACTTCCTTTAAGATTTGCTGAAAGTTAGGGCATGAATTCTGATGCCACTTTAGACCAGTCATTCCCCATGGGAATTCCTAGATCTGGAGTTCTATGTGATACCAAAGCATTCTTTAGACTTCCATGGGGGACTCCTTCCTTCTAGTCCAGGGACAGGCAAAATACAGCCTGCAGGCCATATCCAGCCTGCCAGGCAATTTTATCCAGCCCGTGGGTGCCCACCAACTAATTGTATCCAATCCAGCCCACCAGCCTCGCTCTCACCCTTGTGCACAGAGGGCACAGCCGGGCCAGCGCACAGTTTCTGGGCAGGGCTGCTGCGGTCACTGATGCAGCCGCCGGAGGACCTGCTTGGCTTCCCTGGCATCCCACTCACTCCAGGCAGCAGGTAGGGAAGCAGCGGGGCTTGAGGGGGAACTGCAGCTGGGTGGGAGTGTAGAGCATGGGGCTGGGGCTGATGGCAGCATGGAGTCCGCACCCAGGGGGGCAGCAGGAGAGCAGACCTTGGGTGGGCAGGGTGTGGGTGTGAGGGAGGGTAGGGGGTGTGCCCCCCCCACACACATTCCCCACCCATGGCACACAGCCCTCGCTGGCTGCAGCAACAGGCAGGGGTGCTTGGGGAGCTCCTGGCCCATGCAGGTGCTGCTGCCTGCCAGCGTGTAGTTCCAGCCAGTGCTGCACATGGCATCAAGGAGTGCAGCCCAGATGGTCCACCTCTATCACATGGGACTCCGTGCGGCACACATGAAGCTCAGTGCCACCAGGGGAAGCCTACATGATGGAGCCAACTGCCTTCATCACTCCCTGCCATGCAGGTCCTAGGACTCTGCTGGAAAGCAGGAGGCAGGGCTCCTCTCCACTTCTGGCAGAATCCCAACCACATCCCACACCCCCCCACACAATATACAAGAGTAAGACTTTATTTTTGAGTTATTATGCAGTCACATCTATATACACTATGTAAACACAAATCATGACAAAAATATGTTTTTAAATAAAATTAAAATATGTTATAGTAGGTGTTTCCAGTGGCAAAGGTCAGGGGTTAGGGATGGGACTTCCAGTCCCAAGATGGGGACCAGTAGGTGGGGCTACCCTTGTGGCCCTCAAAAGCTCACCAAAACTCATTAAGAGGCCCTCCAACCAAAATAATTGCCTGACCCTCTTCTAGTCCATCTCTTTACAGTGGTGGCATGAACTGGGCCAGGCTTTCAGGAAATCAGCATGGATCCCAGGGCAGGACTGTGGAGGGAGAAGCAGGATATTAATGGTGTGGTCATGCCCCAGTCGTACTTTCTGCTGAGCCTGGAACACCTCTGAAAAGCCAATAGCACTGAAGACTCCTCCAAGGACTAAGAATAAAATTACAGTTGCTGCCTCTGTGTCAATGAGGAAGAGCCCCTGCACCAGGAATATTCCCTGGTAGAGACTTAAGGGATTTGCAGCTACCTGGAGCTGACAGAACCAGCACAGAGTGGATGCAGTGACCCTGCAATCCATCCCCATTGTGACTATAACAGCCTCTCAAGTCTTCCTGGCCACAAGATGCCATTACAGTAATTCCCCTACCATCCCACACACCCAAATTGTCCTTTCAGGGTCTCCCCACCATACAGGACCTGTCAACATACTAGTGATACTGCAAAAAAAACCCAAATAGTGTGAATGAGAACAACTTTTATTTATCTGAATGTGGGTCTGCAGGTGGACAGTCTCTTATTTTTAAATACATGTGGTTAAAGCTGGTTTAGCCAAACGCAATTATTTAGCTAAGCCTGGTACTCAGAGCTGGTCTTAGGGAAAATGGCACCCTGGGTCAACTTGTATTTTGGCACCCTTCTCCCGCCTGAAGTCAGTGGTGCAGCTGCAGGCAGAGGCAAAGGCAGAGACAGGTGGGGTGCAGTCCGGCGGGGAGGAGGAGCAGCATGGTGCACCAAGCAGGCCCACACATGTCCAACCCAGCTCCTCCTGAGCAGTGGCTGGAGGTGGAGGGCGGACTGGGCTGGGCACCACTCCTGCCTGGGGCAGGGATCTACTAGGGCGGGTTGGGGCAGGCCGGGGCAGGGCAGGGCAGGAAGGGTGGAGAGCGCTTCTGTGAGCACAGACCGCTAACACATGTGTGTTTAGTGCCACCCCTGATTACAGCACCCTGGGCAGTAGCCCATGTTGTCCATCTGTAAGGCTGGCTCTGCTGGGACCAAGTAGACTTGGTAGTTAACCACTCTAAAATTAGGATCCATGCATAGACTTGGCCCTAAGCACCTGCAGCTGAGATTAATTTAGTTAAATCAATACAATCCTGGAGCAGATCACTCTTTACAAGTTGTTCAGGCTATTTTACCCATTAGTCTGTGTCATGATGGTCACCCTAGGCATATGCCAGCTGTGTATGAAGCAACCAGCTGATTATAGCATTACCTTTTTTTACAGCCCACAACAACTTAGGTCATGACTACACTTAGTTGAGTTTCATAAGACTCATTCTGATAATGTTTTTTATGCTCATGCTAATGATGGTCCTACACTAGGCCTTGTCAATACAGAATGTTACACAGATTAAACTGAGCCAATTGGATCTAGCTACACACCAGTGGCAATGGAGATGCACTCAAACTGTTCTAAGCAAAGGTTAAACCAGTAAAACCTGCTTCAACAAATCACTCAATTTAATGTAAGCTAACTTAGGTGATGTGCAAACACTTAGCAGTTTAATCTTGCATCATTAGAATGAATAAAAATAATTATATGGGTTAAAAACTTTCCTAATACACAGGAGACCTATGGCTGGAATGTGTTTACCTCCTTGCTGTGGCAGGCTATAAGTAGTAGAACTGAATACTTCTTCACATTCTTGACAATACTACAACCTTTTTAAAGGTTTTTCTTTTTATTAGACATTGTGGGCTATCTGATAGAACACTTTTCCTTTATCCTATAAATCAGGAGTGTCCAACTCACCATGGGCTCCAGGCCAGATCTGGACCACGGAGCTCCTTTCCTGGATCTGGACCATGGGTTGAGGGCTGCCACAGTGGCAGCACCAGATCCAGCAGTGGCAGTGATGGGCTCAGGAGAGCAAGTCCAGACGCTATGGCACTGAACCAAGCTCATTGTTGATGGCCATACCCAGCAAAGCCAAAGGGCCCTGGATGCTGCTGCAGTTGGCCATGCTCTCCAACTTCCAGTGCCTGCTGGTAGGATATGGTTATGTCTTTACCAATTGTCATAGAGCAGTCTACTGTTATGAAACCTTGTGTTTTTAATAATTTGACCCTGGGCATGTCTACACATGCTATTAGCATGCAGCAAGAAACTCCAGCACATATTACATCAGAGTTTATTGCTCCTGAGCACACAGTTTACACATGTGCCTGGAACTACAGCATGTTGAGCCAGGTTGGAGCAGCCCCAGGCTGGCAGGGGGCCCAAGGGGTCAGCCTGCCAGCCTGGGGCTGCTTGGACCCAGTTCAATGTGCTGCAGAAGGGCTGGCTGGGGCACGGAGGTGCTCCAGTGCAGGGCTAGTCAGCAGGCAACCCCCGCACTGAAGTACCCTCATGCCCCAGGCAGCCACATCAGCATCTACACGTGCAGTGCTGCAAGGTAAAAAAACCTCCTCAGGAGGGTAGTACTTGTATTTACAAGTACTTGTCTTTACAAGTACTACTCTGCTGCGGAGTTCATTAGTTTCCTGCAGCCTAATAGGGCTGCACATGTAAATGCAAGATGTTTACTGCAGAGCTAATTTGTCTAATCTGTAGTAAACGTCTAGTGTAGATGCATCTCTGATATGTTGTAGACTAGAGCAAAATTGAAGAACAACTCCTGTGAGCTGGGGGTGGAATAAAAGATCTATAGACGCCAGGGGGCGCTTGTACCTCAAGAATTAGAATCCAGTGTAAAGATGCATTTGAAAGATTCCTCGTCTCATAATAAGTCATATGGGGAGCAGATCAAGCTTTCTTAGGTGTTTTATCACTCTGAAAAACACTTCAGCACATTGGAAAGCCTATGGTAATGAAGTCACAGGAGTGAAGATAACCAGGGGCAGGTGTTTGTAGAACTGTAGGGTATTTTTGGTGTTGTTGTTAGACTCACCTGTATTCACATCCTTAAATTTTAACCCCAAATGCCTATACATTTTTGTTCTCCCAACTAAAGATATTTTTCCCCCTAAAATTCTCAATAATGAAATAAAATAATAATAATCAGTAGTAATTAATAATAAGCTCAGTACTCTTCATCCATAGATCCAAACACTTCAGGAAAATGAGTAAGCATTTTCGTCTTGCGGTAACAAAACCAATTTGAGCTAGCTCTACCTTAGCCACCCTTTAGCCAATATGAGCTTGCACACAAGGAGGCAGTACCTAGTTTTACTACATTGTTTCACAAACTAATTTATGGAAAACTTTCAAAAGCAGGTTCAACAGACACTTGATTGGGATGGTTTAGTCAGAGATGGTCCTGCCTTGAACAGGGGCCTGGACTAGATGACCCGCTCTACTTTCCTATGATCTTATGATCCTAAACAGCACATTTGTTTGTGTGGGTTCTAAGGACATCAAAGCTGACAGGTTGCACCAATTAGCCCAATCATGATGCCAGGCAAAGGCAGCTATGCAGCTTCCAGTTCTGGACCAGCAGGGCCTGTTTCAGCATGACACTCCCTGGCATAGTGAGAGGTACGGGCATGTCCTTAGTTGAAATTAATGTAGTTCTCTGAACTGTTGATGGTAATAACTTCCTGCCTCCCTGCTTTCTCCACCTGCTGTGCCTTCTCATACAACAAGAGATGGCAAATGCTCTGTGGCACAGACTACCTCTCTTTCTGTATGTACATTGTCCACCACAATGAGATCCTGATTTAAAGCTGGATGAACTGTTTTGGACAAATTGTTCATTTGCTGAAAATACCATTTGGGGTTAATGGAAGCAATTTGCCAAATTCAGAATTCATAAATAGCTTCAGCAGCCAAAAAGCGGGTAATTGAAATGTCAACATTTTCAGATGATGCATTTTAATGTTTCGACTCTAAATTAGATTTTTCAAAATTTGCCAAAATGTTTTTAAAAGGTGGGGCGGGAGGCAGGGGAAAGGACCTAAACCTCTTGGTCAGCCAAAAGCCATAACTGTTTTTTTTCCAATTTACAAGAGAAAGTGAAAGATTCCCTCTTTGTCACACAGTATTATTTTTTAAAATCATTTTCATAGTTCAGCCAATGAGTTGAGTCATCATGCATCCGCTCATGTCTAGTGTCTCCCCTCCTCCCCCACTGAGGACCCAGAACACTACTGTAATATAAATAATGAATAGAAACAAGAGCCTTGGATGTAATATTTCGATATTTCTTTTAACGTGCTTTCTTTGCATTTTGTTTTTTCATGTCTTACACAACTTTCTATAAAAGGCAAATTGATTAACAATGAGAAGGGTCTTGGTTTCTGATAAGCATTTATTCAATCAAAATGCTTGAAAAAATGTTCAAGTCTAATCCTTTATACTTTTATTCTGCCCTAAGTAATGAAATTGTGATGTACATACCATAAAAGTGAATCAGATGAGAATTGCTCTCTGTGCCTGTGTTTAATTGAGTACTTAGCATTTTGACACCTGATAATTTTATAATAAGAAGCTCAGGGTAGTAAACAGCTTTAGCTGTGAAGTATATAATCTCCATATGCGATCAGAAAGCAAGGTATATATTAGCCTATCTCCAGCTGACTACCAGGCAGATTATGTCTGTCAATATGATTTTTTTATGTGAGCTATGAATAGAAATTTTCTTGATGAGAAAACTGTACAAGTTGGATTAACAGTTTGACTATGTTTACTCGACTCTTGGGTAAAAATCTTCATTACTTTTGAAGACTTTCCTAGGGGGAAAAGTTTTTTCATTAAATATTGTATACCAGGCAAATTTATATTAGGCCTAGCTCAGATCTAAAAATTATTCTTAGAGTAGCATCAAAATTGCTCCACTTTTTATATTCTGTAGAGCATCAAATGTTGATATTTTTCCATGGGAAAGCAGAAATGTTAACTATTTTTATATTAGCTTGTCAACCTGAAATGAAATGTTTTGATTAAAACATGTTAATAGTTCATTTTGGTTGAAAATCTCAGAACAAAATGTTTCAACTTTTTTTAACCGGAATATTTTTTCTGTGAAAAAGGACAGTATTTCAACTTCTCACCCAGTTCATGATATCAATTTTTCTGTGGTTATTTTTTTGATCAACTCACATTTCATATCTCTTGCTACATATGTCATAGGCAATACCTCTTAATGCAGCTACTTTAATTGTTGCTCATACCTCCTCACACTGATACCTGACTGGTGCACATCCATTTCTGCTGATGCCGGATTTAAGAAAAATGAATTAACCTGGATGCCAAACTAACTATGTGAGAAAACCTATAGAGAAGGGCCATGTTGTAGATAGTCCCTTGGATTTTTCAATCTGAAGGTCAAACAATTCTTAAAGCAAAATCTAGAAATAGAGTAAATATGTTGGAAAGTGGCATTAGCCCTTTCACAGAAGGACTGCTGGCAAAAATGAAGGATGACTTCCCATGACTATAAGCAGTGAATGTGTCCTCTCTCCTGTTGCCTCACTCTTCTCCATTAACTCTTCCTCCTTACCCAGCTCTTTTCCCCAGTCTCTCACTAATTATCTTTGAATGTTCAGTTTTGCATTATGACTTCTTCAAATCTAATCAAACCTGCATCTGGGTTGGCACCTTGGAAAATCCCTCTTCTTAACTGAAGGTACAGCAGGATTTTTTAAATGCTACTTTAGACATTTGTCTGAAGAATTTCAGAAATAGACATAAATCAGAGAGGGAATGATTGTTAGATCATCTCAGGGCCCATTCCCCTAGCAATGTAAGATTGTTCCATTATGGGCATATTTTGTAGTGCCTGTGTGCAGGTCAGTTGGAGTTATTTCAACCTCTAAACTTTGCTTACAGTGTCTTACAGAAAGAACAGTGTAGAAAAAACTGTAGTATAATAAAATCTGCGTTCCTTTTTTGTGTTTTTGGAATGATGTTTATTTAGAAGTATTTGAAAATTTGTTGGAATTTAACAGGCCATGCCATGAGCGCTTTTCCTCCGTGGCCTCAAATGTATGACTTTTTGGGTGTCAACTGGGTGTCTTACCACCCACACCACCCCAGTCCCCTTGAAACCTGTGTTGAAAATAACCCATAGGAAATGTGTGTCAAATACTCAAATACTGTAATCTAGTATAATCCCTATGAACTGGTAGGGTGCTTCAGCAGCCCAGGAAGGGAAACCCTCCCAAGTCTTTTTAGGCTTTGCTGCAGAAGAAAATGTATTGGCCATAGAAGACCTAAATAATGCAAAATAACTTAATTAATTACTTAAGTAACCAGCATAGGTTACTTTTCCCAGAGGCTCATCCCTGGCTTCTGCCAACAAAGGGAGAAAAAGCTCTACTCCTTCCATTGCTCCCTCCTGATTCCCACTACTTCTCTCTTAAATGTTCCTCCCAAATCTTGCAGTACATAGGGAACCCTTGCCACTCCTCAGGCTGCCACTTCACCTTGTCATGCTGCATATTTTGGATGTCCTGAAAAGTACACCAAGTACACCAAGTTGTTGAAGCCCATGTTACCAGAATTGAGCCAGTGATCCTCAAGCATCTACTTGGCCAGACCGGACATTGTGTGTGGATGCTCAAGTCTTGACTCCCAAAAGAAGTGCTCTACTCCCAGCTTAGTAATGGCTTGAGATCTTGTGGTGGCCAGAGGAAGCGCTACAAGGACACATTGAAGGCATACCTCAGGGAAACAGATGCTGACATCAAGAGCTGGGAGAGGCTGGCTGCTGACCAACTCCAACAGTGCCGCAACTTCAACTAAGCAGCAGCCCATTTTCAGGTAAAGCGTCTTGCTCTCAAAGCAGAGAAGAGAGAAGGAAGGAAAAAGAAAGAAATCCTGGTCTACAGCCTACCCTCCCTTGCAGAAAGACCTACAACTCCTGCAGATGGGTCTGTGGTTCAAGGACTGTACTCTTAAGTCACCTGAAGACCTATGAATGAGCTGTGGTGGAGATCATCCTTAATCAAAGGATCGCCGATGACAATAGAATATTTACGCTACCTCTAAATCCATCCTTGACTTCTTCCTATGCTTTCTAGTCTCTAAGGTGCCCTCCTGCCCTGTTTTTTGCTTGACTTCACACTAACACAGCTAACTACCTCTCTCTGATCTATGGAACTGCAGGAACTGAAAGAAACCAGATGAACGCTTTAGAGTTAAATAATTAAAAATTTCATATAAATATAGCCAATCATCTTGACACAAAATTAGGCTTACAGGTGGGTACCTAGCAACAAAAACTAAATGTATATAAATAATGGATAAACTAATCCATCTAGTCAATAAATCAAAGCAGCAAATCCGCCCCTTGCTCTTTTCAAAAACCTTCTCAAATAAACCTGGCCTGTGAAGTCCAGGAAGTACTGGGTTTTAACTATGTATGAGGATTAGTTTCCTGTAGGCATAAAGAATATTCCGTGAAGGTACTGTAAGTGCAATTGTAGAGTACATTATGGGAGAGAGAAATGAAACAATGATTTATGATAAGATTCTAGCTTTTTTGACACAGTGGTGAAATTGGTCTGAAACAGCACAGAGGTTAACCAGGAACTGATTCTGCTCTCATCTATGCTAGCATAAATTCTTAGTGACTTCACTGAAGACAATATGGTCACATTGGTGTAAGAGAAGAGGAGCAGGGCATCTGTCTGTTCCCAATATAAATCTCTAAGCCAGGGGCAATTGAACTGTTTAATTATGAGGAAAGCAGTGTCAGCCTCTTATGAAGTGCCTATGAAAGAAAGCATGCTAGTTCCTTACCTAGTTCTGTTTTTGATCATCTGTGTAATTGCATGCATCAAAACCCTTTGCAAACAATGTGAGACGAGTCCTGAATACTGCATTTTGATCCTAAATCTTACCTAAATAATAGCTAGATGCTTGTGCTACTTGGAGCAGCTTTAGGGTTGCTTTACAATGCTGCACTCTATAAGAGGCCCCAGGAGAAGTTACTGTGGCCTGAGTGTAGTGCATGTGGACCAAACCCCTTTAAATCCCTTTCCTATCTCTACAGGCACCCTATGCAGGCTAGGAGGAGAGAGGCATAACACTGGTTTATACCATGTGAAGACTTTTAATGCCAAAGGATTTTGTTGTTGCCAGTCAGTGCATCTACACATGCATTTCCTGCTGCTGGCCTGCGGCCTGCCCAGGGAGACATGGGGGCATGGAGTGGCCTCAGGCTGTCTGCTGGTGTGCCGCAGGGCTCAAAGTACCTGCAGACTTTTAAAGGCCTAAGGCAGAGGTTGCCATAGAGGCAGCCCAGCCCTGGGGCAGGAGAGGCTCCCAGCCCCGAACCCTGGGGCTAGCCTAAGGCCGGGTCCCTAGTGGCAGGGCTGACCTAGCAGCAAATTTGCTCCTGGGTCTCATCTACATACGTGTTACTGCTCAGTAACTAATCACGTGTAAATTTGATACCTGTATTTCCACGTACCAAATTTACTCGTGATTAGGGGGTTTTACTGTGCAGCAAGCATGCGCACATGTAGACGTGTGCATACTTGACAGTAAACTACGCTACTGCATCTTTAAGCATCTCGTGTAGACACGCCCAGTTTAGAACATAGTAGGCAAATGCAGCCTTAGCGTGGACTAGAATTTGGGGTATTTATATATGAGAATAAATGTGATGCAACCCTAACACTGAGACTTAGCTGCAGATATCAGGAAATATAACAGTTAAGATTTCTGTAGTTATGTTGACACAGGGACATCACACATTCACAATACTCTATTCCTGTTAGCCTAGCTAAATGCATTAATGTATGCCCAGTTAACAAGGAAATGGGACACTGCATGCAAAGACCAAAAAGTTAATGCAACAATGAGTTTGAGATTTTAACTGCACAGTATTCAGGAAGTTCAGAGCTGAGATTTCCCTGTGACTAAGTCTCAAGAGTCTGGTTCTGATTTGGTTTGCATTCACTGTGGCATAAAGTAGGTGTTTGGTGCTGGCCACTGTCAGAAGTTGCACATTTTGACCTGTTACCTTGTCCTCCACTCCCTCTTTCTTCACTATTTTTTACCTATCATATATTACCTAAATCCTAGTTTGCAAATACTGTGAGTACTCCATAGCAGGAGTACACCAACCTACAGCCCACAGCCTGTATCCGGTGTATGGATCCATTTGAGCTGCCCCATGGCTGTGGATCTTTGAGAGGATTTGGCAGTGGGAGTCTTTGGTGCTCTTTCCATGCAGCCATGGTACAGGGGCATAATGAAGTGGCCGGGTGCCTGGGGCAGCTACTACACACAGGGACAGCAGCAACCTTTGGTTGCTGCCACTGCCGTGACCAGGGGGCTGCAGCAGCAGCTGTTTTTTTCAGCATCCCCGCACCCTGCAGGTCAGCACCCACGGTGGTTGCCCTGGCCTCCCCTAGTTATGTCGTGGAAGTGGCAGCAGCCAGGCCCTAGCACCCACCCACCCACCTCTGACCTGAGCTGGATCATTCTGTCCACAACCTGAAAAGATTGCTGACCACAGTGCTCTGGAATGGACTTTGTGGTGTTTGCTTCTACATTGTGTAATATAACTGGGTCTTAATCCTTGCTTCAAGATCCCAGGGGGTTACTGCAGTAAAAAAAAAAAAAATAATATATATATATAGCATGTTATTAAGAAGAAAAGAACCTTTTAGATGCAGTAACTGTATGAATACATTTTTGTGGGAACTTATAGTTGCTGTAATGAAGCCAAGACACCTGTAGATAACTTCTTAGGTGTTTCAGCACTATTGTAGCAAATAGCTCTCCTGTGAGAACAGTGAAGCTGTTGTTGAACTGAATTTCTTTCTGATGCCAGTGCTTCACTTAGTATGCATTTTCTCTCTCTAACACAATGCGATCAGTTAGAAAAAGATCCAACCAAGTTGAGTCAGAGTAGATGATTAAAGAAGATCCAATCTCCATCCCTCATTTGAATGCTATGTAAGGGCCCTGTCATAAATAACTGGACTCCTTAATTTCAAAACTATTTGAAGTGCCTTAACACAATGTTGGTGCCACATAAACAGACAATGAACCTGCTGCTACTTCCATGACAAGATTTTTGAACAGTAAGTATGTCTTATTAATCGTGAATCCCTTTTGCAGCTAAAAGTTAAAAAATAGGAAAGATTACCATTCCTTTCCAGATGAATTAGATTTATTTCAAATTATGGTACTTTGAAAATTTAGTGTTGCACAACCCTAGACATTCAGAAAAAAAGTCAGACTCCCTCCCTCCCCACCATCAAGATATTGGCCTAAAAGAATAAGATATTTTTCTTTTTTAAATAATTCCATTTCTGTTCTTTGCCTTCCAATTTTTAAGCCTTCAGGGTGTATTTGTCACCATTTCAAGCTTTTCATACCCATTAGGAGAGCCAGATGCTTATTCTGTTTTTTAAATGAAAACTGAAATTCCAATATAATTGCTTGTTTGGGGAAGATGAGGCTTTAATTAAAACATCAGGAAACTCATGATGATAAAGACACAGTAGTTGGCAGCACTGTAAAATTTCTAAGTCATGGAGGGAAATGAATCACAAAAAAGACAAGCTGGATTGAATTTCCTCTGAATTTTACTTGCCTGCCTTGTCAGATTTGAGCACACCTGCTTTTCAGACCAAAGACTGTGACTTCATTTGCCCTTTGAGGTGCCTGACCAACCTTGGGGTACAGATAGATTTCATTTCCAATCTGTCACTTGAGACTTTTTAAGATTATGCTGGATAAAGGCCTGGAATACATACTCAAGGACTGTGTGCATCCAGGCAGTTACTCAACAGCAGCTGGCACCCTGCAAAGCCCCACTGCCTCTTATTGCACGATAAGTTCTTTCTGTGTCCCTATCCTAAATCTATGCTTTGAAATGTGTGTGTTAAGCAAAGCTGTGCAGCATAATTCTCATGACCTAATTTTTCTCTGTTAACTTGAAAAGTGTCCTAATGGGTAGAAGCTGTGCACATATCGTGAAATGGAACTGCCTGGCATTTGTGCTGCTTTGCAAGGATGAGAGGCGCCCATGAACAGCACCTTGGGCCTGCATTCATAGTCCAGCTCTGCACTTCTCTTGCTCTGTTCTTATTTTGTTGTTGCTTGTTCTGCAGCTCTTATTTTCTTATAGGAAAGTGACCCACTGAGGCAGAGTACCGATTAGTGTCATATGAATCCCTTGATAAGAGTTGAAAAATAGGCGTCATTGTTAGCTCAATATCTTACTGTTATCATATGGACTTTCATTATCAGGTGCTGATAAAGTAGTGCCAACTGCACAGCAGAGGGGAGGTAATGCTCTCTGGTGCAGGGCAGGATGACTCATGGCAGGAGAAGGAAGGGAAATGCCACAAACGTGCATTTTATGACTGTTCTCAACAGGAACAATATGCAGGTAAGTCTAACATTTACCTCCCATGTTTAGGCCCTTAACCATCCTCCTTGGCCTCAGGGCTATGGTGCACCAGCCAGGTCGGTAGCTAGTCCATTCACCTACCGTTCTCTTCCTATTAGTATTATTGAATTTCTTGCTTTTTCATTGTCCTCCATGTACTCACTGTTTCACAGATAAAACAAGAGAGGTTACAGCAATAATGTCTAAACTATGTCTCCCCGTCAGCAAATCTCTCTGGACCATGGACAAATTAATGCACAGAGAAAATAATAATTGGCCTAGCTGCAAACGTGTTTCATCAGAAAACCTAGCTAAATCTGTCTGTATGGGGTTCTGTTTCTGCCAAACAACCATTTCTTGTCCATGATACAGCGAGAACATGCTGTAATAGATTATAGCGTAGCCATTCTGACTATATTACACTCCTTTTGGGTCTGCACTAAATTCCTATAAAGCTTTCCTGGAGTTTGAGGTGTCTCTGTCCATCCCGTACTTCCCTTTAGTTATGTAAAATATAGAAGATTGTCCTGGTTGCACAGTTCTACATGGTTTGTAAATATTAATACATGCAGGGAATACTATGACTCACATCAGTTGGGCAATAGATGGGCATGCTGGGACGCAACCTGTGGAATGCAGCCTGTGTTATCAGTCATCACATGAGACAGCTGAAGTATGAGGCTCTATATAGCCACACAAATACACTCATAATATAAGACAGATGTCGAGCTGGGGGTGGTCCTGGCAGATTCAGGGGGGCGGTATTTATCCATCCATGTTGGTTGGTTTAGCCCTGTACAAACACAGTTTTGTTGTTCTGGAAGAGTCACATATTGGAGAGTTTCCCTGTCTTAATGTCTCCAGACTTCTGGTCTGATGGAACTGATTTTTCTCAAAATAAAGCAAAAGAAGGCTGTGTTTCAAAGCGAGACAAGGCAGTTAACCACAGTGCTTCCACTCATTTAATGGTTTAGCCTCCTGTGCTACATTTCTAGCCTCATCCAAACATTTCTGCTGTGGAGTAATTTCCAAGATAGAAATGCCTCAGCCACACAAAGATCTGGTATACAATTTCAACCTCCATTTTTTCTTTCTAGTCTACCCATATGGCAAAAGTGAAACCATGAACCTGTTTCCATGGTGTCATTCGGCCAAACCCACACAGCCACATCCATGTCACAGGCTGGTCCATTACATGTATTTACTAATTATGGTGATTTGAAAATAGTTTGCATAATATGGGGTTCTTGTGTGCATGTTTTGTTTTTGGCAGTGCCCACAGTTTGGTATGGTGATCCTTACAAACAGGTATGAAGATAAGATTCCAGGATCCTGGGCCGGATTCAGACGCGCAGGCATGTGTGGTTTGTGGCACTGCAAACCTCTTTGCAGTGCCACAAACTGCACACCTGGCACGTTAAAATGCCCTGCACTGCAGATTTGCAGTGCGGAGGCAAAATTTGCTACTGGGAAATCCTGGTAGCAAAAAAAATACTGCAAAGAAAAGTGCCACACCGCACGCCACAGGAGTGTGAGCTGGCAGACACGGAGGCTCAGTCGTTCAGGGAAACGCTCTGGCTGCTGGCCTGACCATCTCCCCTCCTTTAGTTCCTCCGTGGCTGCTCCAGCACTCCAGGAGCTGGGAGAAGCAGGGAAAGGGCAATTTGCCAGAAGGAGGGCCATTTGCCCTGCACCAAAGCACACGTGCATGGGCATATGCTTGCAGCTGCCAAAATAGTAGCAGCACAAATTTATGCTGCTACTTTTTGCTGTTGTGCACGCCCCTCTATGTGGGGATGCACTCAGAGAGTTTTTCTAATCTCAATAAGTGATGCGCAATGTGTCAGAAGGCAATGGGAAGGAACAGCCGTGGCAACATTTAGAATGGAAAAACCTGCAGTTTTGTATGCGTCTCCTGTTTGTTTTTAGGCACGCATTTAGTTAAATTAATATTATTGAGGCAGATGGGTTAGGTAAACAAGAGTAATTAGGTAAGCAAAAGTAATTTTGAAGGTAAAGTTAATGTTTTTGATAAATTAACTCTCAAGATAAACAACTTTATACTGTGCTGTCAGTACTTACAGTAAATCCCCACTAGGTGTCCTCAGGAAGTAACACTATGCAACTAGGGAACTCATTTTTCATAGAACTAGTTTGGTCTGAGTTTGGGAATAACCTGAAATGTCTGGATATTTTTGGGGATGCCATGAATTCATTTCCCAACATGCTCTACCTAGCTGTACCACACCTGGCTGCACTCATACCTATTTCCTGCTGTGGTATGAAATAGCTGGTATGTTACATTTGGAGATCTCCCCTAGAACAAATTTTTAAGAGACAGATTTTATTTCTATGCTTGGAAGCTATAGAAGTAGACGACCTCTTTGTATAATGTATGTTAATGGTCTCATCAAAATAATAGCACTTCTAAGCATTGGCGGGTTTTCAGTGTAACACATCACTAAACCTATGTTAATTTGAACAGCCAAGAAACCTCAGTCTTTAGCAGTTTGAACTTGGAAAGCTTCCAGACATTTAGGTGTTTATCCACATCTTATCTTACGTAAATTAGGAAATTAAGCTAACCTCCTCAGTCTGCAAATTGAGCTGGAAAACATGAGACTTCAGCTATTTATTGCTTCAAGGCAGGTTAAGTACCATGAGAACAACTTCCCAATCAGAATCTCAGCTCTTCCTCTTCCAGCCCCTGGAGGTGCATGGGAATGTGGCAATAACTTAAATCATCCAAAAAAATCTTTCATGTCATGTAAAGTTGAGTTTAGGTTTCCCTCTAGTTTGGGGGAATGATGGGTCAAGTCTGTGCTTGTTTTACTTAGATGGGTTCTTCCATCTCACTTGCTACCTCCTGGAATGTGTTGACAGCAGAGGCTCAAAATCCATTGGATGTAGATATGGATGACATTTTTCATGCAAAAACTTATACTGTTGACAAATACAGTTTAGGTTTTCTTTATACCAAGAGCTCTCATTTTAGGCTTAAATATAATGAACACTTTCATTTTGACATTGCTATATTTCATTTTTAAAAACTGAAAAATTCTGTACATTTTACATGGTGTCAAAATGAATTTTTTTTTTTCAATTGAAACAAAAAGTCATTCTGAGTAGGTATCTCAACATTAAATCCTATTTTATTTTATTCCATGATTATTTTTAACATTTCAATTTTATGTTCCAATTCAGAATGGAAACTTATTTCTTATGGGACAAAATTTTGTTTATGAGTGGTTCTGGCCTCAATGCCCTCTTTGCAGTGTGGCCTGATATTGAAGGTTCTAATAAAAGAAATAATTGAAAGTTCTAATATATATTGTTATGTACAGGACCTGGCAGCCTTTTCATTTATAAAACTGCTTATACATTATCATTCCAGTATTCTGAAATCATTTTGTACTCCTAGAAGGAAAATGGTTTTAAAGGTTAGAAACTGCACAAAATGCAATCATTGCACATTTTAAAACAATATATATATTTTAACAGGAAGAAAAATACTCCTGGAAAGGGCAAACTGGAACTTTTGGGAGATAAACTATTCTATACATCCACAGGATAGATATAGGCCCTGTCAAAATGCCGTGACCTGGATCCTTCATAGCTCAAGTTCCTTGTTAATTTAACTGTTGGATTTTTTTGCTAAGGTTTGAAACATCACACTCCTTTTCCTCTTATTTTGATTCTTTCAAAGAACACTGCAGCTCTACATCTTTTCTTGGACAATGTTTCTGTTTTTCCCCTCTCTTCTTCCACTCCCTTTCTCCACTCAGTACTGACACGCTAGAGCTCTTGATCCCTTTATATGTAATTGATGTGTCTCTAAGTATGAGCCAATTTAACACACCAGGGAATTAGTTAGCATTATTTCAACAGAGGTAGCTAGCCGTTCCTGTAGGCATCAGATGGGGAAACCTAATACACTTAGTCCTTCTAAGAAGGAAAAACACTTGTTCAAAAAGACAGGAGACAGTATGGCTAGGGACAGAAATTACACATAAATCAGAAACTGGTTCAAATCTATAACACAACAAAAGTTCAGTGCACATAGGCCACTTCCAAATGGCCCCAAACAGTTTAAGATAAACCTGGATGGATATAGTGTCATTTAGGTTAAATCAGTTTATTGAACTTCTGTCCCAGATCCCCTCCAGATTCAAGTTAACTCACAGTCCCCCAGCATCCCATGCTGCTTTGCACCTCCCCTGCAAGGCCCCCCCCCCCCCACAGGGTGAGTGGGCTAGCCTTCATCCAAGCTGTCTGCTCCAGCCAAGCAGGGAGGCATGCTCTAGCTCACCCCAGCTGCTGGCCTAGGCCACTGGAGGCATGGGCTGCATTTCCAGAAGCAAAAGTGAATGTCTGTTCACTTGCTTATTGGTTCAATCTAAGCAGTTTAGATTAACTTGCAAAGATGGAATCAATTCAGCCTTGGGCTTTTTGACTGTCTGTACTTAGCCTATGATTTAAGACCATGCCCTATGAGCATTTATTCTGCTTTAACTAACTTCTGTCTGACTGGTTCTAGTCAGAATGACTTTTGAATCCTTCCTGGCCTTTTTTACCCAGCTCCATTCTCTTAAGCTGCCCTTTGTTCTTTTAGTCATCCACCCACAGCTTTCCCAGTTTTATTAGTGGCAAAATGAACACTCCCATTTCTTTAAGCCACTATTTACATACTGATTTACCCAGCCTCAAATATCCCTTTTTGTGCCTTGATGTAGGATTGTGAATCAATTTCAGTTTAGATTCAGGATTTAAACATCGGTCAACTCAGAACCCTCTTGTGTATGCTAGAGACAATAAGCCCTAGGTTTCTAAATCTACAGTGATATTTCTAGCATGCTGAGGACTTTAGGGAGTGTTCTCCTTATCCTTAAATGCTGTAATCATCCCCCGGGGCTATTGTGAGGCACAAGGAAAGTCCATTGTGTCGTGGGAAGATATCCAGAAGTGTGATAAATAGGTATCTTTAAAGCAAAAGCAGCTTGGGTGTGGGTGGTGGTTCGTGGGTGGTTCCGCACTGGAAATTGCTAAAAAGAGAACTGAGGCTGGCAGTCAGGGTTTTGACAGTTCAGAACTGATTGCATTAGCAGACCTCTGAGGGAGAACCTCACATAGCACCAGTCTGCTAACCAAGCACTCATTCCCACCTTTTCTGTATCCCTACCAGTGTATTTAAGCATAGCCTATTTTAAATACAACAAATATGCATTTTTGCCGCTTCCCCCCACAACCACCACCACCGCTACAAAAAAGAGTTGCCTGGTTGAGATGCCTTAAAGCAGGGGAGTGTTTACCTCACTTACTGGAGTGGGTCAAATGCCATGTTTGCTTACTGTCTGGGAGCTGAGGTATAAGTTCAAGCACACATAATACCCTCTCTCTAGATCAGAGGCTACTTTGATATCAAAGGGATGCTTTCTTCTCTCTTCTGCTTCCCACTTGACCTTTCCTTTTCCTTCCCTGCACCATTTTGCACCATCCCTGTTTTTCAGTCCATAAAAGACTGGAGTCTTCGATAATGCTGACACTAGTCTTCTGGGCTGATGCCCCAATGATGTTAACGGGAGGCAGGGGCTCTGTAGCTAGCTGCAGACTTGACAGACAGCACTGCATCCGCTTACACTCAGTTCACATTTGGAAGGTCCTCCTTTTCAGCCAGGAGAATTCAAATCTAACTCTTTTCTGTTATGAAAGCTTCATCTAGATAATATGAATATATCTCAGACCTCATAAATTATATCAGGCAGGCTGAATTTGCCTCACAGGCCATACATTTGACACCTTGCCCCAAAACAGGTTCATCCCAACTTTCAATTGAGTCATTATGTCTCTTCATCATCAGTCTTATTACTGTCTTATTCATAATGCATCAGCTAGCAAGAATCTTGACAGTGCTGAAAACATGGATTAAAATGGGGCTGAATCATAAAATTCACACTTAAGAATTGGATCGTCTTCTCAAAGTTCAGGAGAAAATTAGCCATTTTCTTGCAAAAGACTTGAAACAAAAAACTGAACTTTGCACTTGAGAGTCCTGCATTTCCAGAGGATATGCCCATGTAATGTAAGACTGCCATGCAAAGAAATCCCACATCCCAATATATAAATGTAATAACGATTGTCAGGGAAAAGGACAACTTTAAGAAGTTTTTGTTACAAAGTTTGCTTTCAAAAAGGCCATTTTGATCTCCCTCCCCCCCCCCCCAAAAAAAAAGACATTTGGAGAATTTTAGCTGGTTCTGTTTTAAATATTAGTAATTAACAATCCTTTGTAGGGTGGGTTACTATAATGTTGCCTTAATGCAAAATTGAGATAAGAGTTTAAATGACCTGTCTCAAGCTGCAAATTGTGGGCTCTGGAAGAAAAAGACCTGACCTCTCTCATTATAAAATTCAACTTTGTGATTTTCTTCTGTCCAGTTCCACAGGGCAAAAGGCTAAAGGGTCATCTTCTATAGAGACTGATTGGATACTGTTTTGACCTTTAAATACTCATGATAATACACTTGCTGTACAAAAAAAAATATTATCCAATTAGGACACAGACGTATCCAGTGTTCTCTTCTCTTAACAAGCGGCATTGAAATCCTTATTGACATTACTTATGTCTAGCTGCATCACTCCTTTTTCCAAACAGACCACTCCTTCACACAATTGTTTCTGTGAATACTTATTTACTTTTAGTTCCACCCCACAATGTTACAACAAAGAAACAGCGCATCACTTTCCAGCTGGTGAGGCAAGAAAATCATAGTTTTGCAGGGGGTGAGATGAGGGAGGAAATGATTGATAAATTGCAGTTGGTATTTTGTTTTCCACTGTTTAATATGCTCCTTTTGCAGAATAAAATTTACAAGAAACTCATCCAATGGCTGGCAAACTTGACTTCACTTCAAAAGTCAATTGCTCAGAAAAGCCATTTACTACTATGTGTATTTTTCTGCCATAAATGCTATCTCTATTGGAAGGACACGTCTGGTTACTTCATTGGGTCAATATTTCTCAGGCAAAGCACTCTCCCACATGCAAAATTCTTGGAATTTTTCACATGGGAAAACTGATAAAAACATCCCAAGATAATGTCAGATATGCTTATCAGGAGTGCTGAGTTATATAAAAGTGCAAAACAAAGGGAGCCATTCATGCACGCGCAGGCTTATGTCAGGACAGGAATGTTTTGGAAAGTATGGAGGTCAGTGTGTGGGCTAGGAAACAATATTCTGTATCCTTGTAGATATACATAGATAGCTGGGGATGTATTCCAGCTGAGTTAAAATGGGAATTTTTGTTGTTTGGAAAGTCTTGATATATTTGATGTTTTGTTTTCATTCTGATTGTGAAAGGGAAAGTTGGAGAAAGCAGTGTGTGCATGTCTACACTGCCCTGAGGTTATGCTGAACCTAAAGCTCAGGGGGTTTACTGTTGAACTGACTTGAAATGAAGTGTTTTGACGATGCTGTGTGTGTGTGTTGTGTGTGTGTGTGTGTGTAGAAACACAACTCCCATTAAGTGGGTGCACATACATACACACACACGCATGCATGCACATGCGCATGCACATGCACACGCACACATACACACAGCAGTGTTAGAAGAATTTCATTTCAGGTCAGTTCAATGATGAACTCTATGTGCTTTAGGTTCTACATGACCTCAGGGGAATTCAAATTCAAGTGTCTGCTCCTCGCTTTCCCTCTGGGCCAGGCTGTCTGCCCAGGCAACCTCTCCCACATAATAAGCTGAAATAATAGGATTCCACTGATTTTACTGAGTCTGTTCACCTATTAAAGTGACTTCCCATGCATGTGGTAAACCAGGCAATCAAACAATGACAAATTAAATAAGTAAGGTTATTAATAATGTAACCCTGGTCTGCCTTGCTAGGGGCAGCCTACTGTCCCTTTGGATCCCTGGGGTGCCAATGGCCTTGGTCTTTCTCCCAGGCCACCAAAGGAATGGTAGCAACAGAGCAGCGGAGTATCCCAAGTTCCTCTCCTCCAGTGCAAGACATGATTCAAACTGATATATATACAAATATTAATACAATATCTATATATATATCTATATATATAGATATATATATAGATATATATATATGTGTGTGTGTGTGTATGCGTATGTGTGTATACACACACATATACATATACACGTGTGTGTGTGTGTGTGTGTGTGTACACATACACACACACACTGGATATACACACACACAGATATAGATAAATTATAAGGACTTGAATTTATAAATGACACAAAAAGGAAAATGCAAAACTAAGCTAATAATACCGACTAACAAGCAACAATAAACAACCCGACAGTCACACATTCACTAATTGGATTTCAACATACTATACTTCACATTGGTAACATAGCAATTCAAATACACAAATGATTTAATACCTCAAGGCTCAGGGTGACAATAAAGTGCCTTTTGCAGTCTCTCCAGTGGTCTGCAGGGGAGCACAGCTCGGGGTCTGCTGGGCTCAGCACACACAACCCGGTCTTCAGCATGGTTTGCAGGCTGGTAGAGGATGCTGGTAGAGGACGCTGTGCCCTCTGGCTCCTCTGGTAGCTGACTCTGGCTTCTGATACCCTCAGCCAGTGTTGTCCCGCCCCTGGTACAAACCTGAACTCAAAAGCAAAAACAAAACTAAGCAACGCAAAAGAACACCACACTTCCCAACCTCTCTCAGTCTTCTATAGCCCTCCACTCTCCCTCCTAGGGTTTCCTATCACACAGCTTCTCTGCGTAATGCTCAGTACCCCCTTCCAACCCAACCACTCACAGATGCCAAAGATGACCCAAACTATCTCCCTCTGGCCTCACCTTCTCTCCCACCCTGCACAGGGCTCCTGCGCTCTTGGTGGATGAGTCCCTGTGGGGATCAGCCTGTGATGTCCTGAAGCCCCAGCTTGGTTCTTCAGGGCTGTGCACTCCCGGGTCCTCTAGAGGTCCCCTTGCACACTCCAGCTGCCCCAAGGGATGGATCTACCACTGCACGGCTCCCTATCCCCTCTGGTCCCACACATGCACCTTCTGTCTTAAAGGATTCCTCCCAGCCAATTAGAAGGCTGGGATTTTTTGTGGGATCGCTGAGGGATCACTTTTGTTTGCCAGCCTCCTAGCAGGACTTCCCTCTTCTAAGATGTCTCCACTGGGGCAGGTTTTTATTTGCCCTTATTCTGCTGGCATCCGTTGACGGACAAACTTCACCATTCCCAATGGTGCCCGGCAAAGGACAAACCTCTTCTTCTGCAAGCCATGCTGTGTCTGGCATGGAGCACTTTGCTTTGAGGTATGTGCACTTTATTGCTTGTTACATTAATAATACTATTGCAATAGAGAGAAGAAGTTATATAAGTCCTGTTGAAATAAGGCCAAGTTACCATGAAGGAAACAAAGACTTCAGGAAACAAAGCCTCCTTCCCAGTTAGCTGAAAGCAAGCAGGTCTACACTGCTTTTGTGCAAATTGATAGCTCACCAAGTATGCACAAGCCTATTAAAATAAGATTTTAATTCTAAACTGTAGGCTGGATTTTCACAGTTGAGTTATGGCAGTGGTTCCCGAACTTCTTGAACCCACAAACCACTGTCAACCCTCAAGTGTTTCCCAGATCACTAGGTCTCATCGTGGAATTTTTCAAATGAAAGGAGCATGGGACCGGGGAAAACCATGAACTACTTACAGTGGCTTTAAAGACCCAGTTTGGGAACCATTGAGGTAGGGGATTTTGCCACATGGCTTCCACTGAAATGGGAGTTGTTTTTGTTGACCACCTAGTCAACTGAAATTTCAATCTGACTTCCTCCAGGTGTTAAAAATAATATCTGAATGCCTATATTAGACACTCAGGTCTCCACATAGGAATTAAAATGGGAATTTGGTCACCCTTGTGATAATTTTGAGCATCTCAGCCATCAAACTGAGTGCCATAACTTAAGCGTCTGTGGATCGAAACCGTGTACATCTCAAATGTAGCATTGCAGATGCTCAGTTTATTTTTCTAGATCAAAATTAAATTTAAAAGGAGCAAGTGCTGCAGCTCATTCAGTACCTCTTCAGCACAACAAACTTGTCAAGACAGGCAAATTTTTGGACATCACAATGCATTGGGTTCAGTCCAGTTACAGTGTTCAACACCAAATGCTTCAATGGTTGTGGGAGAACAAATTAATCCTCCTATTTTACTGAATGATGAGAATGTCTTGGTTTGCCTGAAGCATGCATTGTACAGAGTGTAATGTGGTTGGATCTGTTATTACCACTTAATTTTATTTTGCAGTGAGGACCATATTTAGCTTAGCATCAGTAAGTATGTATCTGTTTCATCTCCAAACCAAAGAACATATTTCTGTATAATTGCATAGAGATGCATTTTGTGGATTTAGAAAAATCTGCTAGAGGCAATCATAGCTTTATATTATGGGCTAAATGCAAATTCGTCTGGCTTCGCATCAAGCCAGTACACATCAGAAGAGGATCTGATGTGTATTTTCCTGTGTGTGGTGGAGGTGATGTGTAGTGATTGGTATTGTGTGTGTGTATGTTGGGGGCTGAGGGGGAGGGTCTTTTTTTTTGGTTGGTTGGGTGGTTGGGTGGTTTGGGATTTGATTTTTATTTTTTATAAATACTTTTTATGTAATTATTCAATTAATTGTTTATTATTATATTTTAAAGGAACATTTTTTTAAGGAACATATTATTGCATTGCTATTTCTTCAGCCTCACTCTGATCTGTTTTATGCTTAACTTTTGAAATCTCATCAAATATCTGCAGGTAGGATGGAGGAGGATGATATTCACAATGAGACCCCTTTCTTAATTTTGCAGTGGTAAGGGAGATGGGACAAAAAATGTTGTTTAATGAGTTTTGTTAGCTGAAGGGTTATGTCTTGACGGGTGGGGGGAATTAATAGTTAAAGAAAATCAAGCATGTGGAAGGAATGCCATAAGGGTCTGAGAGTGCTTCTGGCTTTAGCAGTTCTTGACTAGGATGGAGTGGATATAGGAAGGTCTGGCATCTGACAGCAGAACAAAGTTGGAGATGTTTTTCATGGGATATTAGCCTTTACTCTCTATAACATCTCTCCTACTCAGTCTGTAACTCAGCCTCTAGCAAACAGCAGATTAGACACAATGACAATAAGTGGCCTAGAAACACTACAGGGTATTAAATACCAGAAAGAAAACAAGAAAATATGTCTATCTGGTACACTTCTGTCACCATATCAAAAGGACAGAAGAAAACTCATAAAACAAAAACAAAAAAATCCAGATGACTCCCATTTGTTGGCAGAACACATCTGCTGACTCTCAGAGTCATCACTCTGAGCATACTCAATGGGAACTTTACCTGAATTACAGCTGAGTAATCCTTTTGGAGTTTGTTCTATTTATATTATCATGCATTTCCATAGGGTTTTGTATGGGATGAACTCAAAAGGGCTTTATGAAACATTTTTGGGCGTGTGTATGGGTACCTGTGAACATGTGTCATGGTCAGTATCTTGCAGAGCAAAGACTTATTGCAGTGCCTGCATCCAAATCTTCCTTTTCAGCAGTGGGTCTAGCTTCATAGTGCTCTGCGCAGCATCCTCCTTCAGACCCCTTGTTCAAATGCTCCTTGAAACGGATGCCTACAATAAAACCCCTCAGCAGTGATTTGGACATAACCTATTATGCTGAGCATATTGTCTTATTATTACCTTGTTCTGCACAGCCCTGTCTGGCTATATCCATTGCTTGTATTTAGGCTGTAAGCCCTTTGAGGCCAGAGCTGTCTTTTTTGCTGTGGGTTAATACAACACCTAACACAGTGGGGTTCTGATCTAGAGGGGCTCAAAGTGCTACCATAATACAAATGAAGAATGCTACTACAGAAAGTCTTAATTTCTACGCCTTTCCAAAGGCTTCTATATTTACAGCCAATTTATTTTTGTTCTGCAGTGAAGGCCCCAGTCCTTCCAACCCATGCACATGGTTGGGACCTTACAGCTGTTCAGGCTTCCACAAAATTTAATAGAGCTATAGGCAGGCAAGCCTTCCGCCTCTGCCTTTAAGCTAACTTGACTTCACTGGGGCTCCACTAGCATGGATCAGCTTTCAGGAGCAGAAAGTAAGACCCTGATATTACTAAATGAATACAAACATAGCTTACGCTAGAGGGTCATGCACTTTATTGCCACTATTGGTACATACAACAGGGGTTCCATCTGCTCTTACCGTCGCAAGTTGTCCATGTGTCATCTTCCCTCATATTCAGGAATACTGTGCCATCCCCTTTTCACCATTTCCCTACTTTCAGTGGTTCTGTATATCCTCCTTCCTCTCTCCACTTACCATCAAAGGGTTTCCCACTCTTCCAGGGTTTCTTATGCCAGGGGGTTTGTATCTTCTATACCCTCTCTTCCCCTCTTTCCCCTATGTCCTCCTTCTTATATTAAAGATGTAGGTAAGCCTTTGAGTGTTAAGACATTTCCTCACGTGGCCAATCTTCTTTAACAGGTTCCCTGAAATGCAAGCTACTACAGTGAGTGCAATTTAAAAAAAAATAATGTTTTTTAAGGAAAGTGTGGCAACCTTTATCTAAAGCAGCGGTTCCCAATCTGTGGTACACGTACCCCCAGGGGTACTCAGACAACCTGTCAGTGGTGCACATTAACAGATTTATTATAATTACTTTATATGACAAGAATTTGCTGGTGGTGCTTAAGGTTGTAACATTTTAAATTGGTGGTGCACAATCTGTCAGAGTTTGGGAACTGCTGATCTAAAGAATTCAGATACATATTCAAAGAGAAAAAGAAAATATGTTTAGTTTAGAGCAACAGCAGGCTAAGACCAGAACTGCTAAGAGTTAGGCAGGAGACTAGTAACAAAAGCCTAATACATCTTGCCCTGGATCCATCTGTTGCTTACTGCTCAGCGTTCTGAGAAATGGTACTAATCATTTGAGTACTAGTTACCAGTGTTCCCCACAAATTTGTTGTGCCTTCACTAATTATTCATAATCACAGTAATTATTCATAATTACTGTACATTATTTATATTGAAAAGAAGCGCTCATGAGACAGAAGATAAGGAAAGCCATTTATACTAAAGGGAGAAATCCCGTAGCATTTAGTTTCCAACATGATAACTTGTTTGTGCCTTTTGTTTGAGCCGTTGTCACATATTGGATATACTTTGGCTTAGCCAAACTGACAAGTAGAGCAAAGGCTTGTCTACAAAGGGATGTTAGTGTGCAGTAAGCTCGAATGTGAACTCACAGTGCATTAGCTACTCCACACGAATCTCTCGTGTACACTCTCCACAACGGCTTCCCAGAACGTGACTGTAAATAAAGAGCAATTCTACTGCAGTAAATGGAGTTACACTGTAAAAGTAGAATAGCACCTTTTTAACATAACAAAATAAGTCCCCCTAGGTCTCCCACACCAGTCCAGATCTCCAGCTGCATGTCAGACTCTGCAAGGGACCCAAGTGTCCAGGACTGCAGGGAATTGGAGCCACTACCACAAGACCTACATGGTGCTGGAAGGGGTGTGTGACTGCACCAGTGTGCTCTCCCTGGATTCTCCCCTTTCCTTTTCTTTCCTTTCTCATGTCTTTGTCACAAGGTATTTAGCAGAATTTGCAGATTCGTTGGAATCTGACATGGCCTCACCATTAGTGCTTCTGATCTGGCCTCACAGCAGTTTGAGTGACTTCCAGCCATTCGCCCCAGTGTCCATGCCACCAAAACAGGGTGGATCCTCCCCTGGAAGCAATAAGTTTATTGTGCTAAGGTCCTACCTGCTTCATCCTACCAAGTCTTTTAGAGGGTGCTAGAGCAAGATGGTTATCAAAAACTAATACCACACCTAGAAATCCTACCATGTCTACATGTTTGGAGG